>NC_138184.1:167429062-168629062 GCF_964194105.1 Spermophilus citellus
GCTTAACATGTCCTTCATAAACTAATCATTTTTAAACAAATACAGAGTTTGAGTACATTTCTAGTGTAATTACTTTCATATATATATATATATATATATATATATATATCTTATTTATTATCAGATGAATTGTATCTAATATAATTATTATGACCATTTTACTATTGTTGAACATTTAATGTTTTCAGATTTAGATATTGAATAACATTTCTCTGAACATTGATAAATCTTACTCTCCTCTTCTATCCCAATAAATATTTTCTGGGTGAGTGACTGAATAAAATATTTGCCACATTTCTACATTTTTAACACTATCTCATAAATGTAGTTATTTGTATACTATCTATCTTATAAGCCTTCTACATTCTAAGTATCTGAATATATGAAAAATAAATTTACATATGATTTTTGGGAAGATATGCTTGCAAATAATATATTTCCCAGAACTATAGACATAAAAGTATAATTTTTCTTTTTTTTTTTTTGAGAGAGAGAGAGAGAGAGAGAGAGAGAGAGAGAATTTTATTTATTTTTTAGTTTTTTCGGCGGACACAACATCTTTGTATGTGGTGCTGAGGATCGAACCCAGGCCGCACGCATGCCAGGCGAGCGCGCTACCTCTTGAGCCATATCTCCAGCCCAAAAGTATAATTTTTCATAACTGAAAATTACTTTATGGATCCTTCAGTTTGGGCATTCAATTTATGTTAGAAGAGTTCATTAGAATCAACTGGAAGAGTCTTTCAAAAGATATTTCCCCTTTGATACGTTGCTTTATTGCTGCTTTCGAAGTGTCAGATAGTCTCATAGGTGAAGGATCTATTTATAGCCCGATAGTATTTATTCTACCAGGAACAGTGACTGATCCAAATCCAATATTTGTTAATGTAGCAGAGTGAAGACAGATCTCCTGTTGTCTATATGTTCTAATGTACCTTTGCACATAAGTGTGTTCCCCATGATGGATATTAGAGAAAAAGAATGGGAGGGTCAAATAAGCTTGAAAATATTAGGTCAAAAACAGTTTTATTAGTGCAGAATACCTCAGAACTTTGGATATACTAATGTGCTTATTATTCTCTTAATAGAAGAATATGATGTGCAAAACTTCCCAGCTTATTTGAGGATGGTGCTGATCCCTGGGAAAAATTCAAGAGACTTGTCTTTTGAAACACCCTTTGATCCAGGTGTGGTGTTGCACACCTGTAATCACAGGAGTTCAGGAACTGAGGCAGGAAGATTGCAAGTTCAAAGCCAGCCTCAGCAATTTAGCTAGACACTAAGCAACTCAAAGGGACCCTGTCTCAAAATAAAATATAAAAAAAAGGGCTGGGGATGTTGCTTAGTGGTTAAGCACCCCTGGAACCAAATAAACAAACTAACAAATAAATGCACTTTCACAGATATTATTTGCCATATTACTATTTGCAGTCATCTATTATCCACAAATAATGAAACTATACATGAAGAAATTAATATAATTTAGGCATCTATTATTATGCTTATTCCAAATAATAATAATTTATCATGAGGAGTTCTAAATAATCACATGTACCTAGTTTTAGTGGTTCATATCTTGAAGCACTGGACTTCACATATTAGTGTGCAGCAGCATAGCCTTGAAGTCTTGCTAAAATACAGATTGCTAGGTACCTCTTTTGCTCCTTGAAATGGACTAGATCTGGGTTGGGCCCCGAGAATCTGCATTCTTTAAAATTCATTGGATACTAATGATGCTTTCCCAAATGGCTGTGCTTTGAGAAACTAGCACTTTAAAATAAGTGTTGTGACCTTCACTAATTTAGAATAATGCTTATAAAGGAAACATATAGTTCCATCACTCATTAGTTGGAGTTTATGTTATTAATGTGGATGGTTTGTTTTATTGTGTCATTCTATTTATTATTCAAGTCAAGAGTTCCAAGGAATACAAAATGGAATAAATTTTAAACTATTTTAAAAATACATAATTGAATCCAAGAATAAGAATCTCATGTATCACTCTCCTTTTATCTTTTAATCATTGTATCAAGGCCATTGTGTTATGTAAGTTAGGCAGCACGTTATTTGATTCTGTTTCTTAGTTTTGTTGTCTTTCCTTTCTTCTCCTTTGTACTGTACACAGCTGACCTCTGTTTTAGAAAAGAGAATAATTAGTAATTCTTTTTGTTTGTTTGTTTGTTTTGTTACCAGGGATTGAACTCAGGGGTCCTTGACCACTGAACTATATCCCCAGCCTTATTTTGCATTTTATATAGCAACAGGGTCTCACTCAGTTACTTAGTGCCTTACTTTTGCAGAGGATGGCTTTGAACTCACAATCCTCCTGCTGTAGCCTCCTGAGCTGTTGGATTACAGGCATGAGAAACTGCTCCTAGCAATTAGTGATTCTTGAATGTGGATATTTTGCAAAATTTTAGACTTTCAAATTCAGTCATATTACTTTGTAAATTCAGTTTGTTAATGAAAGAACAAATATTTGTATTTGTGGCTTCTACCTGTATAAAAGCAATATTCTGTTTTCACAAATTTGTTCCAAAGATAGGTTTTAAAACCCAAATCCCATATGCTCTTGTGAGCATGCTGCAATCACATTGATCATTATTCCAGGAGTGACATAAAATAAAATTCTTCTTATGAGTATTTGCTCATATTCTCTTTCAGTGTTTTATTTACAAAAATAACTTAGTCACAACTGATAATTGACTTTATGACCTAGTGATAGGTTCTACCTGGAGCCTCAAAAGCTGTTGGTAAAAATAAAAAGGACTCTATTGCTTATAATTTTGTCTAGTATTTCTAAAGTTCAGTTTTCCAAGGAAAAAATGACATGGGTGTGTTTTCAAATATTTGAGGACTCTAATGTGTTATCTGTCATTTAAACTTTCAATATAATATGAAAAGTTGGATACCATTACATCTTTGTAGAACTACTGACTTTCCATTTTCTGCAAACTATGTTAGGACATTTTCAGGTTATTTCTTTCAATTTTCTCTATTGTTTAGTATTGCTGTATGCCTGCCAAAGGGGTATTTTTGTGTGATATATTATGGTCAAGTGTTGTGAATTTTTTTCAATTGTTTTTGAGGCAATTACCTTTGACATATAGAAATCAGTCTCCATAGTAAAGGAACTAAAAAACAGGCCTAAATTTACTTTTTAAAACATTCAGTTAAGGAAGAGTTACAAATGACTATTTCAACTGAAAAAAAATAGTGTTTACTATAAAAAGAACACAAAGTTATAGATGTATTTTCAGTAAATGAATAAAAATTCTAGTTTATTGCCAAGGGTGTGGGTGGCAACAAGGTAATTCTGCCTCACTAGCATAGTTCCAGCAGATGGAAAATTAATCTTGGACTTTAATCTCCTGTGGAATTTGCTTGAATCATTATTGATTGTATCTGAATTCCTACCTTAGGAAACAAATTGACAGAAGTTAGGATTTAATTGTGTTTAGATTTATACTGGATCTCTTCTTTCTCAATATACTTTCTTCTTTAACACAAAAATTGAGACACATGGAAAACATGAAAAAATCAAGGGAATCTGACAAAATAATCTTACATTGCTGCCTGATTGCTGTCATGTGTACTGTTTGTAGTCAAGTTATCCTTAAGTAACCAATATAAATTTAGTACCATAAATTGTGCAATTTATTTCAAGTGGTTGGTTTTAATAGTTGTATTTAAAGGCACTTATCCTTTTCTTTAAATGTCCATCTTAATGTCTTATGTGAGAAAGGTCTGAGTGGTTCCCAAATAACTCCAACATTGGAGAAATACAGGGAATTTGTTGCAATGCGAATGCTAATACTTGAATGGGAATTCGGGTGCCCAGTGCCATCATGGAATTATCTTTAAAAATATTCTTGTGGGGACTGGGGTTGTGGCTCAGTGGTAGAGTGTTCACCTAGCACGTGCAAGGTCCTGGGTTCGATCCACATTCCAACATATAAATAAATAAAATAAAGGTATTGTGTCCAACTACAACTAAAAAATAAATATTTAAAAAATATTCTTGTGGATCTTTTGTGTTTTGTAGAATAAATATTTACCAAATGAAAAGTAAATATGAAAATATCTATGTTAGCATAAATTATAAAATTATTTATTATCTATCTTTTCCTTTGTAGCCTGAAAAAAATGATAGTGAGCCAGGCAGCCAGAGGATTAAGCCTGTTTTTATCGATGATGCTAATTTTGGACGACAAATATCCTATCAACATGCAGCAGTCCATATTCCCACTGACATCTATGAGGGCTGTAAGTAAAAGAATGTGAATGACTGTTGGAATACTATGCTCATGCCTATTTATATATCTCATATTTGAAAAATAGGAGCAAGTGCAGCACTGTCTCATTTTCAAATCTTATAGAAGTCTGTGAAAGGCCTGGGGATGTAGCTCAGTGATTGAACACTTGCCTAGCCTGTGCAAAGCCATGGGTTTGATTTCATGAACTAGGGATGCTGATGTGGGGGTACTGTAGCAAAATGATTTATGTAAAAGAATCCTAATTTGAATGAACAGTTTGTTCATGTAGCTTCACTATGTGACTCTTTGTAGGGATGTTTGCATCCACAGAGACTTCCTTCACATCTATTGTCCAATAAATGATTCTAACTTCATAGTGGACAACCAGTAACTTATAAAATATATTGATACAGGGCTGGGGATGTGGCTCAAGCGGTAGTGAGCTTGCCTGGCATGCGTGCGGCCCAGGTTCGATCCTTAGCACCACATACAAACAAAGATGTTGTGTCTGCCGAAAACTAAAATAAATATTAAAAAATTCTCTCTCTCTCTCTCTAAAAAAAAATATTGATACATTCTTTAGAAATTGAAACAATGCAACTATATATTACACTCACATAAAACAATCTTTTTACATAAACATCCAAACTGGCAGAGGGATTTTGTAGAGTTTACACTCTGCAGTTCTTACACCTTCTTGTCATGCCTGTCAGTCTGTCTCTGTCCCTCTTTGCCTACCCTAGGGTATAGGACAAAGAACCCACATTCCAGTAGTTTGTGGGCCCAACATAAAATGAGTGTTGTGGAGGGGAAAAAAAAGAAGAAGGAGAAGGAGAACTAAAGAGATAGAAAACCAGTGACCAGAAGGCTTAGCTGAGAAGGCTTCATGGTGAGGAAGGGAGGGCTTATACGAAGGCCCAGGGAGAAGGCCTGTTCAGTGACCTTCCATATTCTAGCACTGATTCCATAGGCTGAGGATTCCACAGGCTTTCTGCTAAGGCAGCTTGGTCTTCCATGAGAAGAGTGACGCAGGAGACAGGGGCTTGACTCAGTCATGGCCTGTGCTTCAGTGTTAGCCATTCTCAAATTTTCCTCTGACCCCCTCATGCACCTTGGACCATGCCTTCTGATATAAGTAAAGAATAAAGGGAAAGAATCACTTGAGGTTTTTACAAATATGTTTCTTATGTTGTCCATAATGTGGAGGCTGTAGAATACATCAAGCACCCAGAGTATATCCAGAATTGCTGAGTCCTGGAGTGAGATTGCCTGAGTTCAAATCTAAACCTTAACAATAATATTTCCCTGGTAAAATCTGTCAACTTTCGTGGCAAGGATTTTCTTATTACATAAAATGAGGCTAATTAGGAAAGATCATCTGAGGATAAAATAAGTTAATTTATATAGGTTCTCAAGTTAAGTGCATATAAGGATTCATTATTAATTACAATTCAAATTCACTAAGACACAAAGGATTAATAAATGGGACTTTATAAATTAGCTTTTATTTGTAGATTCACTCTGAGCTTATTTTTTTAAAAATAACGCTTTAAATACGTGTAAATTTTTTTTGTCACATAAATTCCATGTTCTATCAAATTACTTTATTCACATTATTCACAATTCTCTCTCTTTTTCTCTCTCTCTTCCCTGTGGGGTTGGGGATTGAAGCCAGGGCCTCCTATATAGTAGGCAAGAGCTCTAGTACTGGACTGCATCCCCTATCATTGTTTCTCAATTTTAATGTTTAAAGGTACATTCTGTTTTCATCCTATCAATTCTTTTAAGATTTTTTATTTGCCTTTTTAAAATAGTTCTTCTTTCTATTCATTCTAGTTATACACAATAGAGAGGTTCATTTTGATACATCTAGAAATACATATGTAGTTTTCTCAATGTCAACCCCCGGTGCTGTCTCCCTCCCTCTTCTCTTCCCTCCTCAGGATCTCTTTCTACTTTTTTGATCTTCCTTCTATTATCATTTAAGTGCTGCATTCTAGTCATATATACATTGGAATTCATTGTGATATATTTATACATACACCAAGCCTAATTTAGTCAACTCCATCCCTCAGTTCTTCCCCTTTCTTGCCCTTCCCCATTGTACCCTGCTTCTACTCTACAGATCTGCCTTCTATTTTTTGAAAGATTCTCCCTTTTTGTATTCCTTTTTTTTTTCTTTTAGCTTCTGCATATGAGACAAACATTCAACCTTGACTTTCTGAGTCTGGGTTATTTCACTTAGCATGAGTATGATTTTTTTTCTCTATTAGAAACAAGAGATGGTGCATATGTAGTATCCTGCGTTACATGAGAATTAAACATTATTTAACTTTTTTATAATCCCACTCACAATATCTAAGTATTTTTTGGAATTAGATGGGATTTAGATCATAGTGATATGTGCTTTTTTTTCATTGACCTTTATGTGTGTCATTTTTTTCAGTAATTGTTTCAGCATTTGAAATTAGAGTAATAACTATCGTAACCTCTCTTTGGATAATGCTAAGCTATGTGATTGTGTTTTTTTCAATTAAAAAATACTACTGCCTTTTGTATTTTCTAATAGTCTATCACTCATTATTTTTTGGATATATCCACAAAATAATAATCCCATCACTTTATATATGTCTATTGAGTTCAATTTTATTTTCATCAATCTTCTGAATCTCATGACATTCTTCCACCCAGTATGACTGGGTTGAAGAAAATAGAGACCAATTCGAATGTTGTTAATTGGTTAGAAAATTTTATGATTGGATTTGCTTTGGTGTCCAATATTTAAGATGTTACTCCCTTATTCCTTAAATCCACTAACTTATAAATGCCAAAAAGATATTCTATCAATGATTTTTTTTCAATTTTTTTTTCCTGTAGAATATTTATATGTATATTTATATAGAAGCCTTGTATGTATAATCAAGGGCCACTATAGCTGAAACAGAGATTATAGGACTGCCTGTTACCTCCTGTTGTACTTTGGATGGAGCCCTGTTTGTCTCATATTGGTGGTCAAGGTAGATTCTGTGTGCAAGTTTACAAATTATTGTTTGATGGTTCTGGAACCAGAATTTTCCATGGGAGGTGGTGAGAAACTTCACATGAGAATTTTCATTTCTTTTTCTTTTGCTCTTTTAATGTTTCTTTAGTTGCAATCACATTTATAATTTAAGTTTTAATGTATTTTGTACTAGAACAGATATAAGCATGACACATAAAGTAAATTGAAGCATAAGATTTTGTTGTAATTAAAAATTATTACTTATATATAATATTAGTTATACATAATATTAACATTCATTTTAACAATTATTTTTAAAGTATATTTTTCATCTAAGTGTAGTGGTGCAGGCCTTGTAACTCCCTTGACTTAAGAGGATGAGGAAGAAGAATCACAAGTTTGAGACCAGCCTCATTAACTTGGTGACATCCTGTCTCAAAACATAAGATGGTCTGGGAATGTAACTCAATACTAGAGCACCCCAGTACTACCCACCTCCAAAAATGTTTTTGCTTTTACATAGTGCATGTGTGAACACACACAAATGCACTTTCTTTCCTGTATCCTAAGTTCTGATACTTATAAGTATTTGTATTCAATTAAAAAAACTATTTATAAATATTTGCAAATAAAAATTTTAATAGTCACAAGAATAAAATTTTTTACCTTGAAAATTGATATAGGAAATATTTTAAAATATGTTTTTAGATGTTAAAAGGTACTACTTGGAATAGGTGATAATTTTCAAAAAGAAAGAGAATTTCTATCTTTATTTTATTTACTGTCGTTTTTCTTATTATTGGATGTTCCGCTGCTGAAATCCCATTCACGATATTCTAATCCTGTGTGGCTTGCATCCCTTTAAAATTCATATCCAGCCCTATGGGCTGCAGGAGTAAATGACAGGAGTGAAATCAGAAATGTCAACAAGATCTGGAAAATTTTATAATTACTCATGTTCTTTAGGCAGGTCATTGGAAAGAATCAGATTTAGAGGATTGTTCTATGTTTCTGAGTTTAATGACTATGAAAGTACACTTTAATTGAAGGCTTAACTGAAGGAAACAGCCTCATCTTTCAGTTAAATACAATCATGTGGCTAGTTTCTCAGAAACAATCTCATATTCAAATTCCTCAAAGACGATTACTTTATAAAGTCCCTTGGATTGAAATGTGATTATTTTTGCTCAATGATATGTTTTAAGTTTCAAAATAGGCTATTTAATTAGAACCCTATCTTAAAGTTTCCAATTTTGAGAATTTTACTGATTGCTGCTTTGGATTTTCAATTCTCAAACCATAAGTAATTTTCAGATCTCATTTATCTGTTTATGAGTATAGAAAATATATACAGACTTCAATAAAACAAGTGCTAACTATTCTCTCCTAATTATTAGTTTTTTAATCACATAAAATCATTAATTTTTGAATCAATTCAGATTCAAGCTTAGGGAATGTATTTCTAGGTTATTTTTATTTTCAGTAGAATTTTTTTAAGAGAGAGAGAGAGAATTTTTTAATATTTATTTTTTAAGTTTTTTTCCACAGATACAGCATCTTTGTTTGTGTGTGGTGCTGAGGATCGAACCCGGGCCACAGGCACGCCAGGCGAGCGTGCTACCACTTGAGCCACATCCCCAGTCCCTTCAGTAGAAATTTTTGATATTTGTTCATATAATATAGTTCCAAAAGAATATACTTATAAAGGAAAATAATAAGAGGAGCTCCAACTTACATAAAGCTTTCAAGTATCAGATAAATTGCACTTATATAATGAAAGTTATTATTCTCATTTTAGAAATAAAACAACATACCTTTATCACAAAGATATTAATTTTGATGAAATATGTCTTTTGAGGAGTTGTATTATGTCTCTTATCCATTATTAAAATTACTTGCTTTTGAAAACCCCTAATCACTAATACTTATACTTTGTCCTGATGTGTATTTGTCTTGTGTTAAGATATAGCAACCATATCTTACACATTGCTACTATATATATTAAAAAGGAAAAAAAAAACTGCTTCCCCAGTCTTAGCCAACAATCATGTAGATAGTCCTTCATATTCTCTTGTAAATCTTAGCAGATAATCTGCTGCAAGTTATGTACACTAATTATACATCAATAATAGATAGTTCATTCACCTGTTGTAAACAACTCATTTCATTTTATAGTTCCAAAATGTAACAAGGTGGGTAGTAATATACCTTTTCTACAATTAAAAATGTTCAGTTGAACTGGGCATAGTGGTCATGCCTGTAAACCCAGAGGCTGGAAGGTGAGGCAGGAGGATCAGGAATTCAAAGCCAGCCTCAGCAAATTAGTGAGTGCCTAAGCAACTCAGGGAGACCCTGTCTCTAAATAAAATATAAAAAGGTCTGGAGATGTGGTTCAATGGTTAAGCACCCCTGAGTTCAATTCCTGGTATCCTCCCTGCCCCCCCTCCCTTAAAAAATATTCAGTTGAACAAAATCATAGAATTTGCAGGGAAATGGATGGCATTAGAGCAGATTATGCTAAGTGAAGCTAGCCAAGCCCTAAAAAACAAATGCCAAATGTCTGCTTTGATATAAAGAGAACAACTAAGAACAGAACAGGAAGGAAGAGCATGTGGAAAAGACTACAGATAACAAAGACGAATGGGGGGAGAGAAACGGAGAGAGAAGGGAAAGCATATGGAAATGGTAGGAGACCTTCAAGGATACATAAAATTACAAGAGGCTATGAGGGGCAAGGGGGAGGGAAAAAAAAGGGAGAGAATTGAACAACAGCAGGGGAGATAGAGAGGGAAGATGGGAGGGGAGGGGAGGGGAGGGGTGATAGTAGGGGTTAGGAAAGGTAGCAGAATACAACAGACACTAATATGGCATTATGTAAAAATGTGAATATGTAACAGATGTGATTCTGCAATCTATATTTGGGGTGAAAATGGGAGTTCAAAACACAATTTGAGTCTAATGTATGAAAGATGATATATCATGAGCTATGTAATGCTTTAAATAATCAATAAAAAATTAAAAAAAAAATATTCAGTTGATTGTCAAGTTCAGTGTAAATCAGGTTCTCTAACTATAGTTCTATGAGTTGTAAAGGTAGATTAAAACAAATTTTTCTTAAATAATTTGGCATTCTTGAGCAAACTTTAGACATTCAAAATAACAAAATATTACAGAGTACTTCAGCAGTAAATTGAAAATTTTAAAAAATACAGATATAGGTCAGAGGAGTTGAGATGATAGAAAAATGTTTAAAATAAGAGGCATAACTATCTAAATTATAAAAGAACATAAAATTATGGCAAAGTATTATATGTACAAAAAGAATGGCTAGTTTAATAAAAATTGACTCAAAGATTGGTCAATAATGATAGAATAAGTTGAAAACATATTCAGACTTTTATCCATAGAAAATATTTCATGATGTTTAATTTCCACACAACTTTCAGAGAAATACTTTGAAGTTTTAAAAATTTTACTATAATTGGAAAAAGTGAAAGATTTCAAATCTTATCACTTTCTATACCAAATTAAAAATGAAAAGGTGTCTCACACCTGGGCATGGTGACCCATGCTTTTTATCCCAGCTACTTGGGAAGCAGAGGCAAGAAGATTGCCAAGTTTGAAGCCAGCCTTTGAAACTTTAGTGAGACCCTGTCTCAAAAAATGAAAAGTTCTGGGTATACTACTCAGTGGTAGAGCACTTACATTCCTTGGCAAGGAATAGGGTGAGAGTGCAACACAATAGAAGTAGAAATAATAAGAAAGAAATCATAGGCCAATGTCACTTATAGATAATGTTGAAAATAAAAAAAAATGCCAAGTGAAGTACTAAAAGAATGACTCATGATAACAAAATGAATGACTTAATATTTGACAAAATTTTAAATATTACTGTATTCTATATCAATTATGCTGATTAAGCATTCAATAGCCTCATGCTTATTTTTAAGTGGAAATCATGGTAAATACTACTACCAACAACAAAACTCTCATCATGCTAAGCAGTTACTTTCATAATTTTCAATGCCTATCAATTATTAGCTTTTCCTAAGGCAAGAATATATGTCGCATTACTGTAAGACAATAGAGTCAATAGAGACAAGTTACAAGTACCAGGAGTAAAAAGTCACAGCTGTGTGTTTAAGAATTCTGAAGGAAGAAACTAATTAGCTTTCAAAGAATTCAGATAACTTAGTAAGGACACTCACTATATAAGATATCAATAAATTGATGTATTTCCTGCATATTAACAATAATTGTAAAATATATACTAAAGGGAAAGAAACTTCCTTCACAGTAGACAAAGGAACTATTAAAAACATTTAATTACAGGGCTGGGGATGTGGCTCAAGCGGTAGCGCGCTCGCCTGGCATGCATGCGGCCTGGGTTCGATCCTCAGCACCACATACCAACAAAAGATGTTGTGTCCGCCGAGAACTAAAAAATAAATATTAAAAATTCTCTCTCTCTCACTCTCTCTAAAAAAAAAAAAATTTAATTACATTTGGAATATAAACAAAGTGCATAAAGAGTGTCTTTCTGAACATTTAATCTAGTTTCAGTTATGTGCATGGACAAGAATACAGAGCTTAAGTGGATAAAAGACCTAGTTTTGTTACTGAATTTTCTTTTAAGCTGTTTCACCAGCAAAAGAGGTATTTTTCATTGGGGTGGTGAGGATACTTGTAGTAACTAAGGAATCTGTCCAAATAAGAAATACTTCTGTTTTATTTATTTTTAAATTCCCAAATAGCAAAATAAGATAAATATGAACAAACCGTATTTTTCAATAGTTTTAAATAGTACCATGTTTCTGAAACCTAAGCTATAAGGAATTTGAGTTTTATAACAAATAATCTCCCCAAAGTAGGGATTTTTTTTGATAGGTTCACTGTGAACCCAGGGATATGGAAACAGGGTTTCAAACTGTTGGGTGGAGGTTTTACAAGATAGTGACTCATTAAATTGTTTGTCTAACATGACCTGAGTACATGAGCTGTTCTGTGCACTCCGTGTGAGTATTGTTCCCACAAAGTTGAAATTTTCTAATGCCCCAGGTGCTTGCAGGAACTTCTGGAAAATCACCTGACTTCTAAACCACTGGCATTTTTCACTGATCATTTTCTATGCCAGTGTTGATCACAAATGTAAATTTAGATCAAAATACAATAATGCAACTGTTTCTAGCAAAAAGGTTGGTCTTAAGTTTTTTGTTTACTAATTTTTTTAACTGGATGATTCACAAAATAATTTCAGTTTTGAGGGATCCATCATTCCAGTCTATAGAGTTTTACATTAAATAACCAAAAAAAAAAAAAATCAAATGTCTTTAAAGAGTTGTCATTAAAATATTACCATGGTTCTAATTTTAACAGAGTAGCTTTTCTTCTGTTAAAAATGTTATTTAAATTATAAAGCCTTGATTCTGATGCATGTAACCCGAAATCTGATTAAGTGCTAAAAAAGGACACTCTTAAGAAGTACAATTCATTCTGTATCAAAGTGATCATCTATTGTAATAGAAGGATTAGCTTAAATAATTACTGTTGCTCCTCATTAGGACTAGAGAAGTGAAAATAGTAAAAACATCATAAAAAGATATGAGAAAAAGCCTGAGGTTCGAAACATAGATTTTAGGCTAGAGTAATTTGATCATACTTAATAAGGCTGGCACAAAGAGAAGCAATTCAAGTTCTAAGATAAAGTTGGTACTTTTATTGTCTTTTTCTAATGATGTTCCTATAATACATGCATATTGATGGATAGCTCTATTGTATTCATTTCTGATAAGAAAACTTTGACTATATATATTTTGACTATATATATATATATATATATACACACACACACACACACACACACACACACACACACATACACCAAAGGACAAAAGTACAGTATTCTTCTGATTGCAAAGATGCTGGGTTTTTTCTTTTAATTCATTAAGGGATATAGAATAATAGAAAATTCATAGTAAGATTATTATAAAGTTTATAAATTGCTTTGAACTGAATTATGTCACCCCCCCAAAAATTATATTTTTGTAGCTCTAGCCCCTAATATGACTATCATAGGTCATGAAGACTTTAGTAAGTGATTTTAAGTTAAGTGAGGTTGAAAGGATGGAATTCTAATCAAATACAGCTGTGGCTTTATAAGAAGTGGGAGAGTTTTCCCTCTAAGCATGCACATGCAATACATGTGGACACAGTCGGAAGGTGGCCATCAGTCAGCCAGAGGAGCTCTCACCACACACCCAGTTGACTGGCACTGTCCTCTTGAACTTTCCAGCTTACAAAACTGTGAGAAAATAAATTTCTGAAATTTAAGACATTGAGTCTGTGGTATTTGTTATGGCAGCCTAAGTAGACTAAGATTCAAATTTATTTTCACAGAAAAATTGCTATAGGCTTAAACCGTGTCTTAAAAGAATAGATATGAAAAAAAAAATGAATTAGCATTTCATGCTTTATACAGTAATACATGGTTTAGAAATGTTTGGCTGCAAAATTTAGATTTCCAAGTCTTTTGATTTAGGGGGATTTTTCTTTTGATTTGTTTGTTTATTTTTGAGATGGAGTCTCACTTTGTCACTCAAACTGGCTTTAAACTTCTGGGCTCAAATGATCCTTCTGTCTCAGCCTTCAGGCATGTGCCACTATGCCCAATTGAATTCAGAATCTTGATTTTAATACTTCAACTTGAAGTTGTTGAGTTCTGGAAATTAATTAATGCCCACCAAACTCAATAGAAAAAATAGACTTGAATTGGAAGAACTTTTAACTGCAATTGTGCTCATTTCATAGCAAAAATAATTACATAAATCATTTTCATGGGGGATTTCTGAAAGTTATTTAGTAGATAACCAAACTCTTTAGATATTTTGACTTATATTGTTACGAAGTGTTTATTTTTTAAGATAGGGCAGAAAAATGTTTTAACAAACCTGATTGATTGACTTTATTATTCAGATCACAATGCCCAGAGTCTAAGATTGTCCTGGGGTCACTCTGACATATTTTACAGTATCAGAAATCTTAATCCATAAATTCAAATGTCTACTCTCCTTTAATAGTCAAATTTCCAAATTGGAGTTAGAGTTGACACTTCCCCGCTATGGTGGGGAAGGGGACATGCAGCTGGGTATTTCATAGCTGCTATGTGAATTTCACCCTGGAGGTTGAAGCAGAGAGGAAAGGGAAGAATCAGGATGGTCACTACCTGGCTGGGTGGTCTAGGGCAGTACTGGATACATAGCAGGAGAGATACCACAGGTTACTTGTAGATTTCTTGCTGGGCTCTTCTTTTTTGTAGTTCATTGACCAAGAAGACACATCTCTATGTGGAAACTTACTTCCAGTTGCTTCCATGACCCTGGATGACATTTTAAGTTTGCTTCCTCAGAACTATGTAATGCACCACAGGAAAACTGAAATCTTACATGCTTCATGCCAGCCTTAGCAGAGGCTACTAAGTCGGCTAATATTGTAACATATCTTGCAAAGTTCTTAATATTTTACTGTGTATCTTTTATACCACATTTCATTATAAAGCTTATCTCATGCTGTTACACATTTGGCCAAATATTAAGAAATAGCCATAAATAAATAGTGGAAATTCTCTTTTTAGGAGAGTCTGATTTTAAGGACAGTGTGTTGGTTTGGGGTGTCATTGCTTGCCTAGCATGTACCTGGCCATGGATTTTATCCCCAGCACTGCACAACAATGGATAAGTAAATTAATTAATTAAATACAGTGACTTAAGAACATTTAGAAGAATTTAAAAGTCTATGTCATCATATTTGGCCAATATTGTAATTGAACCCATGTTCCCAATCCAAAAAAGACAACATCCATCTGTAAATCACTTAAATCTCAGTTGTCTGCGGAGTGCAATTCAATCAAATATAACATCACATATATTTATATAAGTACTTCTCTAAAATGATATTTCTCAGTGTCCTTTCTTAAGAAGGTCCTCAAATATTGTACAGCATGTTTACTAAATTGCTTCAATATAAATTTTTCACAGTTCAGTAGGTACAGTGTTATAAAGAGATCAGTCCGTGAATGTTTTTTAATAAAAATATTCAGGGGTATGTAAAATGCTTAGCTACTGCTGTATTTGTCGTACAGTTTATTGGAGAATGCAAATAAAAATTCACTGCTTTTTAAAATATATGTTAAAAAGTGAGACTAGAGGGATGAAATGGAAAAAGGATGTGTGCACTATTTAGTGCCTCTGAAATTGAGAGCTAGAAATCAGAAGTGTACTTGACAAGCTTTTATGATGGGTATAACAAGTGACAGGCCATTCAAAGGCTGAAGAAGAGAGATAATGAAATCTTAAATTAGAATAGCTTCCAAAACAGACTGACAGTACTGTTCACAGCAAATTAAAAAAGGATTGACAATTGGAGAGAAAATGGAGATATGGAATTTGAGATGAGAAAATGTTAATCATCTGGCATTTTACTTTATGGATAAAATCTTACTGAGAGTTTTCTCTAGAAATAAAAAAAAAAACATGTAAAATATTTCTAAAATTCTGCTAAAAAAGCAAAAGACTTGAATTGGACCAAAGATTATAAGATCATTTTATTTTAAGATAAAATGATCCGATATTATAATTGTGGGCTATATACCATGCAAGTAGTCAGATTGGGTTTAGGTAATATTATTGTCATTTGAACAAATCTAATAATGACTAATATGCAAACTTTTAAGAAGTAATTTTAAGTTATAGAATATTTTAATGTAGTAATGAAGGCCTTGGTGATCATGTTACAGGCTTATAAAATATTTTTTTTACTTTCTCCTTGCAAATGAACACTAGTTGGAAAATATGAGGATTTCACCCAGGTTTCCATGGACACAGGCAGCCTTTATTTTCTTATTTACACCCAAACTGGAATGTGACTGAAGATTGCCCCATTACTATAATTTCATGTCTATAATGACCTAGTGTGATTTCTAAACTTTCTTGTAATCAATGCTGATCATATGGAATGCAATGACAGGGACTGGGCTAGTTGGGGTACAAGGCAGAAGTTCCCAGGGGGATGACACAGCAGTTGGTGGAAGGTTTTATGTTTGAAAGACACTAATTTTGCATGAAGATGTTATTCTGCATACTTAACGTGGCTTCTATATTTAATGTATCTGATTTATAAATCACAGAGCTTCTATGACCTGGAAAACATTTCATTCAAGAATAATTTGGAGGGGCTGGGGATGTGGCTCAAGCGGTAGCGCGCTCGCCTGGCATGCGTGCGGCCTGGGTTCGATCCTCGGCACCACATACCAACAAAGATGTTGTGTCCGCCGAGAACTAAAAAATAATAAATATTAAAAAAAATTCTCTCTCTCTCTCTCTCTCACTCTCTCTTTAAAAAAAAAAAAAAAAAAAAAAAGAATAATTTGGATTGTGGCACATTTTACTTTTCAGATCCACTCCAAAACTTTAAAAACAATATAAGAAAAACTTGGTTTAACAGTCTTCTAAGAGCAATTCAGTCAATGTGTACATATATTTTCTTTAACCATTAAGTTGTTTTTTCTTAGTCTTTTAATTTTGCAGAGGAGTTATGTAATAATTTTTCATATATACTAGTTATTTCAAGTATGTTAATATTATAACTCCCCTTTTAAATTATATTTAATACCAGTTGTCTACTCTAGGTGGGAAAATACCACACTAAAAATAAGTAAATCATTCAGATATTAAAGGATAAAAATAAAAAATTGTTTATTGTAATGGGAAAATAGCTTTATTCAAGTGAGCATTTAGACAAGCAGTCCTTAGCAGTAATATCATGAGAAAGTTGCCATTCATAAGAATATTCTAATACCTCCAGTAAAGGATTTCATACAGGTAACAGTAAATATATCTAAAGTGACTAGACCACTCTTAGATAACTTTTAGATAAAATAAGAGGTTTTGTTTTTATCAGCAGAGCTTATTTTTATATGAAATTAGAAATTATGTTGATATTAGTGTAATTACCATATTATTATCTACGGAGACTTCTTTACATGGAATTGAGGACTTAAGCATATTTTTCTTCACTCATTGAATTAAAAAATCAGTGTTTTATAAATAATAAAGTAGAATTAGTATATTAAAATTCAAATTGAGTTATAATTTACTGTATGTATATATACATACATATGTACATATTCGCACCTGTGTGTGTCAGGAGGTGCTGGGTATTGAATTGAGGGCCTCTTGATGCTAAGCACATGCTCTACCACTGACCTATATATATCCCAGTCCTATTATCTATTGATTCGGTTCTTTTCATAGTACTTTTAGCTTGATTATTACCATAGTATGCTTATTACTTATTATCAAAAGTAGGTTAGGAACGTAATTTTAATAATGAATTTTAAGGTAGATTTTAAAGTTTTTTTTTTATTAATAGGTTGTGCATCTGAAGCTTTGAGCATGAAATCACTTTTGCTTTGAGGGCTTTTAAGTTATTCATATGCCATCTTCCTTTGATAATTATATATTTCAGAGTTCATAGATTTTAAATATTTGGCTAAAGTTCAATTAAATTTTCTAAGAAATCAATAATAAAAAATTTTGCTACTACAAAGTCAATTCTTATGGATAGATAGAATAAAGTATACACACCAGGGGACTTTTTATTCATATTTTATTCATAGGGAATTAAATATATTATTTCTAGAGACTACTTTGAGAAAGGATATGCAGATATTTAAAGTGACAGGATAAAAAAAATATCAGCATAAAAATGAAAATAAGGCTGCATCTTATTTTCATTGTCTTTCAATGTATTATAGTAAAAGTATGTCAAAAATTGCATACAAAAAGTTATTAGAGCTCCATGTCATCCAATAGGGTAATTATGATATTTTAATATTATTCTCTCAAGAATTTCACCATGTGGCCAAACTTCACTCCTCTCTTCTTCAAAACAGGCATTTTACTCCATTTCCAACCAATCTGTCTTTAGATTCATGTGCCCCAGGTCATTCCAAAGGTATTTTTAAATTTGGTTAGGCTGGTACTCTTTTTTGTTTCCTTCTACATAAATCATTAATAGAAAAGACATGGACCCTCTAATTGTGGGTTATGACTCTAATCAAATTAAAAATAATAAATCCATAATGATATCCTTAACAAGTGTATTATGCTGTAACAGTTATGGTAGAGATTTCATTGCTCAACTGAACATGAATTGCTCCTTTACAGTCATAGAATTATACACACTTTCCAATCTTTAGCAGGGTGTTGACAGGAGGGTGGTGCTATCCCATGGTTATGGGTGATAGTGATATGTATGGCCTTTGAGTTGGTGCATTTAATTGCCAGTAGTAGACCTTCTGGAGCTCTGTTTCCTACCCATGATGGGGGAAATGAGAGATGGAACTTCCATAAGTCTAGTTCCCTGGTTGAATTAGGGTACCAGAGATTACTTTCCTTCTCACACCTAGACTCTGCCAACAATAAAATTAAATAAGTAAGTAAGTAAATAAATAAATAAAAATAAAGATCACCTTGATGTTTTAATCCACTTAAATCATAAATACATGGATTTGCGTTCATAATTATATATATATATACACACACATACACAATATATATATTGCTGTATTCTGGCTGAGCACAATTCAGGAGCCACTTGTCAAAAGAAATGAACTTTATTTTTAGAGCCACACACGCCAAACAAAACAGCTCCTCAGGAAAAACCTTCAGAGCCCAACTGTCACCACCGGCTTCCCACAAGCCTCTCAACCTCCCCCACTCCTCCTGCTCTTGAGGCCGATTGGCTGGGTCCAGTGGGCAGAGCCAAAAAAAGTCCCCCAATGAGCAGCTCCTTGGTCTGAAAGGGCGGGGAAACAGCCCAGTGAGCATCACCACAGAGGAGCCAATCAGTTGACAGCTAGAAGTTTGCTGGGGCCGCTGTGAGCCAATCATCAACTGGCAGCTGGAAGTTTGCTGGCAGCTGGAAGTTTGCTGGGGCTCCTTCGGCTGTGGCTCTCAACAATATATATATACACACATACACAACAAATATTCTGACATTTCTGCCTCACTATTTACCTACTTATCTTTGTGTTATCCTTATCTTTATAAAATCACCAATCAATTAAAATGTAGCTTTCTTTGCTTCTCAGGATTTTCCCCAAATGTTTGAAAATCAATATTTTTACCTAACAATTTTGTTGCTAAACTGTTAGGCCTAAATTTAATTTGTGGCCAAAATAAATTTTAAGACATAATTTATTCCAAGTTTTAAAGCCCTTATGAACCAGATTCATATAGAACTGTAAAATAAATTTTACTTCCCTCTCTTATTATCAATCCTCTATTTTCTCTCTTCTTCTCTTTAATGCAGATTTTTTTTTTAAAGAGAGAGTGAGAGAGGAGAGAGAGAGAGAGAATTTTTAATATTTATTTTTTAGTTCTCGGCGGACACAACATCTTTGTTGGTATGTGGTGCTGAGGATCGAACCCGGGCCGCACGCATGCCAGGCGAGCGCGCTAGCTTGAGCCACATCCCCAGCCCTTTAATGCAGATTTTAAAACCATGACAATTTGGTACAACCAGAGCTAGATGGTAGATAAATTGAATTTAAATTCTGATCATTTTAATTTTTTCTTTCATTTTTGCTCATCTCCAAGTCAACATTCACATAAAATATTAGTTAATAATATAAACCTTATATGTTAAAATATTATCTCCAACTCACTGTTTTGCATTGTAAAACTGAATAATTTATGACCCACAATATGTGACATTAATGACTCTTCCTACTGACACAATCATACAGCCATGATTTTATAACAAAATACAGTCGTACTAACCTGTGTTCTGTTGTCCTTAGGCTAGAGTCTCAATTCCAATTAAGAAATATGTATTCACTATGGGTGAGGAGAGAGAGAGAGAGAGAGAGAGAGAGAGAACGAAATATATTTAAATTATTAATACAAGTAGATATTTTGCATTATAGGGAACCATATCATATTATAAGTCCATTATGGTAAGCATGCCATTATGGTAACCAGGCAATATGGTAACCATATTAACCTTAATTGAAATATTTCCCATTGTTCTTTGTAACAAAGAGAATAAGATCTTAATGGAAATTGAAAAAAAAAATACAGGTCACAGTAGATTAAATAGGAATGCTATGTGTCTTTATGATTTTCAACTTTATTAAGATTGGTATGTGTTCTTTTTAAGACATACTTGGATTCAACCATTAAATTCTGTTGGTACCACAAAATTGAAACGTGTACATACTTGTTTTCTTCAGATTTTCCGTTTGTTAGTCTGTACTTACTAAAAATTTAATTCAAGTACATAACCTTATACACATAAGAATTCCCCAAGGCAGAAGTTTATAAAGGAATATTACATTCACACATTCAGTACGTCTGGATGTACACTGTATTTGATATAAATAGTTCTAGATTCCAGATTTAAATATTGCCAAATATTTTAATTTCATTTCAAAGCACTTATCCATAAAAATAATGATCTCACAATTATTTATACATCTCAAAAGTTATAATTGTAAACTCTGCTTAGAAAAGATATTAAAAGCATTTACTAGGAAAACTTAAAAAGGTTAAGGAAATCAATCTTGGCCCAAAATAGAAAGAATAGTTCAAAAATACAGCTTGATTGAAGTATTCTTGAAAATGGAAATATCCATGCACCCTTTTCAAATCTTCTATTTGATGATCAATTTACTTTTTATCATGCACATGTATACATTACATATATGCATTTCATTTGGGTATGGAAGGGTGCATTCCTCCAAATTTGAAATAATTTTTTTAGTCTAAAGTAAATGTATACTTGGGTAGTCTACATTGTGATGTTCATAATATTTAATTCAATTTAATTTGAACTAATGGAAAGAAGGAAGTATTTTGGAAATTCATATAACAAGCAGTGATCATGGATTTGAGGGAAATATTCATTTATTTATTTTTTATTCTAATTTGTTATATATGATAGAAGAATGCATTACAGTTCATATTATACATATAAAGAACAATTTTTTGTATCTCTGGTTGTATACAAAGTATATTTACACCACTCATGTCTTCATAAATGTTCTTAGGGTAATGATACCCATCTCATTCCACAGTGTTTCCTACCCCCATGTCCTCTCCCTTCCCCTTCCACCCCATTTCCCTATCCAGAGTTCATCTAATCCTCCCTTTTTCCCCTCCCAACCCCACTATGAATCAGCCTCCTTATATCAGAGACAACATTCAGCATTTGTTTTTTTGGTGGTTGGCTAACTTCACTTAGCATTATATCCTCCAACTCCATTCATTTGCCTGCAAATGCCATGATTTTATTCTCTTTTTTCGCTGAGTAATATTCCATTGTGTAAATATACCACATTTTCTTTATCCATTCATCTACTGAAGGGCATCTAGGTTTGTTTCCCATTTTAGCTGTTGTGAATTGTGCTGCTATAAACATTGATGTGGGTGTGTCCCTGTAGTATGCTGTTTTTAAATCCTTTGGGTATACACTGAGGAGTGGGCTAGCTTGGTCAAAAGGTGGTTCCATTCCCAGTTTTCCAAGGAATCTCCATACTGTTTTCCATATTGCCTGCGCCGTTTTGCAATTACATCAGCAATGTATGAGTGTGCCTTTTCCCCCACATCCTCCCCAACACTTATTTTTGTTTGCATTATATCTTAATGTTCCAAAAAACACTAATAACCCATGTGAGAGATTCATTATTTTGGATAAAAGATATAAATTCTAGACAATAAGATTTGATTTCTAGATTTAGTTTTTAAAAAGTCCATTTCCTGTTAAATAACTAATAAAATAGGTTCCTCATACATTACAGTTTATAATATATTCCCACGTTTAGTATGTCTGGATGTATACTTGTATTTGATATAATGCCCTTGGAACTGAGAGAGTAATTTCACTAGAAGCTTTTTAACTTCTGTTTTATATATATATATATATATATATATATATATATATATATATATATATATAAACAATAAGTTCATACCCATTGCATTTGATTTTTTTTTATAAGTATAAAAATCTCAAATTTTCTCTCCTCTCAAGAAATTAGGTAAAGTTTTGGTAGTGTGTAGAAGGTTATCATAACTGAATGCCTTAAGTAAACATTAGTTATTTTGCCTGTAATAAATACGAATCAATTGAAATAAAAGCCACCATGATAATCTGATACCCACCATGATTCAAAGTACGAATCAGTTGAAATACAAGCCAGACTATAATCTAATACCCACAGTGAGTCAAAGTATGATTCAGTTGAAATACAAGCCAGACTATAATCTAATACCCATAGTGATTCATTCATTCATTCTTTCTTTCTCCCTCTCTCTCTCTGTCTCTCTGTCTCTGTCTCTCTCTCTCTCTCTCTCTCTCTCTCTCTCTCTCTCTCTCACACACACACACACACACACAAACACACACTCCTGCTTCCTAAAGAAGGTATTGCTATTTTGCTTAAGTGTATTTCATTTAAAAATAGAAAAAAAAATACAAATTATTTGCTAAATAGTGAAGCAGTTGATTTTAAACCCCTGTCTCCCCAGTGTTTGAGATTTTGCATTTAGGAATAGAAATTAAAAGGGGAAGATAATGGAAGATTGATACTTAGTAGAATGAATAGAAAAGAATTTCAAGTGAAGGAGACAAAGAAATGCAAAGTCTTTGTTTCGGATTTGTTTGGAAAGGCCAGAGAACCTGACAAATAATGTGAAGGATTCTGACTTCCATTAGTTTGCTATGAAATTCAAACTGACAAGAAAGTAAAGGCTTCTTTTCAAAACCTTTTTAAGATTAGTATGAAGACAAATATATTCTGAGAAGAATGTTAAAGTTCATTTCAATATGCCATCGATGTTTATATTGGATAATGGTAACTATTTGTTTAGAATTAAATTTATTACTTAACATATGCCAAATTTTCCATTTTATGAAATATACTCTCTGATTCAATATTTCACTGAAAGTTGAGTAAGGTTTCCCTTTTAGGAATTAAAAATAGATATATTTCTAAGAAATTAAATCTTGTAGGCATCGTCTTTTGATGAATGGGTGTGGTTGACATTTATGCATTCAGAGTTTCTGATGCAGGTTTAAATCATTTCGGAAAGTCAAAGGTGCACGTGAATTGCGGAAGAAAGCCATGCAATGATGTTGAGAAGAGTATGTTCAGCGATTTGAAATGTCTTTATAATACATATATGACTCCTGTGGTAGAACTTTATGGCCTTATAAGACAATGTAATCATCTTGCCTTAGTCTCTGGAGACCCTCTGTGAGGGTAAAGGCACAATGGATTACTTCATCATTCTAATGGAGGCAGAAGGGAGATTGCTTATTCTCCAGGTACACAGCAAGCATTTGTCAAAATGCTCCCCATCCAAGACAGGCATGCCTAGTATCCCTGGGTACTTAAGTCAATAACTACTCTGAAAAAGGCAAAATTCAAAATCAACTGCATTCGAAAATAATGGATTTTTATTGGTTTCAATATCTTCTTGTATAATCTCTTGATAAATTGAGTTCTGCACAGATGTGTGGAATTTATGATCAGTGCATTTATTTTAGTGTAGATGTGAAAATCATACTCAAAAGGCAAATTTTGCTGTTTTTGTTGAACAGGACAGTACATATAAAGTGATTACTTGATATGAAGAATGCTGTTCTCATTTAGGAGTGTAAAGCCCATACTACTTCCTTTTAGCAATTTCCTTCTTCTTAGCTTAGTATTGAAAGATCCATAGATCTTACTGGTATCATTTGATGGTAACTTTATTCCAAGTGATAGCTAAACTTCTATATAGACTTCACAGGGAAGGTACAGAGTCATTACTATAATTGCCTTTTGAATAACTGTTTCATGGATATCTCACAGTCACTTCCTCTCTTAGCCAAGCTTGAATTTATTATTGTTGTCCCCCTATGTACTGCCCCTCATTGCTCATGTGTCTGGAAATAATACTATCCAGGCTCCCAAGTCAGAAAGCCAAACATCTTTTCTCCTTTCCCACCTTTGTGACCATGGAATTAGTTCTCTGCAGCCTTCTTTTAATCTGCTTCTCTTCTCCCTTTCTAGCAAGGCCTATTTGGTTCAGACTAATGTTATCCCTCACTTCTCTGACTGTATTAGATTTCTCTCTTGTCTTCCGGATTCATGACTTGCTGATTTCTAATCCACAGTCAGCTTCTCTGGCTGAGTTCCACCCTCACTTCTGAATGGAGTCTCAAATGCAAATATAATTATTTCAAATTTTCCCTTATCTGATTCCCTATAATTTTCAGAATTAAGTTATTTAGCACTTGTGGATTATTATAATACATCTCTAGTCTCATGCCTGTCATTAACCATTTTGAATAAATGAATTTACCTCCTGGAATGCCTATGCCTCAGTGCCCTGCACAAGGACTTGACTGAATCAACCATCTAGTCCTCCCCAACCTTTCCACTCTTTCTTTACAACTCTGCCTTGTGTCTTCCAGAAATTCTTTTGTAACCACCACTCCACACCTGCTGTTCAAACTTTTGCTTAGCTACTGGTGACCAGATAGTGTTAATAGGGTCTGTGATACAAGGCAAAAGTTGACTTAGAAGCTTTAAACTTTGTGTCTTTGCTATTAAACAGAATAATTTGAGAAGAGTGGTAACTATTTTTTTTAATTAAATTCCTATTCTAGTCAGAGATCATTTAAAATGTGTAATAATCAAATCAGGATAATTATTATTTTCATCTCCTCCAGTACTATCATTTTTATATTGGGAACCTTCAAACCCTTCTCTAGTCATCTTGAAATGTATAATTAATTGTTATAGACTACAGTTACCTCTATGTACTGTAGAAAGTTAGACATATGAGTGGATAAATAATATATATGTATATATGTAATATACATATATATATATATATATATATATGCAGTGTGTGTATGTATGTATGTGTATGTGTGTGTAACTATTTGTTTAAAATTAAATTTATTTTTTAACATGACAAATTTTTCATTTTATGAAATATACTTTCTGATGCAATGTTTTACTAATGTAAGGTTTCCCTTTTAGGAATTAAAAATAGATTTCTAAGCAATTAAATATTGTAGGCATTGTCTTTTGATGAATGGGTGTGGTTGACATTCATGCATTCAGAGTTTCTGATGCAGGTTTAAATTTAAACAGTACACTTTAGTATGTACTGTCTCATTCAACACACAAAATGAAATATTAATCAGCCATAACAAGATTGAAATTCTGTCATTTGTAGCAACACGGATGGAGCTGAAGGACATAATATTTAGTGAAGTAAACTAGCCACAGAAAAACAAATATTGCATGTGGTGGAAGCTAAAAAAAGCTCAACCTTTTTAGAAGCAGATAGTAGAACAGAGGTTACTAGATGCTAGGAAGGGTAGGAAGAGAGGTAGAGAGAAGGTGGGTAATGGGTCTTAATGTTGTATGTTTTTATTTTTTCTCTTCTTAAAGACTAAATACAATGCTGGCATCAGACCTCCTTTCTAGGATAAATCTGTTACACTTGAATCAAAATGTGAAATATGATATGTCAAGAAGTATGTAATGTTTTGAACAACCAACAATAAAAAATAAAAAAAATAAAAAATAAAAATAAATAATTTGGAAAAAAAGAAAAAAAAATATCTATTACAGTAAAAATACCCAAGCCATTTTTAATCTTTCACAATACTCCTTTGTGCCAAATGGGTCTTCCTGGATATTTTGGTGCTGCAGGAAAACTGTGTGATTCTATCTTTGAAATGTCATACTTGCTCATAATGCTGTTGTGCTGATATTTGGGGCATTTTCTGCTTGTCAGTATCATTAATGTCTACTATTTTATAAAAATTTTATAGTGATCTTACTATTTATAGGTCTTTGTCTTTTATATCTCAGTTTAAAATGCATCTTTTCAAAGAGAACTTTCCTGAAAATGCTAACCAATCACACAGTCCATCTCTATAGATCCTCAGTTTTCATTTTTTAAAGAGCATGTATGATGTTTTTACATATTCCAGTTCATTGATTGCATTTCTGCTCTGCTAGAATGTTAGGAGTTCTGTCAATATTGATAGGCCCTATAGCTTTGGCGAAAGAGTCTGCAAGCTGTGGTCCACTTTTTTTTATAAGCAAAGTTTCATTGGAACACAGTCACATATATCTGTTTATGGTTGTCTACGGGGAGTTTTTGCTAAAGCTGTAAAGTGAGTAGTGACACAGACTATCTAAATGACAGAAAATACTTATGAAAATATTTATATCTGGACATTTAAGAAAAAATATTGCCTTACTTCTTTTCTTAGAACAGTACGTGATACACTTAGAACAGTACCTGATGCATAATAGGTGCTCAATAAATATTTGTTGGATGGATGCATTTATTGAACAGAAACCAAGTGATTAGGAAATGAAGCATGCAGACTGGGAGATACATAATATAAAACTTCTTAGATATTTATAGTGTCTTCCCTCAAAAATTGGGTCACAGTTTTATAGCAAACTCTTCAAAATATCTCCCAGTAAATTGGTTGATATATGACAGATCTAGAAGCAAAACTAACAATTTACCAGAATGATGAAACCCTTCAATTCAGATGATGCCCAGAAACTTCTCATCAATTAATATGGGTTTAGAGGAAGAAAAGAAAATACTAGTCAATTTGTACTTGCTCAGATTTAAAGTGGCACAATGAAAGCTGATTAATGAAGTAGAATCTTTTTGCCTATAATTGAAAAATTAGCTCTAACTTAAAATATGACCCCACATGAGAGTCACAATTTATATATTCATGTAACAAGTATGTATTGTTTACCTAAACATTTTAGTCATTACTGTTCATTGCACAGTATATCTGAAAAGCTAAAGGCACTTCCAATTGTATAGTTTGCCCAAGGTTATATAGCTGTGTATTAAACAGGTCTATCACATTGCCTATTTTACTTTACTCTAGACAATGGGCATAAAATACCATGTGATGCCTACCTTAGAGCTACTCACAGTATAACAGGAGGCATGAAAATAAACAATGATAATGAAATGTGGGAAGTATTTTAATAGATGTATAAAAGCTGCAGGAGAGTAGATAGGATGTTTATACTCTCCTACATGAAAGGGAGGAAGAATGGTAAAAAATCAAAGACAACCCTATAAAGGTGATACTGACCTGAAATATGAAAGAAAGGAGAAGTTTAACAAGTAGGAATGGAAAAAAACATAGTCCATATAAAGACAGCATTATATGCAGTGTCATGGCAGGCAGCAGGAAACATTGCATCCTCAGGGAATGGCGACAGTCTTTCATTGTGGCTCCAACTTACTGTGCATACAAGAGGAGTAAAAGAAGAAGCCAGTCATGAAAGACCTGCTTTGGTGAACAATAACTGAAGACTTGTAATTAAGGAAGGCATTTCCCAATTGGAATATGATGACACCAATAAGATGAAAATAATCTGAAGTTGAAAATTTGGAGACTATTTAAAGGTCATTGCAAAAGACCTAGGAAGTATGACTATGAAACTAGAAAAGAGGATATATGCATTGGAGCCAGAAATGACATGACGTGGTTGTTTACCGTGCTCTATTGTATTTCATCAGATCAAAAGCCTTGAAGTCATTTTAATAGTGTTATGTTCGGAATACTTATTTTGAAATGGTTCTTAATTATATGTTTTAAAATCTATGTCAGAATGTTTAGAGCTTTTATAATTTGATAAATTCAATGTTTTGTGGGAAATTTTTAAAATATGCGATCTATTAGAATAGAAAATAGAAAAAATTAAAATATAAAAATATAAAATCTATTAGAATAGAAAAGGAATTATGTTTGTGTTATTAAGGTATTTGCTGAGCAATGCAGTAGCTAAGATTTATAAATCCAAATTCAGCATGTCCATAATTATAATAAGTGCAATAAAATCTGAAAAAATCACGTTTATGATGTTGTAAACATCCTGAATATGGACAGTATTAATAATTTTATTATTGTATATCAATATCCATATTGCTGCATGCATTCCAAAACCTTGAGTGCTGTGCATGTATGTATGCAGGTATTGAAGGCATACATGTGGACAATTCTCTATGTACGTGCAACTTTAGATGATCCTAAGAGTATTAATCTCACATTATCTTGAAAATGTTAGAATTTGTTTATACCTTTATGAATATGAATCTGTATGTAGTAATCTGTAGTTTACTTTCTGAGATGTATTTTCCTTCCCAACTCTGAAGCAGTGTATGGGGTTTAAACCAAAAGATCACTGTTCTTGATTATGGCTGACTTCTCTGTATTCTGCTTCAGTGCATCTGATCTTTCCATCTTAAAATCACCAGGCAACTCTTTGTTCTGAAACTGGTTGACACAAACCCTTAAGTGCAAGCAGTGTGTGTTTCATTGACAATATCACCCTTGTCCCCAGGAGCCTTGTTATCCTCCCTCTTCAACCGTATCTCATTAGTCAGCTCCAATACTTTTTGATCCCTCTTTGTGAATTCAGAAGTCTGCATTTATATGGAGACAATAAATTCCCTGTGCAGTCGAATAGTCTCAGAGAAAGGCAAGAGATATTCCATATCTAATTTGGTCTGTATGTCTCAGCCAGAGTTTCTTCTCAGCTTTAATGGGATCATGCATGTGCATAATACTCTGTGCTTGTTCATATATATGCACATGCATGTGTATCGAGTATGGTATGCCTGTTACATCTTATATAATCTTTAGTTCTCTTACCACAATTTTTCCAAGTCAGAGCTGAATTCAAAGCAGCATTCACCAATGCGTTTTGATTTTATTTTTTTTGTGAGAGAGGAGAGAGAGAGAGAGAGAGAGAGAGAGAGAGAGAGAGAATTTTTAATATTTTTATTTTTTAGTTCTTGGCGGACACATCTTTGTGGTATGTGGTGCTGAGGATCGAACCCGGGCTGCACGCATGCCAGGCGAGCGCGCTACCGCTTGAGCCACATCCCCAGCCCGCGTTTTGATTTTAGATCTGGGAATACTGTATTATAAATGTTATCTCCTTGAAAAAAAATGTATAAGATACCAAATGCTATCATTAATGTGTGTGTGTGTGTGTGTGTGTGTGTATTCTAGCCTTATAATTGCTTTTGAAAGATTGATACTTCCTTTTCTTCATGAGATTCATAGCAACAAAACCAAGCATTGTTCTTGGGCATAAACTTAGGGCTGGGGCAATTGCAGAGGTTCCTTGAGGACAGGAGAGAGTGCCAGGTTTTAGTCACTCATTCTAGCATTTTAGCTGCTAAATCAGAACTGATTCAGCAAAATGTGCTTTAAAAAAATCTGTTAAGTGATGAGTATGAAGAAGTTGAGAAGATAATAAAGATAGAGGCAGGTAGCTTTCGCTGTCACGAGGGGCAGGCAGTGTTCTAAGTATGTGTAAATGTATGTCAGAGCAGCTCTGTGAGACAGACTGTAATTGTCGCCTCTGTGCAGATGAGGAAGTTGTGGTTTACAGAAGCGACACCTCCCTAAGGTTAAAGGGTTGCTTCTGGCAGAAAAATGTGCAATCTTAGAGTGGGAGAATGGTGAGAATGGTGCTTACACTATCTACCTTAGCATCCTCATTTTTAAAAATTTCAGTTACTCAAAGAAAAAAAGGCATTACCAACAAGAAAAGCAGTAATCACACACACACACACACACACACACACACACACACACACATACACACAATAAAAAAAAAGAAAAGACAAAGAAAACCTTCATTTGGAGTGCTTTAAATTTGGTCTCTATTGCATATTCATTTCTATTTGGCTTCAAACTTCATTTCTATTCTCTGAGTTTGATTTTTTAAATGTACATTTTAATGTTTTCATTTGTTCAGAGGTTAGCAGGTTGTTTGCTTACTGAAATACTCTAATGTCCAGAACTAGAGGTTTAACAAATTTCTTTACATTTTATTTACTAATACTCAAATTTCTAATGAAAATATCTTATGAGGCAGTATTAATGGGAGAAATTGTATTATGTCCTTCAGGTACTTACTCTAACACTCCTGATTTATATTTACAAATTAGGTAACATTCACAAATTTAAAATGAAAATATTTCAACTGATTATAAGAGAATTTTAAGATGTTGACAGCTTTAAAATAGGAGGATGGGCAGAAGGAAGGTGAATTTATAGAAAATAAACAGTACAACATTCACATTGCTGTACGTGAAAAAATGTGTTTTTGTTAAAGGAAAAGAAAACAGACAACACTAAAATACTATGCTGACATGTAAAAAAAAGCTTTTGTGTATGCAAGACATTTACAGGAGATGTGCACTTTGCAATTTTTTAATCCAGCTGAGAAAGGAATTGTAATAAAATGTGTTCACAATTGTGTTCACTGATTCAAAATCCATTCATAATTTCATTGAAATTCACCGGGTTTGACTTTCACACCAATCTCTTAGGATCCTTCATATAGTCATGTTCCTTTTTATTTTTTTAAGATTAAAAAGCACAGTAGAAGCACCAGAGGTTAAATGATGTAAGTGACATGTTGTGCCAGTGACTTGTGGCAACCAAGCTTACTAATAACATATTTGGTCTTCATAAGATAAGGTACAGAAAAACTTAGAATGCTTGAAGAATAAAACAAAATTTTTACCTTGCCTCCTATTCTAAGAACATTTTTATGCAAATTCCACCCCAAAATCTTGCAGGTAATTTTCGTTTTATTTAAGGCGACATGAAATCCTTCAATTAATAGACATGATATTAGATACTAATATCTTCTATTTCCTTTGCATTATTCTTATTGCCTTTAATAATGAAATGGATTTTTTTCTGAGCTCCTCCTATGTGCTCTACAATTTGCAGATTTCATTAGAGCTGAACAGCTGTGTTCTGGGCACTGGCCAGGTGCTCATTCTACGGGAAACTAAAGAAATAGGGAGCAAGACCAGTAATCTCAGCCATACAGTGGTTAGAGAATTGACAAGGACAAGAGCCTTTTAATATTTGTACCAAATTAACCATAGGAATAAGGCTTATCTCCTCATCAAGGTGCCCAAGTGCCCAGAGCCTTCTGTTCTCCTGTCCTCAGTGGGAGGTGACTTCCGGTGCCTGAGACATGATTAGAGAGATTAGATTTGTTCTTCCCATCTCCCTGTGCCTTATTAATCTTTCATTTACACTGGGATTAGATGAGATTCCATAAGCCAAATCCACTGAAAAGATTCACTCATTTTAATATTTATGCACACTGTCTAGTCCTTAAAGTGGATTCTTTTTGTCTGTGCACTTAATTGGATCAGTGGGTTGCTTCTTATTAACATTTTTCTTTTTAGAGATTAGGATTGATGAATAAAATTACTGACACCTGGCTCAGCTCAGCTGTTAAATGCAACACTTTTAATGACCACCTTATTTACTATGATATGGAATGAACTTTTGCTGTAAAGATAAAAGGTATAATTTTATTTTAGAAATTGAATTAATACTGTTGAATCTAAAGCAAAAAATGCTATAAAGTTCTAATATTCTGACTGTCCAAATGTAAAAGTAGTGGAAGGGAATACATTTCATAGTATTAAAAACTAATTTTGAAATTCTTACTTGCTTGTTTAGCTAAGGTTTTAAGTTAAGATTTAGGTAAGGTGTTAGATTTTCTAAAGTGGAAATTTGTTCAATGCCAAGAGTGCCAAAATGTAGCTTGAAAGACTGACATAATTTATATTATGAAATACTATTATTTTAAAATATATCAGCTTTCACTTTGGAGGCTTGTTACTGTGGCCTTTATTGACATTGTTCATTGATAATCTGCTGTTTTTCCTAAGTGATCCAATTGTGTTTATAGTTGTATTTGAGCAATTTCTCAAGCTGGGCACTACTGACGTTTTAGGCTGAATAATCTTTGTTCTGGGATCTGACTTTTGTGTTATTGGTTGTTTAGAGCATCCCTGGCATCTGCCCTCTACACACCAATGGCATCACACTAGTCCTGGTCATGGAGAATTTCTCTAGACATTGCCATGTCTTCCCTGAGAATGGATATTGCTCCCAGTTGAGAAAAATTATGTTACAGAGGAATATGCAGTATTGTTTTTAGATTCAAAATTCTAGGTATCAGAGCTGTATGTAAAATCAGAGTTTAGAAACAGCTCATAAACAGTGGGGATTTTGGAATCTGATAAACACAGTTTCTATAGTTCTCACTGTGTGATATTTGAATAACCTTTTGAAGATTTACTTTTTTAATCAAAAGTGGTAATACTACTATTATATTCAAAGCGTTATTCTAAAAGTTGAATGAGATAATGCATAGAAAATGGTAATTCGGTAAGTGTTTAATATTATGCTGACTTTATTTCTTAATAGTAGCAATAATTTAAATAACATACGCTAATTTTTATAAAAACAGAGTAGTATTATTAGTTAAGTGAAACTAGCGTAGTAAGTGCTGTGCCCAGTTTTCTTGTTTTGCTTATTTTACTTTATATTAGGCATTGTTAAACAAAAATAATTTTGATATCTAGTTCCACAGCTTTAGTAGCTACAATTTTAATAAAAGTTTTATCAAAGTTATTTACATTTTAAATAAATTACAACAAATATATTTTTCTCTAGAATTTCATTAGAAAGCTGTAGTTAAGGGTACAAAATTTGTTATGTAAAATGAGTGATTCAACTGAGACCTAAGATATGGCAGATTGAAAATAGTTAATACTCTACTAATAATACTCTATTATATATTTGCAACTTACTAACAGAATAGATTTTAAATCTCCTCAGTACACACAAACAAATACACACACACAGTGTTAGCTGCTTAGAGGTAATAGATAAGGTAAGTAGCTTGTGATAATTATTTCACAATGTTTATGTATATCAAAACATCAAGTTTTACATTTTAATATGTCAATATGAAATAATTTATGTCAATGGTATTTCAATAAAACTTAAAAATAGAAAGCTTTTGTGGACAGTATGTATGATGTTGAGGTTTTTCAAACTGCCGTATAGTACCTTCAGTGCATAGTGAGGACTTGAACCCTGAATAAAGCAACAGAATACATTCAGCCAATTCAAACTTCAAAGGGAGGAATAATACATCTTTTTTTTTTTGGTTGAAGTTTGCAGAAGAAAATTAAATTCAGAGCTTCTCAATGATTCTGTATTCCATGTCACAAACAAGGCATGGATAGAAGAGTCACGTACTTTTGGAAGAACTAACAGAAAATGTAAGGTACTTCTTTTGTGCTGTTACAAATTGGATTTCTCTTTCTTCCCTTGAGAAGCCAGACTGAACAATAAAATACTCTTAAAGGAGGATTGCTGAACACCAAGGCCATGTTTTTGAAAGCCAAGTAGATGAAGAAAAGAGCTGTATGCTTGGCATTTTGAATCAATTATCAGTGAAATCCTATGATGCCATCCAGCATAGAGGCCCTTAAGTCAAGGTTTGCTTTCTAAGTATTCTCTGCTTTTAGTAGGTTTGGCCTTGAGCATTATAAAACACTTAATTTTTTTTTTTTGCAAAATACAACTTTCTAACAGATAAAGATATTCATTTCATAAAAGGTAACCGAAAATGAGTACTAATTTTACTCTTAATATAGCCATAAGATACTTAGCTAAGTTGATTGGTGTCAGTAGGTTCAAGGCTAGGTTCCCATTGATGGTTTAGTCTTCTGTAGTAAAAAATACACTCATACTTCTAATATCAGTTCAAACAAGTTTGTATGGATGTAAAACATCACTATTTGTCTAGGATGAGGAAGAAAAAAAGCAGATATAATATACAGTGTGTATATATATATATATATATATATATATACAGTATATATATATAATATACAGTATAACACAATGTCATATACAAGATATTATTGAAAATATCAAATACAATGTAATTTCAAATAATCCTCAACAATTCATAGATAATGAGCCAGAAATAGAATCAATATTATTAAATATATCTGTCCTAGCAAAAGAGGATGTTTTATTTGTGGACAAGAAATATTTGAAATTATTTTAAAAAATAATTTATTTGGGGTTTCTTAAATTTTACAATTTTTAACTAACACACTTGGATTTTTCCCCAGTTTTAACCAGAATCACTTTAAAAAAATCTTCCTATATAAAACCTATTTACAAATTTAGAGAGGAAGAAGGGGAGAGATTGGTTGTATGTGTACAGACATAATGAAATTGCAGGGACAACAGTTCACATCCAGGGAAGGACAAAGGAGCTTTAGCGTGGACAGTGTTGTGTTTTAGCTTTTCATTCCATCATCTGCTGAGTATTCAGTGATCTCAGCACTGCTTTATCTTGAGCATGCTTGTACCTCAGCGACAGAAATGTCAGCCTCCTTAGAAATTCTGGTTGAGTTCTTTAATTTTATAGTATTTAAGAAAAGTCTGTTAATTTCAGGTTGTGAAAATCATGTGTATATTTTTTCACGTTAATTCATAATCTGGTTTAAGAAAATGCAGCTAAGTAACCAAGGGTCCAAAATAAGATCATTTTACTTGCTTATTTGTTTGATAATTTATATATTTTCTTTGACACTTTTAGCTGCTTTCCATAATCTGAGGAAATGTGTTTCTTTGATTAAAGACTGCAGAGCATACTCTCTCCCTAGTTTATATACCTTAAAGTAGAATTGTTGGATTAAAGAGTGTACATTTTGATAGGTATAGTCAAACTGACCTCTAAAAAGGTTTCACTAGTTTTATATTCCCATGGCAGATTCTTTGTATTTTGTTTTCTGACTTTAAATGTTCAAATAAAGATTGTGACCAATAAATTAATGATTGCATTTGAAAGTTTTTGTAAATACACACTGACAAAAGGTTGTCCCTATGTCCTTACCTCTCATTACACACTAAGTTTATAAATCTTGCTGATATGATAGGCATATAATACTATATCTTTCATTTTGAATAAACCTTAAAATCTGCACAAGTACTTAGTCTGTACATTTGTTACATCCTTTGTCCATTTGTAGATGAATGTATTTTTGATAAAAGCATTTAAAATTTACCTTACAAGTGGCTTGTTTGTAAATGAATTTTCAAATGTGTAAACTCAGAATTACAAAATATATTGCCATGGTGATAGGAAAATTTTAGAGCTTGTCTGTTTTTGCCAATACATAATAGTAGAACTCACAATTACTGTGTCAGTGCCTAATACTTAATAATTGTTAAGCTATCAAATGAAACTAAATAAAAATCAGCAGCCTTGTAAACAAATAAAACTTTATTAAAAATAATGAGATGCCAGTTTGTTGCTTGATGTGAATTAAAAAGACAAGGAAATTGAAGAGATAGAAGAGATGGGGATTAATGAAGTCTATCTGTATTATAAATAAATACTATTTGTACGGTAGAATAACATGACTTGTAATAACAAGTCATGAATGTTAAAAAGTTATGATTTCTGTCTTTCTGAGATGTGTTGTATATTAAAATAAATATTCATGAATAGGGAGTATCAGTTCAGGTTATCTATGTGAATGTAAATTTTCGAATAACTGGCCACTTAGTGTTCATTGGATCATGCTCTTGAATATGAATTTTCTAGTATCTCAGATGCACTGTGGATCTGACTCAGCTCATGAATATTCACACACACACAACTGATCTTTCTGAAAGTAATCACATCCATAAAGATGAAAATCTTGTTAGTTTTCAATAATGAGAACCACATCAGGATGCTTGTCCCAGAACAATGTTACAATTCCCTTGTTTTTGTTGTTTCTTTTCTTTCATTTTTGTAAATGACACAAACTTTAAAATATAAACACATATGCTATGCATCTTTCTTGACAAAAGGTCTTTTTTCTTTTACCTTTGTAAAAGCTTGTGCATGATTTAACTGATTGCTTTGTTGGCTTTATTTTCTCTGGATGTAGAAAAGAATAAAGTAAAACAATGTCTCCTGTCCTTATCCTCAGCATATTTCCACTATTGAGGCCTGATCAGAGTTTCTAAATGCAATGTGGCCCAATCTGCTAACCTGCTGGAAGAATGATACATGTTTTACATATAAAGACATGACATTATATATGAGATCTTTTGTGTACAGGGAAAATTACATTCTATGCCAACTAAACTTTTAATATGTTAGTATGTAATGATCACAGAGACCCATATTTATAAATTATATAGTATTTTAACTCACATCCACATCTAAATGACTTTCATTGTAATGCATGATATACTTATAGTACCTATCCAAGATTACTGAGAAGTTATTAAATAGGCATCAAAAGATGCCTGGTCCTTATTAGCCCCATACTATAATTAATTGAATAACCAGGAAAATAAAGGAGAAATCAAAACTATTGTTTATAAAGTTAGTAATAAAGTAACAACTGGTTTATATTTTCTTTTTTTTAAAGAGAGAGAGAGAGAGAGATAATTTTTTTTTAATATTTCTTTTTTAGTTTTTCGGCAGACACAACATCTTTGTATGTGGTGCTGAGGATCGAACCCAGGCCGCACACATGCCAGGCGAGCACTCTACCGCTTGAGCCACATCCCCAGCCCGAGTTCATATTTTTTAATACTGATGTGGTCAAATCTCTGAATGACATTTTCCTTTATAAAACTATGCCTTTTGTTGTTTTGTAACTACAGTTAGTAAGCAGTGCTCAATGACGATTTTTTTTTAAACTCTGAAGGCTAATTTATGTTAGTATACCACAAGGCACCATCAGTAATGAAGGGCTGAGGTCTTTAAACTGCAGAAGAACTTTGTAGGTGTCTTCCAACTTGTCTTGAGGATTAGGAGGAATGTCACCTAGCCCTCCTGTTTTGTTGCTCAAGCGGGTAGAGCAGAGTAGTGCGCAGTCAAGAGCAATGTTGCTTCCAGGGATGATTTGACCACATCTGGAAGCCCTATTGTTTGTCTCTTCAGAGAATGGTGCTTCTATCCCATAGGCAGGGGCAAGAGATACTGCTAAACATTCTACAGTGCATGGGTCATGCCTACAACAGAGATATCCAGTCTAAATGTCAGCAGGACCACTTCATATCACATTTTAACTGAAGAAATAATTCTGTCTAAAACTTAAGATAACCACTGATTTAGAAAAGTTTTACAGATAAAGCAATGAGAATGTGTAATATTTGTAAATAAATGAAGTCAGATTCAGTTTTTAATTATAAGTTTTTAAATATATTTATTTATTTATTTTGTAGCAACAATAGTGTTAAATGAACTCAACTGGACAAGTGCCTTAGATGAAGTTTTCAAAAAAAATCGGGAGGAAGACCCTTCATTGCTGTGGCAGGTGTTTGGCAGTGCTACAGGCCTGGCCCGATATTATCCAGGTAAGTGCTTAGTGATTCAGTCAGATGAAATTGTAAGTATCTCCTTCAACATTTCTTGTGAACACTCTGTTACCTTCTCCTATATTGATATCCCACCAGTTTTATACAACAACAAAAAAATTATCTTCACATAGCTCTAAATTGTTTTGCATGACTCTATGTTGATCGAAATCATTTTGAAATGAAGCACCTCTGAGAAATGACTGTAGCACTTGATACCTGGGCTAGGCCAGGCTGCAGTGAGACCATAAGGAGGTATTCTTAGGTCTGTACCTGGCACAGGAGGCTACCATGAATCCTAAAATAAGAAGTAGGAATCCAAATGCTTAGCATAGATCTGTCAGTCACATTAAAGAAATGAATAGACTTTTTAGACACTATTTGAATATCTCTTTCCAGGTTTTTGGTCTACACTTGAAATTTCATAACAATAGTGTTAGTATTTGTCTTGAATCAGTGAATTTGTGATTGTGAAGAAGAAGTAAGATAAAATCACAAGGAAAACAGAGCTCTCTTATGTGTCAGTTTGTATTAATTTTGAAGGCATCTCAAGTACATAATCATATGTACTTGGTGACGATGAATGTATTTTATAAATTAAAATGAAAAATAAACCCATCTTATAATGTTCTTTATTTTTATAATGGAGGGTAAGAAGAAATAAATGGCACTTCCTATAACAAAATAAAAAATTAATAACTAGTATGTCCTGAGAGCCTTTGAAAACACTATAAGTGAAATATCTGTTGTTATTTTTAACTTCTTTATCTTTAGAAGAGCTGACAAACACAAAATGCCATTTCTTTCTCCAAGGCATGACTTGAATTATCAGAGAGATACTAGAGAATGTGGTATTCAATGGCCACAATATGACTTTAAATAGAATTATTTTTAAGACATGAGTTTTTAAAAACATGTTTAGCAAATTGAATTATTCATAGTAAATAGTGACAGTACAAAGTAACTTAGCAGTAAAAAGGAATGAATAAAAAATTAAACTATATATAACTTTTTATTATGATAAAAATAAATAATAGTATAGACTTAATTCTCAAATTAGTTAAAAACATTATAATGTCTGCATGGTTACAAATGCCAGATCATAGGACTTTATTATGGAAATCCAGAGCACCAGGAAAGGCCAAGTTTGTATTAGAAATTTAAAAAATGAATTATAATAAAACATTAGTGTTAATACTTGATATGGGAAAATTATCACCTAGGTTTTTATCCTAATTGAATTTTCCATTACACAAATAATTTTTTACTCTAGTAAAATACTTCTAAAACTCTGAAGTATTTTTATTAACATGTCAAATACTATATATCACAAGATTGTGAATTTTAGTCTATAAGATCATATCAAGGAAAAAAGCAACAGTACTCATGCACATAATAAACCTGACATAATAATCCTTAAAATTACATTAGGTTTTATAAAGCATTTTCAAGTACAATTTTAAAATATAGGAATTAGATACTCGATGTTCTATCTAATAATACACAAATATGAGAATGTTTTTAATCATAACAGAATTATGTAGTTTTTAAATATTTTAAAAATATTACCTTTGTATAAAATTGCATATATAATAAGTTGAGGGAAAAGGAGGAAAAAGAGAAGTGAGAGAAAATTTGGATAATAATGAAAAACCAAGAGTTTAGGATCACAGAGATATGGATGATGCAGAGAAAGAGAGATAAAGAAGTGTTACTACAGGGAGAGGCTGAAGAGAGGCAAGAAAGAGTACCCATGAACATGGGGAGAGAGCCAGAGGTGCAAGGAAAGATAGGTTCTCTAATGAATCCTGCAAGGTGGGTAATTTTACAAACAGCAGCTAACTTTCAAACTTACAAATATCATATTCAATAATTCTTCCATTTTAAAAACTAAGTGAGAGATGAAGTCTTTGTTTTTGTCTTTTTTTTTTTAACCCTAATAGGTATTTTCAAATGTGCTGACATTTGTTCTCTTCATCTTGAGAAGGATCATTAGATGTTTAATTTGGCTGAACCCATGTCGTCCTCTGGGGCATTCGCTGTGAAAGCAATCCTGTGCCCAATATGTAGTTTTTAAGTCAGGGTTTGTCAGATAAATCAACTCACCAGAAGACTGTGAGGCTTGGCTCATTGACTTGCTGGAGGAAGTTTTTAAAATGGCTCTCTTGACTGCTATGGAAAACATTTCATGCAGTTCCAACTGTTTTAGTGATTTTGTTGCTGAGTTGCTCTTTATGATGATAATGACACAATAGAACCAATATTTTTTATTAAAAGCACTAAGACAATGTTATAATTTTAAAAGCAGAATAACCTGTTTATACCACATCATATTCTCAGTATATTTAACACTTTAAACATGTTTTAAATACTTTTTTAAATGAAGTTGTTTTAAAAAAAATTCTTAATAGACAATCCTTCCTTTTCTTATCATTTTGATGTAAGCCAAACTAATGTAAAGTGGCTCATCCCTGCTTGTCTCTTAATTCAAAGGTTAGAAACACCCTATTAATATCATCTGTTATATTAATCACGAACAGAATACAGAGTATGCTCCTTAGTTGAATTTTTATATATGAGACTTAGCCTTCCAGGAAGGATGTCCCTACTAGCTGGATAGACCTCCTGAACTTTGAGTTTTAGTCATCATATCTGAAAAACAAGGGCCTAAATAACTTCTTGGTTTAACTTCTGGAGGTGTCATGATCAATTAGATAATATGACAAGAAGTACTTTGAAAATGTAATTCAGACATTTCTGCAACAGTGCTTATCAACTATAATAATTTACCTATATCCAGCCCACTCTCCATCTAAACCATTAAGAGACATTATCAAGGTTACAAACAGTTGAGTTGGAAGCTGACATAGACATATTGAAGGAGATCTAAACATAACAGTGACCACGTAGAGGAGTTGGCCTATCACTTTAGCTGGGTCAGTTTTCCATAGGGTTGCCAGAAAAAATAATGGACGCCCATTTAAATTTAAATTTCAGGTAAACAGCAAAGAAATATTTAGTGTAAGTATGCCTTATGCAACATTTGGAACATATTTTTAGGAAAAAGTTTTTTTGTTTGTTTATTTTGAAATTTAAACCTAACTGGTTGTCATATACTACTTATTTCTAAATCTGTCAAAGCTATCTGCTTCACAAAATTGCTCTGAGGGTCAAACAAAATTTATTTCCTACATTCACTCAAATGCAGAATTTTATAGTACTCTTTCTCTAATTCTGTAAGGTACCCATTTTTATTTTCCTGAGGCTTCTTGCCACAGAGTAATAAAAATATTTTTTTTAGAAGCTAGAATCCTCTGATTCACAACATTCTAAATATAACCTTGTTCATTAAGTGCCAGTTACTGAACAGCCACATACCATGAAGGAGTAAAGCAAACATTTCCCAGAACCAGAGAGCAAGTTTACAAATTCTTCTTTCCACACTAGACGTGGTAGTGACCTTCAGAAGACCATCAGAAGAGAAACAAGGAGGACAATCATAGTTGAATTATACAATTATTAGGAGCTAAAAAGCATTAAATATTTTTGTTATCCTATTGCCTGGATATAGGGAACATTTGGGTATGATCAGCTACCCTCATGGTTTTAGTTTATCAGATTATTTAAAACACGTGGAAACACTAGCTTCCAACAAGGAGGTTACTAGAGCTGACAGTATCCGGAGCTGATGGTGAGAAGTAGTTTGTTTAGTAAGTAGTGGAAATTTGACTCAGACATCTCTTTCTGGACTGAACATTTACCTGCTTTCTAAACTCTTGGTGTATTTGAAAATAAGCTTTGGAAATCACTGCTCACTCTCCTTTTGCTTCTCCCTTCTTGCATTTTTTATCCCCACCCCCTTCTTTCTTTTGTCCCATTTGGAATATAGGTCACTTGTGTGTAATGATAAAAGGATTTTATTCTATGAGGGGAAGTTCTTGATTCATCTGAATACTGCCTTCATCATCATTTTATGCTTTGGCTAATGCATGTTGTACTTTTGTATGTTCTTCTTCACCAGTCACTTGGGATGCCGAACAAGATGATGTTAATATCATCTGCTGTTTGTGCAGGCCTGTAGCATTTTCTAAGTTCAAAGTGCTTGTTCTGCAGGAAGAGTAGAGTAACTTGCCCCAGTCATAGAGCTCTTGGCATAGATGAAACTGGTTCTTGAAATGATTTCAGAGGAGTGCAGAATCCAATAGTGCTTACCAGAGGCTGGCGTAGTAGGGATGAGGAGAAGATAGGGAAAGATTGGTTAAGAGATGCAAAATTACAGTTAGACAGTAGGAATAAATTCTGCTATACTACAGGAAGGTAACTATAATTTTAAATATTGTGGTGTGTATTTCAATAACTAGAAGAGAGGATTCTAAATGTTGTCACTAAAAAGAAATGATAAATATTTGAGGTTTGGGATATGTTAAATACCATTATCCAATGTCTACATGTGTCAAAACTTCATCCTGTACCCTATACATAATGTATAATTTTGATTTGTTAATTAAAAAAACAAAATTTAAAAAGTAGCTGGAACCCATGTCTAATGATATCTTCATTGAATATAGCTTTTAAGAAAATTAGTTTGATTTATGGGTTCTTTCCTTTGGAGGTCTTAGTTAGTTTACATATATTAACTTCAGAGCTGTTAAAACTCTTTTCATAGATTTCAACTTTGTGAATTCTTATGCATTATACAAAACTGTAAGTACAAACTGCTCATTTCACCTATTAGGGTCTCCTGAAATTGTAACAATTATTGCAGTAATTGTAATTGTAACTAAGAATCGGTGGCTCATTGAAATGCCAATGTAGGCAACACTTACCCTGTTTAGATAATTAGCTGCATTTACAAAGAAAAAAAACAATAAAAAAATAAGTTTTATCTGTCTTAGGATATTAGTCTTATTGATAATGATTAATAATCTTACATCTTATTACTAATTCATTTTTTTTCTTTACCTCATTTGTTTATTTTTAAACCATGTGATTACAACAAAAGGTAGCTAATATGTATTGCATCAGTGTTTAATAGACCTCTGGGTGACATTACTTGTTGCTATATCTGTTGAAATAAAATGCAATAGAACCAGTTTGTGAGGTATATGGAGTGACTTTTCTTCCTTGAGGGTAGACAATTTTTCTCAGGTTGTGTAAAATTTTTTGAAAAATAGTTTGATAACACCCTAAGGATCAGATAGCATATGACAAGGGTAGTCCAAAGAGTAATGCTTTTTAGTTTAGTTATTAAAGAAACATTTGATAGATTTCTAACCAATGTAAAGAAAAAGGAATAAAGGTGAAGCCTCAGAACTTGTGATATTTGTAAAAATAATGCCTTGAAGGATTCATTATCTTTAAAAATTCCCATCTAGTTTTTACTTGGATATCTGTGAGTAGACACATTATTTAACCTTAGATGCATTAACTTTAGATATATTTAACATATTTGTGGATCACTGTATAAAAATAAACCTTAAATTAAAATGACTATTACTTTTTAATACCAATAATTATTAAAATACAGTGTGTCTATTAGGATAGTTTTTAGCAAACAATTACTGAAAAAATCAAAAATTGTGATTTTTAACACCATGGCAGTTTATTTTTAACCCATGTCAACCAGCAATGCATAGACTATCACTGGTAGAGGGGCTTCACAAGAAAGAAATGGCTACACACTCCTCATTTCTCTCTCATCTTCTGAGTGTGGTCTCTGTTTCAATCACTGTAATTTGCATTCATTCCTAAGGACAAAGGAGAGTAACCCCCTTCTTTCTAAGAGAACTTCCCAGAAGTCACACAAAACATTTCTTTATAAGTGACACTGGACAGAATTTAGTGGTTTTGTGGTCAGTTTCCTTGAGTATGGCCATGTACCTGGCTTAAAAGCAGATTCTGTTCTGTATTAACTAAGAAGGTGACAGAAGGTATTGGGAACACAAAACATCCCTGCCTCTGTTACTATGTGCTAATCTGTGTTTTCAATCTTGTCATTTATGCCTTCTAGAAAATTAAAATCTAATTAATGTGTTAGGATTTATACATCTTGAAATTTAGATTGCAGTTCAGAACACTGAATAAATGCCAAATAAACTAGACAGAGTGTACTAATAGATTCTCACTAAAGTTGTGACAAAGAAGTGATTATGGATTATTATCATGGGAGAGGTTTGTGAACTATGACTTGAAAATTACATTAATTGTTTGGTGTGGTGGAACATGCCTATAATAACAGCTACTCCAAAGGCTGAGAGAGCAGGATCTCAAGTTTGAGGTCAGCCTCTGCAACTTAGTGTTACTTTCTTTCAACAAACAATCAAAAACCCAAAGAAAAAAAGCCACAGATGTTGCTCAATGGTACAGTGCTTGTTTAGCCTACATGAGGTCCTGGCTTTAATCCATAGTACTGACACCCCAAAAGAATAGAAAAAAAATAAATAAAAATTAAAAATAAAATACAATGAAGAAAAAAAGACATGATCTTATAATCTTTCTGGAGAACTATAAGGCACAGAGAATAAATAAATAAATAAATAACAAGATGAAGAAGTACTGTTGTAGACTAGTGAACCGTGATTGATTTGTTCTAGAAAAACAGTAATCAAATCAAAAAGCTTATTAATGGCAGATTATATGGCTTTGAATGTCAGAATGACTTGGGATTTAACGTGCAGGCAAAATACCATGCATATTCTGGGCAGTGGGGTATGATGGCTAAGGAGATGTCTGTTCTTATCTGAAGGGGGGAAAAAAAAACAGGCTCAACACAAAGCTCTTGCTATGTATAATGGTCTCATGTGCAATTTGAAAGATATATACAAGGAACCAAGTAGAATTTAAAGAAAAGGAATCTTTGAATAGAAAAGTTGAGGATTTTAGATTGTATAAAAATAAAAGAGTATAAGCTAACTTAAATTTTTAAATTTGAGCATGACTGGATATGGAAATGTAGGGCAGTTTACTGAAATTAAATATCACAAGCATGTCTTTTGGGGGAGTAAAATGATGGGTTTAATTTAGAATAGTGAAGTTTGAAGTGTTAATTAGAGGGTGCTAATAGTTCTACTCCTAAGTACTGAGTTTATATTTTGAATTATGTGATTTGCTTTGCTATATGCTACCCATCACTTTGTGGGAGGGATGTTCATCTAATATACAAGTGAAATAATGTCATAGTATTTGTAGTTCTCAAATAGTTCTGATATACACAGTTGATTCTGTAGGTCTAATTTCATTGTCTTTTGTATGACTTCGTCCCTTATTTAAATCTTAGTTTTCATAGGTGAGGGTTATAATAGGTGCTCACTTCATATTCTACTATGTATACAGTCATCATTGGCTAAATTATTTATTTTACATGTCAGAATAGTTAAAATGATTGTTAGTGTGAAAATCAGGAAGTGTCTGTAATTCAGCTGGGGATAATAACCTGTGTATAAAATATGTGGATAAGTATTCCTAAAAAACTTCAGCTGTTTTTAGCTTCTAAAATATTTCTCATTCTGTTTATTTTTCCTTTCTGTACTGCTAGATTGTTGTACTTTGTGCCATTCATTTGTAGATACATTAGAATTATCATGTGCATTTTGTTTTTATGTTCAGCATATTTGATTAAGGAAAATCTAAAAGATTTTTTACTAAAATTAAGAAATGTTATGTACTTTTTTGGGTATAAAAAGTGTAAATTTTGAAAGAAATCTTATCACTATCATCTAAGAATATTTATTGACCTATAGAAGCAGGAAGTGTGTTCCTATAGAATCATAATTTGTTTCTGTTCTTAGAAATATATCATTATTTGATTTATTTACTCACAAATAGGGACCTGTTTCTTCATCAGCATTTACATTTTTTAATATGTGGCACATGTCTGACATTATTTTCTAATAAATCCTCCATGTCTCATACTTCATAAAATGTACTGTGTTCACAGTGGGCCAACAAGATGATGAAATCTTTGTGTGCCATTTATTTCATTGAATATTCTACTGAACCACACAACTTGACCTTGTTAATTGCTCCTTCTGCTAGCAAAAAAAAAAAAAAAAAATGCCTGTCTACCTTATTTGAAAATGTTTTACATGATTCATCTGACATCTGAAGAATTATCAGCAAACCACATAATCAGCCTTTTATTTTTAAAATTATGATGATTTTTCCTTAGCCATAATACTATATATCTGTTCATGACTTTCTGTCACTTACTTATCTGCAAGAAGTGAGAAAAAACTTCTGGAAATATTTCAGTAGAGATATCCCAGTCTTTCTCCAGCTCTTACAATGATATCATCTGAACATCCTGAACATGAAGTCTCATTGCTCAGAAACAAAATTAAATTTTAGAAATTATTTGATTAATTCAGTATAATAAAATCTGGGTAAAGGAAGGAAGACTGATAAAAGCAAAACAAAATTCTTGTTTCTGAAGGAACAGAAGAATCCTGAGGATTCTAATACCAGTGAGAGAGACTTTTTCTCTGGAAGAGGTCACATGTAGGTGAGAAAGAAGCCTTATCAAAATATTGAAGGACAATGTAAATATATATAATGTAATTATTTAAAGGTCATCTGAAGTTCAATTTAGATGATTGGTTTTCTGATAAAGTTATATGAGCTGATGTCCATTTAGTGACATATGGCCATTAAGACCATTTAAATATCCTACCTCTCTCTATATATCTCCAGTTTTGCCTTTCACTACATAGTTCAATCTTCATCATATAATCCTACATGACTTTTACCCCTTTTTATCGTATATAAATCTATGCTTTCTTTTCATATCTCTATGTACTTTGTTCCTGGAGACCATCTCTGGTCATGTGCATTTAATCCATCATTCGAAATAAGATGTAAGCACCACTTCCATGTAAAGGCTTTCCCAAGAATAATCTTTCCTCAGTTGGTTGTTTTGGTGAACTTAGTTTTGATCTCTTTTTTACAATAGCTTTCAAATTTTATCTTCCTTCAGATATTATTTGGGATTAACATATTTTTTTTCCACTGCAATGTGTGCCACTGCAGGTGGAGACAGTTTGTTACACTTTAACACAATTTATAGAACCTAACATTGTCTTGTATACAGTGGGTAACCAGTATTTATTAAATGAAGCTGGATAAACAAGTCAAGATCACAGAGTACTAGAGTTGAAAAAAGTGTTAGAATTTCATAAAAATAATTGCTAAATAAAATGAAATGAGAAAAACGAAGACAAAAAATTATTAGAATAATAATGACTTACTATTTTCTAGGTCCCTGCCTTGGGCACCTGTCAGTCCCATTCTCTTGCTTATACCAATATTCTCCATGGGGTTTCTGGGGTTAATGTCAGTTTTCATATTCCTAGAAAGTGACAAGAATCTGTACCAAGGGGATGGAGCAGGATGGGAAAATGGCATGATACTATGTTAAAGTGCAAGTTAGAGGAATATGCTTTTAAATAGCTAAAATATAAGCACATCTTTAAAAATCTATTATTTTAATTAAAAGCCATCAAGAAGATAATATACCATGATCAAATGGGCTTGATCCCAGGGCTACATCCCAGGGATGCAAGATTGGTTCAACATATGCAAAATAATAAATGTATTTCATCATTAAATAGAATCAAGAACATGAACCATATGATCATCTCAAAGTAGAAAATTCCTATGATAAAATAAAGCAGCTATTCATATTAAAAACACTGATGAAACTAGGGACAAAAGGAAATAACCTCAATGTTATAAAGGCTATACACAATAAACCCAAAGTGAACATCATATTGAACAGAGAAACACTAAAAGATTTTTTTTCAAAAATCAGAAAAGACAAGGCTATTCACTCTTACCACTTCTACTTAATATGTCTTGAAACTCTATCCAGAGAAATTACTGAAGAGAAGGAAATTAAAGGGATGCAAATAGGAAAAGAAGTCAAACTATTTGTTTGCAGGTGACATGATGCTAGAAGATCCCAAAAATCCCACCAGAAGACTCCAAAAGCTGATAAGTGAATTCAGCAACTTTACCAGAGTACAATATCAACACTCTTAAATCAATAGGTTTTCTATACTCCCAAAGTGCTTTATCTGAGAAAGAAATCAGGAAAACTGTCCCTTTCACAATAAACACATGTACACCAAAACAAACAAAGAAATAAACCCCACACACTGGGAATTAATCTAACCAAGGAGGTGAAAGATATCTACAATGAATGCTATAAAACACTTACGAAAGAAATTGAAGATGATGTCAGAAAATGGAAAGGCCTTCCATGTTCTTGGATAGGCGGAATGAATATTGTCACAGTTTTTATACTACCAAAAGCAATATACAGATTCAATGCAACCCCCATCAAGATCCCAATTGCATTCTTCCATTCTTCCCAATTGCATCCCAGAACTAGAAAAACACAGTCCTTAAATTCATTTGGAAGAAAAACACCAGATAGCCAAAGTAATTCTAAGCAAGAAAAATGATGCACAAAGCATCATAATACCCAATCTCAAATTATACTAAAGAGCTAAAATAGCCAAAGTAGTATGGTATTTGCATCAAAATAAATAGGCACACCAGTAGAGTAGAAGAGAAGACAAAAAGACAAACTAACATACTTATAGCCATCTGGTACTTGACAAAGGTGCCAAACATGTATGTTGTAGAAAAGATAGCCTTTTTAACAAATGGTGCTGGGAAAACTGTTTATCAAAACATAGAAGAATAAAATTAGATCCCTATGTCTTACCCTGCATAAGTCAAATCAAAGGGATCAAAGAGTTAACAATTAGACCAGAAAACTTGCAACAGCTGTCTTGAAACATAAGGTCAACCCTCCATCATATAGGTATAGGCATCAACTTCCTCAACAAAACGCTTTATGTTTACAAAATAAAACCAATAATTAATAAGTGGGATGGCATCAAATAAAAACAACAAAAAAAAAACCCTTTTACACCACAAAGGAAATGGTTAAGAACATGATGAGAGAGCCTACAGGATGTGAGAAAAACTCCTTGCCAGCTGCTCCTCTGACAGGGGATTATTATCCAGAATATATAAACAACTCAAAAAACTCAGTACCAAAAAAAAAAAAAAAAAACAAAAAAACAAATAACCCAATCAATATATAGGCAAAAAAACTAAACAAATTTCTCAAAAGAACAAATGCAAGTGGCCAACAAATATATGAAAAAAAATGTTCAACACCTGTAGCAATCAGGGATATGCAAATCAAAACTATGCTGAGATTTTATGTCACTCCAGTCAGAATGGCAATTATCAATCACACAAATAATACTAAATATGAGGATGTTGGGAGAAAGATACATTTTTGATAGGACTGAAAATTAATGAGACCATCTGGAAAGCAGTGTGGAAATTCCTCAAAAAACTGAGAATGGAACCACCAAATGATGCAGTTATCCCACTCCTTGGTATTTATCCAAAATAACTAAAATCAGCATCCTATAGTGATACAGGGATTTCAGTATTTATAACATCCCATTTCACAATAGACAAATTATAGAATAAACCCAGATACGCATCAGTAAATGAATGGATCAAGAAAATGTGACATATATACACAATGAAAGTTTACTGAGCAATAAAGACAAATGAAATAATGGCATTTGCCAGTAAATGGATAGAAACAGAGAACATCATACTAAGTGAAATAAGCCAGACTCAGAAAATCAAGGATTGAATGTTTTATCTCATACATTGAAGCTAGAGCAAGATAAGTGAAAGAAGGCTGCATGGAGGGGAGATTAGATATCTTAAAACTACAGGGTTTGACTTCATAATGGCTGCCAATCTTACTGGAGTGAGATGGTATCTTAGGGTGGTTTTGATTTGCATTTCTCTGATTGCTAGAGATGGTGAGCATTTTTTCATGTACTTGTTGATTGATTGTATGTCCTCCTCTGAGAAGTGTCTGTTGAGGTCCTTGGCCCATTTGTTAATTGGGTTATTTGTTATCTTATTGTTTAATTTTTTGAGTTCTTTGTACATTCTGGATATTAGGGCTCTATCGGAGGTGTGGGGGGTAAAGATTTGTTCCCAGGATGTAGGCTCTCTATTTACCTCTTTTATTGTTTCTCTTGCTGAGAAAAAACTTTTTAGTTTAATTAAGTCCCATTTGTTTATTCTTGTTGTTAACTCTTGGGCTATGGGTGTCCTATTGAGGAATTTGGAGCCTGACCCCACAATTTGTAGATCGTAGCCAACTTTTTCTTCTATCAGACGCAGTGTCTCTGATTTGATACCTAGCTCCCTGATCCATTTTGAGTTAATTTTTGTGGATGGCGAGAGAAAGGGATTCAATTTCATTTTGTTGCATATGGATTTCCAATTTTCCCAGCACCATTTGTTGAAAATGCTATCCTTCCTCCATTGCATGCTTTTAGCCCCTTTATCAAATATAAGATAGTTGTAACTTTGTGGATTAGTCTCTGTGTCTTCTATTCTGTACCATTGGTCTACCCACCTGTTTTGGTACCAGTACCATGCTGTTTTTGTTACTATTGCTTTGTAGTACAGTTTGACCTCTGGTATCGCTATGCCTCCAGATTCACACTTCCTGCTTAGAATTGCTTTTGCTATTCTGGGTCTTTTGTTTTTCCATATGAATTTCATGATTGCTTTGTCTATTTCTACAAGAAATGCCATTGGGATTTTGATTGGCATCGCATTAAACCTGTAGAGAAGTTTGGGTAGTGAAGTCAAACAACAACAAGTGTTGGCGGGGATGTGGGGAAAAGGGTACACTTGTACACTGCTGGTGGGACTGCAAAATGGTGAGGCCAATTTGGAAAGCAGTATGGAGATTCCTGGGAAAGCTGGGAATGGAACCACCATTTGACCCAGCTATCGCACTTCTCGGACTATTCCCTGAGGACCTTAAAAGAGCGCACTATAGGGATACGGCTGCATCAATGATTATAGCGGCACAATTCACAATAGCTAGACTGTGGAACCAACCTAGATGCCCTTCAATTGATGAATGGATAAAAAAAATGTGGCATCTATACACAATGGAGTATTATGCAGCACTAAGAAATGACAAAATCATAGAATTTGCAGGGAAATGGATGGCATTAGAGCAGATTATGCTAAGCGAAGCTAGCCAAGCCCTAAAAAACAAATGCCAAATGTCTGCTTTGATATAAAGAGAAAAACTAAGAACAGAACAGGAAGAAAGAGCATGAGGAAAAGACTACAGTAAACAAATACGAATGGGGGGAGAGAAACGGAGAGAGAAGGGAAAGCATATGGAAATGGTAGGAGACCTTCAAGGATACATAAAATTATAAGAGGTTATGAGGGGCAAGGGGGAGGGAAAAAAAAGGGAGAGAATTGAACAACAGCAGGGGAGGTAGAGAGGGAAGATGGGAGGGGAGGGAAGGGGAGGGGGGATAGTAGGGGATAGGAAAGGTAGCAGAATACAACAGTCACTAATATGGCATTATGTAAAAATGCGAATATGTAACAGATGTGATTCTGCAATCTGTATTTGGGGTGAAAATGGGAGTTCAAAGCACAATTTGAGTCTAATGTATGAAAGATGATATATCATGAACTATGTAATGCGATAAATAATCAATAAAAAAAAAAGAAAAAAAAAACTACAGGGAAGTTAATTGGAGTAGAAAAGAGGAAGAGGGAGGGAAGAAGGGAAAAGAGAAGAAAAACAGAATACATTTAACAAAATCATGTTATGTATATATAAATGTGCCAAGGGGAATTTTACCTTTGTGTGTAGAAAATACCAATCAAAAATAAATAATAAAAGAATGAAAAGAAGATGAGTAGAAGAAGGAGAATAGGGAGAGGAAGGAGGGGAGGGAAAGAGGGAGGAATGGGGAGTGAAATAAAATTTCTTGCAGAAGTTTTTGTCAAAATGAACCCAAATATTATGTATAATTATGATGTGTAATAGAAAAGCATAAGCAAAACATTTTAAAAATCTAAAATAAGTAACTCTAGTGAGTCAATAATAACTGTTTTCAATTATTTGTTTATTGCTTTTTAAGTGCCAGTTCATAGAATCATAATAGTTACCCATAAATATGGGATTGCTAATCTCATTTTATTCAAAAAGAGTTAAGTACTTTATCTAAATTTATGCATCCAGTGAAAAATCTAGGTAGATTAATTCCAAAACTTATGCTCCTCTTAATTTCTGACTGACTACTTCCAAGCCGAAAATATAGTCTTAAAGAAGAGATCATAGACTCTTTCTGTTATTATTCACATAATTCCAGTTTTATCTTCTGCTTATGATCTCATTAAGAGTTCTGAGCCATAAAGCTTTTATAATTCAGCATTTTAAAACTTGATCTGGAAAGGTGCATTGTCTTGGGACCAGTTACTTTTCAGAAAAATGTCATTCCCAAATCCAGTATTGATGTATAAATATAAGACAAATAGAAAAACTACCCAATTTCAGCATTATAAGTATTGAATAGTAATAGGCTGCTTCCTAGGGCCAAAATTATACTCTTATAAGAATATATAGAAATGAAAAAAATTAGTGAAGCAAATTCAAAACATGCTGTGAAGATTTTTGCTTCCTGTTCATTCTCCTAGTTTTAAATCTTTACCCAGATTTGTATGAGTGAGGAACCAGTATCACTTCAAGATAACCAGCATAACAGAGGCATAAAATAATAGTCTTAGGTAAAACTCCTATCTTTTAAGTGAACCAGTTGGTTAGGGTAACTCTAGCCTATAGAGTTATTCATCAACCGAGGTTCTATCTACTTGTCATTCCTTTTTTTTTATTTTTTATTTTTTTATTTTTTTTTTATTGTTGGTCATTCAAAACATTACATAGTTCTTAATATATCATATTTCACAGTTTGATTCAAGTGGGTTATGAACTCCCATTTTTACCCCATATACAGATTGCTGTATCACATCAGTTACACTTCCATTGATTAACATATTGCCATTCTAGTGACTGATGTATTCTGCTGTCTATCCTATTCTCTACTATCCCCCTTCCCCTCCCCTCCCCTCCCCTCCCCTTTTCTCTCTCTCCCCCCTCTACTGTAAATCATTTCTTCCACTTGTATTATTCTTCTCTTACCCCTCCTTTCCTCTTATATGTAATTTTGTATAACCCTGAGGATCACCTTCCATTTCCATTCGATTTCCCTTCTCACTCCCTTTCCCTCCCACCTCTCATCCCTGTTTAATGTTAATCTTCTTCTCAAGCTCTGCGTCCCTACCCTGTCCTTGGTTACTCCCCTTATATCAAAGCAGTCATTTGGCATTTTTTTTTTTTAAGGATTGGCTAGCTTCACTTAGCATAATCTGCTCTAATGCCATCCATTTCCCTCCAAATTCTATGATTTTGTCATTTTTTAAAGCAGAGTAATACTCCATTGTGTATAAATGCCACATTTTTTTATCCATTCATCTATTGAAGGGCATCTAGGTTGGTTCCGCAATCTTGCTATCGTGAATTGTGCTGCTATGAACATCGATGTAGCAGTGTCCCTGTAGCATGATCTTATTAGGTCTTTAGGGAATAGACCGAGAAGGGGAATAGCTGGGTCAAATGGTGGTTCCATTCCCAGCTTTCCAAGAAATCTCCATACTGCTTTCCAAATTGGCTGCACCAATTTGCAGTCCCACCAACAATGAACAAGTGTACCCTTTTCCCGCATCCTCTCCAGCACTTGTTGTTGTTGGACTTCATAATGGCTGCCAATCTTACTGGAGTGAGATGGTATCTTAGGGTGGTTTTGATTTGCATTTCTCTGACTGCTAGCGATGGTGTTGATTGATTGTATGTCCTCCTCTGAGAAGTGTCTGTTCAGGTCCTTGGCCCATTTGTTGATTGGGTTATTTGTTATTGTCTAATTTTTTGAGTTCTTTGTATACTCTGGATATTAGGGCTCTATCTGAAGTGTGTGGAGTAAAGATTTGTTCCCAGGATGTAGGCTCCCTGTTTATCTCTCTTATTGTTTCTTTTGCTGAGAAAAAACTTTTTAGTTTGAGTAAGTCCCATTTGTTGATTCCAGTTGTTAACTCTTGCGCTATGGGTGTCCTATTGAGGAATTTGGAGCCTGACCCCACAGTATGTAGATCATAGCCAACTTTTTCTTCTATCAGACGCCGTGTCTCTGATTTAATATCAAGCTCCTTGATCCATTTTGAGTTAACTTTTGTGCATGGCGAGAGAAAGGGATTCAGTTTCATTTTGATGCAAATGGATTTCCAGTTTTCCCAGCACCATTTGTTGAAGATGCTATCCTTCCTCCATTGCATGCTTTTAGCCCCTTTATCAAATATAAGATAGTTGTAGTTTTGTGGATTGGTTACTGTGTCCTCTATTCTGTACCATTGGTCAACCCGCCTGTTTTGGTACCAGTACCATGCTGTTTTTGTTACTATTGCTCTGTAGTATAGTTTGAAGTCTGGTATCGCTATACCGCCTGATTCACACTTCCTGCTTAGCATTGTTTTTGCTATTCTGGGTCTTTTGTTTTTCCATATGAATTTCATGATTGTTTTATCTATTTCTACAAGAAATGCTGTTGGGATTTTGATTGGCATTGCATTGAACTTATAGAGAACTTTTGGTAATATCGCCATTTTGATGATGTTAGTTCTGCCTATCCATGAACAGGGTATATTTTTCCATCTTCTGAGGTCTTCTTCTATATCTCTCTTTAGGGTTCTGTAGTTTTCATTGTATAAGTCTTTCACCTCTTTTGTTAGGTTGATTCCCAAGTATTTTATTTTTGGGGGGGATATTGTGAATGGAGTAGTTGTCCTCATTTCCGTTTCAGAGGATTTGTCGCTGATATACAGGAATGCATTTGATTTATGCGTGTTGATTTTATATCCTGCCACTTTGCTGAATTCATTTATTAGCTCTAATAGTTTCTTTGTAGAGCCTTTTGGGTCTGCTAGGTATAGAATCATGTCATCTGCAAATAGTGATAATTTAAGTTCTTCTTTTCCTATTTTTATGCCTTTAATTTCTTTCATCTGTCTAATTGCTCTGGCCAGTGTTTCGAGGACTATGTTGAACAGAAGTGGTGAGAGAGGGCATCCCTGTCTTGTACCAGATCTTAGAGGGAATGCCTTCAATTTTTCTCCATTCAGAATGATGCTGGCCTGTGACTTATCATAGATTACTTTTACAGTGTTGAGGTATGATCCTGTTATCCCTAATTTTTCTAGAGTTTTGAACATAAAGGGATGCTGTACTTTGTCGAGTGCTTTTTCTGCATCTATCGAGATGATCATATGGTTCTTATTTTTAAGTCTATTGATGTGGTGAATAACATTTATTGATTTCAGTATATTGAACCAGCCTTGCATCCCAGGGATGAATCCTACTTGATCATGGTGTATATTTTTTTTGATATGTTTTTGAATCCAATTTGCCAGAATTTTATTGAGGATTTTTGCATCTAGGTTCATTAGAGATATTGGTCTGTAGTTTTCTTTCTTTGAAGTGTCTCTGTCTGGTTTAGGCATCAGGGTGATGTTGGCCTTGTAAAATGTATTTGGAAGTTCTCCCTCTTTTTCTATTTCCTGAAATAGCTTAAAAAGTATTGCTGTTAGTTCCTCTTTAAAGGTTTTGTAAAACTCTGCTGTATACCCATCCGGTCCTGGGCTTTTCTTAGTTGGTAGTCTTTTGATGGTTTCTTCTATTTCCTCTATTGTTATTGGTCTGTTTAGGTTGTCTATATCCTCCTGACTCAATCTGGGCAGATCATATGACTTAACCAATTTATCTATGCCTTCACTATCTTCTATTTTATTGGAGTATAAGGATTCAAAATAATTTCTGATTATCTTATGTATTTTTGAAGTGTCTGTTGTGATATTGCCTTTTTCATCCCGTATGCTAGTAATTTGGGTTCTCTCTCTTCTTCTCTTTGTTAGCATGGCTAAGGGTCTGTCGATTTTATTTATTTTTTCAAAGAACCAACTTTTAGTTTTGTCAATTTTTTCAATTGTTTCTTTTGTTTCGATTTCATTAATTTCAGCTCTGATATTAATTATTTCTTGCCTTCTACTTCTTTTGCTGTTGTTTTGCTCTTCTTTTTCTAGGATTTTGAGATGAAGTATGAGATCATTTATTTGTTGGTTTTTTCTTTTTTTAAGGAATGAACTCCAAGCAATGAATTTTCATCTTAGACCTGCTTTCAATGTGTCCCATAGATTCCTATATGTTGTGTCTGTGTTTTCATTTAACTCTATGAAGTTTTTAATTTCCTCCTTGATGTCTTCTAAAACCCATTGATCATTCAGTAACCTATTGTTCATTCTTCAAGTGATGCATGATTTTTCCTTCCTTCTTTTATCGTTGATTTTCAGTTTCATTCCATTATGATCAGATAAGATGCATGGTATTATCTCTACTCCTTTATATTGTCTAAGAGTTGCCCTGTGACATAATATATGATCTATTTTTGAGAAGGATCCATGTGCTGCTGAGAAAAAAGTGTAACTACTTGATGTTGGGTGGTATATTCTATATATGTCAATTAAGTCTAGGTTGTTAATTGTGTTATTGAGCTCTATAGTTTCCTTATTTAACTTTTGTTTGGAAGATCTGTCCAGTGGTGAGAGAGGTGTGTTGAAGTCTCCCATGATTATTGTATGGTGGTCTATTAGACTCTTGAACTTGAGAAGAGTTTGCTTGATGAACATAGGTGCACCATTGTTTGGGGCATATATATTTATGATTGTTATGTCTTGTCGGTGTATGGTTCCCTTGAGCAGTATGTAGTGTCCCTCTTTATCCCTTTTGATTAACTTTGGCTTGAAATCTATTTTATTAGATATGAGTATGGACACTCCTGCTTGTTTCCGCAGTCCATATGAGTGGTATGATTTTTCCCAACCTTTCACCTTCAGTCTATGTATATCTTTTCCTATCAAATGCGTCTCCTGTAGGCAGCATATTGTTGGGTCTTGTTTTGTGATCCATTCAACTAGCCTGTGTCTCTTAATTGGTGAGTTTAAGCCATTAACATTTAGGGTTATTATTGAGATATGGTTTGTTCTTCCAGCCATATTTGTTTATTAATGTTACTAAACCTGATTTGTTTTCCTCTTTGATTACTTTCCCCCGTTTACTGTCCTACCTCCCACTGTTGGTTTTCAATGTTATTTTCCATTTCCTCTTCCTGTAATGTTTTGCCAAGGATTTTTTGAAGAGATGGTTTTCTAGCTGCGAATTCTTTTAACTTTTGTTTATCGTGGAAGGTTTTAATTTCATCTTCCATCCTGAAGCTTAATTTCGCCGGATACACGATTCTTGGTTGGAACCCATTTTCTTTCAGTGTTTGAAATATGTTATTCCAGGATCTTCTAGCTTTCAGAGTCTGTGTTGAGAGATTAGCTGTTATCCTGATTGGTTTACCCCTAAATGTAATCTGCTTCCTTTCTCTTGTAGCTTTTAAAATTCTCTCCTTATTCTGTATGTTGGACATCTTCATTATAATGTGTCTAGGTGTGGATCTCTTATGATTTTGCACATTCGGCATCCTGTAGGTTTCTAGGATTTGGGATTCTGTTTCATTCTTCAAGTCTGGGAAGTTTTCTCGTATTATTTCATTGAATAGATTGTTTATTCCTTTGGTTTGGAGCTCTGTGCCTTCCTGTATCCCAATGACTCTTAAGTTTGGTCTTTTAATGTTATCCCATATTTCTTGGATGTTCTGCTCATGGTTTCTTAGCAGACTTGCTTAGCTGTCTATGTTCTTTTCAAGTTGAAATACTTTGTCTTCATTGTCTTATGTTCTATCTTCTAAGTGATCTACTCTGCTGGTAGTATTCTCAATTGGGTTTTTAAGTTGGTTTATTGCTTCCTGCATTTCTAGGATTTCTATTTGTTTGTTTTTTATTACCTCTATCTCCCTGTGAAATTGATCTTTTACTTCCTGGATTTGTTTATGTAGTTCCTTCTCAAAGTGATCTTTCATTGTCTGATTTTGCTGTCTCATGTCTTCCTTGAGACTCCAGATCATCTGAAGCATGTATATCCTGAACTCTTTATCTGACATTCCATTAGTTGCAGCTATTACCTCTTCTAAAGTTGAGTTGACCTGCATTGCTTGTGGTCCCTTCTTTCCTTGTCTTTTCATACTGCTCACGTTTCTTTCTGCTTGGTGAAACTGTTTTGTTTTTGAAATTTCCCCCCTATTTATTTATATTGCTCTTGTATAGTTGGGAAATCTCCCTTGCAGGGCGGGTAGTGGCTGTGCTCCTCCTCTAATTAGGGTGATCTGTCTACCACGCTGGTCGGTCGCAGGTCTGCCCACCCTGCGGGTGCGGGTGGCAGCTCTGCTCTGCCCCCACTCCAATTGTGGTGACGTAACTACCACGCCCTCGGGTCGTTGGTCCTGATCCGGATCTGGGCGGCGGCTCTGCTCGGCCCCTACTCGAATTGGTGTACGTGTCTACCACGCTGGTGGGCCTCTAGGCCTGTTCCGCCGGTGGGTCGCAGGTCTGCCTACCTTGCGAGCTCGGGCGTCAGTTCTGCTCAGCCCCCACTCCCAGTGGGGGTACCTGACTGCCTCTCCAACGGGTCGCGGGGCCTTTTCCGACACGGGTGGTGGCTCTGCTCCACCCCCACTCCAACCAGTGTGACGTGACTGCCTCGGTGCTGCTTGTCCACCATGCTAGCAGGCTACCGGGCCTTTCCTGCCAGTGGGTCGCAGGTCTGCCTACCTTGCAGGCTCAGACGGCGGCTCTGCATAGCCCCTACTCCAAATGGGGTGACTTGGCTACCGTGCCATCGGGTCGTTGGTCCTGTTCTAGGCGTGGGTGGCTATTCTCTTCGGCCCCAGCTGTAGTTGGGGTGTTGTGATACCACGCCGGCGGGACACTTGGCATGCTCTGGGCGCAGGCGGCAGCTCCACTCTGCCCCCCTGGCCCCCACAGCACCCAGCAGGACCCGGACCGAGAAGCAGTCCCCGCAGTTTCCCCAGCCCTGGGCTAAAGCAGCTTCGGGAGCCAGAACCCGGCCTCTCCGATCCCGGCCACGCTCCGCTAGGAGCAGGGTCCACGGAGCAACCCCCGCGGGTTTCCCAGCCCCAGGCCAAAGCAGCCCCGGTAGCCCGAGCCTGGCCGCTCCAAGCTCTCCCAGCTCGGTGCACGCTCCACTGGGAGCAGGCTCAAAGACGCAGTCCCCGCGGGCTCCCCAGCCCCGGGCCAAAACTGTTCCGGGAGTCAGAGCCCAGCCGCCCCGAGCTCAGCGCATGCTCCACTTGGAGCTGGCCTCAACACGCAGTCCCCGCAGGTTCCCCAGCCCTGGGCCAAAGCAGCCCGGGGAACCAGAATCCGGCCGCTCAAAGCCCGGTGCACACCTAGCCAGGAGCGAGCCCCAAGGAGTATTCTCCTCAGGTTCTCCAGCCCCGAGCCTGAGCGATCTGTCTGCGAGACGCAGGGAAATACCAGCCTGAAATCACCTGTTCCGTAGCTGAATGAGTTGAGATCAGTAGAAAACAGGGATGATTACATCAGCTCTCCAAGATGGCGGTTGCTGTCCTCCTCCGTAGTTCGACCGGTGTCGAGAATCGATCTGGACCACTTCTCTCCTCGGTCTCAAAGCCGGAACTCAGCACTAAGCACGGCCATTGCACCACTGGCAGGAGCCCCCAGAATCTGCATCACTGTACTCTCGCTCGGGTACCTCGCCACTTCCCAGTGCACCGCAGACTCCAGCTGCGGGGCGGTCCGCCGATCAGGCACTGCGACCCTCCATGCGGGGAAATCGCCCGCGACCAAGCCCCCGCAGCCGAACCTCACGCGATGGAAATCCGTCCACTAGATTCTGGAGCACCTCAATTTCACTGGAAATTCCCAATAAGATAGCCTTCAGCTGTTTCACCTCGTCTTTCTCCCGCACAGTGACGCGGTGCACTGGGGTGATGCACTCCCTTCACCGCCATCTTCCGGAGCCTACTTGTCATTCCTTAGGGTGTCATTCCAAATCTGCATGATCCACTTGCTGCCCACATATATAATATACAATGATTGCTTCTGCTGTACCCAATAAAACCTTTCATTTGGACACCAGCATGTCTAACATGAGGCCACAAGAGTGGGGGCAGCGGTAATTAGAGGAAGGTAAGCAGTGTGACTGACAAGTTACACCTGTCACTTCTGCTCACATCCTATCTACTGCATTTTATAAAATGACTCCATTGTGGCAAGAGACATTGAGAAGTATAATCTCTGCATGGCCCTCAACTAATACTTGAGGCCTGCTATTGCTAGAAGGAAGAAGAAATGCATATATAAGTCCTGGAATAGAAGATGCCTCTGACAATTCAAATATCATTTCATACTTTTGCCCCCCACATGTTGAACACTTGCCTCCTTCCACAGATGGTCCAAAGTCCCAACTAGTTAGTACTAGCTAGAGACCAGGATCTCTGGGTCACATGCAGTTTTCTCCATAATTTAGTATGACTTTTTAAAATTTGACTACATTATAATTCAGAAGAATACTATTTTGTCAACCCTATTAATTCCAGTTGCTTGCCCACGGGTATGATACACAATTGTTGCTTTTGCTACTTATAATAGAAAAACTCCCACTTGAAAAAAGAGCAAGAAAAACAGAGCCATCCCTGATCCATTATTTTCCCTACCCATTCGATCAAGAAAGAAACCCAAAGCCCTGGTAACTTGCATAAAGCAAGTTTCTCAGCTCCTCTGATTGTTTCTGAGTGCTCTGTGGGAACCACTCACTTGTCTAAAATACTGTTGGACACATGTGAATGGGCTGTGCTTGGGGCTAGACAGCTTTCTTACCTTGCTATTTTCTGGTGCAACTTTGGAGCCCAAGAGTTGCTTTAGGTCTCAAATAATTACAGTGCTTCTGCAGACCAGGCTTGTAGTTTGTTTAGGAATTCAAACATCAACAACAATGCTGCATTGGTTTCTAGTTATTTTCTTCCAGTGAATTTCTTATTTAAGCAATCCTACTGCTAAATTTAGTCAGAAATGACTTTTCAATCTGACATCTTTTATTTATTTACTAGGTTCTGAATTCAGTCCATTCCCTTCTCCTTCATCTTAGGGCTGGTTTATTTGAAAAACATTGGCTAAGTACAGAAAATTTGATATTATCATTAGTAGTAAACAGTACTGATTTAAAAAGTGTCTATCTGTACTTGTGGCAAAAGTTATATAGCTTCCCACAGAGTTTTGTCCTCCTCCATCATTATGAAATCTCATTTTGGAAGTGACTGACTAGGCAGGGACTCCATTTCTTAGACCTCCCTTATGTCTGTATAGGACCATGTGGCTAATTCTTTCCAACAGAATATGGAGAAAGTGAGATTATCATGACTTGCCTGTATCTTCTCCACAGTTAAGATCCTTTAGCAGCTTGGGTGACCTTGGAAGACAGTGGTCAAAGGCAAAAGCTCTTCTAGCTTTAGACCTCTATATAGCTATCTGGAGCAGAATCTGTGTCTCCCATGACTAGTAATATCTTGGTCTGTTATATAAGTGAAAATTCCTATGCTAAAACACTTTGCTAAGAACAGTACTATGCTGAGAATACTTACTGTGCTAATTACTATGCTAACAATATTTGAGATTTATACTTTAAAGCATGTTACATCACCAATACTAATATACAATCATCTTTCTGTTTTCAGTATTTCCATGATAACTCAAAATCTGAATAGGTCAACTATTTGCTTTTCTAGTTTCTGTGGTGTGTTGGTATGGCATACTAGTTCATACTTACGAGACTCATCCATACTGCTCATCCATACTGAACCTGGATGTGGAAGCCATGGTACAAATTAGGAACTGTATAGAATCTATTCTCAAATGAGAGTTGTTAGATAGTAATACTCAGATTTCTGGAAATTTGTAAGCTATATAATACACATTTGGTGAATTAATTGTTGCTTTAAAAAGAGTCCTAGTTGATTATCTTGGCTAGCAATCCAGAGCATGACTAATATAAGAGATGACTGAGACAAGACTAAAATAATGGTCTACCAATTACTTCTGGGCAAAAGGATCAGGAGTGATTTTAAAAGGCATTTTCAAGTATATTAATCATGCTACTTTTTATTTTCATGAGATTACAGATGTGAAGATTGTTCAAGTTAGAAACTACATTTAAACTTAATAATTGGAAATGCAATTATCTGTTTTGTGAAGTGGTATTTCTATCAAGAACATCAATCCTCAATGCACCATCATTTGTTTAAGTTTTTTCCCAGCCACTACAATGAAAACTGGACAGTTTCCTATTTTCTTTAGATTATATTAAGTATAAAATGGCTCTAAGATTTTCATACCTTCTCAAGAATATACCTCTGTCATGTTTCAGTATTCTGAGTCAATGTATAGGTAAACATCTGCTTAAGTCAGATCAATAGCTGCTACAGTGCATGCTTGATAGCATGTGAAACAGTATACCAGTAGAACTGGTAAGAGACACATCCACAATTTATTTTTGTTCAGAGGAAAAGTGTTCTCATAAGTGAACATCATTGCCTTTAATGATGGTGGTCAGTAATGAGATGCCACATTGTAGGCTATTTCTGTTCCTCTGTCCTGCATTCCAAAAAAAAACTTTCTGGAACACTAACAGGACATCTAAAATGGGCAATACACATTTTGCAGGGATTTGAGAAACTGATTTCATGGCATGTACTGTCACTATGTCTGATTATGAAACCGATTATTTCAGGGAATTATGGTATATGGTTCTTATTTCTTTTACTATTTGATATTCTATAAAGTTAAGCTTTTATAAAAAAATGTGCTCCTTAAATTCCACAAGGAGATTTTACATGTCAATCACAGAAGAAATTATATTGTTTAATTTTACCATGATTTATAAATATCTTAATTTAGTCTAATCTCAGGATATGACTTAACACAAAATCTCAGAAAGCTTATGTAAGATTATTAATATTTTTAAATGTAGCTACCTAAGATTATAACATTTTAATGTTTTTTTGTCTTTAAAGAAAGATAAGTTTTATGAAGTGTAGTACTTCCTTATCAGTTCATTTCATTTAGCAATTATAGTAGTGAAACAAATCCTAGATGAATGTGCTCTATAAAGAATTCAGAAATGTAATTTTAAAAGAACTTTCAAATTCCCATTTCATTAAATCATTGATCAAATTTATTGCTAACTGCTATTGACAGTGGACTACTCTCACTTCTCTCATCTCTTCTGTACATCAGTACTAAGTCTTGGTCCAATCAGGGTTGTGGAGGGGAGTGAAAAATAGTAATTTGAGCCAGGGAAAGTTTATATTTTAATAAAGAATTAACTATAACAGGGATTAGAGTGATGATGGAAATGGATGGGATTACAGAGAATTCTAAAGGCTAAATGAATGCCAGATACAATACCTTATAACTTAACATACAATTACTATCTCTAAGCCTGAGCTAGAGTACCCAAGAAAGAGCCCCAATTTCCTTACTGATGGCCTGAGTTTCAGACCTTCTTCATAAGGACATGATCATGGTCTACACTGGTAGGACTTGCTGAAAATTCACTTTCTGTCCAAGGTGTCTCATTGGAAGCTTTTCACTGCAAAAAATGGGTGGGGACTACTGCTGGCCTTCAGGTGCCTGGTGAAGCTCCCAAAGGTGTAGGAACATGGGAGAACTGCAGCACATCAGGAGATGAGCTCTAGAAAACAGGTTTGCACAGCCAGAGACAGCAGAAAAGCAGTGCATGCTACACCTGCCTGTGATGAGCTAATGAGCCAAAAACATCAAGAAAAGACCCTTGCCTCATTCAGAGTTTGCATCACCTACGTACAAAGCTTGAAGATATGCCAGCTGGTAAAAGATAAGTGTACAAAGAACCCAGATCCATTTTTCGTAGAACAAGCCCAAAGGGTAACATTTAGAGTTAAGAGGCAATGAATATATACTAGGCATAATATGCTACTGAAATTAAGATACAATTTCTTTAAATTTTTAGTTATTACTAAGATATTAACTTTGGGAATCAATATTATAGATGAATAGTTGAAAGTGAACTGAAGTGTCTACCAACATGCCTGTTGCTCAATTTTAGTGCTGCAAAAGTGAAAGATATTTTGTATCACTGGCACTTAGATTCTGCAAATGCAAATTGAAAGAATAAATTTACCATATCAGTTACATTGACTATGTCAGTAATTGGTTCTTGGGGGAGTGCTATATTTAAGCTTACTGTTTCATGTAAATGTGATTAGTCATTTAAAATGAATAAATCATTTTATATTATAGCCACTAATAGGAAAAAAATTTCACAGTCAAGGAGGGATTTAGTTGTATATATTTTAGACATGTCCTAATTGGCCAAATTATATTCATTGGCTAATAAACCTGGCTCTCAGTAAAGTTCTCCTTAATTTACATAGGTACACAATAAAGAAAAGGGTAAAATAGATTGTGGCACATCAGTCATATGACTTGAATTTTCCCAAGGGTCCCATGTGTAAATATCTTCAAAGAGAGAGACTTGTTTCATCATGATAGAATCATCCAATACATTAGCATTTATTTTTCTCTAGTAGGTCTAAGGTGTGTGTGCAAGTTAAACCTTATAAAACATTTTAATTAAAGTAAGTGTAGATAAATTAGAATAAGTATAAACTAATTGCATTTAAAAATCAATAATATTATGCTAAAGTTCTGATTACTGCCAAATGATAGATACTATGGAACTAAAAAATATACTGATTCCAAACTAGAATTATTGTACATCTTTGAAATAATTTTTTTAAATTATGGAATTATTTTAATTATGGTCTAACCTTTGAATTAGGATTTCAAAATTGTTTGGCTCATTATCAAATATATGATTATGAAAATTAAAAGGTTATTTTAATTTTTAAAATATTTTATAACTGTCTAATAAAATCTTATGTAGACCAAAATGAATAAAAATATTGAATAAAAATAAAACAATTGAATCCATAATATCCATTAGTGGCACATAAATTTGCTGTCAAGGTAAATTTTCTGTTTAAAGAGGTGAGGGAAAATGTAAAAACTTTGGATCCTTGATAAGACATATAAGTTAGCATCCTTGATAAGACATAAAGTTTAGCACAAAACCCTTATATCAGGGTTATTTTTGAAATTATGTGAGAAAAGAAAATGGCTTATATTGACTTTCTTTTGTACTAGTGTGTTGTTTTCTACAATAAAAGAGAAAATACTGAGGGCATAAAAATGATACCTCCTATTCAAACATTGGTATAGATAAGTGGAAATTATGTCTGTGGTGTTTTCTATGGAGTTTCGTAAGGAGTTTTCTTGGGGGGGGGGGGAATTACACTATTTTTGTAGAGCTTATCTAATATATTGTTGTAATTTTTCCTTTTTTGCTTTAAAGCTTCCCCATGGGTTGATAATAGTAGAACTCCAAACAAGATTGATCTTTACGATGTACGCCGAAGACCATGGTAAGGATTTTTTGCTGACCTTAAATGTGAGAAAGACAAAACAGGTTTTGTTAAAAATGTTTGGGAGATGTTTTCATTATTAGGATGAACATTATCTAATTATGTAAAGTTTTCTTAAAAGTAAATATAATCAAAGGTAAGTACACGTGATGAGTTTATGGAGAAATAAGGCAGATATTGCTGAAATGAAATATCAGATTTCAAATGGACTATCTTCAGATTTATATGCAGTCTCAGCTTCAAATCTCTTTTGGCTGGTGGGGATTTCTGTTGAAGGGTTCCCTGTTTGCTTGGGATAGATCTCCAACAGAGATGGCATGGAGTAGGAGATAGTTTGCCTCTGGCAATGAACTAATGAGAACTGGCCCTACAGTAAAAGCTGCCCCTAATTATATTCCTATAACTTAGATTTTATTTTTTTTCCAAAAGGAAGTTTTATTTGTCCCTCAATACAAAAGCAACTAATTCTCCTAATATAAGATGAAAAAATATTGATAATCTATAGTTGGACTCATTGGGAAACAACTATCAATTTTGGGTTTTTTATTTTATTTCAATTTTTGAAAAAAAGAGTTAAGATATAACTGTATCTTTTTAATGCATTCATATTATATATAGCATAGTGCTTTGTATCTCACCCTTTTAATACCATTACCTTTGAATACACATTCATGATAAGAGATATCATTTTTAAAATATATGGTAACTTATTTAAGAAATAAACTATTATTGGATATTTAATTTATTCCTAACATTTGGCTCATGTTTCTAACAGATTCTAAGCAGCATAATGGTTGATTCAATGGACATGTATTTAAGACTTTTAAGTTCCCTGTTAAATGTCCCAGTACCAATTTGCATGAACACCAGACATGTATCATAGTGACCAATGTTAATCTGTGTGTTATTCTTGATAATATTTCTCTGGTGTATCTCTTTGGAGCCATATGTTGTTGAGTGGAAGCAAAGATTACTATAACACATGACTTGGGTTCAGAAATCTTCATTGTTTTGTGGGAAACATGGAAGCTAGATTCTAACCATAAGAAGCAATCAGCATCCTCTCTTGTTGTCTTCCCATGGAGAAGCCAGTGGTGTTAAGATGCTAGGCATTAAGACTGATGTTCTGCATGCATCACCTTATGTCAGATGATAATGCATCAATTAAAAATAAATAAATAAATACAAACAAAAACCAAACCAAGCCAAAAATAAATAAATAAATAAATAATAAATAAGTCACCAGGCATGAACTAGATTGGGCTTCCATGGCAACACACACCTACAACTACCATTTTACCTTCTTATAGGGAAGCAAGCATGGATGCAGATTATAAACTGACTGCTTCATCAACACAGACATGAATAGGTGGCAACTGTGCTGCAAGTTTTGTGAAAAGTAATGGGAAATTAACCTGCAGGCTTATGAGAAGCTAGATTTCCAGTCATGGGGAGAGAGACCACAGAAATGACTAGAAAGTCAAGTTCCTATTGTAGCCTGGCAGCAGGAGCTTTCAAGGTTTTTGAAATCTCTCTACAATCAATGAACCATCTGTGCAAAACTCTCATAGAGTCTCTTTAAAATGCAGATTCTGATTCTCTAAGGCTGTGTTTAAATTAGGAATCAACATTTTAAGCCAATTCTTGGAATGATTTTTGAATATTGTAAAGTTTTTGTGAGCCTACTTGAAATTCTTGGTGCTAACATTACCTATTGTGTGATTTCTTAGTTACCTTATTGGCCTGTTTAAAAAAACATATATTTTTTAAGTTTCTAGACCACCGATCTTTTTTGTTTTTACTTTTTATATTTAAAAATAGGATAATCTGTTGTTCATTGGAGTGGTTTAAAAACATGTGGTCAACAATTGCAGCTCAAGATGGCTGCTTTTTCCTGTAGAAAATGTCCTTCTGGGAGGTGATTTCATTCACTGTTAGTATTAAAAATCTATCTTTTGTTCTTTTGTTATAAATATCTGGAAATATGCTTTAATTATCATGCCTTTGGCATCTCTAATGTCAGGTTAAATGTAACCTTTTCAAGCTGCCATTGCAGAATGTGAAAAAAGGCCATTGTCTACTGAGATTGCATGGAATTAGGTCTTTGCTTGGAAAATGCCAATACCAGAGATCTGTTAAAATCAAGACAATTAATATCTACGCTTGTTATGTTGCAGAGAGGAAAAAAAAAATATGTGCTATTTGTTTCAGGTATATCCAAGGAGCTGCATCTCCTAAGGACATGCTTATTCTGGTTGACGTGTGAGTAGTTAATTATTACATATTTTTATGCTGAGCATTTGAGAGAATTTGTAGGTAATAGTAATATGTTGGAACTGTATTACAGTTTGAAAAAAAAAAGGAGCATGATTTTTATACTTTTTTATCCACACAAGGAAGCCACAATAACAAAATCAGCAAAGATTAATTTATTGAAAATGAGAAGACTTTCATGTTTATAATGCAGAAAGTGGGAAATTATGGCATGGTTCTAAAGTCTCCATTTTTTTAAAAAAAACTACTTATTTGTTTCTAATTATTTATTTATATTTTGAGCAATATTTAAATACAGAATTGCTGAAACTAAGCAGTTATTCCTACCAAAAAAAGATTCATTTGACACTTGAGTAATTAATGACTCAATTAAATTTTAGGGGGCCTGGGAAGGTGAGAGAGTGCTTGCATGAAAGGCGTGAGGCCTTGAGTCCTAAGTTGCATTCCAGTAGCAAAAAAAAAAAAAAAAACCCAGAAGAAAAGTGAGTTAAATTTTAGAAATCTGGTCATAAAATAGATGAATGTTAACTATTTTATTAAATGTTAGTACTGTGACTTTTTCAAGGGACATGATGATATATAAGAAAATTTCCAGGAGTTTATATACTGGTCATTTTATTTATTTGTTACATTATTTCAAGCTAAGATACTGATGAGTGTCCATGATGTTGAAGTGGGAGTTAGTCACTTAGAGTTGAGCCCCGAAAATAAGGGAGGTCACAGAGGACCATAGAAAATATAGAGACAAGAAAATGAATATTAAGTTGTAGAGGATATCTACTTCAGAGTGCCAAACAAGGCATTCTCTCACAAATCTATTGTCATACAGTGGTTTTGTGGCTTTATACTTATTGGCTCAATAAAGTCAAACAGGGGGCTTCCAGGACAGTGACTGTGTCTATAACCTCTGTAGCCCTCTCTGCTAAATTGGCTCTCAGGGCTGGTATTTGATACACATGCTTTGAATGAGCAAATATGCCTTGAGTATCCATGTATTTTATAAATTGTCTCTTGCAGATAATTTTGGCAGTTTCATTTAGACATACGTATTGATATTGGTAGAAGATGAAACAAAGTTTCTTATTTTCATTCTATCAAAAAATCTCTTCTACAAATTTTTAGAGACATTTCTTATTTGAATATTATATAAATGATCCAGGTTTAATGCATAAGCTGTCTTTCCTTATGATGCTGTTGATGAAATAACTGGTGAGTAACTCATGCAGACCCACTTGTCTGTCCCCAGGAGTGGAAGTGTCAGTGGATTGACTCTTAAACTAATCCGAACGTCTGTCTCCGAAATGTTGGAAACTCTCTCAGATGATGATTTTGTGAATGTAGCTTCAGTAAGTATAAGATGACTGCACTTTCCTGAATTATATCTGCATTTTCTATCTCCCTTTGATTTTGGATATGTCATATTTTTATCTTAGACAGGCTGAGATATGTGATACTGTTCAAAGACTATCTTACTGCGCTATCCTACCATTTTTACTGATTCTTTTATACTTCCATGCCAAGATTCTTTCTGAGTTTCTTAGGGTTTATCTCTGATATGATAAGTGAAATAATGAATATGAATGAAAAGCATTCCTCATATTCTTCACTCAGCAGTTCTTGGATAGGTAATGAGATCCCCTCACTCCTCAATGCCTTTGGGACTCCTGGGAAGTAATGTCTTGGCAGTATGATTAGGGGGTGATTTTCCATTCGTTATAATGCTCATTTTCTTCCTGGACAAATAACCACAATGCATTATAGTTTTCAAATATGTTTTTTTCTTTATAACTCAAGAAAAAATAGACAAATAAATGTGCCCAGAACCATTTTAGACCTTCTTACTCATCACTAGAAATTATTGAACTCTGAAGCAAATGAAATTTTAAAAAAACAGGATGTTATCACATTTTATTTTAATTCATTGAATTTAAGCAAAATATTTCTTGGCCATTTTCTTTTGGATAGTTCATGTTTGAGGTCTTAGAGATGGATATAGGAGGAGGAATATCTGGTGAGGCTATTTTTTATTGAACATATGAGAATGGATCTGCCTCTGAATTCATTTGGGAGGAACAGGATAAAGAAGAAATTGATTTTTTCCCCTTCCTGGAAGGGTGCCACTGGGGTTGGTGGGAGGCAGGAGACCTGGTATAATCCCTTGTCAACTGAAGCTCTATAACTAAATGAAGGCTACACAAAGAGGAAGCGAATTTAATCCCTAAAATGCTTTTAATGGGATACTCCTGGCTAAGGGCAGCAAGTGTTAGTAGAACCCAATATTTATGGTGCACAATTCCCTGAAATGTCCACAGGTGCCACAATTTTCTGGGGAATAAATTGGAGATATGTTGCCATTTAAATAATTTCATAAGGAACCCTGGGAAATTCTCTTAAAGAATTTATGTAGGCAGAGAGATGTACATCTAATTCAGGAAGTAAAAGGCTGGGGAGATAGCCATCATCCGTATCCAGAACTCTCATGCCTACTTCATGACATCCTTTAGTTTTCACGTGGCCTTATATTACTTAGTAAAGCTTGATGCTGCATAAGACCTCTGATTCATCTCAGTCTGATTTTACAGATTACTTATATCAACAAAATGCAAACAAGTAAAATGTAATACTTGATCTCTCAAATAAGGTGATCAGAAAAGATACTTATTTAGCTCTATTTGCATATAAACATATTAATTGTGAAGGCATTGCCTTGAATGTTAAGAAGATTATCTTTGTCATAACAAAAGACAAAGGCTTAAATATCTTATATAGGGCAGCTTGACATATTTACTGAAATTTATGTAAAACTAATAGATATGAAATATGACTACTGTTTCCAGACCTGAGCCTCAGTCATGGACTTAAGTATTACTAGTTTATTTGGGAGAAAGTCACAGAAAGAACTAGAGTTAGGCCAGTGAAGGGAGAAAGCCAATTAAAGAATGTAGATTTAATTTTAGGAAACTTAATTCCCCTTAGAAATTCTGGAAAACCAAGAGTTTGTTCACTTTAGTGTTATCCTGTCAAAATCCCAAGGAGCTGTGGTATTAGGTACCAGCCCTCCATATGATGGGGAGGACAGATTCTGGCCACAAGAGGCCGTGCTGAAACCAAAGACTGCCTATGCTAGAAGCTGGGAGATGGTCAGTGTCCACTTTGTCCAGTCAGTGATTCTTAAAGGTAGAGACTTGTTACAATTTAAAAAAAAAAAAACAGACAAGCACAGTATACCAGGATGGCATACTCTGAACCAAGGTCATAATTTACTTCATCTTTTCTCCAATCATTTTCCTTTACCCTTATTCAACTCTTTTTGTAGCTTCCTTGGTGGCATGGCTCACATGTTTTGTGCCCCCCTTACACCCCAGAGACCTATGAATTCATGATTTCTGTGCCCAAACAGTAGTTTCTGCAATTTTCCATTTTTAGTTATTACCATTCAAATAGAAATTGAACTCATTCACTGAGTTTCATTCATGGTCCTTCCTGCCCACAGTATATAGTAGCAACTCCCATGATAATCACCATTTTTTGTTTGGTTGTTTGGGGTGTTTGTTTCATGTTGGTACACTGCAATGAGAAGCCTACAACATCCATATGGTAACTGTAGATTTTTATTTGTTGAAATCACTACTGACCCTGGCAAAAGCCCATGTCCCATGCCCATACATACAATTGAAAAGCAGAACACATATTTCATACAAGTTGGAGGGACAAAAAGTATAAATTTCTCAAAGGATCTCTTTGAGTTATAGTGACAGGGGATAGTCCTACTTCCTGCCATGGTTTTCATACATATGCATTTGATTTTGGGGAGGCAGAACCATGGAAAAGGGGAAATATAGTTTATACCCTTTGCCAGTTTTCATGGTGTAAATACACAATGGCCAATTTCAAGCTACCAATGTGAGGTCAACTGGCCTTAAAAATTTCTGAAAATTTAGCCATCATTTTCATGGGCTGTTCCAAACTGGCTATAGAATATACCATCATGATTCATAGCACCACAATTCAAAACTGTGTCACTTCTAGAAAGACAGCATCACAAATTGAATTGTCACCTCCAGGCTGGAACCTGTTTTACCAGGCTAGCAGTTTCTAGTGACATACATCTGTTAGGCTTTGTATTGTTTTGTCATCTATCATTGAACTTCCTTTACCATAAAATGGCCTGCTTCATTTTAGAAGATGTTATAAAAGACACCATGATTATAAATCAAGTAGTATATGAATCCAAGGAATAGTGATATTAGAAGAGCCACTATGAAAATGCAAGAATCCCATTGTAGGAATATGTGCCAACAAGAAAAATGAATTTTTCGCCTACTCTGGGGAAGTAACAAGCAATGTAATAATCTTTCCATGAATTTGCTGATTGTATTATTTGAGAAGAGTCATATTCAGAACATGGAATTTGACTATTCCCATTGGGCTGGTCACTTTACCAGTGGCAGTAGCTACAAAAGAATAGGTGAAAATGAGTCCATGCCTATCTTCTCTTACTATTAATATTTTTTCTCCATTCTGGGGCCAATTTTTCAAGTACCCCAGTTAGCACATACAGAGCTGGTTGACCTCTAGTGTACAAATCATCTTATCTATACAATTATTCAGTACTTCCTCTATGATGAATGCCCTCTAGTAAATATTGATGTAACACAATGAGGTTCACACTTTATGCTTCTTCCTATAAGTAAGGGGACTAATTAGGTCTGCCTATCTTAGAGAGGATAGGGGAATCCAGAAATTCAGTGTTCCCATGTAAATCTATTGAGTTAGTCTTAGGGTTCCATTCTTTGCTTAATTGTACCCTAAATATTTTTTCAGTGTCCCCAAAACTGCTTATATCATCAGTGCTCTGTGTGTGTGTGTGTGTGTGTGTGTGTGTGTGTGTGTTACTGGGGATTGAACCCAGAGCTTTGTGCATGCAAGGCAAGCACTATACCGAGATATATCCCCAGCCCAATACCCTGACTTTTGCATAGAAATCTGCCAAGCCTATGAATATAGCCTCTTTTATAATTCCAATTATAAAAAGCCAATGCTGAGCCTAATTTCTAGCTCATGTTTACCTTCCCACAGCTGAAATGAGAATCTCTTTATTAGCTGATATTGAAGTATTGTGGGTTTCTTACTTTGCTCTTCATTCATAGTTCACTGACCTCAGGCTGTCATTTTCTTCAGGGAAATTTAACAACCAGCTCTTAGCTTTATGAATACTATGGTCCCCATATCTCTCAGAAGCTATGTGCATCCCCTTCAATCTACATTCAGTTCAGAACACCATAGATGAAAATCTTAGTGATTGTAATGCATCTGAGGTGTTATCCTGGCTCCAGTTATGACTGGTACATCCGGTTACTAAGGAAGTTTTTGTTGGCATATGGCTTGTGCAAAGTTTAATTCTAGATTCCCACCTGAAGATCTGTTTACCAATACCACTGCTTGTGTCAACTTTGATTGGGTTTTCCTGGAAATAGGCACTGAGACAAGTATTCAACTACAAATGCTTTCTTTGGAAAGTGACTCCAGGAAAGAGAGAGAAATGTGGATATTAAAACAAAGGAAAGAATGAAGAAATGATGCATTATCAAATAGGTTATCTTCCTGAGTAAGTGGAGTTTCCTCCCCTGGACAATTCTGGGAACCAGCATTGATTACAAGAATGAAAGTTGTCCTTTCCAAGAGAAAATGTGCTGGAGTATACAAAATTAATGACAGCTCCCAAGGTAGATAGTTCCCTGGCATTTTATAGCCCACCATATGCAATGGCAGAGGATTGCCTGTAGGCTTAAGCAGTTAAAAGTTAGCATTGTGTGAATGGAATTATGAATGGGACATCAATGGTATATGTCATAGAAAATGAACAATGCTATTAATAAATATGTCTTAAAAGAATTTCTGATTAAGCGATCTTTGAATGAGTTTTATACTTCCAACATTTGGCCAAGAGTTAATAGTTGTTTTTTAGTTAAAGGAATTGGATGGGATTTGATATTGGGATTATTAATGCTTGACAAATTTTTAAGACCACTGATTTTCTTAAAAGTATTATGGTCCTGACAGTTCTTTGTAGTATCCTCACTTGGTGTGGCTTGAAAATGTAAGCAGAAAGCACCTGGGCAAATAAAGAACAGGGGATGCTTTTTGATCAGGAAATAATGCACCTTGATAACTCACTGTAAGAATTGTGAAAGTATCTCAAGAAGACATTCAAAAATAGGAAAGAAGAGTGATATGGAAATGTACACAATTGTGGAAATGATAAGAAGAATATTACAGGAAACCACTAGGAAGTTGAGGTCAGTGATTTCTCCTTTGACTCCCAGAGAAATTTATTACTGGTCTTAGTTCCTACCTCCTCCCCAGGCTTGCTTAGTTTTGGTTATTTTCTTAAAAGTTGTACATGGCTCTTATTTACCATAAGGAGATATATTTTTTGCTTGATTGTTTTTTTTTTTTTTTATTTTTTTGTTTGATTGATTTTTTGGTCAACTGTATTCTGAAATTTTTGTTTGTCATGTACTTTGTTTAATTTTATTATTTTGCAATAATCATTAGTTCATTTTCAAGATTGGAAACTCAACTAAATTATTTTAAATGATCATATTTTTCCAGACATTGATTTGCCATTCAGAAAATCAGTACAAATAAAATCCATAATAGATGTGCATTCATTGTTTATCTTATTTGTGAATTAATCTTCATTTTAATCTTAGATGATGGATAATTATAAGAATATGATTCTGCTCATGTGGCAGAAATTATTCCATTTTCTTCCTGGTAACTAGTTCAGTCTTTCAGAAAAACCTTGTGAGGTAAATGAAAATACTAAATTTTATGGATAAAGAAACAGATTTCTAGTAACTTTTCCAAGGAAGAAGACAGAATTGGAGTATAACCATTTCCATGTATGAGTATGGATTAACAAATAAACTTATGAAACTGACTCTTCAAGAAAAATATAAAATGTATTTTCTGTTTTTATAGTCACAGCCAATAATTATAAACTAAAATAAATTGTAAACTAAGATCCAAATAACTGGCTTATAAAAGCAAAGAGAATTATACTTTTAAAAATATAAACTTAAACTTATTATTCCATTTTGAAGAAAGATGCTATTTGTGTTTACATAGAGGAATTCTTTATGGAAATTTGCTGTAAGTTGGCTTGAAAAAGCGTATATGAATTGGATTATTCTATACTTGCAGATAAACACACAAATACTATGTCTAAATTATATATTTTTTCTAGGTTATATATCTTTATTTTATATATTTATTACTTTACCCTTCATCTTTTGCTCCTATCAAACTTAGTTATATTTTCATTTACAATTATATAATATCTAGTGTCAGCCACATTAATTTCATAATTTATAAAAAAAACTCCTTACTTTATTGGCTTTACTTTGGATACAAATTATCTGAGATGGATGCATTTAAAGATAATTGATTTTTGTGTAGCATTTTGCTAACAGAAAAGAAAAAAATATTATGTTTTTGCTTTCAACAGATAAGTCCTTCTCATTTCATACAAACCTAATAGTTAATAACATGGCAATTCTTCTAGGAAAAAAACTTTAAAATATATTTATATGTCATGTAGTATTTGTGTGTGCGTACATATATTTGTCTAGGTATTTTTTTCCTGATTTTCTTTCTTAAATTGTTTGAAAGACTAGGAAAGAAAAACAATAGTGTAAATTTAGCCTGTCTAACTTCAGAGATGAATGGTAACAAGGCACTGGGTATACTGAAGCGTTCATGTGCTGACTACCAAAAACATGTCAGTCATCTTTCCCAGGATTGCCTGGAACCACCAAATGGAAAAATAAAGCAGCCTCTCATTGTAATCTTTGTGTGTCTAAGATTTTCTTTTGTTAAGTAATTTTTATGCCTAAATCACATATAAGATGTCAGAACTAATGCTGCATCACTTTCGAGTGTTTCAGCTATCTCCCGGCTGTTGTTTGTGACAGAAAAGAAGCCTGCTGTTAGGCAAAGCCTAAATGCAAGCATACTGGAGCTGTTTTCCCACTAATCCAGTTATATGCTTTGATGGGAGAAGGAGTAGATGCTAGGAGCTGCGATCTGATCACAGTGTGTTCTGATTTACAAGCAAAAATTTAGATGTTGTTAGAGGAAGTTGAGTTTGTTTATGAAAGTCTGACATTTTACAGGTAAAATCCTGCAAGCCAGTGAAGAAAGAAAGGGAAATGTAAGCTGACTGTAGACAAGATGTTAAAGGGTAACTACCAGAGATCTTCTGTTTTCAGTCCAAACCTAGGCTTTCTCACTTAAGAACTGGATAGCAACCTTGTGACTGTGTTAAAGGACTCCATATCAGTTTTATTCTTGGAAGCTTTTCTCATTCATGTTCATTATAAAATGTTGTCTTTGGTTTCTTACCAGAATATAATAATCAAAATATAATTTCTTATAATATCTTTGCAATTGTTATAGAAGACAACTTTTAAAAAAGGAAGTTCTACCTTTTTGCCCATATTATAGTCACTAAATTATCCTACAAGTAACAGTCTATATAGGCAGATGTAAAATGAGGAATGACGGAAGTGGCCACTTTAGAGACCGTGATTGGAAGGTGAGCCCCAGCCCAATTGGAGTCTTTCCCTCACAGATAACGTCTAAAAGACTGAGTTTCCTTGACAACAGCACTCTGTGTAAAACATATCTATACTAATGTTCTCAAGTACACACAAATAACTTTGGTAAAGATTGTAGAATCTTCAGATTCATTTTGCATAGTATTGGATCAGGGAAGCGCAGTACTTGTTGGTTTATGTTGGATAAACAGCAACATGATGAAATGATCCCACACCACTTCATACCTGGATAGACTCTACTGTTAAGGCTCACTGCTGGTTCCAGGACTCACTCCTCTCAGACATTCCTGTCTATCAGACCTATGGGTAGCATTGCATTGGGATAACGCACAATCTCTGAAAACACTTGTTAGGTATCCTCCTACAAGGCACCTAAATCTAATAATAAATCTCAACTTTTGTCTTTTATAAAATGAACAGAATCATATTGCCAAAAATGTCATTGAGGATTAAAGTATCACATGTAAATGGCTTATACATTATAATCATTGTTATGATTATTAGTTTTGTTATCATCTTCCTATTTTTTTTTTTTTTTTTTGGTACCTGGGATCTAACTCAGGGTCACTAGGCCACTGAACCACATGCTCAGCACTATTTTGTATTTTATTTAGAGACTGGGTCTCACTGAGTTGCTTAGTGCCTGGCTGTTGCTGAGGCTGGCTTTGAACTCTTGATCCTCCTCTCTCAGCCTCCAGAGCTGCTGGTATTACTGGCATGGGCCACTGTGCCCGGCTTCTACACTTTTCTACCAACTATTGTGAGACGATTCTTTATGAATCTGTCATATTTCTTCATGTCTAAGCATGAAAAGCAATTTCCTCTGATTTTTGTGCTTTCCAAGACCATAAAGTTAAGAGATTCCTCATCCCAAGAGAGATTTAAATGGCAGAATAATTAAGATACTGTCTTTGGAGGTGAGTCAGGTAGGCTGCTGAGAGTTTTAACGTGAGATTAGGACTTGATTTTGAGATTTCTTGTCTAAAATACAACTCTTTGCCTGAATAGGTGACTCCTGGTCTCTGTTACCGGTGTATGGTAATCCTGTGCAAACAAAGAGGTTACACAGGCTACTGCTATTGCTGAGAATGTAAAACTATCCTTTGTCTCTGACCCAGAGACTCATTTTTCCTTATTTGCTTGGTTGTTTTTGTTGTTGCTGTTTTGTTTTGCTTTTGCCTGTTATCTATGAAACGGTAGGAAGCTCATTTGTGAGCTTGAAAGTAGAGTAAAATATAAGGCACTTCAAAGTTCCTGGCTTGACTTTTTAATACCAACCAATATTAAAGTGGGTGTCTGTTGAAATATGACATTGCATTGTATAAAGAAATTCAGGAATGTTTCATTTCCTATGTGCTTTAAATGTTCAGCTTTTCTTCTAAAACATGCCTACTGTTTTCCAGAAAAGGACATATTTTTTTTTCTTTAACAATTAGAAACTTTGTTACTCAGTATATGGAACTTTGTAGATTATTGTACAATGTGAACTTAAAAGTGATTTCTACCCCCTGAAAAACACCTTATAAAATAGGCCCTCTTTTTGCCAGATTTCAAATAAAGTAAAAGGCTGCATGTCAGTAGAATTTCATAACAAATGGTATCTAGGAGAGTAATTTCATTTCATGTCATATAAAATAGCCATCCATCTGGGTTTCAGGAAAACGTTATGTTGATCCATAGCTCATTTATGTCAATGAACAGAAGATTGTACTTTATACCCTTGCTTCTTAAATTGGGGCCTGTGGCCAAGAAGCATGTGCCTGGTCTGGCAGCTCTATCAGGCAATGGTTAAAAATGCAGAACCTTAAGATCCATCCAAGACCCCAGAGCCAGAAGCTGTATTTAGCAAGTCCCCAAGTAAATCCAACAAAAGGGTTTGATCACATTACTGTTGATTGTATTTACAACAGGCAGGTTTCATGTCATTATGAAAAAAGAAATTGGGAAATTGGTGTACATTAAGGAGGTACGTTTAGCAAATTTAATAGGCATTTGGGGCTTGTTATAACCTGTGCTTATCATCGACTTGCGTTTTAAGATCTTGACAATTTATAGAATTGTTCATATTGGATTTTTTTTAAACTTTCTTTTGGGTTATTAGAAAAACAGGAAGAAAATATGGAGTTAAGATTATTAAACAAAACAAGAATATTTCCTTTTATATACTTTTATTTTAAGGTAAATGTGGGTGCTTGAAAAATTGTCTTCATTTAAAAGACACATGAATAAATTATAACCCATGAAGAAAAAACTGAAAAAAAGACAAATTTAGGGATTATAATAATGATGTAAAGTAATGAAGGTTATTTAGTTGTTAAAAGAGATGCCAGAGTATAACTTAATTGCTTTGCAAATATGAGGAAAGTTTATAAGAAGGTGTTGACAAGCATAATACAATTTTTTTTCCATTAATTACTGGGTTCACTAGGTTTTTGGTACTTGTAAATGGGTAATATATGCAGTTTTGGAAATGGGGAAGCAATATTTAAGATGAGACAAGGGAATGTTTTTATTCTGAACTGAGCCTTGGTTATTTTTTTAAAAAAATATATTTATTTATTTATTTTTATGTGGTACTGAGGATTGAACCCAGTGTTTCCCACATATGAGGCAGGTGCTCTACCACTGAGCTACAGCCGCAGCCCTGAGCCGTGTTTTTAAAAATATAAAATTTATTGACATTTGTTAAGATGAACTAGGATTAGAATCCATGTATTTCAATACTTACTAGTTAATATTTTCTAAAGTATGTTTAACTTATTTTTGAGTATAATTAAAGAGAATGATTTGGGCTAAACTGCACTATAGACATAGTAAAATTGTTCAGTTACTTAACTTATTATATTTGATTTTAAATATTTAACAGACAAAATATTCCAAAGAAATTAAAATACAAATGAACCCTATAGGTAATTATTAGTAGAATGATACACTTTAATCTTTAGACTTTAATAAACTGACTCCCTTTTTCAAATTTTCAGCAAATTCCTTAGAGACTTAAAAAGAATTTTTGAGAATTTTAAGGTATATGCTGTAGCTTGAAAAATATCCATTAAGACATAAAAACAATTTTATTAAAATGTTTAAAATTCAAGGGAACTGCATCCAAAGGGATAGTTTGCTTAAGTTCTTTTACAAATTTCATATAGAATGACTTCATCACCTGGTTTTGTTGATCCTGGGTGTCATTTCATGTTTAAAATAACTCACGGGTGATGTTAATAACCTTGCTTAAAAAGCATATCCGTTAATGCACCTGCTCAATGCATGTCTTACAGATATGTACAGCTTAGAAATCACTCCTGTTTATTGTGACATGAATCTTGATGCTTCCAACTTTTCCTGGTTGCCTCCTTATGCCCCCATTTTACTCAGGTCTTGTCTCAGATGCTGCCTTATCTCAGATCTTCCTTAATGACTACATCTCAGAGAGATGTCCAGTGTCATTATTCTGTCACGTCAGTGATGTTCCATTTTACCTTGCTTCCCTTTTTATTGTGTTTGTCTCTTCACCTGATATTTTCTAATTGTTTGCAGTTTGTTTATTTCTTTGTATTCCTTCTTCTGCAAGAATGTATGCGTCTTCCTGTGAAGGGACACTACTTTGTGCTGCTGTTAGCATATGTAGAATATTTCAAGGTGTATAGTGGCCATGACTGAATCCACACTACCACTCTTTCAGTCCTAACAGTGCTGTCAGGATTTCATAACAAATTCCCATCACTGATAAGATAACTTTGGTTTCTTATATGATCAGAGTTGTCCTCACTCATTACTACTATTGTGGTGTCTTTGCTTTGTAAACACATCGATATGTGTATATCATTCTCTGTTGTTCAAGAAGATGGAGCTAAGACTGCACTGTCAGTGATGTTTTTACAGCTAAGGAAAAATTTACAAGTAATTAGCTCCAGATATCATGAAAAAATTGAACATATTGATCAGGTCTGTACCAGAATGTTGTTAAAAAGGTGTAGATCAAACAGTGTATGATCATTTGCTTATTTCATTAAGTCTTTATCTTTAGGAGCTGGCATTTAAATTTCCAGAGGGCTATGAAAAATATTTGTTATAGAATGGTACCAAGATTATTATATCTTGAGAATGATGGAACAGGAAGAAAGCTACCCTTATTTCCAGCTGGACAATTGCTTTGGAATCAGCATCACACTGTGCTGGATTAAAAGATGGTTGAGGAAATAAAAATGTCAAGGAGAGATCAGTTAGGAAGCTACATATATATTACTTTTGATGTAGAAGAATAACATATGCTCAACTGTTTAAAATTCTTCTAAACGCACTTAATTAAAAAAAATTTCTGTGTCAAAGTATAAATAGAATTTATTTAAAATGATACTTGGAACTTATTTACAAATGCACTCACTATTTCAACAAAGGTGAATGGACTGAATACTGAATATGTCATGGTTCAAGTTAATTTAAAATTTATTTAAAAATAAAAATTAAAAGTTGTAATGTATGATCACATTTTTAGTTTTTAATAAAACACAAATTTTGTCTTATAATGTAGTATAAGGACATATTTTTCTTAATAATTATATAGTGTATATAATTATAGCAATTATAATTAAACAGGATTCTGTTTTGTCTATTGGTACTCTTGACAGTCACAGAATTCTTAATTTTTTTCTGATTGTATCATATGTAAGCACTTGAGTGGCTTTCCTAGTGATTTAGCAAAAAAACTCCTTTATACTAGAAAAGGGGAAACTAAAGCTCATAGGAGGTAATGGAGTCAATTATGTCTTTGATGCATGTTAGAGGCAAAGCCTGCACTGGTCCTGGTTTTCCTAAATTATAGAATGCAAAACTGTTTACCAATATGTTTCTGCTTTTATACAGTGGGCCAAAGAGACTGCATACCAGCAACCACCATCGGGAATAGATACCATTTGATATAGGACAGCAGTGACCAGTGCAGGAGTGTTGTTAGGTGAAAATATTCTTGGTGTTACTAATGGGGGGGGTGTGTGACTATCTTTTGGTTTTCCCTGGATAGAGATCAGTAATAAACTTAAAATCACCTTAGCAACATGATGAAAAATCATGAATTGCCTACTAGTACTTTTAATAATGTGTTCAGGACCCATGTTGAAAATAGAAAAAAAAAGATTATATAAATATGTGAAATATATTTAGAAGTGTTGAAATATGGAATTAATGAATAAATTCTTCCTGTAATGAAAAGGAGACTCAGGCAAAGATGTATTTTTTTTTCTAACTTATTGGTAAATACAGCTCTAGTTTGACAAAAAAAAAAAAAAAACCTTCTAAATTTCTAAAGGAAGATCTTAATAACAGTAGCATGTCATAGGAATGACAGTTTACTCTTCTGGTATTTAAATTTAAGTCAGAAATGATGGATGAGCCTACAAAAAAGTGTGTCAGGTAGTCTGGATTTGAGGTTACCTTTGATCCTTGGTGGCCATGACTCTGGGCACTTTGCCTGACATTATAAGCCTCATTTCCTCAACTGTCCAATGGGAACCTTATTAAAACTAAAGCCACAGCTTGTTGAAGATTAAACAGCTTAGCACATGTCAGGTGTTCAGCCTAGCAGTCATGTGATTCTCAATACATATTAGCTAAAATTCTTATTAATAAGTAAGAAGGTCATGAAATAATTGAAAGAGTAAAAGATTAAAAGTTAGACAAATATATCAAAAAACCTTATTTTTAAAAAAAAACAGATCATATTCCAATGATTACTTAGTAAACAGGGAAATTGGTTATTGAAAAAATAAATTGTATGTTACCTCAGAGTATTGAGAAAAATAAATGTCACCATGAATATACACTAAGCTGTAAGAAAAACAGAAGCCCATGAAATGTTAGAAGTGTTATAAATGAATATTTATATTATGAATATTTAAATATTATAACTACAGGTTATAAATGGATATAAATATATATTTATATCCATTTATAACCTGTAGTTATAATATTGATGGATTTTTTAAGGTACATTATTTTTTTTAAATTATTTTATTGTTGGTTGTTCAAAACATTACATAGTTCTTATTATACCATATTTCACAGATTGATTCAAGTGGGTTATGAACTCCCATTTTTACCCCGTATACAGATTGCTGTGTCACATCAGTTACATTTCCATTGATTTACAAATTGCCTTTCTAGTGACTGATGTATTCTGCTGTCTATCCCATTCTCCACTGTCCCCTCACCCCTCCCCTCCCCTCCCCTCCCCTACTCTCTCTCCATCCCCTCTACTATAAATCGTTTCTTCCACTTATATAATTTTTCTCCTACTCCTCCTTTCCTCTTATATGTAATTGTGTATAACCCTGAGGCTCACCTTCCAGTTCCATGCAATTTCCCTTAACTCTCACTTTCCCTCCCGCCTATCATCCCTGTTTAATGTTATTCTTCTTCTCCAGCTCTTCGTCTCTACCCTGTCCTTGGTTACTCCCCTTATATCAAAGAAGACATTTGACATTTGTTTTTTAAGGATTGGCTAGCTTCACTTAGCATAATCTGCTCTAATGCCATCCATTTCCCTCCAAATTCTATGATTTTGTCATTTCTTATTGCAGAGTAATACTCCATTGTGTATAAATGCCACATTTTTAATCCATTCATCTATTGAAGGGCTTCTAGGTTGGTTCCACAATCTTGCTATCGTGAATTGTGCTGCTATGAACATCGATATAGCAGTGTCCCTGTAGCATGCTCTTGTTAGGTCTTTAGGGAATAGACCGAGGAGGGGAATAGCTGGGTCAAATGGTGGTTCCATTCCCAACTTTCCAAGAAATCTCCATACTGCTTTCCTAATTGGCTGCACCATTTTGCAGTCCCACCAACAATGAACAAGTGTACCCATTTCCCCGCATCCTCGCCAGCACTTGTTGTTGTTGGATTTCTTAATGGCTGCCAATCTTACTGGAGTGAGATGGTATCTTAGGGTGGTTTTGATTTGCATTTCTCTGACTGCTAGCGATGTTGAGCATTTTTTCATGTACTTGTTGATTGATTGTATGTCCTCCTCTGAGAAGTGTCTGTTCAGGTCCTTGACCCATTTGTTGATTGGGTTATTTGTTATCTTATTATCTAATTTTTTGAGTTCTTTGTATACTCTGGATATTAGGGCTCTATCTGAAGTGTGTGGGGTAAAGATTTGTTCCCAGGATGTAGGCTCCCTGTTTATCTCTCTTATTGTTTCTTTTGTTGAGAGAAAACTTCTTAGTTTGAGTAAGTCCCATTTGTTGATTCTGGTTGTTAACTCTTGCGCTATGGGTGTCCTATTGAGGAATTTGGGGCCTGACCCCACAGTATGTAGATCATAGCCGACTTTTTCTTCTATCAGACGCCGTGTCTCTGATTTAATATCGAGCTCCTTGATCCATTTTGAGTTAACTTTTGTGCATGGCGAGAGAAAGGGATTCAGTTTCATTTTGATGCAAATGGATTTCCAGTTTTCCCAGCACCATTTGTTGAAGATGCTATCCTTCCTCCATTGCATGCTTTTAGCCCCTTTATCAAATATAAGATAGTTGTAGTTTTGCGGATTGGTTACTGTGTCTTCTATTCTGTACCATTGGTCCACTCACCTGTTTTGGTACCAGTACCATGCTGTTTTTGTTACTATTGCTCTGTAGTATAGTTTGAAGTCTGGTATCGCTATACCGCCTGATTCACACTTCCTGCTTAGCATTGTTTTTGCTATTCTGGGTCTTTTATTATTCCATATGAATTTCCTGATTGTTTTATCTATTTCTACAAGAAATGCTGTTGGGATTTTGATTGGGATAGCATTGAACTTATAGAGAACTTTTGGTAATATCGCCATTTTGATGATGTTAGTTCTGCCTATCCATGAGCAGGGTATATTTTTCCATCTTCTGAGGTCTTCTTCTATGTCTCTTTTTAGGGTTCTGTAGTTTTCATTGTATAGGTCTTTCACCTCTTTTGTTAGATTGATTCCCAGGTATTTTATTTTTTGGGGGGATATTGTGAATGGAGTAGTTGTCCTCATTTCTGTTTCAGAGGATTTGTCGCTGATGTACAGGAATGCATTTGATTTATGCGTGTTGATTTTATATCCCGCCACTTTGCTGAATTCATTTATTAACTCTAATAGTTTCTTTGTAGACCCTTTTGGGTCTGTTAGGTATAGAATCATATCGTCTGCAAATAGTGATAATTTAAGTTCTTCTTTTCCTATTTTTATGCCTTTAATTTCTTTCGTCTGTCTAATTGCTCTGACCAGTGTTTCGAGGACTATGTTGAACAGAAGTGGTGAGAGAGGGCATCCCTGTCTTGTCCCAGATCTTAGAGGGAATGCCTTCAATTTTTCTCCATTCAGGATGATGCTGGCCTGTGGCTTATCATAGATTGCTTTAACAATGTTGAGGAATGATCCTGTTATCCCTAATTTTTCTAGAGTTTTGAACATAAAGGGATGCTGTACTTTGTCGAATGCCTTTTCTGCATCTATCGAGATGATCATATGGTTCTTATTTTTAAGTCTATTGATGTGGTGAATAACATTTATTGATTTCCGTATATTGAACCAGCCTTGCATCCCAGGGATGAATCCTACTTGATCATGGTGTATAATTTTTTTGATATGTTTTTGAATCCGATTCGCCAGAATTTTATTGAGGATTTTTGCATCTAGGTTCATTAGAGATATTGGTCTGTAGTTTTCTTTCTTTGAAGTGTCTTTGTCTGGTTTAGGAATCAGGGTGATGTTGGCCTCGTAGAATGTATTTGGAAGTTCTCCCTCTTTTTCTATTTCCTGAAATAACTTGAAAAGTATTGGTGTTAGTTCCTCTTTAAAGGTTTTGTAAAATTCTGCTGTATACCCATCCGGTCCTGGGCTTTTCTTAGTTGGTAGTCTTTTGATGGTTTCTTCTATTTCCTCTATTGTTATTGGTCTGTTTAGGTTGTCTATATCTTCCTGACTCAATCTGGGCAGATCATATGACTTAAGAAATTTATCGATGCCTTCACTATCTTCTATTTTATTGGAGTATAAGGATTCAAAGTAATTTCTAATTATCTTCTGTATTTCTGAAGTGTCTGTTGTGATATTGCCTTTTTCATCCCGTATGCTAGTAATTTGGGTTCTCTCTCTTCTTCTCTTCGTTAGCATGGCTAAGGGTCTGTCAATTTTATTTATTTTTTCAAAGAACCAACTTTTGGTTTTGTCAATTTTTTCAATTGTTTCTTTTGTTTCAATTTCATTAATTTCAGCTCTGATTTTAATTATTTCTTGCCTTCTACTTCTTTTGCTGTTGTTTTGCTCTTCTTTTTCTAGGATTTTGAGATGAAGTATGAGATCATTTATTTGTTGGTTTTTTCTTTTTTTAAGGAATGAACTCCAAGCAATGAATTTTCCTCTTAAAACTGCTTTCAATGTGTCCCATAGATTCCGATATGTTGTGTCAGTGTTTTCATTTATCTCTAAGAATTTTTTAATTTCCTCCTTGATGTCTTCTATGACCCATTGGTCATTCAGTAACCTATTGTTCATTCTCCACGTGGTGCATGATTTTTCCTTCCTTCTTTTATCGTTGATTTTCAGTTTCATTCCATTATGATTAGATAGGATGCATGGTATTATTTCTACTCCTTTATATTGTCTAAGAGTTGCCCTGTGACATAATATATGATCTATTTTTGTGAAGGATCCATGTGCTGCTGAGAAAAATGTGTAACTACTTGATGTTGGGTGGTATATTCTATATATGTCAATTAAGTCTAGGTTGTTAATTGTGTTGTTGAGTTCTATAGTTTCCTTATTTAACTTTTGTTTGGAAGATCTGTCCAGTGGTGAGAGAGGTGTGTTGAAGTCTCCCATGATTATTGTATAGTGGTCTATTAGACTCTTGTACTTGAGAAGAGTTTGCTTGATGAACGTAGGTGCACCATTGTTTGGGGCATATATATTTATGATTGTTATGTCTTGTTGGTGTATGGTTCCCTTGAGCAGTATGCAGTGTCCCTCTTTATCCTTTTTGATTAATTTTGGCTTGAAATCTATTTTGTTTGATATGAGTATGGACACTCCTGCTTGTTTCCGCAGTCCATATGAGTGGAATGATTTTTCCCAGCCTTTCACCTTCAGTCTATGTATATCTTTTCCTATCAAATGTGTCTCCTGTAGGCAACATATTGTTGGATCTTGTTTTGTGATCCATTCGACTAGCCTGTGTCTCTTAATTGGTGAGTTTAAGCCATTAACATTTAGGGTTATTATTGAGATTATGTTTGTTCCTCCAGTCATATTTGTTTATTTATGTTACTAAACCTGATTAGTTTTCCTCTTTGGTTACTTTCCCCCCTTTACTGTCCTATCAACCACTGATGGTTTTCAATGTTATTTTCAGTTTCCTCTTCCTGTAATGTTTTGCCAAGGATTTTTTGAAGAGATGGTTTTCTAGCTGCGAATTCTTTTAACTTTTGTTTATCGTGAAAGGTTTTAATTTCATCTTCCATCCTGAAGCTTAATTTCGCCAGATACACGATTCTTGGTTGGAGCCCATTTTCTTTCAGTGTTTGAAATATGTTATTCCAGGATCTTCTAGCTTTCAGAGTCTGTGTTGAGAGATCAGCTGTTATCCTGATTGGTTTGCCCCTAAATGTAATCTGCTTTCTTTCTCTTGTAGCTTTTAAAATTCTCTCCTTATTCTGTATGTTGGGCATCTTCATTATAATGTGTCTAGGTGTGGATCTCTTATGATTTTGCACTTTTGGCGTCCTGTAGGCTTCTAGGATATGGGATTCTGTTTCATTCTTCAAGTCTGGGAAGTTTTCTCGTATTATTTCATTGAATAGATTGTTCATTCCTCTGGTTTGGAGCTCTGTGCCCTCCTGTATCCCAATGACTCTTAAGTTTGGCCTTTTAATGTTATCCCATATCTCTTGGATGTTCTGCTCATGGTTTCTTAGCAGTCTTGCTGAACTGTCTATGTTCTTCTCAAGTTGAAATACTTTGTCTTCATTGTCTGATGTTCTATCTTCTAAGTGATCTATTCTGCTGGTAGTATTGTCAATTGAGGTTTTAAGTTGGTTTATTGCTTCCTGCATTTCTAGGATTTCTATTTGTTTGTTCTTTATTACTTCTAGCTCCCTGTGAAATTGATCTTTTACTTCCTGGATTTGTTTCTGTAGTTCCTTGTCAATGTGATCTTTCATTGTCTGGTTTTGCTGTCTCATGTCTTCCTTGAGAGTCCAGATCATCTGAAGCATGTATATCCTGAACTCTTTATCTGACATTCCATCTGTTGCAGCTATTACCTCTTCTAGGGTTGAGTTGACCTGCATTGCTTGTGGTCCTTTCTTTCCTTGTCTTTTCATGTTGCTTGCGTTTCTTTCTGCTTCGTGAAACTGTTGTGTTTTTGAAATTTTTCCCCCTGTTTATTTTTGTTGCTCTTGTATATTTGGGATATCTCTCTTGTAGGGCGGGTAGTGGCTGTGATCCTCCTCTAATCAGGGTGATCTATATACTACGCTGGTTGGTCGTAGGTCTGCCCGCCCTGCGGGCACGGGTGGCTGCTCTACTCTGCCCCCACTCCAATTGCGGTGACGTTCCTACCACGTCCTCGGATCGTTGGTCCTGATCCGGACGTGGGCAGCAGCTCTTCTCCACCCCTACTCCAATTTGTGACGTGTCTACCACGCTGGTCGGCCTCCAAGCCTGTTCCACCGGTGGGTCTCAGATCTGCCCACCCTGCGGGCCTGGGCTGCAGTTCTGCTCAACCCCCACTCCCAGTGGGGGTACCTAACTGCCTCTCCAACGGGTCTCTGGGCTCCTTCCGGATGCTGGCGGCGGCTCTGTTCAACCCCCACTCCAACCAGTGTGACGTGACTGCCTCGATGCTACTCGTCCACTACACTGGCCGGCTGCCGAGCCTGTCCTGCCAGTGGGACGCAGGACTGCCTACCTTGCAGGGTCAGACGGCAGCTCTTCACGGCCTCTACTCCAAGAGGGTTGACTTGGCTACCCTGCCGTCGGGTCGCTGGTCCTGTTCCAGGCGTGGGCGGCTACTCTCCTCGGCCCCAGCTGCAGTTGGGGTGTCGCGATACCACACCGGCGGGACCCTTAGCCTGCTCTGGGCACAGGAGGCAGCTCCACTCTGCCCTCCAGGCCCCCGCAGTACCCAGCAGGACCCGGACCAAGAAGCAGTCCCTGTAGGATCCCCAACCCTGAGCCAGAGCCGCTTCGGGAGCCAGGAGCCGGTCTCTCCGATCCCCGCCACTTTCTGCTAGGAGCAGGCTCCTCAGGGCAACCGCCGCGGGTTCCCCAAACCCAGGCCAGAGCCGCCCCGGGAGCCCAAGCCTGGCCGCACCAGACTCTCCCTGCTAGGTGCCCAAGCCTGGCCGCACCAAACTCTCCCTGCTCGGTGTACGCTCCCCTTGGAGCAGAGTCTAAGACGCACTTCCCGCGGGCTCTCCAGCTCCGGGTCAAAACTGTTCCAGGAGACAGAGTCCCGCTGCCCCTCGTCGCAAGTTTCACTTGTGGCTGGCCTCAGCTCGCAGTCCCCGCAGGCTCCGCGGCCCTGGGCTCAAGCAGCCACGAGGGCCAGAACCCAGCCTCTCCGATCCCTGCCACACTCTGCTCGGAGCAGGGTCCACAGAGGTACCCCAGCCTCAGGCCCAGGCGGCCCCCGCCCGGGCCTGGCAGCTCCAACCTCTCCCAGCTCAGTGTACGCTCAGACAGGGGCAGGGTCAAAGACACAGTCGCCGCGGGTTCCGTAGCCCCGGGCCAAGAAGGATCTCCCGCCCTGGGCCAAAGCAACCCGGGGAACTAGAATCTGGCCGCTCAAAGCCCGGCGCCCGCCTTGCCAGGGGTGAGGCCTGAAGAGTATTCTCCTCAGAGTTTCCAATCCCGAGCCTGAGCGATCTGTCTGCGCGACGCAGGCAAATACCAGCCTGGAATCACCTGTTCTGTAGTTGAATGAGCTGAGATCAGTAGAAAACAGGGATGATTGCGTCAGCTCTCCATGATGGCGGCTGCAGTTCTCCTGCGTGTTCTGACCGGTGTCGGGAAACGAACTGGACCAATTCTCTCCTGTATTTCAAAGCTGGAATTCAGCACTCAGCGCGGCTAGTGTGCCACTGGCAGGAGCCTGCAGAATCCGCTTCGCAGTAATCCCTCTCTGGTAACTCGCGGCTAATTAACTCGGGCACGTCCCAGACTCCATCCACGGGGCGGTCCGCCGACCAAGTACTGCTTCGCTCCGTGCGGAGAAATCGCCCGCTACCAAGCCCCTGCAGCCGAATCCCGCGCGCTGGAATTTTGACCTCTAGATTCTGGAGCACTTCAATTTCACTGGGGATTCCCACCAAGGTAGCCTTCAGCCATTTCACCTTGTGTTTCTCCCACACAGTGGCGCAGCGTACTGGTGTGCTGCACTCCCTTGGCCGCCATCTTCCGGTCCCAGTCTACATTATTTTTTAAAATTCACAAAGGAATGAGTTTGTAAGTTCAAACTACAAAGTAAATAACAAACTGGGAAAATAGAACTTATAGTTTACAGAATCATAAGAAAACTACTGTATGAGAAAAAGTTTCACTTCTATAGCCATCAAGGAAATCCCAGTAATATAAATATTGAGCTACCCTTTTTATCTGCAGTTTAGCAAAAATGTGTTTATAAGAGCTCAGTATGACTGGCATAGTTATACTTTACCTTGGCAGAGAATTTATGGAAATTGCTTTAGTAATAGATAAAATCCTAGTAGGTCATCTTGAATACATTCATATCCACATGGATATTACCAGCTGTTTTATTTAGGTTTTGGAATAATCATTTTGTTTTTATGTAACTTCTAGTTTCACATTTTCTATAAAAAATAAAGCAAATTTTAAATTGTTTCTAATAGAAATACTTTTATAAAACCAAGATTTTGAAGTCCGTTCACTTTTTTAATTTTCCTACACTGCCATCTGGTGGCCAATATGTAAATAGCAACTGATGTTCTGTGATTATACAAAATTCTGTTATTTAATCTTCATAATTAATATAAGCTGTTTATATAATATAAATTTGTTAAACATTATTTATTATTGTTAACTTATATAAAGAAGCTTACTAATATTTTTAATGTAAAAATATACCTATGTTCCAAAGCAAGTGCTTCTAGATTTGAATCATTTTTGCTATTCATCTGCACAGCTTAACCCTACAATTTTGCACCACATTTATTTTACATAATTAAAGCAAAGCACTAAGTCACGTTCTAAGAAATAATTTTTATATTTGCAGTTTTTCAAAAGCCGAGAAATTATGAATAAGGTCCCATTTTTTCCCCACTGAAAAAAGGCTTTCTGACTAAGCGTTGTGCAGAACAGACAATGGTGGGTCAGCCTTTTAGTCCATGGGGCAGGTGGGAATTAAAAGGCATAGTGTGTGGGTAGTTTTTTTTAATATTTATTTATTTATTTTAGTTTTCAGCGGACACAACATCTTTGTTTGTATGTGGTGCTGAGGATCGAACCTGAGCCGCACGCATGCCAGGCGAGCGCGCTACCGCTTGAGCCACATCCCCAGCCCAGTGTGTGGGTAGTTTTAATGGGCCATTTCTTTTTGCAGTTCTAAGTGGAAGGTGTCTTTGGGAATTATTTCATCCTTAATTCTTAATGATTCTAATGCAAAACTACTTGACTTTGTTTCTCCATTCAATGAAGACACACCATTACCATTCCAGACAGAGGGCCCTTTCCAGGAACTTTACCAGTTCCTGGGATTTGTGTGTATCCAAGCAATGGCAACGCTTCAGTGTGCATCCAGAAATGATGTGATGAATGCCAGGGTCCCCCTCTCAAATATTTTTGGGAATAATTTTAGCAAAAGACATCAGAACAAACCCAGATGCTGCCTTTATAAAAACAGGAGTTTGGCTGTGACAAATTGGTTTGGGCTCTAAATTACCTTATAATTGAATATCTTCTCAAGTATGATATTTAATAAGAAGGTTTTTGTGGAAGCCACAAAATGTACTGGTTATAGTAGTCTCAAACTTTCTAACTAACCTGCTTGAGGTAACATGTGTCATCCCATTAATGGCTTTTTTTTAAAGCTTGCTAAAGCTGATATTGCTTATACGAATCTTTGTCCTTAATTAGAAGTGTGATCTGGTTTTACTATTGAACATGCTGGTTTTTTTTCTTACTAAATAATTTTTTTTAAATTATGAAGTTGCATGTTATTTATCTATTACTATGTGCCAGACTCTATGATAGGTGTTATACATATCTTCATTTAACTATCTTAATAGTTTCCATTTGGACAGAAATAGAATATACAAATTTGACAATATGTTACAGATTAAAAGAAAGTTTGTCTACTTATAAGTGCATTATTTGATTATTGATCAACATTTTGTACTAGGAGCTAATTTTCTTCAACTCCCCCCTGATCCAAGGAATTTAACAGAAAATTCACAGATTCATTTGGTAAATATTTATAGCATACCTATGATGTGTTGTGTACTAAAGATGCAGTGGCAGAAGGGTATTAATTTTGGTAATATTAATTTTGGTAACCTGGGCCAATAATTCAATGGAACAGTCTAATGAAGATATACAAACACATAAGATTATAACTGTTCTGTAAGAAAGATAGGCTGAGGAGAGTTTGTGAGGCGTGATTTGGTTTAATCAGGGAAGATCATGAAAGAATTTCATTTAGGAAGAATGTTGAACTCTGTGGGATAACTGAGTGAAGAGGGGAGGAAACACTGGAAGTGAAAAAAGAGCATATGTAGTGAGGAAAAGAGCTATAGGAAGAAGGAATAAGGTCTGTGAAGGGAGAAATGAAAAAACACCACTGCTGGATTTGAACTGCAGAGTCCTCTACGACGTCTACTGCATATGTTCATGTTAACCCACACACCTTCTTCTCTAAGCATGCTGGCAGCAAGATGTTCTTGGAGGTTCTAATCCAGGAACTACATGACTGAGTCTTTGGGGATCAGAGAAAGAATCAGTGTGATATTAGTTTGAATGTTAGTTTGATGTTGGTTTCTGACACTTTTGTGTTAGCTTTTCATTCCTATGACTGAGAAAAACAAAGGAGTAAATATGTTTCAGAGGCTCATATTCGGTTGCCTCCATTGCTTTGGGCCGGAGGCAAGGCAGAACAGCACGATAAAAGAGCATGGTAGACAAAAACTGCTCACCTTATGGCAGCCAGGAAGGAGAGAGAGAAAAATGGAAGGGTTTGGGGACAAAATATAGTCCCCAAGGGCATGCCCCCAAGAGCCTACTCCCTTCTACTAGGTTCTACTTTCTACAATTTCTACCACCTTTCAGGATACCATTCAGCTAAGAATTCATCTGTGGATTAATCCACGGATGAGGTCAGAGCCTTCATGAGCCAATCACTTCCCCTAAAACCCCACTTCTGAATACTGCTATATTGGGGACCAGCCCTTCACCACATGAGTCTTGGTGAATATTCCAGATATAAACCATTACAATTTCAAAAGAAATATTTTCTTGTGATATATATACACAATAGAATATTACCTACCACAAAGGAGAATGGAATTATGGCATTTGGTGGTAAATGGATGGAACTGAAGAATATAAAGAAATAAGCCAATCCTAAAATTCCAATGCCCTAATGTACTCTCTGATTTGTGGATGCTAACCCAAAACAAGGGAGGTTGGGGGAGGGAAAAATAGAAACTGATTGGACTAGACAAAGGGTAATGAAGGGAATCGGGGAGGGGAATGGGAAAGACAGTAGAATTAATTGGTCTTAACTTCCTAGCCTTGTTTTGTATATATGACCTGGGTAACTCCACATCATGTATGACCACAAGAGTGGGAATCTAATAGAATAGGTTATATTTTGTGTATGTTTATTCTACCAAAATACATTCTACTGGCATGTACAACTACTAATAAAAAAAAATTTAAGAAATACTTTCTCATTAGTTAAACAAAACAAAAGCTCCTTAAATCTGTCCGTTCACTCACCATACTCTGTGATGCTGTATCTTTGACTTTTGCTGTAAGGTTTTTAATATCTGCATCCATGTTACCAAAAGACTGCCATTTCAGTTGGTGAAATTAAACCTGTATGTATATATTTTTTCTAAGAGCAGATGAGTCTAAAATGTCTGTAATATATTCTTATCTAATTCCGACCTTTGAAAGTTTGCCATCCCTTTCCTAGGAGAATAAGATTTGCTATAGGGAGTTATACTTTGAAAGTTAGTTATTCCTTTCTCTGCATTATTTATGAGTTTTTTTCATGAGTGCAATTGTAATATTTCTGTTATACACCACTGAATTTGTATTTAGTGAATAGAATTTACATTTAATCAGTTTGTATTAAAGTGACTTAATGAGATGCCTCACTTTTCTGTATTAAAAGCAGGTCAAGGCCAAATGAAATACTTAAGGCAATACATTATTCAGTGCTCATTTTCAGCAAAACTTGTATCTTACGATGATTCATGATTTAAGTAAACCAGTTAATAACAGTTCCTATCACTAGTACTAATAATTTTCTAAGGTCAGATGTTTCCTATTAACCTATTGGCAAACTTTTAAATTCCACCAATATAAAGGAATTCTCACACTTTTGTTTTCTAAACTGAATATCTAGAAAAAAGATTGCATCAAACTGTGAAAGCCTAGAAAAAGCAATGAAGGAGACCATAGGAATGGTCATTTGATTGATGATGTTAAGTCTTTAACATCTGCAATTATACAAAACAGCAAAATATATTGGAATTTTATTCTCATCCATCTGATGTACCTGACCGTGTGTTCAAGAAAAAAAAAAAAAAGAAAAGAAAAATGGGAAAGGCATGAATTATTTATCTGCACAGGATGTTTTACTTCCTGTTTCCTCTCCAGACCTTACATTTGCCTGAGCACCTTGCCTCTTTGTTCATTAAAGAAGACAAAAGCCACATACAGTAACTCTGACACCTTCAGGCCTCCATACCTCCTGGGCCTGCTTCCCCTCTTCTCTCTAGCAGTAAGAAAGCTGACACACGTTTTCCTGCAAGGACTTTCCTCAGTGTGCCATCTGGATCCCATCCTTCTCACCGCCTCCCCAGGTTGTTGTTCACCTCTTTTCTATTTCCTGCCATCTTTTCCTTTCTCCTCTTTTCACCATCAACCCTTTGTGTTCTAGTGACTCCCCCACTTTAAAGGAGTCTTTCCTGGACCCCAGGTTCCTCGACAGGTACCACCATGTGTGTTTCTGCTCCCCTCTGCCAAGGAGCTGTGAAGACTTGCCAGCCACAGACTGCCACTTTCTATCTGCTCTGTCCCTTCAGGAACTGTCCACCTGAGGTGCGTAAATTCAGTGGCAGTTAAGTCCTTGTCATCTCTGTCTCTGAACTATGGCTTCCTCTTGAGATTTTTCTCTTTCTTTCCCTCACATCATACTCCAAAAAAGTAAGAAAATCTAACATCTTGATTTCCCCCCTGCCTCTCTGGGAACTCACTCTTAGTTTTTTTGGATCCTTCTGCTCTATTTCACTCTAATTCACATGGCTTTAAGCCACATTTTTATGATGAAGCCTTCTACTTTATTATTATTTTTTAAAATATTAAGTCACGTCTTCCTTAAGCCTCGTGCTGTAAATGTTATTTCTTGACATCTCCACTCGTCTGTCTCACATACGTGGAAATCTCATCCAAAGTGAAACTCTGCTTCTTGTCCCTAGCCCTCAGTTATCCCTGAACTGGTCACTCTTCCAGACACCGGAGGCCGTGTCAGAAACCTGGCGGTTACTCAAGATTCTGTTCTGTTACTCATCCACATGTTGAATCCACCACCATGTCCTGTTCATTCTCAAAAATACATCTGAGTCCTTCCTTTTCTGACCATCTCCATGAATAAAAAAGCCACTAAATGTTTTCAGCTAGGTAACGACAATAGCTTCCTGTCTCTTCTCTCCTGGCAATTTTGCTCACTTTAAATCTGTTTTCCACACAGCAGCTAGGGTGATCTCTTAAAATTCTGTATTAAAATTATTTTTCATTTGACAGAGAATGAAACCTCACTTTTCAGCATTTCCTTTAGACTCCACATGATCTAGCCTCTGCCTCATTGGTCCTCAGAATGTTTCCTTAAAAGGCATCCACCCCCGCAAAATAATAATTATCTGGGCCTTTGCAATAATGTGGGCTGTTTGCTTGAAATCTTCTTTTCTCCATGTTCCACATTGGGGCATTTCTCTGGAATCACAGGAAATGCTATTTCTGAGCAGAATTTCCCTCACAGTTATTCATAATCCACATTGGAAATGCTTCCCCTGATATTGTCTCTCAGAGCACATTATTGTATTTCTCTACAGAGCTAATCAGTTATCATACTGCATTAAAAGGCAGCCTGGGAATGGTTGGAACAATAGACTCTTATTACACTGCACAATTGTCACTTTCCTCATTATTAGTCACGTGACTAAGGACAACTCAACCTCTCCTAAAGTTTCTCATGGATCAAATGATAATGTTTCTCTTGTAGGGCATTTGCAGAGGAGATGATTATTGTTTTTACAGTTTGTATTAAATTGAGTACATAGTAAATATCATGTAAGTGTTTGCTTATGGATATATGGTCCATATGAGTGTGTGCATGTGTATGCATGAATAATTTGCTTAAATCTGAAAGCACAAAACTATTTCTTGCTTTCATTCTAGGCTACTTGTAAACATTTGCATTACAAATAGCTAATGAATTTTGAGTGTACCTTATAATTAATCTCATTAATCTTCAGAGAAAAAAGAATGCTGCACTATATTTGTAAGAGTTTGTAATCACTTGTGACCCACCCATTCAAAGCACTGAATTAAATGTTCTTTGATCTGACAATACCCTTTAACATTTTGTCGAGCCAGTCCTTTGCCTTTGAGCAAGTCTGACTTTTATTCGAGTTTTGAACACATATGAAGTCTGGGCCCCAGTAGCCTAAGGAACTGACAAAACTTCGAGTTAATAAACAATGGGAGTTTTTCATCATCTTATCCTGGAGTGTGCAGTACTCCTATTGTTCTCATCCTTTTGGAAATACCCAGTGAACTATGTGAATCCACTTTATAGAATTGTGAAATTACTTTGTTGCTTATTTGTAACTTTTCAGTTTGGAGCAGGTATCATGGGAGAGTTTAAATTCTGTCCTCTCACAGCCTCTTATTGCTGAGAGCTTTGTCACTCAGAGCAATCACTATGTGCAGTAATCGACTTGCCCTACACTTACCTCCACAATCCCTGTGTTCTTTATTTTTATCATCTAGAGAGTGGCATTTGTAAAAGGCTACCAGTTGATCTTGGTTCATATTACCTTTTGGTTTGAGCTAACATAGACTCCACTTTCACATTTCAAAACTGCTATCCTCCCCTGTCATCCAGTGTCCTCTTTTTTTTAACCAACCATTTCTGACAAGAGGCAATTAAAAATCCTTACCTTCCCCTGCATCCTGGGCAGGTATCTCATATCAATTTTTATTTATTTATTTTTATGTGGTGCTGAGGATCGAACCCAGGGCCTTGCAGTGCGAGGCGAGTGCTCTACCACTGAGCCATAACCCCAGCCCTCATATCAGTTTTTAATGTGGAATTCATATCATTGTTTTTCTTTTGTCTATATGATCCTCAGATTTGGGGACTGGAAGGGACCTCACATAACTCAAATTTATAAACAGGGAAACCAAGATTAGGAAGGTGACTGGCTCAGGGTTAACAGTGTAAGTTGGAGGCTTAAATGGAAGCTGCCATTTTATCTTTGGCCTTTTGTTACTTAGACACTCTTCCTTTTGAAAGAGATAGATAGCAATGCAGTGAGGTCGAGATGGGTAAAACAAATTTGTTGAAAATTGTATGTTTGATCTTCATGTTCATTTATGCATTTTCTTTTTTTTAAATTTTTTGCAGTTCAACAGCAATGCTCAGGATGTAAGCTGTTTCCAGCACCTTGTTCAAGCAAATGTAAGAAATAAGAAAGTGTTAAAAGATGCCGTGAATAACATCACAGCAAAAGGAATAACTGATTATAAGAAAGGCTTTAGTTTTGCTTTTGAACAACTGCTTAATGTAAGTAGCAATACTATGCCTTTTTTTCCTGTGATTGAATTGTTATATCTGAATCTCATTATCTTGAGATCTACTGTCTTTAAGGTTTCTTAATAGTGCTGTTTTTACTTGTTTAGAAACCAGATGTACCAGATGGACACAAACTACCGATATATCCAGGCAGTAGAAATCTTTGAACTACTTTTTTTTTAAAAGAGAGAGTGATAGAGACAGAGAGAGAGAGAGAGAATTTTTTAATATTTATTTTTTAGTTTTCGGTGGACACAACATCTTTGTGTGTATGTGGTGCTGAGGATCGAACCCGGGCCGCACACATGCCAGGCGAGTGTGCTACCGCTTGAGCCACATCCCCAGCCCCAAGAATCCAAAATTCAAAAGCTGTATACCCTACCAATCTTCTTTTTCCTTTAAATCATTTTCCCCAAAATTCTGTTATAAAAAAAATCATTTGTAAGCTAATATTTTGATTTTATTTTGTATAAGCATGTGAAAATGGGTTGACTTATGTAGACTGACATTTTTTTTCTTATCTCAATTGCTACACTATTTATTTGGATACTTGTAGTATCGATCATCAATGGTTACTAAAAATATTTTAGTTTTGACTATCTCGTCTGTATATTTAGGTTTCTTGTTCCTAAATGAACACAAAGGTCCAAATGATAGACCTTAAGATGAACAGAAAGACAAGTCTTGTTTCAGGAATTCCTTCTCAGCAAAGATTCCTGTGCATCACCTTTGGAGGTCTGCACGTAGACTGGCAGACCCTGGCATGCTGCCTGCCCCATGGTATAGCAGGCAGCTCACTCTGTGGACAAGTATCTTCAAATGGCCATGTCCTCTATTTCATGCTGTGTTACTTGATTTTTGCATCCCTCATGAGGAAGTATTATTACAAAGGTTGAAAAATGGGGACCTGTCTTCCCTGTACTTTAGTTTCCTCACTTACACAAGTGGGGGTCACCACAGCTTACTTGTGAGAGGGCTGTGGAGAGGATGGTCCAGAGAACACAGCACATAGCACACCACCTGCAAGTGATGGCTATCAGGTGGGTTTGGGGCTCATGATCATCATTATTACTATAATTGATGATTAGCCTGGGGCTGTTATAGTCAGCTCATCCTTCCTGTCATATTTGCCAAATCACTGAATAAATCAACCTTCACCTATAGTCTTTTCTGAAAATCTGACTTCGTTGTTCTCTGAGTGAATAGTCTAAACAGTGTTTGAGATCCATTCATTTCTTCTCTCTGCCAATATTTATTGAGTACCTTTCAATTTCCTATCATAGTGCCAGGGTTAGAATTATAGGAAGAAAGATCATCTGCTTTCAAGAAGGTCTAGTCTAATGCACTGGATCATCATTCACATTTTGATGGGGAAAGTGCCCTTGCGTGGCGTTCTTCATGTTTGCTGAAGCAGCACAGAGGAGAGGCAGCTTCTTTACTCCAAGGAAGTTAAGAAAGGGTAGCATTTCCTTGAAAATGGAATTTTGAACTCTGAGTAGAATCTAGGAAGGTAGATGAGAGAGGGAAAATCATCTTAAGATAAAAACAAGACAGTGTGGGTAAAACAGAGAGATGAGACAACATGATGACATAATTAAAATATTGCAGCTGGTTCGGCGTGGCTGGACTGTCAGCAGTTTGAGAGCAGTGATAGAAATGGAAAGGCTGTGAGATATCAGTGAAGAGAGTAAGAGCAAACTAAAAGCTCAGAGCATGAGAAGGGTATGGTGAGGGGTGTTCTATAAGGAAGCGTTACATACATCCTGGGTGGGAGTACAGGTGAAAAGGAGGTGGGTGTAATTGATGGATGGCACAGGAGGGGTTGCTGAGAGTAGAAGGGGACTTAGATGACACCAAGTTCTCTGAACTGGACTGCGAGGCAGATGGTGTCACAGGAAACTGATGGGGAAATATGGGGTAGAAATAACTCAGTTCAGATATGTAAAATTTGAGGTCAAGTTTTATTTATTTAACAGACCCTGTTAGATAAGCAGTAAGGAGACAGGAAAATAAAGATGTTTAACATTGCCATTTTTAGTAGAAATTATCTTTAGTGAAATGACTATGCTTATTAAATAGTATATGTTCATGAAGTATATCAATACTTCAAAATTCAAATGTAATGTATCATTAGATTGCGATATATTTGTCCTCAAGTAAAGGAATATAAATTCTCTTTTTTAGTAAGAGTTTTTTTTTTTATTCTTTTATCTTGAGTAAATAGTAGAGTTTTCTAAATCTTGGTGTTTGAATTATTCTTATTATTGACAGTTGGCCTCACATCACTCGCTCCTGTCTGGGTTTCAAAGAAACCTAAAGAAGGGTTCAGAGACAGCCTCACTGGAGGCCGCCTTAACCCCATGTTCATTCCTAGTGGAGGACAAAACCTGAAAACTCCTATGGCCCCTCTCCCTGCCTTCACTAAAGTTGTAAATGATTTTTAATATGGTGTCTATGCCTCATGTGTTTTTTTTCCACATATCCCACATGTATTGAAATTTTTTGTTTAAATAATTTTCTCAAATATTATGGCTCACTTTATTAAGTTGAGGCATGTTTAGTCATTTCCTTCAAACACTTATGTTCTTATTATGCTATTTAATTCTGTTTTTTTTTTCTTAGTCCTTTCCATTTTACCTTTAAAATCACAGAAGCAACTATCAAATTAGAATCAGGCATGTTGTTAAGTACAACAATAAACATTAACTGCATTACTCTTCAGTTATAATTTCATCAAGTCTTATCATTTTTCAAGTTTTTGTTGAATGTTTATTTGATAGATGTTGTGCTATGTGCTGGCCATGTAGGGAAAGAACAGAGTTTGTTTAACGTTATCACATTAAAGTGTATTATCAATGCCATTAATTATAAATTTATTGAAATAATCAAATTTTTGCTCAGTTTGTTCAAAGTAATGTTAATTATTATGACTATATGATTTTTACATAATTGCAAACCCATGGAAAATTTGCTATTATACACATTAATCCTACCACAAATCCTGAGGCAGTTACTCCTAGGAAAATTCATGTTGAAATCAAAAGATTTCTTGATCTTTCCTACATTCTCCCATTTTTTGTATGCCCTGATATCTATCTATACTAGGAAGAGAGTCATACTCAAATATACAAACACATTGACAAATGTATTCATTAATATTAATTATACCTCCAGTGCTTCAAAAAGTGAAAGTATGACCTATGGTAAAACTTTATTTACTGTATCGCTTTTATAAAATAGTCCTTGTGCATATTATTTTGACCATTTTATACATGCAGATAAAAAGATGAAATAGAGAAATTAATTTAGCTAAGGGATTTTTAGGCATCTTTTACACACACACACACACACACACACACACATTATTTTATATTGTACTAGGAATTGAACCCATAAGTGCTATATCCCCATTGAGACACAATCTCACTCAGCTGTTTAGGGTTCACTAAATTGCTGAGGCTGGCCTTGAACTTGTAATTCTCCTTATCTTAGCCTCTGGAGTTGCTGGGATTACAGGCACATGCCACTGTGCCCAGCTCATAAACATATTTTTAAGATAAAATATGTAAAGCTCTGTATAATCAAATTTGCAGATAAGTTATCTTCAAAAGATAAGAACCTACACTTGTAATTCTACAGATTGAGGACACTGAAGCAGGGGATCTCAAGTCCCAGGCTTGCACCAGCAACTTAGTGAGACCCTGTCTCAAAAAATAAAAATGGGGGGCTGAGAATGTGGCTCAAGCTGTAGCGCGCTCGCTTGGCATGCGTGCAGCCCGGGTTCGATCCTCAGCACCACATACAAACAAAGATGTTGTATCCGCCGATAACTAAAAAATAAATATTAAAAAAAAATTTAAAAAATAAATAAAAATGGACTTCGAAATGTAGCTCAGTGTAGGAGTGCTCTGAGTTTAATTCCCAGTACAAAAAGAAAGAAAAGAGAAGAATGTTATAAATGAGTTAATCAATACTTATGTTTTCACAATGCTTCATTAAGAGCTTTTACTGCCAAAGTCCTAATAACCTAGTCAATGAATGAGGAGAGATTGTATGAAACATGATCTTTTCACCAATAGAGAAAAATATTAGCTTCATTAATTTTCACATCAGAAAATGAGATTTATCTTGACTGAAAAGTAAGATAAGAATGTAGACCTTAATAAGCTTGGACACTAAGGAGAATTAATGATTTTTTAAAGCATTAGTCATTTGAAGTTCAGGGTTGTGCAGTCCAACACAGTAACTATCATCACATGAGGTTGTTGGGCAGTTGGAAGGTAGTTGATTTGAATGGACATGTGTAGAAGTGTAAAATACACAACAATATTCAGAGACTGATGCTGCTGAAAATAAAGCATATTACATTGATTTCATTTTGAATTGGCAATATTTCAGATGACTAAATAAATCATATTATTAGAATTAATTTCATATGTTTTGTATTTACTGTCCTTGAGATGGCTATAAGAAAATTTGAAATTACATATTAGGCTTATATTGCTTTTCCTTTGAATAGCACTGAGCTAGAGGGTTGACATCTTCAAAAAATTTGAGCATGTATAAATTAGTGTGATTTTTTTTCTGCATTTGAGGATATACATTTCACAGCAGCAGAAAGCTATGATGATAATGTCATACATCAAGAAATCCACCTTTCTGAATTAATTGCTCAACTTAATGGCCCTTTAGTACTAGTTCATTGTTCTCCTGTGTCAACTCCTTTGGAGACCTTAAAGATTAAGAGGACTTATCACTGGAATTGAATCTTTCAGGAGTAGCATATGCAGGCAAGGTTGAGAGAAGAGAGAAAAAAATACCCTGGGAATATCTCAGCATTTACAAGGGAATAGAAGAGTGTTATATGTTAGAGGGAGTTTGTCCTTTGGAAATGTAATTAAAAAAATAGAATGAGGAGGGAAGAAGGAAGAATTATGCAGAAATAGATTGCAATTACACTGAAAAGGTTTTCATATTTTAATATTACTTCCTTGTTTCTGCTATAAAATTGTAGGGTCATAAAATTAACATGTGCATTTATTAACTTAAAGTCCATCTACTAATCAGTCGCTGAGGGATTATTAAGAGCCAGATATTCTTGCAGACAAAGAAACAACATTGAATGAAAAAAAATGTCCTGATTTTATAGAGTGTACATTCTATTGGGAGAATCCACCAATAAGCACACAAATAAATAAAATATATAGTATCTGTAAAAGAATATAAAATGATATCAAGAGGAATATAGTCTAGGAGGGAGCTTGCAAATTAATACAGGAAAGTCTCACAGATGGGGTAACATCTGATCCAAGATGTGGAAGAAGTGAGGTAGTGACATCTGCCTGGCCCAAGAACAGGTTTTTAGAATCTATTTACTGAGCAGACATTTCCCTCATTACTAGCAGTCTCTGCACGCTCTTTCCGTATTGGTTTATTTTCCATGTCCTTCATTATCAACAATGGGCAATTGTTTTGTTTTAACAGTATAATGTTTCCAGAGCCAACTGCAATAAGATTATCATGTTGTTCACGGATGGAGGAGAAGAGAGAGCCCAGGAGATATTTGCCAAATACAATAAAGATAAAAAAGTGAGTGTAATTATATAATATTTTTATTTTAATGTTTAGGTGGTTGTTAAAAGAGATAGTGGTAATCGTAGTAAGGTGAAACTTTTTGTTTGAAAACATTTAGTCCCAACTGTAAAGTAACATGAACTATGGGTTGTGAAATATAATATTTTCATAAGACACACAAGTGGTATCTGACTAATATGTTAGTAAAATAATTTGGACTTATTGCTCCTATTTGATTCTTATGCATCAATTTTATTTTATTATTTTTCATTTTTTTAAATCTATATATGTCAGCAGAATACATTACAATTCATATTATACATATATAGCACATTTTTTCATATCTCTGGTTGTACACAAAGTATATTCACACCAATTCAGGTCTTCATACATGTACTTTGGATAATAATGATCATCACATTCTACCATCATTTCTAACCCCATGCCCCTCCTTTCCCCTCCAACCCCTCTGTGCTATCTAGAATTCCTCCATTCCTCTCATGCTCCCTCACCCTACTCCACCATGAGTCAGCCTCCTTATATCAGAGAAAACATTTGGCATTTGTTTTTTTTGGGATTGGCTAACTTCACTTAGCATTATCTTCTCTAACTCCTTCCATTTACCTTCAAATGCCATGATTTTATTCTCTTTTATTGCTGAGTAATATTCCATTGTGTGTGTGTGTGTAATTAATATATATATATATATATATCTCACATTTTTTAATCCATTCATCTATTGAAGGGCATCTAGGTTGGTTCCACAGTTTAGCTATTGTGAATTGTGCTGCTATAAACATTGATGTGGCTGTGTCCCTGTAGTATGCTGTTTTTAAGTCCTTTGGGTACAGACTGAGGAGAGGAATAGCTGGGTCAAATGATACTTCCATTCCCAATTTTCCAAGAAATCTTTATACTGCTTTCCATATTGGCTGCACCAATTTGCAGTTCCACCAGCAGTGTATGAGTGTGCCTTTTTCCCCACATCCTTGCCACCACTTATTGTTGTTTGTCTTCATAATAGCTGCCATTCTGACTAGAGTGGTTTTGATTTGCATTTCTCTAATTGCTAGCAATGATGAACATTTTTCCATATATTTGTTGATTGGTTGTATATCATCTTCTGGGGAGTGTCTGTTCAAGTCCTTGGCCTATTGACTAATTGGGTTATTATATTTTTTGGTGTTTAACTTTTTGATTTTTTATATACCCTTGAGATTAGTGCTCTATCTTATGTGTAAGGTGTAAAGATTTTCTCCCAAGATGTAGGCACTCTGTTCACCTCACGGATTTTTTCTTTTGCTGAGAAGAAACTCTTTAGTTTGATTCCATCCTATTTATTGATTCTTGATTTTAATTCATGTGCCACAGGAGTCTTATTAAGGAAGTTGGGGCCTATTCCCACATGATGGAGATTAGGGCCTACTTTTTCTTCTATTAGACACAAGGTCTCTGGTTGTATTCTTAAGTCCTTGATTCATTTTGAGTTTTGTGCATGGTGAGAGATAGGGATTTAATTTCCTTTTGTTGCATATGGATTTCCAGTTTTTTCAGCACCGTTTGTTGAAGAGACTGTCTTTTCTCTAATGCATGTTTTTGGCACCTTTGTCTAGTATGAGACAATTGTGATATTGTGGATTAGTCTCTGTGTCCTCTATTCTGTACCATTGCTCTTACCAGTCTGTTTTGGTGCCAATACCATGCTGTTTTTGTTATTATTGCTCTGTAGTATAGTTTAAGGTCTGGTATAGTGATGCCATCTGCTTCACTCTTCTTGCTAAGGATTGCTTTAGCTATTTTGGGTCTCTTATTTTTCCAGATGAATTTCATGATTGCTGTTTCTATTTCTATGAGGAATGTCATTGGAATTTAGATCAGAATTGCATTAAATCTGTATAGTGCTTTTGGAAGTATGGTCATTTTGTTAAGATTAATTCTTCCTATCCAAGAGCAAGTAGATCTTTCCATCTGCTAAGGTCTTCTTTGATTTCTTTCTTCAGAGTTCTGTAATTTTCGTTATATAAATCATTCACCTCTTTTGTTAAGTTGATTCCCAAGTATTTTATTTATTTTTGAGGCTATTTTAATGAGGATAGTTTTCCTCATTTCCCTTTCTGAGGATTTATCACTGATATACAGAAATGCCTTTGATTTATGGGTGTTAGTTTTATACCTTGCTACTTTGCTGAATTCATTTACTAGTTAGAAGTTTTCTGGTGGAATTTTTAGAGTCTTCTAGGTATAGAATCACATCATCAGCAAATAGTGCCAATTTGAGTTTCTCTTTTCCTATGTGTATCCCTTTAGTTTCAAGAACTATTGAAGTCATGAAAGAGGTCATCCCTTTCTTGTTCCAGTTTTTAGAGGGAATGCCTTCAATTTTTCTCCATTTAGAATGATGTTGGCCTTTATACATCAATTTTAAATAGGAAAATGTTATACAAAGAGAGAAATCAGAAGAGAATGGAGAAACAGCAACAATTTAAGCTTTTCCTGGGTAAAAGTATTATATCATTTAATTATAAAACACGGTAGTGATACTTAACTTTCCTAAAACACTTCAAAGACAGTTCATATATGTGCCCCCCCCCACCGCTGCAAGAAAAATGCATCTGATTTTAAAACTGTTGCATTTTAGGGAAAGATTTAAGGTCAATCCTTTTATAGGCATAATATTTTAAGATATTGTGATACCAATAAGTAATGAAGATAAGTGTTTTGTAATTGGAATATATTTATTTCAGTGTTTGTTTTGCTACAAGAGGAAAGCATTGTAGCAAGAGGGATCTAGTTGAACCTGTTGACACAGTGATCAACTTCCATCAAAACTTATCTTTTCTAACAATCCCTTATCAGTTTATGTCACTTTTCTCATCATACACGTTTTGTAATTAGACAATCATTCTCAACCTTTTTCAAAAGGCTGTAAATCCATAAAATATGGTTATGTGTTATTTATGTGTTAAAATATAATTTTTATGTGTTAAAAAGATTGGAATATGAATTAATATACTCAGATGTTTAACAGATAAAATGTTGTGTGTGATGGGATATAGTTCTGATGAAAAAATTTTTAACACTTTGAAACACTCTGTGCTTTTGAGCCTATGTTCATTTGAAAGTGATCAAAGAATTGAAATCATACACGAGTGAAGCTACAGTTCAATAGCAGGAGAAAATTGTTTCTGTTTGCAGGATGGCATGATTTTATATATGGAAAAGTTTAAAGACTCAAAAATATACAGGAAAAAACCTGATAGAACTATTAAATTCAGTTAAGTTGCAGGATGCAAAATCAACATACAAATGTTAGTTGGGTTTCTGTACTCTAGTGATGAACTATCTGAAACAGAAATTGTGGAAACTATGAAGAAATTAAAGAAGTCATAGAAATTGAAAAGCATCCCATGTTCGTGGATTAGAAAACTCAATATTGCCAGGCATGATGGTGTATGCCTTTAATCCCAGCAATTCAGGAGGCTGAGGGAGGATGATCCTGAGTTCAAAGCCAGCCCCAGCAGATTAATGAGCAACTCAGAGAGACTCTGTCTCTAAAGAAGATGTTAAAAAAGGGTCTGGGGATGTGGTTCAGTGGTTACTACCTCAATATTGTTAAAATGCTCATAGTACTGAAAGTTAGCTCCAGGTTCAATGCATTCTTTGTCAGAATCCCAATGCCATTTTTTTTATTTTTTTAGAGAAATAGAGAAAAGCAATTCTATGATTCCTGTGGAACCACAGAAGACCATAAATCACCAGCTCAGTCTTAGACCAAAGAACAAAGCTGGAGGCTTCCCACTTCCTGATATAGTGCAAACTACAGTCACTACAACAGAATATTACTAGCCTAAGGACAGACAGATAGATGGAACAGAATAGAGTGCCCAGAAGTAAAGTTCATGACTATATGGTCAACTGATTTTTGACAACACTGTCAGAAATACACATGAGGAAATGTTTGTTGTCTCTTTAATAAATATTGGGGAAGCTATATAACCAAAAGCAAAAAAATAAAGTTCAATCCTTATCTAACACCATACTGAAAATTCAACCCCAAATGGATTAAAGACATATAGGTATATCTTAAATGGATATGGTGATTTAATAAGTATGACAATAAAATCCAGGCAATAAAATCAAAATTAAACATGAAACTCTATCAGTGCTTCTGCACAGCAAAAGAAACAATTAATAGAGTAAAAACCTGACCTACAGAGTGAGAGAATATTTGAAAATCCTTTGTCTTATAAGAGGTTAATATATAAAATATATATGGAATTCCTAATACTCAGTAACAAAACAAAACAAAAATAAAAATAATAGCTCCATTGAAAAAAATGGACTAAGAACTTCAATTAGACATTTCTTCAAGGAAGATCTACAAGTTACCCACAAATCTATTAAGAAACTGCCAATGTTATTGGTCATCAGGGTTGATCAAACTCACAATGAGATATCATCTCACATCTATTATGATAATAGTTATCAAAGAAACAAAAAGACAACAGTATTGGAAAAGTTGTAGAGAAATTGAATCCTTTGTATGATGCTGAAGAAAAGAGAACACGATTAGCCACTGTGAAAAACAATCAGAAGTTTCCCAAAGAATTAAAAATAGAACTACTAAATCACCAAGGCATGTGATTTCTTGGAATGTATAGACAAGAATTGAAATTATGGTCTTTAAGAACACTTCTGTGTTCATTGCAGCACTATTCAGTATAGTTCAGTTGGGGAAATACCCTAACCATTTATTGCCAGTTAAATGGGTAAAGAAAATTTGTGTGTATGTGTGTGTGTGTGTGTGTGTGTGTGTGTGTGTGTGTGTGGTGTGGTGTGTGTGTGTGTATGTATTATTTAGCCTTAACACAGAATTAAATTCTATGCGATGATAGAGTTAAATTTTGAAGATATTATGCTAAGTAAAGTAAACCATTGATAAAGAGACAAATATTCTATTTTTTCACTTACATGAGATATCTAAAGTAGTCAAATTCATACCATCAAAGAGTGGAATGCTAGTTGCCAGGGGCTGAGGAGAGGGGAAGAAAGGATGTTTCTAATCAATAAGTATAAATTTACAGTAAAGCAAGATGAATAAGCTCCAGAGATCTTTTGTGCAACATTGTATTCAAAATAAAATAATGTATTATATGCTTAAAAATGCTAAAAGGGTAGGTCTTATGTATTCTTACCATAATAAGATAAAAATTTTAAAAATATATACAAATTATAGTCATAGAACGATGTGAGCCAGGTCCAGTGGTGCACATCTGCAATCCCAGCAACTCACGAGGATGAGGCAGATGGATTGTGACTTCAAAGCCAGCCTCAGCAATATAGGGAGGCCACAAGAATTTAGCAAGACTTGTTTCAAAATAAAATATAAAAAAAAATGTCTGGGTATGTTGCTAAGTGGATAGGTGCCCCTGGATTCAATCCCTGGCACACACACACACAAAAAAGTCACATGTATTTTCATAAAATCTGAAAACTACTGTCTGAATTCTACTTTTCCCCAAGTCTCTCCTTTCGCATTCATTCAGCTGTTGAATGATTCATTTACATTCATTTTTCATCCAGATGAATCAAATATCTTCCAGAGCAACCAAGGGAGGTGTGATGAGGTTTATCTGAAAAACTGCTGAATGAGCCTGTAGATACATAGCAAAATTTAATGAAGCCAAAAGTTTCAAGAATTAGAACAAAATGTTTGGGTTCTTATGTGGAATGCACTGCTCTTGGGAATTAATCTACCTGATTATAGATAGGTGCAGCTTTAAATCTGAATCCATGTTAATCTCTTCACACAGCTGTTCCAAATTAAAGCACATTCACTTTCTAATCTTTACCTGCAACAGTACCATTTCTCAGGGCTCAACCATGTGTACAAGACCTCCTCAAAAATGGTGCCAAAACCAAAATGAATTCTATCATAAAGTCCAAACAAATGAAAAAGAAAAGTAAAACCAGACACAGAGTTGAAAGATAATTCCCAGGACTAGCAAAATTAAATATATTTGATTTTCCGTATACTCACAAAGAGGTTGCTTAGCAATACACACTTAAGATTACCTGTCCAGCTAGGAAATAGTTCTTTGGCTCTTAATTTTCAATTCATGAAAAAAGAGGCATTTAAAATTAACAAAAAGAGAATTTCAAAATACCTAGTAAACTGAGTAAGAAGAACAAATGGGAAAAAAGCCATGTGATAGATGTGCAATAATTTTCAAAATAAAGATTGCATAGCTAAAGTTATAACTAACAATGTGTATTGTCATTAACTCATTTGATTTTAAAGAATTTTTTAAATTATGAGAAAATCTTTCCTGTATTACTTCCAAATAAAAAGAGAAATATCCTACAGTCTATAAAAGTCTAATCCAAGTTCCAAATGGCTGCATACCATAGTCAGAGTGAACATTAACACTTTTTCAACAGACAGTAAGAAAAACAACTCACAGGAAATAATTCATTGCATCCTCTGCTAGTTCTCTGCCTGACTTTTGCATCAGGCAAAAATGAAGTCTTAGAAAGGAATGATGAAACATGATAATGAAGGTCATGTAACATGTAAAGTAGTTAATATTATTTAACAAATGTATTGCATCTAAGAACTTTCATTTCAGATATTTTCACAATTTCAACAGTTTCTGAGATTTTTGGCTTTAGAATAGATGCTCTACCCTTACTTATAAAAATAATATGTATTGGCTTTCCTGAAGTCACTGTAGAGCTGAGAACAATGCAGCTGACCCTCATAGTGGAGAGGCTATCAATTTAAAGGCATATTTAGTGCACATTTATATGCATGTGTGTGTGTCCTTGTTTGTTGACAGCATTTGTTTATATTTTTTTTCTTTTAAAATTTATGTTGAAAACTCTTTCCTCACTCTGATACATTTTAATAATATTACATTCTTGTATTTCAAAGACTTCTTAATTTAGTATCTAAAGCAAATCTTAGGCACAGTGAACTTACCTTAGGCACAAAGAAAACGAATGATAAATTTAGAGTGCAGAAAGTACAAATTTTAGGCAAAATTATATCATCTTGACATGGGATAGCCATTGTTTGTGTTACAAAATTTTCAGTAGAGGTGATCTGTCCTGCTGTTTCTATGCTGCCTTCTCTTCTCATCAAGAACTGTGCACAGTGGGAACATGGGGTAAAACTGATAGGATATTCCACTCTTTCATATGGCATCTTGAAAATACAGACATAAGAAATGACTGGATTGATGGCACCTTTCCTTTCACACTAATCATTCCAAAATGATTCTTCTTCGTACTCTGATTATCAGTGTAAGTATAATATTTTTTTTCTTTTTTTTATTGATTATTTAAAACATTACATAGCTCATGATATATCATCTTTCATACATTTGACTCAAATTGGGTTTTGAACTCCCATTTTCACCCCAAATACAGATTGCAGAATCACATCTGTTACATATTCACATTTTTACATAATGCCATATTAGTGACTGTTGTATTCTGCTACCTTTCCTATCCTCTACTATCCCCCCTCCCCTCCCCTCCCCTCCCATCTTCCCTCTCTACCTCCCCTGCTGTTGTTCAATTCTCTCCCTTTTTTCCCTCCCCCTTGCCCCTCATAACCTCTTATAATTTTATGTATCATTGAAAGTCTCCTACCATTTCCATATGCTTTCCCTTCTCTCTCCCTTTCTCTCCCCCCATTCGTCTTTGTTTACTGTAGTCTTTTCCTCATGCTCTTCCTTCCTGTTCTGTTCTTAGTTGCTCTCTTTATATCAAAGCAGACATTTGACATTTGTTTTTTAGGGCTTGGCTAGCTTCACTTAGTATAATCTGCTCTAATGCCATCCATTTCCCTGCAAATTCTATGATTTTGTCATTTCTTAGTGCTGCATAATACTTCATTGTATATAGATGCCACATTTTTTTATCCATTCCTCTATTGAGGGGCATCTAGGTTGGTAAGTATAATATTTTGTCATTATAAAAGTAGATTATCTTAAATGAATCCCTGCATGCCTTAAACATCTCAGCTGATGATGGTCTTTACAAAGCTACAAGTTGCTTGGAAATGCAATGTGCTCATAGCTTATTCCTCCTTTATCAAGCACAATAAATTTACATATAAAAAAAGAAATTCTGACCTTACTTCTGTATTGCCTTAAAATGTGAGGGCCATCCATTATAGTTGGTAGTAAATTTAAAAACCCCTACAATCCCAAAGCATTTACTCACATTATATATGAGTACATTAAATATTAGCTGGGTTCTTTAAGGTGGCATATGCAAAATCCCATGTGACAACTGTATTTTGTTTTCTTTTTAAACAGTAGTTTTATGTTATTTATTTACTTGAACACATTGAACAAACATAGATTAAATTCTTGCCTCTGTCAGAACTTTGGACACTTCAAGTAAATCTATCTTATGTAGGCACAACAACATTTAAATAATATTGTCCCCTTGACATTGTAATTTGTTACTAAACAATAAACACAGTCCAATCTGCTTCTCTAAAAATGTTTGTTTGTTTATTTATTTATTTATTTATTTATTTATTTATTTTTTCTAATCAGTTATACATGACAGCAGAATGGTCTTTGATTCATTGTACACAAGTGGAGCATAATTTTTCACTTTTTTGATTGTACACTAAGTAGGGTCATACCATTCATGCAATCATGCATGTACCTAGGGTAATGATGTCCATCTAATTCCACCATATTTCCTATCCCCATGCCCTTTCCCTTCCCCACCCTCTCCTTTTGCCAATTTAAAGTTTCTCCATTCATCCCATGCCTGCCTGTCCCCCCCTCAGCCCCACCCGGCATTATGGATTAGCCTTCGCTTATCAGAGAAAATATTTAGCCTTTTTTTTAAAGGATTGACTTAATTTTCTTAGCATGATATCAATTTACCTGCAAATACCATAATTTTATTATCTTTTGTTACTGAGTAATATTCCATTGTGTATATATACCACAGTTTCTTTACCCATTCATCTATTGAAGGGCATCTAGGATGGTTCTACAGTTTGGCTATTGTGAATTGTGCTGCTATAAACATTGATGTGGCAATGTCACTGTAGTATGCTGTTTTTAAGTCCTTTGGGTATAGACCAAGGAATGGGATAGCTGGGTCAAATGGTGGTTCTACTCCAAGTTTTCTATACTGCTTTCTGTACTAGTTTCATACTGCTTTCCAGATTTGCTGCACCAATTTGCAGTCCCAACAGCAATGAATGAGTGTGCCTTTTCCCCCACATCCTCGCCAACACTTATTGTTGCTTGTATTCATGTTAACTGCCTTTCTGACTGGAGTCAGATGAAATCTTAGAGTAGTTTTGATTTGCATTTCTCTAGTTACTAGAGATGTTTAACATTTTTTTCATATATTTGTTTATCGATTGTATATCTTCTTCTGAGATTTGTCTGTTCAGTTCCTTAGCCCTTTATTGATTGGATTATTTGTTGGTGTTCTTTTTTTTGGGGGGGAGTGTTAAGTTTTTCAAGTTTTTTATATATCCTGGAGATTAGTGCTCTATCTAAAGTGCATGTAGCAAAAATTTGCTCCCAAAATGTCGGTTCTCTCTTCACGTTATTGTTTCCTTTGCTGAGAAGAAGCTTTTTAGTTTGAAACCATCCCATTTATTGATTTTTGATTTTATTTCTCGCACTCTAAACAAGTCTTATTAAGGAAGTTAGGGCCTAATCTGACATGATGAAGATTAGGACATACTTTTTCTTCTATTAAGCCTAGGGTCTGTAGATCTTTTTGAGGTAGGAAAGATTAATGTTCCACAAATAGAAAATATTACATCATTGAATTCTGGAACTTTGTAGTCATCATCCTCACTATCATCTTCATTATGGTAGCTAAAATTCATGGAGCTTATAGTTTTTATGTGTTATAAATACAACCTTTATTTTTTATGACTGGAATGCTCATCTGATTAAAAGTATCATCATCATCATTGTCCCCATTTTGGAAATATGAAAGCCCAAATTACAGAAGTTAAGTAACTTGTTGAAAATCAACAACAACTATGTGGCAGAGTCAAGAATTTCATTGATAGCCTAAATTTAATACCCTCATATAGAACGAGCCTGACTGGTCATCTGTCTGTGTCTTTCATCTGTGTGTGCTGATCATCATTTGTCCACCTGGGAGCCTGCCTTCTAGTCAGGCAGCTGGGCTTCACCCCTCTGGGATACATTCCTCACAGCTTCAACAGCCTAAGATAGATAGTCAGGACTTTGTAGGTTGCAATTACCTTTCAGATCATTTGGGCTTTTAAAATAAATGGTGACACAAGAATTTGGACACTTTCATTTATTGTGTAATGTAATAAAACTAGAGATGTGGGCTAATCAAACACTCTGGGGTTGAGTACGTGTGTAAATTAAAGAGACCACTGTAGAATTTTCTCTTGAAACATTCAGTCCCGTCTAATATTTTGATAGGCTTAATACCAAAAATTTTAGTGCATAGAGTAGATTAATACAGCCCATCTCTGACATCATTTTTCTAACATGTCTCAATAGCTGAAGCTTTTATTTTAGTTTTACTGGCTTCCTTTCTTCATAGACTCACTTCCATTATTCTTTGGAGATTTGCCTGTTGTAAATTAAACTTGAACTCTGGGTAACTGATAATTATTGAGGTGACAGTTTCCAGTAACTGAGTTCTGCTGGGAAGAAAATTCTTAGGACTTTTTAAAATAGGTTGACCCTGTGGCTTTGGAAAACTCTTAATTGAAGAAAAGTATTTTAGTATTCAACAAACGAGACAAAACAAATTATAAAACAGATTAGCAAAAGTCAGAAACATAGTGTAAAGTTGTAAATTAATGGCTTATATGGAACAAACAAGTAGTATATTTCAAATAATCCAAATTTACTTAAAATTAAGGTTATTTTTGAAACAAGTAGTCCAGACTCATATACTTTGAATTATTGGAATTATTATGTTCAGAGAAAAAAATTATTTTTAAACAACTAAGGGTAAACTATATAAATTTACAACTAATAATGACTGATTTTTTTTTAATTTGCCTAATCTTATCTACCCCCAAATTATTGTTACTTCAGTGAATATACTTTTATACCTAAGGGTGAGTTGAGAGTTACAAGATTTTTGTATTCTCTAGGAATAACAGAGCATGTGGATGCTATAAGTGTAATAAATGTCCTTACATTTTGCCTAATTTTTTTTACTTAACTCCAGCAAGCAAATGTACTTAAAAAAGATTAGATATTTACTCTAAGTATAATGAAACTACCCAAATTCCAAAGTGTGAGATGACTATAAGTCCAGCTTCAGTCTGCTCTTCCTAAATATCATAATGAACTGACAGAGTTCAATACAGAGAAGAGAACATGTCTCTAGTCTCTGTAAAATGAGAAACTACTCATTTTGTTTATTCAATTTCCTTTCATTTAATATTTCCATTTATGTGTACAGTATTATAATAGATACTAAGTTGTACAATCTTGGAATTCTTTTATCCCAATTCGATATTTATTCAATGCTGTTTTCCCACATTACCTCTGTTAAAGCCCTGGGCTCTGCGCATTATGAAAAATATATGTGAAAGCCATTTACAATGCATCATGTATGTCTAATACGTGATCCTGTGATGAAAACTTCACAGAAATACACCCTTTAAAATAAGAGCCAATTTAAAGTTACACTAGCTGAGAAACTTATAACTGAATATGAATATTTCACTTGGAAATTCCCAGTGTGCTTTTGTTATATGATTATAAATGTGCTACTAGACATGAACTAAATAAATTTCCCTCAGCAGAAGTTGAGTCTGCCATGATATAGGCATAGTCTAAAGTAGGTAGTTTATACTTGAAAGTTCAGATAAAATATTCAGCTTGTGTGACTGACTACTGATTTAGTGTTTTGAGATGTTTTATATATCTTTTTATTTTTGTACAGAACAATAGAAATGCACTAAAAAAGCTCTACATTTATACCCCATCTTTGAGATTAAATTCACTTAAATTTTAAATTGTGCATATTTCAAGGGTTGACTTTATTTCCCATTTCTCCAAAATTATGGATAAATAAGAATTACAAATTTAAAGAAGTGGAAAGCATCTGAAGGTGGGAATAATAGTCATCTCTTACTTTGGGCATCTAAATTTTCAGAGTTCAGTAGTTCATTGACTGCTCCACAGGGTGGCAGTAATATAGTACACTTCAGGAGAAATAAAGCCATTTGTAATTCCAAGTGAAAAATCAGTGCACGCAGATTTTTCTAAATTTTGCCAATCCATTATCTACATGCATTATAAAATATGTAATGTAATTTTTTATGAAATCAGTGGACTTAAAAGTTTTTAACTACATAATTACCTAACATGTATTAACAAAGACAAATTTAGCTAAGACTCAGCACCTGGGAATGAAATATTTGTGTATTGATTTTCATGGTGGTATAAAGAATGTGTGTAAGGCACTATTGTAGATGCCAAGTTTTGAGTGACATACACTTAACTTTTTCTCAACTAAATATATATTTATAGCTGGGTGTTGTAGTGCACCCTGGTAATCCCAGTGACTCAGGAGGCTGATGAAGATGATTTCAAATTTAAGACCAACCTAGACAACTTGGGGAGACTCTGTCTTAAAAAGTCAAATGGGCTGGGCATATAGTCAGTGGTACCTACCTAGCATGTAAGAAGTCATGGTTCAATTTCCAGTAATAAAAGTATACATATATTTAATAAAATAATATCAGAAAGTTCTAAGATAATCTATAGTTTATAAAAATTTTAAGTGTATATGTATGTATGCGTATACATAAACTTGAGAAAAAATAAACAGATATGATAGATTTTGTAAATATTTTAATGGTAAGACAGTTGCAAACATTATAAGAAAAGAGTAAATTTTTATTCTTAAGATTTTTAGTATCTACTGGGAGAAATTTTTTCAGAAAAATGGTTATTAAAAAGTCTGCAGCAAGGTAAGTGAAAAATTGAGAAAAGAGGTACAAGTTGAACATATATAATAAGCAAGGCAGTCAATCAGCTAATGATTGGCTTACATTTAAATGTCTAGTTAACATCTAAATAACCAAGAACCTATGTGAGAAAAAGAACAAAGGGGGGTACAATTTAGGATGCTTAAAATTTTGTAATTAAATATGACTGGATAGACACCCAGCTCTGATCCCAAATTCCTTAATTTTGACAACTTCTGAAGGCTCCATGTAGGCAAACATATGAGGGTTAGGTGAAACTTTTGTAATAAAACAAAGCAATCAGTCTTTTTCTACTGGATATTTTTTAAAAGTTAAATGTTTATTTGGACTATTTGAATGATAACATTTATCAAAATAATCTCACAGTGGGAGTCTAAGTGTATAGCTTTCAGTTATTAGAAGTGCTTACCTTCCAGAGACATAGACATAATTCACTTAGTCATACTCATTTAATTCTTTAAACTGAAAAGTATCTTGTGAAAAATATTTCACCACAACACTATTGTGGTTACAGTAGACACAGCTAGTGGTGACAACTAGACACAGCTGTGCTTTGTTTGAACATCTGAAACTTGACTTACCAACCTTACTTATGAAGGACATAACCAAGTGCTCTCTGAAGCATCTGGATTTTTTTCCCCTGTTCTGAATTCATGTGATGATTGTTTAAGGTATGGCAGTCAAATTGAATTAACAGTTAGGGTGGTCAGCCTGCTTTATAAAAACACCTCCCTTTAGGGGTAGGCTCAACTATGTAAGCAGTAACATGATTTTCAAATATATAGAGCCCCCTAAAATGACCCAATTGGAGAAATAAAGAAAATGAAATTATTGCACTTAGAGGGAGAATTCCTAAAGATAGAAGAAGGGCTAGAGAGAACATGTGTGCATGAGAGTGGGAAAGCCAGCATGGGCGAGTGTGAGCCTCCTCTACCTTTAACCTAAATCCAGTCATTTATCCTTATAATTTTGAGCTAATTAAAACTTAATCACTTCCTACATTACTAGCTAAGGCAAACCTGAATGACTTAAAGAGTGGCTCAGATAAAACCTTAGCAAGAGAAACAGCAACATCCCAGTATGAATGTTGGGGGCAGGGATTATTAAGATGTCATCTGTGTGGCCAAGTCCAATAAAAGAAAAGAAACAGATGTGAAGTCTCTGAGATTTGTGCTCTGTAATCATGTACAAAAGATTAAGCAATTAGAAAATGTCAATTCAAATAGACAATTCACAGAAATTAGGAAAAGCTAGGAGCATATTTGCCTATTTATCTGTGTCAGCCATCTTTTCTAGAAAATAAGTCATATAATAACATCATAATTATATGTGTGCATCTTAAATAGTTCCATGCTGTGAAAGTAGCCAACACTGAGTTGACTTGCCTTAAGCAACTAAAAGTAACATGACCTTCTGTGTACATTTTCCTACCTATGATATAAGGAAATATTTTTTTGCCCTGACTCTCTCCATATGTGGGTGATATAACCAAGTGAGACAGGTTTAACCAGGTCAAATTGAGGTGGACCTGAAAGATGCATTCTCTACTAATGAAAGCTTAATCATGCTCCTGCCTGAGGACTGGGATATGATGCAGGACACCAAAGTGCTAATCTAAATTTGGCAATTGGAGTCTATGTTTATAGAAGGCTATGTGATTTCCCTCTGGTGCCCTCCTGAATTCTTTATTCACTTAAATTTTTCTTGTCATATGAAATTAACTGGACAACTTTATTGTGTCTTGCTGTAGCTATTTTTATTTGCCATTCAATTACATTTTTTCAAGCCTAATGGATACTTATTTTTCAATTCATCTAGGTACGAGTGTTCACATTTTCAGTTGGTCAACATAATTATGACAGAGGACCAATTCAGTGGATGGCTTGTGAAAATAAAGGTAATTATCTGTTTTCCTGACTATGTTTTATTAGAAGAAAAAAAATGGAGGTGGTAGCTTTTTAAGTTTACATTGTCATATAAAATAATCTATAGTTGTACCTAACTCTTATAGGAATCAAAGCAATAAGATTTTGTGTGTGTGTGTGTGTGTGTGTGTGTGTGTACCAGAGATTTTACCCAGGAATGCTTCACTACTTATCTACATCCTCAGTATTTTATTTTGAGACAGGGTCTTGCTGAGTTGCTGAGGCTGGCCTTAAATCATGCAATTCTTCTGATTCAGCCTCCTTAATCACTGTGATTATATAGGAGTGCACAATAGCACCCAGCTCAAGGCAAAAAGATTTTGAACATTTTTTTATAGTGAAAACGTAATACATTTTTGGCATTAGCATTATATTGTAAAAAATTATGAAATCATAATATTGTAAATTAATAAAGGGATATATTGAATAATAATGATATATAACAAATATAATTTTATATGGAAAAGTAGAAATAAAAGAATATCTGAATCTTATAAAACATATGACAGTGTGACACATGTGAGCCTGTTTTTGAGTTGCTAAATTACTGTTTTTTGAAAAATGTCTCATACATTCCTAGATAAATTTTGTGTAGTGAGCCCATATTTCTTTTGTGCCAGAAAAAAAAATGTTATTTGAAAAATAAACTGTGATACCATAGCAACTAAAAGAACCTGAAGTATTCTGAAAGTTATATTTAGGCAAACATTTTATGTGTATGTGAATATGTGCATGGATATATGTGCATATATAATATATATATAACTATATACCTACATTTTTAATAATATGTATAGTGAAAATATATTTCACTATGCCATTTTTCCTACTTCTTTATAGAAGAATATTTATTTTACACTATCTAAGAAATTCAGTAAAATTTCTCATAAAGCCTGTTCGTATGTTGCAAATATTCATTTATCAAACATCTTCTGAATTTGTCAGTTGTATATATATATTTCAGTGTTTGCTTAATTTAGCAGTGAAAAACATATCCTTTTATCCTACAAAGACATAAAACAATTTTGTCTATTATAATGAAATATTTATATGTATAAATACATATATGTATTTCAGGTTATTATTATGAAATTCCTTCAATTGGAGCAATAAGAATTAATACTCAGGTATGTTTATTTGAAACTCACTTATAATATTTTTTTCAAAGTTTAAGATATTTTTCCAGTTTAAATGTGCTCAATATAGAAATAATAGATGAAAATGAAAAAAAAAACACAAAATGTTACATTTTTTACTAAAATGCTGAGTATCATAATGATGGATTTTTATTTCATTAAGGTTCCAAGTGTTTTCAAACATCCAAAACTCAGGTAAAAACATGAATAGAAATATGAATATGTTATTTTTCTCACCATAATGAATATAATCAAATTTACTAACAGTCTCATGTTATTGGAACTTGATTCTGTTGCAGATCACTTAAGTAAATTTCTTAACAATATAGAAGTTAAACAATAATTATTCTTGACAAATTATACAAGGCCATATTTATTTTCAAATAATCCCTAAAGATCTACTTACTGATTAAAATAGTTACAAGGAGACAAGTTTTCTAACTCATTCAATAGAAAACACGTATATTGAGTAATTTTTTGTAGGATTAGTAATGAAGTGAATTTAAATGTATATTATTTTCAATTCATAAATTATTGTTTAAAACCATCTCTCAATTTTAAACATAACTGAGAATCTACAAAATAGACTAAGTCACAATTTAGGATAAATAACACTGCCTTTGTGGAAATTAATACTGAATACATTGAATGTTGAAATGAAACAGCAGCTGCATTTGAGTCTCATGTCTAGATTTGGCACCATATTTCATTTATTTTTTGATATGTTTAAATGTAGTTTTGAATTCCAGCCAAACAATCTGTGATATGAAAGCAAGTATGTGGCTGCTTTATTATTTCAAATTTGTGCAATTTCACACAGTAAATCATAGTGCCTTAAATAGTTTAGATCAACATGAAACAATTCATAAGGCATGTATTTCACTTATCATAGGCTGTACCTTGAGAAACAATGTTCTGATTATTGTTGCTAGAAAAAATGGGGATAGATATATTATGTAAATAGGTCAAATATTGTTGATTCAAAGTATAGAGACTTACCACTCATGAAATGCCCAAAATAGGATTAAATAATTCACTCTGTTAATAATTTGATTCTGTATTCATTTTTAACTCTAGATTATTTTTCCCCCTGTGGAAATTTGTTTTTTAAAGCACATAGCATTTCTAGTTTTGAAGCATAGCTTTTTTTCCTCTTTCTTTCTTTTTTCCTTTCCTTCTTTCTCTTTTCTTTTATAAATAGGAATATCTGGATGTTCTGGGGAGACCTATGGTTTTAGCAGGAGACAAAGCGAAGCAAGTCCAATGGACAAATGTTTACTTGGATGCACTGGTAAGAGATTGGATGTTAAACTAGACTGCCATTAAAAAAGAACTGACTGTTCTTTTTTAGGGGACATTTTTCTTTTCCCATTTAAGTTAAACTCTTTTTAAAATTCCTTCTATCACAAGCTTTTGTAGCCAGAATTTAGATAATTTGAATAGAATTCTAGATTTGTATGTAATACGGAGCTACAAATGTAAAGTATTATTTTGTTTTGTAGTTAATCCATTGAGAATGAAGAATTTCCATCCTAGAATGTTGAATTTATAGAGATTCTCATAACTTGTTGAATTTTAATGTAAAAAAATGCTCAATGCCATGTAAATGAAAACCTATTTCTAAAGATTTTAAAGAAAGTATTTTTAAAGTAGATGTCAGCTAATAGAAATGTACAACCTCAAATGTAATCAGACTCACCAATATTCAGAAGTACATTCTATTAGGCAAAAATCTTATCATACATTGAAATCATTACAGGCCTAATTACCTCTTCATATGTAATCTTATGCTTTAAATTCAAATCCAGACATTTTTAATGGAAATAGGATATTGGTGGTTGGTTCTGGTGTGAAACAACATGCCAAAGATCCACAGAACAACTGACATATTAGAATAGGTATTCCACCACACTTTAAAGCAATAGTTCTCAAATGGGGGTAATTTTGCCCTTCACAATTCATTTGGAAATATCTGTATATATATTTTTTGATGGTCAGGGCTGGAGAGTGAGTAACTGCTACTACTGGTCTTCACAGACAGAAGCTGGAGATGCTGCTAAACATTTTACAATGCACAGAACAGTCCCATAACGCACACATGCGCAAGAAAAAATTATCCAGCCCTAGATTTTGTAGGATCAAAGTCATGTTTTGATGTTATTTTTATTTTCCTAATATTCAATTTATAAAGATTTATAATACTTAAGATTTATTCGTATGCTTAATCTTACTTTGAAGTCTTTATTCATGCTTTGCTGGAACAACATACTGGGGAAAGCCAAAATACTAAGTCCTAAAAAGTAACTGCTGATTCAGTAGTACCCTTTCCCCTACTTGGAGTCCAATTATATGCTGTTACTTCTTTTTTCCATGCAATGTTGAACCCAAAGGGCAAAATACAATCCATTTAGAGTTACTTATCATTTGATTCTTATAAAGTAAACATATACAGGAAGTTAGAAGAAAAATAGGCACTATTAGCAGTAGCCTTGCACGCTAAGAAAGATAAAATGAGGCTTGCTTACCTCAAGTCCTAGCTAAAATTACCACCCAATGTTCCTTCTTGACATCACTTATTTACTTAAGGTCACATGGTCATCTAAAGCTATGGGCAAGATGTTTCACTTTTTTAAATCCATCCAAGACAGTGTATGATAGGAGGAGCCAATAATTATGCCCTGTTGCTTTCCTATGACCAGAAGTTCATTAACCAGAATGTCTGCATTGCTGGTAAGGTTCCTACTGATAGCACAAATGACATTAGAAGGAAATGTTAATTCTAAATGTCTGTTTACAAGTTGAAACTAAATGTAAAACAAGAAAAGAAATGGAACACAGGAGTTGGCTATGCAGTACACACAAATAGAACTTTTTTTTTCTGGTTTCAGAATAAGGGACCCATTGTATATTTCTAAGTATTTTTTTATAATCACTTTATAATTTATACAGCAGATTCAAATTATGTTAGTCAAATACACAGTTTTATTAAAAAAGGAAAAGGTGTAATATTTGAAGACAAAGTGTAATATAATGTGAAAAATTCAAAGAGCTCTGGTGTTTCAAAAGAAAAAAAAGTTATATGTCTGGGGGTGGAATGGGACATAAAAAAATAGTGATGTTTTAGCTAAACATATGAGTTCAAGTATGGTTTCTTTAACTGATGGTGAGGAAAGAAACCACATAAATATAGTATAAAATTGGGGAGTGTACTGGATATATTGAAGGACTGTTGTCACCTATATAAGTAATATGATATCAGAACAGAAGGAGGTAACTTGTAGAGGGATGATTTTATTTGGGAGATAAAATGAGTCTCTTTAAATAAAAAGAGAGAGATGAAAAGAGTTGGGTTTCAGAAAATAAATATTAAAACCAAGGAGATAGAAATCTTATATATTGTCTTGGTTTTTATTCTCTAGAAATACTGGCAGTACTGATAAACACAGTATACTTTTGGGTTCACTTGATAAATGAGGGAGAAAATGGAAATTGGGTACCAATGAATTCATCCATGGTTATCTTAACTCTAATATGTTAGTCATCTAGGACCTCATTTGGGGGTATATGACATTTTTAGAAGCAAAGTATAAAATTCTATACAAATGCATAAATGAGGCAAAGATAAAGACTACATCCATATCTATATTTTCTATCATGATACCAATTTTTAAAACTTTTTTTAGTCACTTTTTGAGTTTTTTGACCAAAGTACATGACAAAACAAAACAACAACAAGAACTCAGAGGAGAAAAAGTTTGTGAGGCTCAGTTTCGGAGGTCTCAGTCCATAGAAATCTGACTCCATTATTCTGGGCCCAACATGAGAAAGCATAATGGGGAAATACCCAGTGGAGGAAAGCTGCTCAGCTCACGATGGGGTCAGGAAGCAGAGAGAGCAGAAGGGGCCAAAAGTAAGATGCACCTTTCCAGGATATAACTCCAATGATCAACTTCTTAAAGCCACTCCCCACCTGCCTATAGTTATCATCTAATCCATTCAAACTAGGATGGACTGATTAGGTTACAACTCTCTGAATCCAGTCACTTGACTTCTGAATATTCCTGAATTAACCCAGGCAGTTTAGAGGAGACACCTCACATCCAACCATAACATTCTACCTTGGGCGCCCCAAACTTCATTTCTATCTAGTAATGCAAAATGCATTTAGTCAGTCTATCTCCCAGAGCCCCATTGTTTTAACAGTTTTAGCATTGCCCAAGAGTCCAACTTCAGAATCTCCTCTGAGACTCAAGGCAAACTCTGAGCTGTGAGCCCCTGTAAAATTCAAAAGCAAGTTACATGTATTTGATATATTAGAGTCGTACAGAGCAATTATTCCCATTCCAAAAAAGGATGAAAGAAGGGATGGACCCAAAGCAGAGATGGGCAAACAGTTTCCCAACTATACCTACAGCATCTAGGACACTTGGCGGCAATATGGTTATTTTCAAAGGGTCTGGTCAGCTCTGCCACTTTGGCCTTGATGGTTGTACTACACATAGGCTCTCTTTTAGCTTGATCCTCTCCTAAGTCAACAGCTTTTTTTTAGTAGACAGTCCACATTACTGGAATCTCATTTCCTAGGGTCTCCATTCCAGCTTTGGCTTCCCTGTAACCCATTGCATTCTCAGGGACAGCCCACAGGAACTCCAACCCAGCTACACTTTGCCTGACTTCAGAGGCAAAATCTTGGTCAAAGCCTTCATGACCACTTAACTTTATGCAAAATACTTAGCATCTCTTTAGGGGTGTTCTCTCTTCAATAAGCATACTTTCCTTATCCCCAGCTTCTCATGCACATTTCTGGCCAAACCACAAGTTTTTTTTTTTTTTTTAACTCCTTTCCCTCTGTTTTCTGCTTTCAATTCTCAATGTAAACCTAGCTAAGAGCTGCCATAATAGCCATGCCACTGATTGAATGCTATTTTGCCTTGAAATTTCCTCCACAGATTTATTAGTCCATCACTTTTAAATTCAACCTCTCGTAAAGTCTCAGGACGTGGGAAAAATGTAGCCAAATTCTTTGCCATAATCCATAACATGAATGACCTCTAATCCTGTTCCCAATAGAGTCCTCATCTCCCTCTGAAACCTCACAAGCACAGTCACATTTCTGTTGGCACTCTGTCTTCTGATCTCCCACCAGAGTTGCCCATTAACATCCACTTTCAGTATTCTAAAGCTTTTTCAGCCTGCATTGCCAAACTTTTCAAAATTCTTCCTACCAACCAGCTCCAAAATGTTGGGAACCACATGGTCACTCAGTGCCAGTGTCTGTTTTAGTCAGCTTTTGCTTCGCTGTAACCAAGCTACTCGACAAGAACAATTTAGAGGAGGAAATATTTATTTGTGGCTCACAGAGGTCTGAGCCCATAGATATGGCCAACTCCATTACTCTGGGCCCATGGTGAGGCAGCATATCATGGGTAAGGGCCCAGCAGAGTTAAGATGCTCAACTTATGGTGGGGTCAGGAGAGAGAGAGAGAGAGAGAGAGAGAGAGAGAGAGAGAGAGAGAGAAGCACACTCAGAATGGGCCAAAGTGAAGATACCCCATTATTCCAGGGTACCCCATTGACCATCATCTTTGAGCCACTTGCTACATTCCTACAGTTGTCACCCAGTCTGTTCAAACTAGGATAGAATGATTAGGTTACAGCTGTCACAATCCAGTTACTTTACCTCTGAACATTCCTGCATTAACAGAGGCACTTCATTGGGGACCCCTCATGCAAACCGTAACACTTTTCTTATAGATTGCAACATAAATAGAAAATTATCTAAAGTAATCTTCACAGAATTATCCTCTGGATACCAGCTTTATGAATTTCTGATCTGACTTTCTATTGAGATAGAATGTTTTCACTGAGAATGTTAATTTGCATAATTAATTAAGGATCTCTTCATTCAAATGTTGTTGTTTAGGATGAAACAGAGAGCCAATAGGTATATCATCATGTACTGAACTATCTGTAGCTATGCCAGCTTATCTAGTGTCTTGTTCTGCTGTAAGTTTGTGGATGATTGCCCTCCTCCCTGAATCAGTTTTCATTGCTTTAGGGTTTCTTGCATGCACAAGTAAAAACTAAACCCTATTTAAGACATTCTCTCCATAAAACCACACTGTTACTGGAATCATATCAGAGTTTATGAGGTTTGAATTGGGGTTTTTTTTTAAGGAGATTACTAATATTTTCTCAGTTTTTTAGCAAATTCAAAATTTCTTTAAAGAGTTATTTGGTGAAAATGTCGTTTAACATGAAATAGTGGTTATGCATACACAGAGAGACACACACATGCCATGGATATCAGTAATTAAAAAAACCTTCTATTTTACATAATATCCATGTATTCTTTTAATATATGAGAATATCAATCTGCTGATTAATCGAATGGAATTATTTTGTTTTGCTAAATTGCTTCATGACTAGACTTTCATATTTGCCATTTGCAAGTTTATTTTTCTACATTACTTTCTTAAAAAGTAATATTTATTTTGGTTGTTATTTAGAATTAATACTTCTTTTGTACAGCATAGCATGTATCTAGAGTGTTCCAGAAATGCTATATCAATAGCTTAGTTCTTTTACTACACATTTGTGAAATAGCATGAATAGTTTGGGTTAGGGCATTAAAAGTTAAGAATAAAACCACAAAAATGAAGTAAATCATTTAAAATAATATTTTTATACCATTCTGCTTATGGAGGGCCCTGATGGTAGATAAACTGTCTCTGTGAAAAAGAGCATGGAGGGTGGACAGTTACTAAAATGTTTAGAGGCTAATGAATCTTTACATAAGTAGAATAGTTTTATTTATTTGCAATGCACACTGGAATAATATTTCAAATCTTACATGCTTTAATAGCTGCCTAATAAGTCTTTATTATTTCCAAGACATTTTCATTGATATTTTGAAAACACAAAACTTTGATATTTTGAAAACACAAAATGAGTTACAAGTTATTTGTGGCTCTTTATCAAGTAACTATAAAATGAAGTCTTGTATATCAAGGTCTAAGGCAGTAGGACAAAGTTCAAATTGTCATTTTCATTTGCCTTTTCTCTCAATCTGTTTTTAGGAACTGGGACTTGTCATTACTGGAACTCTTCCGGTCTTCAACATAACTGGCCAATTTGAAAATAAGACAAACTTAAAGGTTAAAAGTTAATTGATAAAATTAATAATAATAAATGATAAACTGTGATGTTGAAGCTTAATGTGGATAAGATACTCCTGTAAGGAAATGCATACAGTGTAACTGTCTTGTGAGGCCAGAGGTCAGAGGCAGCAGCTGCCTATGTGATAACCACCTGGGAAAAGGAATCTCAGGTCAAACTCTCTGTCGCCTCAGAGTCGAGGTTGAGCTTTGCTCTATTTAATTATGACCTGATGAGAACACAGAGTCAGACTCTGGGAGTAATTATATGATAAATGGTCAATACTGTGTGCTCATTTTTAAAATACATTTGATGTATTTATGAAGTTTTCGGGGTGCAGGGGAAGAAAGAACAAAAACTATAATGATGTTTTATCAGGTGTATATAAATGCATTTATTGAATCCTTACTCTTCCAATTCCCAAACAATAGATTTTTTAGTCATAATTCAAGTATCTGATTTATAGTTCTTTTTTCCTGTTTTTTTTTTAAGATACAGGGAAAATACTTAATGAGTTTCTAAAAAATGTTAGATTTTTGTAACACTGGTAATATTGTCATGCAATGAAATGTTATTTGAAAGTTCTGAATAATTATTTTAAAAATCATGTACTTGTTTTGTTAATTTTGGTTTAAAAGTATTATAAATTTTTATTTCTCAATTTGATTCAGAATGAATTTAAGAAGGCAGGAGTTAAGAATTTTTAATAGCAAATGTTTATTTTATAATGTGATACTATTTATTTGAAGGGATATTTATTTCTAGTGCATGGTTTAATGAAGTCTGCTACACTTAAGCATTATTTGTACAATTATTGTAAACCTCAGTTGAGCTGCTTATCTTAATAATACAGCCATATCCAATATCAGTTATTTCTCTTTAGGGTCCCATTACCATTCTTAAATATCTGTGAATTCTAAAAATTGCAATTCATAATGGAGCAATTGTCATATTCCTCATTTGCATTTAAGATCTCAGTATGGTCTGTCTCTGAGATGGCTTTAATTTGAGAGTTTAGTGCAGAGTAGGATTATTTCATGGCAAAAGAGCATAGTACTTGACATGACTTTAATTTTATAAGCACCCACACAGAGTTTAAAGTGTTTTTTTGTAATTTCTGACTAGATTTTAAATTTTGTTTGTAAACACATTTTGATTTATTACTTTATAATTTATATAATTCTATTTAAAACAAAGTTTTATGACTCAAAATTTTAACACAATTTTCATTTTTATTTCCCTTAGATGAGTGTGATAGTTATTTTCAACATAGCTTCTTGACTTGAAATTAAAACCATGATGCCCATTATATTGAGAAGTTATTAGCAGCAATTAGGAACACTGTCTTGAAGATTTGATTATTAATAAGGTCACATATTTTGTAGATAGTTACAAAAAATGGGCACTATCATTTGTAAGAATATGGTGTTTCTTTATTCCATACTGGTCCAACTTTTAAATTGAACATTTTTGTGGTTTCTTAATTGTAATATACCACAAAGTCAATGCACAAACATGCACACATATAGCTACAATAGCCAACAATGCAATAAATAAGTATTACATAAATAAATATTAGGAGAGAAAGGTACAAAAAGTATCAAATGAAAGTTTTCAGGTATCTTAGTCATCAAGATTTCATTTAAGTTGAGTAACAGTGATAATAAAACTATGGAAAAGATCAAAGCTGAGAATCTGTAAATTGACACCAAATTACAATCTGTGCACACTCACACACACACACACACACACACACTTGTTTACACTAGTATGGAATACAACCATTACTACAGCAAAAGGATGGATATATATAATTATTGTATAGAAATATATAATTTGGGGTACAAAATAAACTACTTTTTGCCATCTTGTTACAGAACCAACTGATTCTTGGTGTGATGGGCGTTGATGTGTCTTTGGAAGATATTAAAAGACTAACACCACGTTTCACAGTAAGATACAATTTACTTTTTTGGTAACCTTTCTTGCTCTTAGAACTGTGTATTAATTTAGCTTGTCTATAAAGTACTTAAGTAATTCTGAAAAAATGATGTGCAATTATCTTAGCAAAGGAGCTAAATATCATCCTTAAAATAAAAAGTAGAAATAGAATGTCATCCTTTAGCATGCTCTTAAATGTGATAAACCAATTAATTTAACGTTTTTTAAAAATTATGTGGATTTCTAACTGTGAGCATACATCTCTAAACTTTTTGATTATTTTTCAGCTCTGCCCCAATGGCTATTATTTTGCAATTGATCCTAATGGTTATGTTTTGTTACATCCAAATCTTCAGCCAAAGGTATGTATATAATTTGTTTACAATGCATAGTATTTATAAAATTGATGACTCATGATCTTAATAGGATTCTCATTTTAAAATTCACTTTTATAGCATTAAATACAAAAGAATAGTCTGTAATCTGGCTCCCTTATTAGATGACAAAACCACAGATTATGACATGTGAAGAGGTAAAAGCATTTTCCCTTACCAATTTAGGTGAACTAATATTCTTATGTGAAAGACAGCCATTATCATCTCCTGAACCTACTTTCACACATCACATGTGTGACTTTGATTAAGGCTGTGAAGGTGTGCTGCTGCAGACATTCCTGTGACCCTCCTAAGCATTAGCAATGTTCCTTTCTGCCTAGGATGCATTACCCATGGCCCTTTTTTTCTGATAATTACTCTGCTTTCCATCTCCCAGACTATTGTTTCACATTGGGGCAGGCTTGTAAATACCTAAGAAAAAAATTAAATAAGTAAAATGTATATGATGGGTTTCAGAAATGGGAAGTGTAGTTTTTACTAAGTGAGTTGTTCTGGAAGCCATAAAATCCATAGAAAAACTATTTTATCCTAATATTTATATCTACTTTCCCAAGATATAAAACATTTTTAGAAAATACTTCATTCAACTCATTTCAGTTTTCATTAATGCTTAAAAAGGTGTTATGGCAAAATTTATTTACCTACATTTAGAATTAGGCAAAATCTTATATAATGGAAATTTTGTAAACATTTTTAAGTGACTAGTGAAATTTGAGGATAATGCTGAAAATGCTCTAAACCATGGAGACTGTTACCTCCTTCTCTCTGTCATGAATGTTGAATGAGTCCCAGATTAGTAAACACAGGTGTGCCCACACGTACACCCATGAAGTTGTGACATTGAAATATTCAAAACAGCAATAAGGACAATTGATATTGAGTTACATATTAAATGTGATGATTTATTTTAGCATCTTAATATATATCTTAATGTTTCTATATTATTTCTTCTCACTTTGGAATTTATTGCCATATAAGATCCATCATGATATAAATATTTGCTAAGCATACATGGCCATTGAGCATCCTATATCATGTTTAAGCATATTCTTTTTATAAAAGTTTACAATAGTATTTGTCTGTGTTATTAAATTATTACACTTCTTAAAAGTATGTAATTTAAATTCCTCAATATCATTGCTTATGATTAGGTAATCATGCTATGGTTTCTGTCATAGTTGAAAATATCTAACTTTCTAAATCTCAAAAAAATGTTTAAACTTTTCAAATATTATTTGAACTTTGTGTACCCAGTGTATTTCAGATTATATCTTCTTAATTAAAGTAATCTAAAAGCAATATAAATATAATGTGCTAAGGAGTACAAAGAGTCCCAATTTTTCTGATTATAGACCTTAACCTTTCCCCAAAGGAACTATATATGACAGAGATATACAAATAACAATTTAAGTTCTAGTTTTCATTATGAAAAGGTAGTAATTTGAAAAAGGTTTTAACATCTTCTGCAATCTCCTAATGACTAATATTTATATAGAAGGTATTTTATCACTATTTGATGATGTTAATATGTATTCAACTCATATTTGGAATAATCAATATATTAAAATTCATAAAATTACAAAAAATATACATTTCATAAGATTTGCATTAAAAACTAGTTGACTTTTTTCTTCCAGCTCACAAATTAGCTCTCATGTTTTGGTATTGGATTTTGTTAAAAGTAAGCATGCAACAGTAAGATATTTTAAAAAATACTCTTTTAGGAAATTATTTTAAAAAAGAAACAATTCTGAAAGGTCAACATACTGTCTTTCCTGAAACTTGTGAATTAAATATGCTTGTGCACTCTCATATTTAGCAGAATAAATATTATGATTTTTACTTTGTAAGTAACAATGTATGTTGTACAGATTAATATAAGAACCTCACAAAAGAAACTATATAGTATGAATGTTTCAGAAATTGACAAATACAAAAAACAATATGGTAACAGATGTTATACCAACAAACTTAATCTTAATTCTTTCATCAGAAATTCATCAATACAAATTAAAGAAAATGTAGCTATATCCATCGTACCAATTATTAATTAACAAGATGAAAAACTAATGTTAACCAAACATACCTGGTTTGGTGTCTTTTTTAAAGTTTTCTTTCTGATATTATAATCTTATTTCAAACTATTTTAGTATAATGTTATAGTTCATAGAAGTTAGGATAGTGTCCTCTTAAAAGTCCCAAATATCAGTAAATAAAGTAGCTATGAAGTTTTTTTTTAATTCTTTTTTTAAATTGATTTTATTATTTTTTAGAATACACGACAACAGTGGAATGTATTACTATCCTTATTACACATATAGAGCACAATTTTTCATATCTCTGTATATAAAGTATGTTCACATCAATTTATGACATTATACATGTACTTTTTTGCACTATAATTCTTAATAGGCATATATACCACAATCTTTCATTTGTCTGTTTGTATATAAAGTGTGTTGACACCCAATTCAAGTCTTCATACATGTACTTTAAAACACACTGTTTTTTCTCAATGTGTGCTGTAACCTTATGACCATAATTTTTAAAAATATAAATATGTCTCCTGATTTATCCTTATTTTATTTTATTTTACATATTTTATTTCTACCATTTTGTTTCATTAAAATAACCAGATATGGTCTAATATCTAATATTTGATATATCTAATATTTGATATATTTATAAAATATCTTATCTTGATAAATTCTGATAGATATTTATTATATTGAAAATGGAGTATAATATATAATTTGGAAGTCCATATCTAAAATGAGTATAGAGTGTTATGGTTGAATTCTTCATCAGTTCAAGAGACATAACATTGGCTAAACTTTTAGAAAACAAAGGCACAAATTTCAAATGTTTAAGATGTTTCAGTATTTTGTAGTATTGCTTTATTCAGGCTACTATGGTTAAAAAAAAAAAAAAGAGGCTGGTGGCTTATAAACACCGGAAACATACTTTTCACAGTCCTTAAGGCTAGGATGTGCAAGGCTGAGGCATGGGTAAGTAGGTGCCTTTTTCTCACATGCAGCCACCTTGCTCAGACCTCACATGGCAGAAATGGAAAGGATCTCTGTCAGGTTTGCCATAGGTTACTAATCCCATGGAGGGGTGGGCACCTCCTCAGCCTAATTGCTTCCTACATTGCTCCTCTCCTTCATACTATCAATTTTGAGGTAAAAATTGCAACATATGAATTGGGGGAGAAAGTTAGCAATATTTGCAGTTTGCAAAGTTGGGTCATATAAATTCTAACAATTCCTATTTCTCAATCTATTTATTTTTAAATCAGGAAAATTCAAAACTGTCCAGTACAGATTATTTTACACTTCCCAAGTGTGTACTTTTCTAGGAAAAACAGGAGAACATTAACAGTTGGTTTGCTTAAACAATAATTTTTATGAGGATATCAGTTGTTTTTAAATTACAATAGAATGCATTTTGACATACAGTACACAAATGGAGCACAACTTCTCATTCCTCTAGCTGTCCTTGGTTTAGAGTTACTCCAGTAGTGTAATCATATATGTATATAGGGTAATAATGTCTGTCTCTTTTTACCATTCTTCCCATCCCCACAATCCCAACCCTCACTTCACTCCTGTCTACACAAACCAACCAAAGTGAGGATAACAGTTTTTATTTATTAAAAATATTTTTGAACCTTCATTTTTTTAATCAGCTTATCATGAATTCTATGCTGCTTATCAAATATTTTGAATTCTAAGTATCAACCACTTTTTGACTAAGGAAATATGTGATCACAATTGATTATAGTATTACCTATGTTAACATGTACTGTGATGAATTATCATTTCTTTATTGCTTCAGCCTATTGGTGTAGGCATACCAACAGTTAATTTAAGAAAAAGGAGACCCAATGTTCAGGTAAATGAATGAAGGTAGACTTAGCTGTGCTTTCAAATTTGCTAAATCAGAGTTGAGATCAAGCTTGGTCTTATAGCTTTTGATTAAAACTGCATTTCCTGACATTAGCTTACAGAGCATGAGATGGAAATGAGCATCATTTCTCAATAAACTGCAGCAAAAATGTTATTAATTATGGGAGAGGATATGCATTGGTGAACTAAAGATTGCTAAGTAATTATGTAATAATATTAACAATCAAGGGTATTCATAATGAGATGGCTTCTAAAAAGGAAATGTTATTAAATATTGTGAAATTAGTGTCAAATCTTTGTGATCCTAACAATTTGCTTATAAAATTGACTTCTAATTGCAAATAGAAATTCTTATGTGATAGTTTCCATAAACCAGAAATTTTAAGCCAAAATTTCTTTGAATTTCTAAAAGTATAATTTGGGATTAGAAGTTAATTTCCCTTCAGTTAATTGAAAATGTTCAATATTGCAAATAAAAAGTGTGAATATGTACCACCTGGCAAATTTATTGCAAAATCTTTGCCATCAACAAGACTTAAAAGTTATTATATATATGCTGGGAATGATGGCTCGTACCTGTAATTCCAGAGGCTTGGGAGGCTGAGGCAGGAGGATTGCAGATTCAAAGCCAGCCTCAGCAATAGCAAGGAGCTTTGCAACTCAGTGAGACACTGTCTCTAAGATACAAAATAGGGCTGGGGATGTGGCTCAGTGACCAACTGCCCCTTAATTCAATCTCTGGTACGCCCTGTAAAAAACAAAAAAGTTTGTTTGTTTATTTATTTATTTATGTTTATGGGCACATTAAAAATAATCAGCATAAAAGGATACTTTCTACAACTGTGAGAATTTAAGAATTTCAAAGAAAGTTCAACATTTAATACTTTCTATATAAGCTTACCATTTTCTTAAAAAAAGTGTTCGTCACATTACAATGGAGAGGTGGTGTGATTTCAGAAGATGTTGCTAAGCTGTGAAATAGAACTAAGTTTGAGTTCAGTTCTTCTGGAGGCCAATAGTGGAGTACTTCAGTTTGTTTACCTGAAAAGCAGTGTGTCTGCCCTGCCCAGACTGTTCATCTGGGAAATGAAGCATATCTGTTATTATTGGGCCCCATCTCTTGAAATTTCTGATTTACTTTGGCCTCCAAATTATTTTTAAAGCTTCCTAGGTTGTTCTAAAGTACAGAGAACTGAACTAGTAAAAGCTTCATTTCTCTTCCAGCTCTAGAGCTCCAAGAAAATCTGAATTTCATGTTTTTGCATATGAGTCCCTGAATCTTTTACAATTCTTATAAAGATTAATATTATGTGTAGGTCATTCTTGATATTGATATTTTGTTACTCTCCTTGCATGTTTTCTTTTTATGTATCATCTTAAATTATATTTTTGCAATCCTGCATTTTAGTGAATTTAAATTTTTGTAGCAAAATCAAATACTGCATGTAAATATTATGATTAAAAAATAAACATCCTGAATAATATGTTATTTTTGTTTTCATTCTAAGAAAACTCCAAATGGCAATCTAGCAACCATATAAGACTTTTCAATTTGAGGAATATTTTTGAACGAAGAAGTATTGTAATCATAGTGACAAATAATTATTTCAAATTCAAAATTTGCTAATATTGCATCCTGCCTTTTATTTTCACAAAATGAATGATTGTTATGATAGTTGATATTTAAATTTTGCAAATAGAAATGTCACATATTTAAAATGAGCAAAAGTAATGGGCATTCAGAGACCATAGAATCAAACAAATTTCTATTCTTAATCTTGTCTTGTTTTTTTCTTATTAGAATTCTGAAAATTTTTCAGTCCCTATGCCTATGATGAGTCTTTTTAAAAAGTGGCCCGCCAGATTGCCATTTAAAAATACAAGTGGTGCATTGATATGTTTCTGTTATGATTTCATTTTCTTCTCTGTGTCTTTATATGTTGGATTGGGACATGATCTTCATATTGCCAAATCTTCCTGATAATGCCTCCTCCCTGCATGCTGTTTGGGTCTGGTCATGCTATGCATTATCCATTGCATGTAAGATAAATATTCTTTTTTTCTGTTTTCATTTTATCATTTTGATTATTTTTCACTTTGTTTGCATTGAGTTTGTTAAAATTTTAATTCTGTTTTGAGGGTGTTTATATGAGGATAGTTTATTTCATGGAAATTTACATAGGCAATTCTGAAATATTAGATTCAGAGTGTCCTTTCATTAGGGACTTTATAGGTTTCTTTTTCTTTCGCTTTATTTAATTATGTATTTGTTTGTTTGTTTTGATACTGGGTAATGAGAATGGAACCCACTGGGCACTTTATTCCCAACCATTATTTATTTATTTATTTGTTTATTTGTTTATTTATTTATTTATTTATTTATTTATTCATTCATTCTTTTTAATTTGGAGACAGGGTCTCACTAAGTTGCTTAAGGCCTCCTTAAGTTGACAGACTGGTCTCAAATCTGCAGTCCTTCTGCTTCAGCCTTCTGAGTCACTGGGGTTACAGGTGTGTGCCACTTTGCCCAGCTCATTTTCTTAACCACATATTTGAAGACTTTTCAGTATTACCCTTTAATTTTCTTCTGATGATATATGTTTTTATTTTCTTCTTATGGAATATTTATTTGCTTCTAAATCAAAACTATGCCCTCCAAATGATATTATTGGGGGCATGGGTTGGGGTAACAGGGATTGAACTCAGAGTCACTTGACCACTGAGCCATATCCCCAGTCCTATTTTGTATTTTATTTAGAGAGAGAGTCTCATTGAGTTTTTAGCACCTTGCTTTTGCTAAGGCTGGCTTTGAACTCGAGATCCTCCTGTATCAGCCTCCCTAGCCACCTGGCCAAACGATGGTATGTTTCCCCTTCAAAAAATTAAATATTGGCTGGGGATGTGGCTCAAGAGGTAGTGCTCTTGCCTGGCATGCACAGGGTGCTGGGTTCAATCCTCAGCACCACATAAAAATAAAATAAAGATCTTGTGTCCACCTAAAACTAAAAAATAAATATTAAAAATTCCCCCCATCTCTCTCAAAAAAAAAATTAATTATTTGGCCTGGCACAGTGGTGAAAAACTGTAATCCCAGGTGCTCAGTATGCTGAGGCAGAGGATTGCAAGTTCAAAGCCAGCCTCAGCAACTTTGTGAAGCCCTAAACAACTCAGGAAGACCCTGTCTCCAAATTAAAAAAAAAAAAAAAGACCTAGGGATGCTGATCAGCGGTTAAGTGACCCTTGGTTAAATCCCCAGTACCAAAAACAAACAAACAAAAAATCAAATACTTAGACTTTTAGTAATATAGAACCATCTGATTATAGTCAAAGAGTTCTTAAGCAGTGAATATAGTTCAGTTTTAAAATTACAGATGAGGTCTGTGGTCCTGGCTCAGTGATAGCGTGCTTACCTTACATGTGTGAGGCACTGTGTTAGATTCTTAGCACCATATATAAGTAAATGAATTAAATAAAAGTCCATCGGGTGAGTTTTTCTTTTTTTTTTTAAATTTGCCTTTAAGTATTCTCATTCATCAAAAACTAAGGGAATAAAAAAATATATTTATTTAAATGGAGTTATTCCTGAGAGCAGTTTTTTCATAATTATAAAATACTGTGTATTCTGTTAGTCCATATCCAAAAAAGATATGCTTAATTTTAATAAATTTTTAACTGTTCCTTTTGTGTTGGGAAGTCTACTCTCCAAAAGTTGTGTTTCAAATAGTGATGATGAAAAGGGAGGCTGATAATTACCAAGAATCTGGTGACGGTGCATTAATCTAGAACAGTGTGCATTTAATACCATTATTTAATTAACTCTGAGACTTGGATAATGTTTATTTTAATAAATATTTAAAATATAGTTTCTAAAATTTTGCATTATAAAATCATACATATTATGACTTATTGTTCTAGTGAACTTTGAAATTCTATGACATGTTACTTAGCAGGTGTTTTAAAGGAATGCATTGATTTAGTTCAGTAAGTCTTCAATATGTGATTGTGAAATTAAAATAATGTCATATATGATACAACATTACCAGGCTAATAGTATCATATACTTATATATAAATAAATTATCTTATTCCATGGTGAACTTTATTTGTTATTATGCATCAGCAATAAAAGTCAGTAAATGTTAAGTCAGGAAATAGTATTTAGTTAAACTTTAATTAAAATAGCTAATCTTAATAAATGTCTTTGTGACTTGACCACAGTTTTCTTATAAAATCTTAATAATTTGAATTAATAAAATATAAAATTTCTGAGATTCAAATATATAAAACTAACTTATTTCTTTTCCTTATGCATATTGAGACGAAAGTATAGATCTTATAGAATTTGTTTTACTTAGAAAATTTAAACTAGTTTTAAAAAAACGTTTTTTCCATACACAGTTTATTTTTTTACCTGAACTACAGCTTGGGATGCTTACATATGGCCTTTGTTTTATTGTCACATTGCTATATTTTGCACTTTGTAATTCTAATTAAAGGAAAGAAAGTTGTGAATGGATCTTCAAAAGTCATATTCCCATAGGCTTGTGATTATAAATGCAGTGTATAATACAACACTTAGGGTGAGACTGTTCATTTGATGATTAATTACAATTAATCTACTGCATTTAAAGCTCAATCTCTAGCTCTGTCTACTTTCATGTACATATGTTCATGAAATAGTTTCATGTGCATATGAAAGAAGATACCTCTATCAATTACTAATGTATCTTAGGTAAGTAACTTTTAGAGAATTAATTTCATCTTTAAATATCCATTAAATTAACTCTGTACACAGCATCATTTTATAATATCATATGTAATTAGTTGTTATTGTTTTCTGTGTAGAACCCCAAATCTCAGGAGCCAGTCACATTGGATTTCCTTGATGCAGAGTTAGAGAATGATATTAAAGTAGAGGTGAGTGTGATCAACAGGACAAAGGCAGACCTCAGGTCACTGCTTCACTTCTTCCATGCCTCAAGTATCTGTCCAGCAACTGTGTTGTGTTAGGCTGTCTCTTAGGTACCACACACACAAAGATGAATATCCTCTATCTTTAAATTTTCTAGGTTCTATCTTCTCCTCATCCAAAGGATGATATGAGAAAACATAAATATTTCAAGTTGGGTATGACCTAAATGTTTTTCTCCTTTCAAAGATAGAGGTATTTTAACTATTCCAATACTAAAAGGACAGAGATTCAATAAAAATCATACAAATGGACATTACCACACAGTTGAAAGAGGAGTTGGGAGGCATCCAGCTACCTGACTACATGAGGAAAACATGAGCAGAGCAGCTGCCATATTTGTCTTCGCACACTTTACTCAGCAAATTTCTATTTTATTTCAAAACCAAAATCACATGTCACTTCCTCTGAGAGGGTCTTTCATGATAATAATGGGTTAATAGTTAAAAATAACACTAAGTACATGATATCAGTCATGGATTTTCAAGAGCCTTTGAAAAAGATATGGAACATTTTATTATATCTATTGCACTGATGATAACTTTGCACTAAACAGAATTAAATAGTAACTATAAAAAGTTACTCAGTAAGTTGCAGGAGCAGGCTCTTGTACTCCAGAACACAGGTTTGGGTATTTTTCTAGAAGGATTGACTACTTCTTTCATCTATGCCAAAGTTACGTATTTCTTTTAAAATTTGTCACGGCATATTTTAATTTACTCCCTCATTGCACAACCATAAGATTTAACTATGATTATCCTAGGCTGTGGCACAGAGCTGGACGTTTTCACTGGCTAATGAATGTTTGTTGTCAAGTGTTATATACAATAAAGTAGAATAAGGTAGAGGTGGCAAAATGGATGTCTGAACTCCTCCCTGCTCAGTCACCACAATGATCACCACAACATTTAGTCTCTCTAAGCCTTAGTTTCCCTTCATGATTGCATGAAATAATATCTAGAAAGAGCTCGGAAAAATATCTGCTTTATGGTCAAGTCTTCATTAGTTTGGAGCCTTGATGGGACATTCAACTTACCTAAGGAGCTGCTCTCTGCTCTTTCCTTTTGTGTTTTTCAGACCTCAAGTATTTTAACTAAATTAGACTAATCACATACTCTTCACATTTAATTTTTTTCACACCAAGTTTGTTCACTTATTATATGTAGTTACCAAATGCCAAATGCAAATGTCCAATTGAGTTATAGAAAATGAAAAATAAACTAAAGAAAATTTTGATAATTTCCAGTAGATAAATATTTTGTAAATTAATGTAACCTAATTCATTTTCTAAAATTTGGGAAATTGCCTATAAGGAAGCTAAATTGTTTTATTAAATCCTAGTAGGTCTTTATAATCCTCTCTATCCCTTGCTTATATTGTATTTGTACTGTCAGAGATGACAAATAGAAAATGAATAATGGATAAATAGTATTGGGAAATAAAATTGACAGATTTATATTATTATATTTTGTACCTGTTCATATATATAACAATTAATGTCATTGTTGTGCATAATTATAATGCACTAATAAAAATTAAAAAAAATTCTTTCTCATATAAAACTGATTAGATGAAGTTGAAATTTGAAATATTCCATAGTACATGCTAGTTCTGTAAATGCATATACATTTCTCTTTCTCAATGAGAACTTTTCATGTAAATGTAGCCAGCCTATAAGACAGTTGACTACTTTTTTTTTACTCATTATGTTTCAAAAATTAATGATTGGTTGAAAAAAATTTATTTCAGGTGCTCTTGTTATTTTAAATATAAAATGATCAGAGTTTGACAACTTTAAAAAATAATTCCCAGAGAACAACTGCAACTAATAGTCAAACCAGTGTACCATTTATATTCATTCTGTTCAAAATAAGGAAAAACCTTGAAAAATGAATAAAATCATTCTTCAATAGGTCTGTTTGGTTCCTGGAATAAAGTAGTTGTTTCGTTTTCCCTTAGATTCGAAATAAAATGATAGATGGAGAAAGTGGAGAAAAAACCTTCAGAACTCTGGTTAAATCTCAAGATGAGGTAAGAATTCATTCTTTTGTATTCTTAAAGTATGTGTTAATAATAATCGATCTTGACAATTTGTCTTTCCTTTCTGCTAATCTCATATTTACTTATATAATAAGGAAGTCTCTAATGAGTAATTTTCTTTTAAGACACTTCTTAACTAGGGGGATATTTTACTAAGATATTTTCAACTCTTTTCAAAATATTTTTGAAATAATATTGCTTTAAGTTTATATATATATATATATATATATGTATGTATATTTTTAAATAATTGAAAGCTATATTTGATGCCTGTATATTTTATCATTATAAGAAATAAAACACACAACATAATATTGTGCTATGTTTTAAGCAACAATGAAAATTGAAGTTAATATTGAAGAGCTGTATGTTTTATGATTTGTGCATACAGACGTTCTAATTGTTGTGTTCTGTATGTTGTTTTGTGTTTGTTTGTAGTTGGAATTATCTCTGTTTTTACTATTTATAGATTTCCTGCATTTAAATCTGAAATTAAAATATGAGCTAGCACAACTGACCTCATTTATCACTGACTTATTTAGTAAACATATTTCTTTATGTTTGTATGTAAGATCTCTTATGGATAAGGAATAGCTAACCATTAATCAGTCATGTGGAATGAAAACAACATTCATATATTTGAGTATCTCAAAAATATATAGGACTCAGAGGTTTTTGTGCCTGGAATTTTAACCTTAGCTTTTATATATAAATTATATCCATCCCTCTGAAATCTCATTCTTTTTTCCCAGATTCTCCCCAATTCCTCAGCAGATGTTTCCAAAGATGGACCTAGGTTCTAAATGTGGTCCTTCATTAGCACATGGCTTTTCTCATTTTAATATCATTATGAGTCCCTCTTACCAGAGCATGAGGAGGTATATATAAACTTCAGTCTTTATTGAGCTATCTACTCAGTATTGACTTAGACTTTAGCCATGCTCTTTTCCTTTTCACTCCCTGCATGAAGGATGTAAACTACTCAACAGTACCGCTGACCTCTCTGTGTTGTTCCAAGAACTGTGACCTGCACATTCTTTCCTCAGCTTATCAAGTTATCTTCTTTCTATTTACTTACATTGATATTTTCCCTCCTTCATATTATTGCAGATTCCTTTCTTTGACTAATGTCCACTTATAAATCTTTAAAATTTTAGATTTCTTTTTCTTGAATGCAGGATTAAAAGTAGATATAGCTGCTAACCTTCAATTACAATATAAACACCCTCCAGGTTTTTGTATATTCAATTAAAGAAAATTTGTTTACCCTATGAATGAGTATATCAGCTGAGAAGTGACTGTGAATTTCATCCTCTTTTGTTGTTGGAAACCATGTAATTTTTCTTTACACCATTCTCCATTTTTGTGATTGGAACCTCAGCACATCTCAAAATATCTGGCATTATGAGTCACAAATAATTTAAAATTCTTTACATGTGAAATGTTTCCCACAGAGCCTTTCTTCTCATCTGATTTATTAAATAGTTTTTACCCACACTTGTCTCAAATTAATTTGTAAACATTTTTTTCAAAGTCATGTCTTTCAAGAATCCAACTATTCTGCAAAAAATTAAATAAATATATGGGATAAATAAGTAGAAGTAATCAGAAATTTAACATAAAAGATGCAAACTCTCATGTTATGCATTACTGTTCATTTTAATGTTACTACTAAAATAGGTTTAAAACAGAGTTACACATCTCTGCTTAAATTTATGTCCAATTAAGTCTGATTTGTATGAACCTGAAAATAGTTTGAAAAGCTAATTTGATAATATTCCCAACCTTTTTACAAAGTTGGAAAAAGAATTTTATGACTAAAAATTAGATACCAAGCATGCTTAAAATTGTCTGTGTAATTGCTAAAATTGAACACTAAACAAGATTATAATAATTTTTGCTATTATAATTAAAAATGATTTCATAGTTTTAGTTCTCTCACCTGATATTACTTGCCATGTTTTTTTCTGAGTAGTAGCAAATTCATACATATTGTCATTTTAATTCTTCTAGGAATTTTACTCATTCAAAATAATCCTGTCCACCCATTCTTCCATCCACCATACATACGCCTACACACACGAGCACACATACCCACACAGAGCAGTAGGAGGGTTTGATGTATAAAAGCAAAATTAAATAGTCATTATAAAAGTGGATTCGGCCTCAGACATTTTTCTTAACCCTGAAATTGTAAGTGCATTATCACCTTCTTAAGGCTTATTTCTTGATCAATAAAATATGGGAAATAAGATCTACTCCTGGGGTTTGAGTAAATGAGATAAATGACAGTAAGATATTTAGCATGGTGCATAAAGCTGAATAACCCTTCCACAAAATTTTTAATATGGTAAGGATAATAAAGCTGGAGATAATTGACAAAATTAAAAGTCACATATGTGCCATTACTGTACCTAAAGGAAGAAAGATTGAGAATGACTTTATACCATTACTCAATAGCTGCATATGAAAGATTTTATATCCGTGAAGTTATTTAGCTCGGCATTTCCTTTCTCTAGTAGATTAGGTGTCTTCCTAACCTTCAGTGACATCAAGTAATTAGCCACTTAACAAACCATAATAATACCATAATTAAGGCTTAATAAGAACAGTAATAATATACTAATTTGGATCTAGACACACTGATTACATTCATTTCCTGATATTCCTACTCACTCTTAACTGTACTCTAAAATGAAAATATTTGAGTCATGGTCTTTTTCATTATTAAACTTCGGTTTTCAGAAAATATTTTCAGGTTTTCTTTTTCTTTGGTATAAACTGTTAAGATCTAATACTTTTAACTCCTTAAATTGTATCATCTGGATAATTATTTCTGTTCTAAAATTTTGATTTTCTTTCAAACACACCAATAATGGAAAAAAATGAATTTAGGATAGATTCTACCATACATTTATGAAGAAGGCTATGGATGACTGCAGAATTTATAAGTAAATATTATTACTCCATTCTTCATATGAATTCATGCAGATATGAGTTTATAATAATGAAGTCAAACTTTTTTCTAGAGATATATTGATAAAGGAAACAGGACATACACATGGACACCTGTCAATGGCACAGATTACAGGTAATTAATTACATTTATATGTGTATTATGGAAAAAGAATGTTCAATGCCTTTTTCTAGTTTTTAGTAGCCACATTTTCAATGGATGAATATTGTCTTTGCATTTTCATAAGCTATTTTCAATGTGATTTCCAATAGAAAGTTACTCTCTCTCCATTGTAAAAATGTATTAAAGTTATAACACCTGATTTTTCAAGATAGAAAAGATGGGGAAAGCTAGCAATATTAAAATCTGTCAATAAAAATATATGTTTTAAATCTGTATTTTTTGTCTAATTATATTACTAATAAATGTTGACAAAAATCCCCATAATATTTTATAGCTGTCACTTCCACTGACTTCCTCTTTTAAGTTGCGATTTTGCTTATTTTACTTGCATTTAAGTTGCAAATTAACCTAAAAGTACAGCTTATTTTCTCCTCATAGCATCTGTTATAGAAGACTCAGTTGATGTAATTTGCTCCCACTGAATAGCAGTTCATTAATATCAGGATCTATCCCATTAGCTGAGCTTGGAGAATTAGACAGCCTAATCCCTGATCATCTCTTGGAAGATTCCTCCCTTTCTCCAAACCTGCTGAGCATTTCCTTCACTTTCTCACTTGAATTCCTCTCTCAGCTCACTGCTTTCCCTCTGGCCTGGCTCCCTGCATCCTCATAATACTGAGGTTTATATGAGTACATCATTCTTGTTACTCCTTCTCTCTTTTTTCCTCATTAAAAGGAACCCCCATCTTTGAATCTCATGTCACCAGACTACACTATCCACCTTTCTCTGTTTAGCAGATGTATCCCTCTTATTCCTACATGATCGCCTCATTATCAGTCTCTCCTACATTCATATAGATCAGTATTTTTCAAATTATTATAACATATGGACACTGGCATAAAGTAAAACAAAAATTTCAAAGCATTTTAAAAATACAAGCTGTAAATTTTATCATTAGATTCCACAGACAGAGTTAGCCTGTCAAATTGCTGTAAAATTTCCTAAATATTTACTTTCAATTTCTGTATTTTTCTGTTCATGGGATAATAATTATTTGCAAATTAGCTAGGTCTATGCACTACATTTCAAGTAGTATTTATATAGATGAGTTTTCTGGTGCCGCAGTCTTGGCTGGGCACAGAATCACGAGCCACCACACACCTTGTAGATTCAAACAGCAATTCTTTATTCCCAAACTCACACCAGCCTCTACACACGTTCTGGGGAAATCCAAGTTCTGCCACACAATTCACGTCCCAAAATACTTTCTCAACCGTAACTCAGGCAGCAGGATACGCCCTATTCCCAGCAGCAATAACCTTGAACCTGGAACTGCCTTAAACCCAAATTGTCTTAAACCGGGATACTTCCTAAAACCTGCAGGATACACCCTAAACCTGGATCCACCCTCGTCCTTGAGCAGGGTCACCTTTCTCAAACACACATGCAATGTCACAGCGAATTTCTAAGGCAAGTCCATTTAACATGGGGTACGCTGGCAAGGAAATTTCGATGCGTCATTCCTATTTGGCAATTTAAAAAATTTCCATTTTTTCCCTCCTGTCCTCTACTGATATTGTCATCCTCAGCCTTACCCATTTATTCCAAAGTCATGTTCCATAGCGCTTATAGTGTCATCTGCAACTCCTTCATAATCTAATGGAGATGTCTTCATCCAACCTTTGATTATCACTTTCTAGATTTCCACCCCTCTCACAAGTAACCTGATGACAGCAATCCTTTGTCTCAATTGAGATTAGAAACTCAGCAATCCCTTCTCCCTTTCCACTGTCCTTGTGACCCTCTTTATTTAACAGAAATTCCTTGGATCCTATGTTCACTTTCTTGCACACACCCCAGCCCAAGTCCCTTTATCAGACTTCTTCAGGTTTGACAAAATACCAATTCTGGTTAAGTTCAATTATAACCACACTTCACTAAAAATGGTTGAAGCAAAATATTTACAAACCCATATCACCTAAAATTGGTGAACACTTATCTCAAGTGGGCCTTAATAATGCCTGGGGTTCTCAATAATCCAGGAAATATAGGGTGCTTATAGATGATTGATGACAGTTTCTTCTTTTTCTTCAAACCCATAATACTCCTCATCCATTTTTTTCTTGGATGGTGTCTTTGCTTCCATTACTGTGAAAATAGAAATGGAAAGAATTCCTACTCCCCTGCCAGTACATAGCTGCTTACGTCTGGACCTCTGTTTTTGTTCCTGTTGATATTCTCAACACACTAAAATGAGTGAGCTTAATACCTGAAAACAATTGTACCCTACTTACAATCTCCCAATAATTTACTGTCTCATTTGGTGTAGTTTCCAGAGACCACCATGGTGCCCTAAACCATGGATCTCACTCACCGCCACCTCTCTAAATCATTGTCCACTGCACATGCTCTGGTTAAGCCATACTGTTCCCCTTGCTGCTGCTCATAAACACTGGCACTCTTCTGTCTCATTGCATTTATTCCTGAAGTGACTTCTGCCCCACATGATTTTTCCTAGATAGACCATATGCTTATATCCTCATCTTCATGTTATTGCTTACTTTTCATTTCCTCAGAAAGTCCTTTTCCAACCATCCTAATTAAAATGGTAAGTGCCTCACCATACTCCATGTTTCCCTCCTCTGCTTTGTGTTTTCCATAACATCATCTTTTACTTTAAACACAGGCGCATATACATGAGCCATACAATACATATAATGATATTCTCTTTTGTGGGAAGGGGTTGCTGGGGATTAAACTTAGAGGCACTCAACCACTGAGCCATATTCCCAGGCCTATTTTGTATTTTCTCTAGAGACAGGCTCTCACTGAGTTACTCAGTGCCTCACCATTGCTGAGGCTGGCTTTGAACTTGCGATCCTCCTGTCTCAGCCTCCCTAGTCACTGGGATTTCAGGCATGTGCCAATGCACCCAGTGATATTCTTGATTCTTCTCATTTGTCTTCTTTTACTACTAAGTTCTAAGGGGCAATGACTTTTCCCTGTGTTTTCTGAATTTATCAGCTTTCTGACAGTGGCATATAGTAGGCACTCTATAAATATGTCCAGAGTTGAAGAATTTCTATTTGAAGTTGATAAAAAATTTAATCAGAGAAATTTCCAGTCTGTCTCATTCTGTCAGATTCATATAATGTCCCAAACTTCCATTGCAATAACGAAACAGGAAAGTCTCTTGTGACATATTTCTGTGCAATTAACATGTATCCTAACTAATAGGCTGCGGTGGCCTCAAGTATTTCTTTTTATATTTCTTTCCTTTCCAACTCCTCATAACATACACATAACCTTTAAGGGGAGCCAAGAGTGCTAGGGAATATTTCTAGAGCTACCTGTTGTTATCATAGGAACCTGTCTCTTTGTTCCTGGAATGGTATATAGAGTAGATATAGAAGAGAAAAACATACATATTAATGTCTTCACATGCCACATGCCAGTCCTTCTTCCTTTTCTTGGTCTTGACATGTTTTAGGATTTATTAAGAAACACTAGAATGACTATTTTAATTATTTTACTTATTTCAGTCTATTAATTCCTATCTCTAATTTTTATCTAGGCATCTCTTTACATTTACACAATCTTCATACACATATACATATTATTCTTTTTCCTCCCTCTTTCTCAATTATTGCCATTTTTCAGTTTTAGGATAAACTCATCAAAAGGTGTAGAGAAGGCAGCAGGGAGCCCTGTCTCTTGAGAGTGAGAATGTGCACTGTGTTCTGTTACTCAGGTGAACCAGATCTGAGTTAGGAATGCTGCGCCACTTTGTCCCTGACAATGAGGCAGCCATGGTGGTTGGTTCTACTGCTGTTATAAGAACACTTTGGGGGTTTATAAAATTTTTCTTATACCCTGGTTGAAGGTGTAATTATCTCACAAATGGCTTCTACACTCTATCTAACCTTTCCCTCACACACCCAGGAATAATACAAAGTGTGGGCAGATTAATGTTTCCTCAAATTCATTGTCTTTCCCTGTTCACAAAATATCACATTTAGACTTCCAAGGCTGATATACCTATCACACATTTCACACTAAGCTATCTTCCCTGTCACTTCTGTGATTTCCATTATTATACATTTCATTTTTCTCCGAAGAGGCCCTGATTCCTTCACTTTGGCATGTTTTCCTCATATATTCTCTTTTCCAAGTCTCTAATTCTGGGCTAAATTGAATCTACTCCTGTTATAAACACTTCCCTGAATTTCTAGACAAATTCACAAGCAGCAGTTTAGAACAAAATATCACATCTGAGTTGAACAAAAGATATGTTTCGATTTAATGAATGAGATACCAAATTTCAGAAAGGTAATTTCTGGCTCCATAAATTTTGATCCAAGTTAGGTACCATCTTCTGTATTATAGTAATTTCATTGTTTTAATAGAAAGCCTTCTCTTTTTAATAAAGTTTACTTTGACATAGATTATTGAGTTGAAAAGTGTGTGTGATATTCTATTTAACTCTGTTAACTGTGTTTATGGGGCACATAAATGTTGCATGGGCTCAACCATCCATCTGGTGGCCACTTGCTTTATTGAACTTTAATCTCCAAGAGGAAATAAAGCTGTCTTGGTTTATTGGGTTTATATGGAGAGAGACAGCAAGTACTGTGTATGATAGCACCATTGACTCTGAGTGTTTGTAAAGATCTTATCTGGCATTATGTGGAAGAAATAACTGTTGGCTTGAGTTGAAGATAAAGTATAACACTTTTTCTATAGAAAGGATTGTAGCTCTGGATAACAGCATTAGTCTTGAAGGCCAATAAAATGTATATTTGATATACCAATTTTAAAACATTTATGGTGTTCCTCTTGAATTCCCACACTATTTTGTGGTACATGAGATGTAACACAAACTTACAGAGTGACACTATAGCAGTTGCATGATATAACGTTATTGGTTTTAATTAGAAGTTTCTCTTAGCAATAAGGCTGATGGAGCAATAAAAATGTCCTAATTTCCCTTGAGAGGAATTTGTAGGAGACAGTCTTCAAATGCTCAGTAATTCCACTCTACATTTTCTAAATGGCAAGCAAATCATGAAAGGTCATCTTGCTTTCAGACTGATTACGCTGCTTATTTTAATTTTAATCTCTGCCTCCACTTGAAGTTACCTATGAAATGAATATAGAAATTTTCATCAAATCTACATAACATTTTATTTCCCTGACCTTTTCCTGTAAGGAAAGTCTTATAAATTATTTAACAATGGTGAAAGATTTGGGAATCAGAAGTAACAAACATCCACTTATTTTGCTATCTTTATTGCATAATTAAATTTAAGCAAGTAGGCTCTTGTATTTTTTTCCTTTTTATAAAGGACAATTTTAATATTTATATTCATAAGAAGGAAAAATCTGAAAATTTATACTTAGTTTTACTCCATATTGTCCACAAAGGACACATAAATGAGATTACAGTTTAGATTTTTTCAAAGCTGGTGATACATGAGATTTGAGTGACTTCAAGGATCTGGAAGTGCCAAAAAATGCTCAAAAGCCTAGAATGTACACCTTTTCCTTTGTATTACTAAAATTTGGAGTAAATGTTAAAAATATATGTCAGTGACTCAATTGGTCATATTAATCAAGTTTTACTTTTAGAAAGTGGTTATGTTGGGCCCCTTAGAGATACCCTCATTTTTTTTTTTTTTACTTTTAGCTTACAAGTTTCCTTTCTATATTCAGAGCATAGCAAAAGTCATTTGTAACTGCAAATGGGGATATAGGATCATTAGGTATGTCCCACATATGGGTGTTAGCTACACATAAAAAGTTGTATTATTAGAAATTGCATATTTTGAACTTTTAATAGTTCTAAAACGTCATGTTTTATTAATTGTTCATTTCAAATTGAGAAATGTTACTTGCCTGACAATGTTTTATTTTGAACAGTCATTAAGGCAATTTTGGATAAATGGCTAGTTTACATTTTTTGTGTCTAAAACATTCTGAATTTGACTTAAAATTTGCCCTAAAACTGTCTTCCCATTGGGACATCTACCATGAGACTAAAGGAACTCTTTAAATCTCATAAGCTACTGAATTTAGAATGTATTTCCCTTTGTGTCTAACAAAAATCCACAAGATCATTTGGAATATCCACAGTAAATTAATTTAGTTGTACAATTGGGTAAGAAATAATGAAGCAAACAGTTAATATCTATTAGTGCTATAATGGATCTGAATTTGCCCACCAGCAAACACTGGAAAACTTGCCCAAGGATTAGAGTTTTAAAGTAGTAGATATTTAACCCCTAAAAATGTTATATTTCAGATGACCTTATGCATTGTGCAGTAGTAGTAATAATAATTCTTCCATTTATAATTTTTAATGGTATCTGTCTATTTGGTATAAAACATTTGAATACCTTATAAATACATTGATGAGGAGTAACCAATTGGTATGGTCTACTTAATAAAAATACTCTTAGTATTCTATTTTTTGTCAAAATTCAAAGTATTTTAAAATAATTGCCTGAAAATACAGTAGGAATCCCATGACATTCCTTCCTCAGCTAATTTATGGATGCATTTGTTAGCTTATTTTCCACATGTCTCCTGATTCCCTACAATATAGAAAGTTGGATGACTTTGGATGGCAAGACCAAAATTAAGTACTCTATTTGCTGAATGCATTTTCTTGTCAAAGTAATATGTCCTTTCCCTCCCATGAGGAAGATCTTTGGATTTTCCCATGAACTTGATGTGTCTTTTTTTTTAATTTATGTTTCATTTTTGTTTGTTTGTGTTTATGCTTCTCTTGTTTCTATTGCAGTTTGGCCTTGGTATTACCAACCTACAGTTTTTACTATATAAAAGCCAAAATAGAAGAGACAATAACTCAGGCCAGATGTAAGTACTGTGAAAGCCATGTCAGGGTCTATTTGTTATTTCTTAGTCTCAGATGTTTAAATACGTCTAGATTTTGGAATACCCAAGGCTTATATATTTTAGTAGGTGTCATTACCAAATCTACAGCAATGATTCTAACCCATTCCAAACATGCAAGGAACAAGAAATATTCTACATGGATAGAATATGAGCAGGTACTCCAGTCTCACTGGCAGTCCCCACCACCCTTCCCTGCCTTGCTATGTGCTCATAGAATCATTGCAGTACTGTGTCCTCTGTTGCTGTCGTTTTAAGGGTCTGCTAGCTGGTGTACAATGTTTCACATGCTAATTATCAACATGGTCTCTACTCATGGCTCTGTGCTAGTAAAGCTTTTCCTTTTCTTATCTTTCCTTTCACTTATTTTTTCTGTTGCCTTTGGCTAGAATAATATTGTGCTTGGCAATTAACTTTCTTTCCATAATCCAAATTAATGTCTCAGTAACTCAAACCGATTTTTTTTTAATGAGCATCATTTGGAATGTGGAGTAATTATGAACACTAGTGCATATTTCCAGTCATTGTTCATCTTTGTCTGGGGTGACTAGATTTAGTAAAGTAAAATGACCATCATATCCTTTGCATACTGTTCATTCATTATTAACACCCTAAATTTTTTCTGTTAGGATTAAGAAAAAAAATATGTATATAGATTATATTTTGTACATCTGGCTTGAGAATAAACTAAAGTTTCCTTCATTTCTGTATTGGATCTTTTTTTTAACCTCTACAGGCCTGGTGTTCATAGAATATTGTGGTATATTATAAATTTATATTTGCACTTTCACTTAATAGATATGATGGTCTTTTAACAACCAGCAATTTTGCATGAGCTAGTCCTTCACTTGACAAATGAGGGATAACTAGGGAGTCCTTGATGATTGGTAAGTGCTTCCATTAATAGGCTGATATCTTGGGTATTTGCACCAGCATTAACCACTTTGCAAAACAGACCCTTGAAATAACCACAGTACAGAAAGGGTAATCTAGTAAAATTACCAGGACATACCTTCCAGCCTTCAAAAATGTCTTTTTTTTCCCAGACTACAGCTGTACATAAATGAACCTTTGATCTATGCACAATATTTTTATTCAAGAAAGTCATTGAATAAAATATTGTTTGTGACCCCCTTTGCTTTACCCTCTTTTTTTTTGTTTCCCTGCTTTCTCTTTCTGATGGATTTTCACAGCAAAAAAGGGCAAAATGAAGGGCAAGTATTTTCTTGTTGCTCAGTTTCTTTCTCTTAAGTACACTTGACATTTCCACTGATATTTTCATTCCTATTGGATATTATCCTCTGTGCTTCTCATTTGGTAGATTCTCCTCCACAGTCACTCAAACCTTAGCAGCAAAAATGGGGAAGAATATGCTTGCATTTTCATATGCAACCTGTCTCATGTTCAAGTTTTTTTCTTAAAATTAAAATTGTGTTTTTTATCCTTCCACTTACTAATTCATACCTAAAATGAATAATGTTATTAATTGACTAAATACATTGTTTATTAAAATCAGTTTGTATCATAATGTTGGTAAACTTTCTTTCTATTTGAAATAAAATACTTAATGTAACATTGATCTGAAGTTTTCTTTAAAAAATATTTGATTGTACTGTGGCTAGTGAATGGGAAAAATGTAGACTGCATTTTATCTGGTTTAACTGTTGTAATCAGGTAGTTAAGTAAAACCATGATATGGCATTATTACTATATTGGGAAGCATTAAGGACCTTTATGGTTTTTAACTTGTTTCACCTTTTGGATATAAGTAGTCTGTTTTTATTTTTTAATTTTTCTTACTAGGTAATCTTTCTAATGCATTCTTATTGTCATAGAATCTTGGAATGGGTACTTGTTGTTTATTTAATCTGTGACATTATCTTTGCAGATTCCGAAACCCTGAAGCCAGATAACTTTGAAGAATCTGGCTATACATTCATAGCACCAAGGTTGGTTTGGGGCTTTTCATGTTTTGCTTTCCTTTTTTATAGCTTTTTGGTTGGGTAAGTCCTTTAACATTTATTCTGAATTGGAGTCAAAACTACTTTGGTTTAATCCTATGTCAAATTATGAAACCTAAGACAATTACTTTTTAAAACTGTACAATATCCTGGTTATCCATTCATTTATTTATTCAGATACTTACTGAACAATTGCTATGTATAATTCAAGCACACAATGGTGAATGGGATAGATGTAGACTTTGCTCTTATGGAACTAAAAATATACCAAATAGTAGTGGAGAATTATGTATTGATGCATTTGCACTTTTGAATATATACATAGTATATGCACACATATTTATACACATATGCAAAAATATGACATATATATTTATCTCACATACATACGCATACATAAGTATACATAGATATGTGTAAATACAGATGTGTATTTATATGCAAACATTTGGAAAGTTTGAAACTCATAATTGATTTTTGTTTAACACAGATTTCTGGGGAACTACTTTAATATTGTGACATTGCCTCACATGATTATCCACATGAACTTTTTTCTCCTACTCAATTTTAATTTTCTCTTATAATCTCCTTTCTTTATCCCTAATATGTAGCTTTTATACCTACCTCTCTTTTCTATGATTATTTGAAACTATGCAATAATCCATGAGTATTCTTTTTTCTTAGCTTTTGACTTCTACTCTATAGCACACACATACAGCATTCTCATTAGTGTAGGATAAAGTATTAAATAGATGTCAAGATTTGTATTATTGATTTTTCAGACATCTTGAAGAAACTATTCTAAGAACCCAAAAGGGCTCATAAAAATTGTTCTCAGTGATTACTCTTTTATTTTTATGTAAGCAAATTTCTGAATTCTGATTCTACTTGAAATAGGGAGTAAATGTAACATTTTAAAAATTGGCAGTTAAAAAGCTTGCTCAGTAATTCCTCAAAAAATTCCACCATTTGACCCAGTTATCCCACTCCTCAGCATATATCCAAAAAAAATTAAATCATCATGTTATAGTGACATAACCACATCAATGTTTATAGCATCACAATTCACAATAGCTAAGCTATTGAACAAACCTAGATGCCCATCTACAGATGAATGGATAAATAAATTGTAGTATATACACACAATGGAATATTACTCAGCCTTAAATAAGAGTGACTTTATGACATTTGCCAGTAAATGGATGGATCTGGACAATAACAGGCTAAATGAAATAATCCAATCTCCCAAAATCCAAAGGTTGAAATTTTTGCTGATATGTGGAAGTTAAACCATAATAAAGGGGGAAAGATGAAGGAGAGAAGTTGATTAAATTGGACAAAGGGGAATGAAAGGAAAGAGGGATAGGAATAGGAAAGAGAACAGAATAAAATCTAACATATTTTTCCTATGAACACATATGACTCTATCTAAGTATACCCTACCATCATGCCCAGGGTCCTCATTAGAACACAATATATCCTATGCTTCTATAATTTCAAGATGGATTCTAATGTTATATATAACTAAGAAGAACCAATAAAATAAAATTGAAAAAAAATAAAAGGTAAAAAAATACTCAGCTTTGGAAGTGTTTTTGGAGTGTTCCCTTCTGCATTCTCTTCCTCCTCTTTCTTGATGTCACACTGCTCTGGTTCTCTTACTTCCTCTCTTACTTCTTACTTCCTCTCTTACTTCCTGAGACAGAGACTGTTCTCTGTCTCCTCTGCTGACCAGTATTTTCTTGTTGCTCAGTTTCTTTCTCTTAAGTACACTTGACATTTCCACTGATATTTTCATTCCTGTTGGATATTATCCTCTGTGCTTCTCATTTGCTAGATTCTCCTCCACAGTCACTCAAACCTTAGCAGCAAAAATGGGGAAGAATATGCTTGCGTTTTCATATGCAACCTGTCTCATGTTCAAGTTTTTTTCTTAAAATTAAAATTGTGTTTTTTATCCTTCCACTTACTAATTCATACCTAAAATGAATAATGTTATTAATTGACTAAATACATGGAAGAATTGTAGCTTTTAGGACAAATCAATGAGTGTTCACCTCAATATATGCTAAATGCTGTTTTGAACAGAATATTTCCTGTTCTGTAATAATAACTCTATAATAAATGAGTGTTATGATCCCATTTCACAGATCAGGAAACACTTTTAAAGTCTTTTTTTTTTAAGAGAGAGTGAGAGAGGAGAGAGAGTGAGAGAGAGAGAATTTTTTTTTAATATTTATTTTTTAGTTCTCGGCGGACACAACATCTTTGTTGGTATGTGGTGCTGAGGATCGAACCCGGGCTGCACGCATGCCAAGCGAGCACGCTACCGCTTGAGCCACATCCCCAGCCCAAGGAAACACTTTTAGATATGTTAAATAAGATGAGATTTGACCCAATTTTCTTGGTACTCCAAGCTATTATATGTACATTGAAGATGTAAATGCAAAGGGATCTGAAAAGAACACCCAGTACAATTTTTGTAGGGAAGAGTTCTTGGAAAAGTGAGTATCGAATATATACTCAAAGTGATATAAAATTGGAGTTTAGGAAATAAAACTAAGAATAGAGATATTTGTGTGGCTGTTGTAAAGTTTTTTCTGATGCTATATTTAATGAGAAACAATAGGCAAGCTTTAGAGCAAGACTGTACATATATGAGTCTGCTTTTCAGGTCTTCATTTTTGTGGCTATTACTCAAATCCTCTGTACCTTAGTTTTTTAATTTGCAAAATAATACCTTCCTTATAGAGTTCTTATTACTTTAAATAAGATAATGCCTAGAAAGTATTTATCATAGCTCTTAATAAGATATGAACTCTAAATAAGTATTAGTTATCTTTAAAGTTGTAGTAGGAGGTATTAGTAGCTGTATGAGGAATATTATGAGGAATATTATTTAATAAAGGCTGTTTAAAAAGTGTTTTAAAATAGCTGGCAAATTTGAGCATAAACCATTTTTGTTAATTTCTAAATGAATTATTGGATTCTGATTAATAGACAATGGCTTCAGTTTCATTCAATTTTAAAACTACTATGAAAGGAAAACACTGAGAATGTAAATGCATGGAGCAAGATTCCAATCTTTAAGAGGCATGCAGTCATAACTTTGCAGAGGTGACCCACCACTGGCAGAGCCAGAACAAAGCAGCAGTCCCTACTCAGAATTCTTTTCTTGTCTGAGAGGATTCCAGGCAAGAATGGAGACTTGAGAAAAGAATAGCAAACTTTATTAGAAGGGATGGAAAAGTGACTTAGGGAGAGAGTGGGTCCTTTGAAAGGAAAGGAGGGCCTGATCCTGCTGCCCTCCAGTATTATTGGGGGGTGCCAAGGAGGATTCCAGAGAGTCCCACTCAGGTCCACTTCTAGATTTTTTATTGACAGCAAGACTGCATCAAACTTCTAAGTCCCTACTGTGCATGGAAAAGATCCAGGGTAACTCTAAGTCACTTTGGCCCATGCTGACTAGTTCTAACTGAAATCTGTACTTACAGATTTTATGATTAAGGGAATTATTCTGATCTCCCTGAGTTTTAGCACTCAGGGAGTGAGTGGTCTGTGGACTGGTCACAAAATTGATAGGATAACCTTGTTCTTCTTATTAGCATTTCAAGCCTGGGGATATCAGGTTGATTGCTGAGCAATGTAATATATCCTAGTGGCTTAATCCAGGCAGGGCTGCAGGTAAATTTCTTTTTAAATAAAGCATCCAGAAGTCAGCACAGTGGGGTCACATTATAGAATTCTTCCCTTAAATACATGTTCTGCTGCACACATCTGTCTACTACCTATCAAGAGAGCATGCAAAGTCTAAAACATGGATTAATTTTACTATTTTCTTGGATAAGCAGAAATAAGCAGGAGTTAGGATGAGAAAGAAATAGCAATATGTGGTAGCCTATAGTTAACTGCTAAATTATGATGTATGACCTACATTATACATATTCTTGAGTAGAAAGTAAACAAACTCCCTTTGGATATTCTAGAAATAATTTGCCAATTTTTTGGAATATAATAGAATTTATTGAAAAATAGGAAAAGAACAAGGACACACTAATAGTAGACTTTCTCTAATTTGCCAAATTTCTAACACCATAGTTCTTTCAAAGTTCCTTCTGGTTTGTGGTTAGTTTCAAAGCCATTTACATTACAAATCCCATTAATCAGAAACACAAAATGACCAAAAGACATAGCTTTCTGGCCTTGATGGAATTTTAAGCAAATTGAAATTTTATTTTTTACCTTTATAGTCATCTGAGCATTTCTCCATCTTATCGCCTCATCTACACTAAGGAATTTTCTTCCTGAGAGAAATTAATAATGATCAATGTGCACAAAATTGATTTCTTCTTTTCAAGAAACATTGTCATATAGAATGTGTATTAGGAAGGTCTTTGCATGTTTCTGGAGGGAAATGGCTTGGCTGTTTTGTTAACCACAGTTATTGCCACCCACTGTCACAGCATTGCTCCTTTGGGACCAGAACTTAAGAAAGGATGATTGATACTTTTTGAGTTTTCAAGCTCCCAGCCTTGTGGGGAACAGTCATTAGGCTCACTAACCAACAATAGTGCTGGCTGTCTAGTCACACATTCTATGTCTCAAATAACTTCAGTCAGGCGCTCTGTGGTGTGTGATTCTCTGTTGTCCTCTGGATCATTCTTACAGGGGAACTCATTCCACCCGCTTCCCTTATATAAATTATTCCTACTTTGTTTCTATTTTGATTCAATAATTCTCTATTGGTAGTTTCAACATGTCCATAGCATTGCACTACTAAACATCAAAAGGTAGATAATATGTTTAGACTAGTTTAAAATTGAGCACAGCTGAGCCTGCAAGGATTAAAAAAAAATTATCTAAGTAGAGTGGTCACAACACGAAAAAACCTTCTATGGATAGAGGTCAAAGATGCTTTTGGCTTCCAGTTTTGTGGCAATGAAAGTTCACAAAGTGAAAATTCTAAGCTTATTTCGTGAAGGAAACACACTAGTTAGGGATCTGAAGATAGGCTTCTCCTCAGAAGAGATATGATATTAAGTGCCTTTGCAGAAATCTCTTTACCTCTTTGAATCTATTTCTTCACCTTTAAAATGTTACATATTTTTTGATAAGGTTATTTCCAGATTAAGTGAACAAAATAATTTTAGAAATGGCTTGCAAATAAAAGTAGTATTCCAGAAATGGTTTTATTAAAAAATATTTGCAACATTTTGTTTAGCCCTTCTTAAACTTTGCCACCAACTTCTAATTCTGTGAGATCATAATTCACTGTATTAGTCTTTTGATTTACAGGCTGGTGTTATTTCTAAAATAGCATAGCATTATGGGAAGAAGTCAAATTTAGCTCTCTCAGTATCTCAGAGTTCAAGTCATGTAAAAACACTTTTTTTTTTTTTTTTTTTTTTTTTGAGATTGAGTTTTGCTAAGTTGCCAACCCTGCCCTCCAGCTCAGAATCCTCTTGCCTTGGCCTCCCTTAGTACCTTTGACTACAGATGTGTGCCACCACACCTGGCTATACTTTCTAAACCTTGCCTCTTTTTGTAAACCAAGAATGTTGCATTGTTGTTGAAGTTCAAACAGTTTGTCTGTTCTGCTTTATTTTCTGAGGTTTTGCATTTGAAGATGTTTTCTATTTATTCGTATTTTATATTGAATATTTGATTATTTTGTTGGATGTATTAACCTACAAAATTATCATTGTTGAGTTTTTTTGTGTGTGTTTATGTTGTCTTATGTTTATTCTAAATTTCCAAATCATTTCAAACTGCAGTTATCAAATTAAGGTTTGCAGGACCCTATGGGTTCCAGAGGGTCCATGTTATTTTCATAATGATATTAAATGTTGTTTGCCTTCTTCCTTGTATTGATATTGAAACTTGTGCCAACAGTGCAAAAGCAACAGTAAACATCATACCTAAATGTGAATCAAGCCAGTCACTATGAGCACTGGTAGCATTCGTAAGACCCCAGGTGCTGCTGCTGCATTAGGGCAAAAGCCAATCTTCCTTTAAAATACACACAATTGAAGCACTAAGAATCATTTAGTTTATAAAAGTTTTCCCCTATAAAAAGGGACAATTTTCTGTATTTTATCATTCTATTTGATAAAGCTAAAAGTATTTCAACATCTGAGAATAGCTTGGATGCCTCAAAGAAGAGCACTTATCTGTTGTTTGAATTGGGAGATGAACTAAGTGCCTTTTTCCTTTTTAAAAAATGAAATGTTTACCTGAAAAAAATGGCAGACATTTTTCAAAAGTGAATTAGTGAGACTTTTACCCTGAAGAAAACAAGTAAACATATTTGTTGCCAATGACAAAATCCAGGCTTTCAAGCAAAAAAAAAAAAAAAAAAAAAAAAAAAATCAGAATTTTGGGAAAGCTGTTTCCATGAGAGCAAGATGACAATTTCCCAATACAGACCTAACTGGTGACATCAGTGGTAATATTAATGGATGCAAATTTTCAATATTATATAATGAAATGTGTCATCACTTGGAATTTCTACACAACTTATATTTTCCAAATAATCAATTTTATGATGCTAGAAAATAATGGATGCATAAGAGATTGATTCAAATGCAAGATAGAGGATCAAAATTTTATTTGTGACAACATAGCTTCTTCATATATCAAAACAAAATCTTGCAGTTGTTCAAATGCAGAGAATACTTGTCTGCATTAATCTCCAATTAGGAATTAAAGATACAAATATTTAAAACTTGCCACTATTTCACAATTTTTAAATATAATAACTTCTCATTATAGTCTTACTATATAAAGAATTTATTAATATTTTAATGGACATTTAGATTTCTGTTTTAATTTCTAGATGAGAACTGTAAAACCTTCAATATGCAATAGTTTATTTAATAAAACAAAACCTGGATTTCTATAATCTCACCACTTACTGACAAACTATTCTGTTATGGAGATGAGGAAATAGAGGTAACAAGGCTTACAAAGTCATGCATCTAGTAAAAAGGGGGAAAAATATTGCTTCTGCTACCTGTAATTACCCTGTAAAGTTTTGATTTTGATACCTAATATTCTAAAATATATTTTTTCAGAGATTATTGCATTGACCTTAAACCATCTGATAACAACACTGAATTTCTTTTAAATTTCAATGAGTTTATTGATCGAAAAACTCCAAACAACCCATCATGTAAGTATATATTAATTTGCAGTAATTGCTTAAGTGTAGTTTTTTTTTTACCTAGAGTGGTTAAATCATGGTTTATATTGAACATTATGATAATCGTATTAGTTTATTGGTGTGCTCATTTACTTATATACTCTATGAATTTTTTTATGGTAAAGTTAACTATTTTATCCCTCTCCCTTCTTTCCTTTGTCTCCTCCTATTCCCTTCTCTCCCCCTCTCTCTCTATCTAAACAAAGCACTTTATCACGTATCAAAGTGAAAACCCCATTTTCTTAAAGCTGTCTCTAAATTTATCACATACAAGCAGAAATGACTTCCTAGCGCCTCCATAGCTCAGATTTGCAAATGACTTCTAGGAACCACTCTAAAAACATATCCTGGGCAGCTGAGGTCACCACTGATCCTACCTTAACAGGATGATTCCAAACCTTTCTTCTCAGTGAAAGCTCACTTTATTGAACCACAGCCTTCTCATGTTATTTTATGTCATTCCCTATCAACAAGTAATAAGCATGCCTAAGAGAGAACTGAAATAAGGTTGTTTAATAGTACTTGAATTGAATACCAAAATTAATGTATACTCTCATGTGAAATGACAAATTTATCATAAATGTTTATCTTAACTTGTAATCTTCAGAACATCATGAAAATTGGAATCACTCTCTTTTTCTACTGCACTTCTTAGGGAAGTGCAGATATGTTATTAAAAATGCTTTCTGTATGATCCATAGTGTTTTTGTCTTTTCTTCAGTCTCTTCCTTTTATCTGCCTCCCTTACAACCAAATAGAAAATATTTGAGATAAATATATATATATAGTGAAGAACAGAAAAAAGTATAGGATTTTTTTAATTGTAGAAAAGAGATCATATTTGTGAACTTATATTTTTAAATATTTTTTTCTTTCTTTATCAAATAACATTAAACTTGAAAAGTAGATATCAGCCATTGAAATCTGTGATCAAAATAGATTTTGCTTTGTAAAAGTACCTTTACTTGGTCCACTAGTGAAATTACAATTCTTCCTAAAGTCTAAATGAATTTACTAACTTACCTAAATGTTTATTATATAGATTTATTGTTGTCCTCACATCCTTCCTCCTTTTCCTTTAACTATTGTTTATGAGAAACTAAGTGTATAAAAATGTAAAGGGTAATGCTGAAAATTTATATATTGTATTTAACCAGCTTCAGAAAACATATTTCAAGACACTTGGGGCACAGTGAAATGATGAGCAAAATTATAAAATTGCTTATAACCTTGATTTATATTACAAATTAGAATAATAGTCTCATTTGTTTTACCTAAAAGGACTGGAGACGATTAAAATACACGATTTAATTTCCAAGTGCGCTATTTTTAAAAGTAATGCAGTTTCTAAAATAATGTAAGATAGCTCCTAGAATGAATTGAAATTTAGTCAAAAATATGAATTAAATTGATCCTCCAATCCCATATGAAAGAAAAATTAAACTAATTAAAATGTTTCCAGCCTATTAAACTTCTTACAGTAATTGGATATTAACTAATACCATACATTACTTATTTGAATAAAATGAGATTGTAAAATAAATGAGAAATTTTAGAGAGGGTATCTTAGATTGTTTCAGAGCTTCATGGGCTTAGAGTAGAGGAGCAAGCAGAACAGGAAGACAGTAACACTGTTTATTTAACCTTCAGTCCTCCGCATCTATTCCCTTCTTTATCTTGAATTTGCGTTGATATGCTCTTTGGGTACACAGAAAGGACAACCTGCATCCTGTGCTATTGAACCAACACAGTAGGTTCCAGAACCCAGTCTCAGAGGAGAGCTGATCTATGATGGCCATTTTGTTCCTTGCCGTGCTCCAAAACAAAAAAGGATGTTTATTGAATTTTTCATAAAGTCAAATTTATTCCATGATTTTCTTATGTTCCTAATTAAAATACATTTTATTACAAAAATAAATGAAAATGAAAGCAGAAAGTAATTTTTGTTTAATATTTTTACTTGATGATTTCAGAATTACCAATCCTATCAGATATCTGTATATCTAAATCTACACACACACACACACACACACACACACACACACACACAGTTATGTACAAAAAAAATGAGATTCATTAAAATTTTCTATGAACCTTTTTTTTTAGTTTGGAACCACCATGCTAATCTACAGAACTAAACTAAAAGCAAAGAAGGAAGTCTCTTTCCTCATCATTTGTCAACATGATATATTTTAAGTGTCCCTTTGATTTAAAAAAAAATATTTTAAGTCAAGATAATGCTGATTTTACAAAAGTTTTTTTTTTTTTCTTTCGGAATTGGCTTTTCTACTGCTAATTCCAGCCATATCTCAAAAAATATGGCAAAATTAATATGGAATATCATTTTTAAATTCATGGGAATATTCAGTCTAAATTGCTTTTGAAAACAGAAAATACATTTGTTTTAGTGTTGTACTCATTAAAAAAACAATGTGGGTATAATTGAATATATCATTTTTCTATTAGGTAATACAGATTTGATTAATAGAATCTTACTGGATGCAGGCTTTACAAATGAACTTGTCCAAAATTACTGGAGCAAGCAGAAAAATATGTAAGTATTTGTTTTTATTAATTTTGCTTCTTCCTTCAAATATTTTGGACAATAGGTCTCAAAAAATTCAAGTTTATTTTTTGTCCTTAATAATAATTTCTCAAGAAAAGCATTTTACAACTGTTGACAACCTGCTTTCTCAGGTGGGTGTATTTCAGTATTAATATCTGCTATTACTCAGCTTTATACTTCAGTGTGAATAATCAAATTAATTGGCATGTTTGTATGCTTCTGTGTTTTTAGTGAAACAGGATTTCTAGTGAATATTTAGTTGGCTTTCTAATAGTGTCTCCCATATATCCAGTCTAGAAAATGAGAAATCTGATTAAGATTCTCATTCATAATCTCCCCACCCTATTTCTACTCAATTTTTAAATGCTGAATCTTTCTAACAAAGTTTTCCTTTTTTCCTCATAAAAATGGGTTCTTAGGACCTTAAGAAATTTCAGCAACTGATTTTTCTGTGTTTCATGCTCCCCATGCCTCCAACCACAGCTTCCAGTCTATTCTTCACACAATACACACATGCCAGAATCATACTTCGAAAACGGAGTTCTAATTTGAAGATAATGATGGAGTTCTCTAGCTTGGACTTCAAAATTATTCATGAGCTCATCATTCCTTAGAATGAGATGACTTCTTTAAACATACTCCTTTAAGTACTTACTTCAGAGATTCTTCAATTATTATGTTTCAATTATTGAAACATAGTTTTGCAACTATGTTTACCTTGACTTCTTTTAAGAACTTGCTTTATTTCTTTTTGTGTCACCCACACCTAACATAATATCTTTGATTAAATTTAATAAAACATTTCCTTCTTTTAATCTTCTGTTCCAGCAAGGGAGTGAAAGCTCGGTTTGTTGTGACTGATGGTGGGATTACCAGAGTTTATCCCAAAGAGTAAGTTCAAATAACATCTGTAAAAATAAGTACCTTACAAAGGATTGTGCCAAGACTATATAAGGAAGCCTTCTTGAGAGCAACTGATCATTTTCGTAGATCAAATTAGAGTCATTGTTTAATGTGCTTATATTATTATAGTATCCCATTTATTTGAAAAAAGATATCATAGGATCCTTCAATGGTACTGTTGCTAGTCATATGTATTTATTACAAAATTCATTAGTGGTTGAAGGAGACTTTTTGTAGACACAAGCCCAACTATTAAGTGAGCAAATGATGATAACTTGTCAGCAACAGTGGTGTAGCTTTTCAATGTTTCATTTTTCTTTAATGCATTCAATTTCTGTTTATCTTAAGAGTAGTTCCTTCAGTACCCTGAGTAGTCACCAAGGCTATTAATATTAATTAACTTATTAACTGACTTATCCATAATTTCATACAAGCAAATAGCAGGCTAAAATTAGGATTCAGCTTTTTCTGATTCTTCATATAATGACATGCTGATATATTGCTTATAATGAGTATCCATTACATTATCCACTAATTTCCCTATACACACCTAAGGGATAGATGCATGTATAAAGTTCAGTATTTCCACAAAGGGAGAGTAGGTTATCTGGGACTTTAAAGAGTACAAATGATGAGCCATTTCCTCCTTAGGGCTGGAGAAAATTGGCAAGAAAATCCTGAGACATATGAGGACAGCTTCTACAAAAGGAGCCTTGATAACGATAACTATGTTTTCACTGCTCCCTACTTTAACAGTAAGTATTGCTTTGGAACTCAGTTTTCTCAATTATGTTTTTTAAAGCAAATTATTGTTACTACCTTCTCTTCCCCAGTCAATATATTTTATGTTAACTGCTCAGAATAGTCATTATTAAGCCACAGCATATGCAAAGCATTAGGAAAATAGAAAAGAAACATCCATTTAGTTTAAGAGGTAAAATGCATGCATAGCAAAGTAATGTAGAATAGCATATCTAGCAGGCAGCTTAATAAATAGAAACATATGTAGTTCATCCTTCATGTCAGAGCTGAAAATATGTGAAAGAATGTTTAATGAATTAAATAGTTGATTAATTGCATTTTATCAGTATTAATTACATAAGGTAGCATTTATAAAAATAATAGCTCATCTTTTAAACTATTTTATCAGGTTCTTTACAAAAAAAAAAGACTTTCTAATTTAATTCTCCTGAGCTTTGTCTGAGCATAGGTATTTTTTACTCCTGTTTTTACAAGTGTCAAAACTGAAGTTTAGAGAATTTCAGTTTGGTCCAAGGGTTTTTAAAAGGCAAAGTAGTGTTATGAATCCAAAGTCATTCTTCCTACTCCAATTTGGCAGCCTACCCAATATTTTTGCAGATGTCATAAAGCAGAGATTTGGTGTTGATCTTTTTTTTCAGTTTTATTTTTTGATTTATTTATTTATTAAAATTGATTTTATTTTTTTAAATACATGACAGCAGAATGCATTACAATTCTTATTATTCATATACAGCACAATTTTTCATATGTTTGTATATAAAGTATGTTCATGCCAATTCATGTCTTTATGCATGTAGTTTGGGTTTTTTATTTTTTTATTTTTGCATTACAATTCTTATTGCACATATATACCACAAGTTTTCATATCTCTGTATCTAAAGTATGTTGACACCCAATTCGTGTCTTCATAAACATACGTTAGATAATAATGTCCATCACATTCCACCATCCTTGCTGATCCCCTGCCCACTCCCTTTCCCTCCCACCCCTCTTCCCTATCTAGAATTCATCTATTCCTCCCATGCTCCCCCTCCCTACCTCACTATGAGTCAGCCTACTTATATCAGAGAAAACATTTGGCATTTGTTTTTTTGGTATTGGCTAACTTCACTTAGCATTATCTTCTCCAACACCCACCATTTACCTGCAAATTCCATGATTTTATTCTCTTTTATTGCTGAGTAAAATTCCATTGTGTATATATGCCACATTTTTTATCCATCCATCCAGCTAGGTTGGCTCCACCATATAGCTATTGTGAATTGTGCTGCTATAAACATTGATGTGACTGTGTTTGTGTTCATCTTTGACACTGTGAAATAAGATAAAATCAAATTGAGTAATTCATGCTCCTAAATCAACAGATATCAATTCATGGACTTCCAGTTAACCCAGTATATAAAGGAAGATGAGAGAAAGAAGAGATGACATGCCTCTTATAGATTTTATATGCAAGATTTTTTTTTCTTTTTAGCACCTGTGGTTGAACTCAGAGGTACTCAACCACTGAGCCACATCTCCAGTCCTTTTTTTATTTTTAATTTTGAGACAGGGTCTCCCTAAGTTGTTTAGGACTTTATTATATTGTGGATACTAGCTTTGAAATTGTGATCCATCTGCTTTAGCCTCCTGGGGCTGCTGGGATTACAGGTGTGTGCCACCATGCTTGGCTATATGCTAGAATTTTTAAGAAAAACACTATATTGTATCCATTGAAGAAATTGAAATCCATTGAAGAAATCAGTTTTATGATTTATCTAGATTGGTCTGATTTTTATTTTTTAGAAAGTGGACCAGGTGCATATGAATCAGGCATTATGGTAAGCAAAGCTGTGGAAATCTCTATCCAAGGAAAACTTCTTAAACCTGCGGGTAAGCATATAAGTACATATAAACATGACCAGAATTAAAAACATAGTTAAATATAAAATTGGAGATAAAATTAACTTGATAGTATACAAAATTGAAGAATTTTCAAAGTGGATATGTTAATATACTTAAGTTTATGCAATCACTTTAGTGTAATGTATCACATTTAGTGTGATATATCAGAATTTCAAATACAAAATATTAAATCTAGAATTGATCTTGTGACCATATCATGCTCTCCTACTTTCAATACACACAATATTATGTGGCCAAGGTTGTAAATATTTTTAATAATTTAAACTTAAAGCATTAGGTTTTTATCACTGGGGGAAAAGATACATCATAGGTAACCTATACCCTAGATTACTATATATCTGAAAAAGAAAGATAGGGCTCTATTGCATGTACAATAAAATATGGAAAATGATTTTTGGTAAAATAATTGAACAAAGAAAAACATTGTAAAACTTAGGATCAATGAGAATTGGAAGTGGACAAATGCAATACTATCTTTTTTATTTTTTCACTATGGGATTCAGTATTGTATGAAGTTTAGAAAGAGCATATATTAAAATTGGGTCAGATGGAAGTAGGGAGATTGTTTTGATGTTACTGAGGGTGATTCTACTTCATGAATTCACTCCTTCCCACATTCTCTCATTCACTTCGTCCTTCCTTAACTCCATCAGTTATTCTCTTAGCAACTGGTTCACTTGCCCATGTGCTCACTCATCTACCCACTCTATCAATAAGTATTTCCTAAGCACCAATCACATGTACTGATAGGATTAGGGCAGCCTCTTAAAATATACTGCTTGAATGACTTCATGTTGATGAAGTTATCCCTGACACTCCTTTTTTTAGCTTATAGTATTAATTAATTGGCCAGATTCTGGTTGTCAAATAAAACTGTTTTATGAATATTAATTACAGTTTATGGAATAGTTTGAGAGCTATTTACATTATTTCTTAATGAAGACGCTAAGAAATACATCTTTATAAGAATATTATATTTCAAACCATCATTTATTTGCTATTGTATAAAATATCAAAAGTGCTAGTATACCTAATTATCACTTTAAATTAATTAAAATTATTTTTCAGTTGTTGGAATCAAAATTGATGTAAATTCTTGGATAGAGAATTTCACCAAAACCTCAATCAGGGATCCGGTAAGATAATTTTTTTAAAAATTTTTATGTTATACTTAATATTGTAAAAATTCAACCTAGAAAAAATACCATTATACAATGACAAAATATTTTTTAGTGACACTATATTAAAATAGAAATATTTATTCGTATTTTTTGAAGCTTTTTGTTTAAATTAATAAATAAAAAGGTAGTTCAAATTTATGACTTGATATGCTACTATATATTTTGATTGATATTTCTTATGCTAAAACTTTCTCTTATGAACTAGACTATTATTTTATTCTAGATAAATCATTCCAAAACTCTAATTATAACAATCATAATTAATACTAATTAATGTTACTTAATATATTTGAAATCAACTTTTTCAAAAAGTGTGAAATGATAATTGTGTCCCTGTCTTTCAGTGTGCTGGTCCAGTTTGTGACTGCAAAAGAAACAGTGATGTAAGAAAACTCTTTAAAAATATATTTAACTACAGTAGGTTATAGTGTTACTCTTGCTCACTGAGACTTTAAAGATAAAAAGGGGTATATGAATTTTTAATCTTATGCTAAAAAGATTCTGTGGAAATGTGAAATAGGTATGAATGGAAATAGGTATGAATTTGAATTTATGTGCTTTCGATTCCTAATTTTATTTTATATTTTTCTTATTTGGCAGTGCAGAGTATTAAAGCCAGGGCCTTATATATGCTAGGCAAGTGCCCTATCACTGAGAGAGAAGAACTAATTTCTAGCCATAAATGCCTTTTAAAATATTCATGTAGTATGGGTAGATTAAAAATATATATATATTAGATTCTTTTTCCATACTTGTCTTTAGCTGTATTTCTGGATGGGTAATTTCCAACCAAAGCAATCTTTTGGTTCCCAATGTAGTCTTCACTCATCTTCTGCACTTTCTTTTTATTTGTTCACACTGTTATATAGTAATGGAAAACATTTTTTTAACTAAACTTAAAAATAATTATATAGTTTATAGTTACATAGGTTATTTCAAAATTTTGTTTACAAGTATCGGATTATTTTGTATTACTCCCATTTCTCTTTGAGAAATTAAAAAAGAAAATGTGGATTAACTGTTCAAAAATTGAAGAGGCTGCAAATATAATACTTGATAATGGCAAGGATTATAAAGGATGACAAATCCCACAATTTTCTTCTATCTTTTTATGTGAAATGTCCAAGAGAAACAGGGGTATCATTTCTACATCTGCAATATTATAAGCCAGTAATTTTAATTGTTTTTCTAGCTTTCTCATTTTTTAGACTATTTAGCAGGTGTTTTTTTAAAGCAAAGGTTCTAACAAGGTACTTCCACATTAGGGAAATGTATTATGTTCCCAAATGGTAAGCAATGTGTTTTTATTTATTAAAAGTTATTGATTTTCTCTGGGCCCAGTGATGCAAGCCTATAATCCTAGTGGTGCTGGAAGGTAAGGTAGGAGGATCACAAGTTCAAAGCTAGCCTCAGAAACTTAGCAAGACCCTGTTTCCAAATAAAAAAATGGCAAGGTCTGGGGATATTTCTCAGTGGTTAAGCATCTCTGAATTCAGTCCTTATATATTTAAAAAATTAAAAAAATACAAAATACAAAAATATGCAATATAAACACACACACACACACACACACACACACATTTTCTTATTTTTAAACTGGGTGGTAACTTTTCCTACATTTAAGGGTGAACTTTTTTTTAACTCAGCCATAAGGATTTTGTTTTCATCTTTTAATCTATAATTATCCAACCAAACATTTTTAATACAAAAATTTAAAATAGTTATAATCCCTTGATTGATTTTTCCTTTTTAATCTGTGAAGTATATTTGCCGCAGTCTTGGCTGGGCACAGAATCACGAGCCACTCAAGCAGGAACAAAACTTTATTTTGAAAAAGCCGCCAATACTCTGTAGGCGCTGGCAAGCCAAACCCGGTCCTCCCACGCGGGCCTCCACCGGAACCGCGTTTCCCGGAACCGGGGGTCCCCCGGACCTCCCCCGGAATTCCCTCCTACTATCCTTCCCCAACCAGTGGGAACTCTCCATGAGTCCCGTAACATGAGTCCGGTAGCAGGCCAAGGTGAACAGCGGGAGTCCAATTTCCATATGAATGTAAATCTTAACATAATCATCTCAGTGGCTAGCTGGCGTCACTTTACAACCAAAGGTGCCATACATCGTATATTTGCTTGTGGCTCCTAGCATATATTTATGGTTTTTGTCAGTTTTTTCAGTTTGCTATGACCAAAAACTTTTCTGACAAGAAAAGTTAGAGAAGGAAAAAGTTTATTTAGGGTTCACAGCTTCAGAGGTCTCAATCCATGGACAGTTTGCTCCATTCCTTGAGGCCTGAGATTAGACCGAACATTATTTCAGAAGAGTGGGGTGAAGGAATGTGGCTCAGGATATCACATCAGGAAGCAGACAGTGAGCTTTCCTCACCACAGACAAAATATAAACCCCAAAGGCATGGCCCAATCCACCCAGTTCCTCCAGCCACACTACCTGCTTACAATTACCAAATTAATCCCTATCGGGAGATTAATGCACTGATTAAGACTCTCATAATGCAATCATTGCACCTCAAAACTTTCTTTTACTGTTTCACACATAAATTTTAGGAGGAAACCTAATAGCTAAATTGTAACAGGAACTGGTTTATAAATATTTTTTCTTCTCATAATACTAAATATATATTTAAAATGATGAAATAGTGACATATCATCAAATATTTTTGTCCAATTTCCTGGATCATTTATATGACTTATGTGATAAAGATTAATTGGATATTTGGTGGAATGGATATCAAGCCCTTGTGATTTAATATCAATATATGCTTTCCTATAATTTTATCAGAATTTCCTATACATATATGCTAAAGAAAAATAGTTGATTTTTCCCTATTTTTGTTGTTCTGATCATTAACAAATAACAGAATAATGATAGTGCAGTCTTTAACTCTTCCTATAGTGTGTTGACTATTATTTTTATTTTGATAGGTAATGGATTGTGTGATTCTAGATGATGGTGGGTTTCTTTTGATGGCAAATCATGATGAATATACTAATCAGGTATGTAACTCAAGAAGGAGGTACGGGTTTCTAATGCGTATTTTGGTGATCAACATTACAGAACCACTACAAACAGTGTATATAAATTGATACATTATTTTATTCATGCCACATAAATTTTCAAGTGATTAATATAATGTAAACTATAATACATACATGCTAAATGTAGCTTTTCTTTGTTTTCTAATCACTTTTACTTTTTGTCACCAATAGTTATCATTAAAGACTTTAACATGATATGGACTTATTTTCAACTTTAAAAATTTTAAAAGTTATTGCATATTAAATATTTATCAGTTGATAGCATCTACCTTAATATGTGACTAGTTGAACACTATTTTCTAGTTTCAAATTTACAAATTGGCATCATATAGGCTATTAGGCTCACCCAAGAAATTCTCATTTTGAATCTGTGTTTCTTGTGTGCAAGCTCTCTCTCTCTCTCTCTCTCTCTCTCTCTCTCTCTCTCTCTCTCTCCATATCAAAAGATATCTATACACTAGACTATTTATTGAATAACAGTTGTTTCTTTGTTAGACCTAAATAGCTAAAGATTGTCCCTTTAGGTGAGTCTCCCCACAGCTCACCACATCTCTTTTATATGCTACTTATCATTTCCTGGAAGGCATTTGCTTTGTGTTTCGTTGTATTTATTTAACATATACAACAAGATGCTTTGATACATGATTATTACTACAGTCAATTCAATTAACAATCTGACATAATTATCCTTTTTGGGAGGTGGGAAGAACACCTAAAATCACATTTCCAGTATATAACACAATATTATTAACTGCAGTCTTCGCTTGCACATTAAATCTCTAGGCCTTTTTAACTGCAACTCTGAGCCATCTGACCCACATCTCCTGGTTTCCCATGACCAATGCCATTTTACTAACCTAGGATGCATTTTACTGTGACATTGATGTGTAATAATCTGTGCCCATTTGACCCACAAATAAAATAAACTGAGTAATGAGAATACTTAATCTCATTTTGGTTCTTTTCACATTGCCACATGCAGGTTTCTCATTTGCCCTTGTTTCTAAGCCCTTGTTTTGGTTCACAATTTCTTAGTTGTATTTCTTTTCACTGTATTGATTCAGCTGTTCATGTTTGGCTTAAATTTGAAACTTTGTTATTTTTTTTCTTTATCAGATTGGACGATTTTTTGGAGAGATTGATCCAAGTTTGATGAGACACCTGGTTAATATATCAGTTTATGCTTTTAACAAATCTTACGATTATCAGTCAGTATGTGAGCCCGGTGCTGCACCAAAGCAGGGAGCAGGACATCGCTCCGCATATGTGGTCAGTATCATCCATGGGTGAATTAATTTAATGGGACATTCAAGAATAGATCAGCATAATGACATTTTTATTATTTTTATAGCCATCAATAGCAGACATATTACAAATTGGCTGGTGGGCCACTGCTGCTGCCTGGTAAGTCAGATTTTTAGTTTTATTAGTAAAGAAAAAAAGTTGTTTTAAAATAGTAAAATATTTGATGAAATTATGAATTTTGTGACAGGTAAATTAAAGTAATTTTTCATTTCCCATAATACATACTGAAAATATTTATAAAGAGTTGTTCTTAAATGATCATAAGAGATTCACAATTAATTTCTTTACATGAAAACAATGTTATGATCAATGAAACCTCACCTTCTCTAGAGAAAAAATATGCATATTTTTCCTTGTTTTATACTTATTATGAAAGTTATTATTTATTTTCTTTAACATCCAAATTAGATATCTACATTGATCCAATGTGTAACATGATGACACTTTTCTACTCTTTTACTATTATTACAGAAATTGACAGTTTTAGAGTCATCATGTTGCTGAAATGAATTCAGTTTTCTTCCCGCTGATTCATTTCTCCTACCTCCCACTCCCACCTCTGTCCTGTTACCTATGGAAAAGAGTTGTTTAAACTGTCTATGGAGACACTGTGGGAAATCTGGAAAGTCACATTCCTTGTTCTTTTTTCCTAACCAGACAGTCACTGAGCTACATCTTGTGTCTAGGACTTATTATTTCCTCCTCCCTTTTTTTCTTTTTTTTTTAACTTTTTTAAAAAATTTTATATTGTCACCCTACTATATTTTCTTTTCCTTATTCCATGTAGATGAATCTGTACAATTCATTTGATATTGAGGTTTTTCCAGTTAAAATTAAATGATCATATCATTCTATTAAAGTGGTAAAGCATATTTTAGATAAAAACACTCCTTTTTTTCCCCCAAGAATGATATTTCTGGGTATGTTGAAAATATTTGTATAGTAAGAATGTTTTCTATATCTTGTAGTGATCCAAAATACTTTATCATATTTTTTGGCTCAAGTCTACCCTGCCTTTTCTAAATGATTCTGTTCCAGATGATTCTGTACAAGATTTGGATCAATTGTCTTTTATAATGAAGCTGAAATGTGCCATATGCTCTTTGTATAATTTATATACAAATTATTTCATGAATGTCACATTATATATCACAAATATATTCTTTATAACAAATAGCTCACAAGCCCAATTCTGTGGAATAAACAAGGTCATTTTTTGTTTCAACATTGTTTTAAAAGCCAAACAGAAAATCCTGTACATAAAAACCTGAAATACTGACATTCTCCTTGTTAGAGTTACCAGTCCTGTATGATAGTACTGCATATTCAGCTCCTTTCACACATTTATGTCTCAAACTTGGCTTCAGACACCTCTGTCTTCATGACTTCATGATTTTTAAAAGTTTCAGTATTTTATATAACCTAAGATATACTTATATGAGAATGCTCCAATCCTTTTTCAATGAACAAACTCTAAAATTTTCTCAAATCAATAAGAAGGAAATATGTACTTACGTGCATGTATACTTGCAAAAATACTCGTATTTTATTATAAAATTTATAGTAATTATTCATTTTAAAAATTCAGGTCTATTCTCCAGCAGTTTCTCTTGAGTTTGACTTTCCCACGGCTCCTGGAGGCAGGTATGTAAATGGTCAGATGTTAACAACTATCAAAATTTCTTTTTAGATGTGCTGAGTTCAGTAAGCTCAAAGAGCAAATGTTTGTTTGTGAGAAAAAGATCATCCATTTGACATTTTGGCAGATTGAAGTTTTCATCAACAATTCCCTAGTTCACATTGGCCTCTATTTGGCAATACATTTATTTTATGGATACTTATTGGGTACCTTTTACAGGCTGTGAGGATAAACAGGTCAATTGAAGCTTGTAGCCTTCCACATTAATTTTGCCCTGTGAGAAATGACTCTGGGGACTGACTAGTGTCCCCTCATGGTGGTTATCTTTTTTCTTTTTTTAAATATTTTTCATTAGAGTTTTATTGTTATACATAGTAGTTGGGTTCATCCTGACAAATATGATCTTTGTTTTGATTCCCACAGTTGAGATGGAGGATGACGACTTTACTGCCTCCCTATCAAAGCAGAGCTGCATAACAGAACAAACCCAGTATTTCTTTGATAACGACAGTAAATCATTCAGTGGTGTATTGGATTGTGGAAACTGTTCCAGGTATTTTGTTCCTTGATTTCACTAAGAAATTGCATTCACTTTCATAATCATTACGGAAAAGAATGGACTGTCATTGGAGTTAGACGTGTCATTGTTTTAAACTGAAACGTCAGTCGTTATAAGCTTCAAAATTTATAAATTTTAAAATTCTAAATATTACAAGTTGTAATTACATGATTAGGATAATTGGCTTTATTGTAGGCAGAACAGAAAATTTTAAATTTCATTTTAAAAAAATCCATATTTAAAATCTTCTAACATAGAGAAAGTTAAAGAATTATATTAACTCTAATATAATTAACTTAAATTATATCAGTAGTTATAAGCCAAACATGGTTTCTTTTCACATAAGGTAACTAAACAGGTTTTCAAAACCACAGTCTGGGGTTTTTCTTTGCTTTGTTTTTACCTCTGGTTATCTCTGATATGAAGAATTGAATATTATCTTTGACTTGAAACTGAAGGAAATAGGGATAAAATATCATTTCATAAGGTCATGGTTAACATTAGTATTTACAAAACATCTTTAAAATCTTTTGGAAGAGATGGAAAATGTAATTGGTTATAATGGGAAAGAGAAGAAGGCAAGAGGAAGACTTTAGAAGGTTTGAGGGGAAAGTGATAATCCATGTGCCACAGGATTCCTGAGAACTCAGCAGCAAGTCACAGCTTTCATAGCACAGAGTTGGGACATTTTACTTTTAGAGACAGAATGCAAGTTACTACAGAAGAAATGTTAACAGAGGATAGAGAAATATGAGGAGGCAAGGTAATCTGAGATCATGTAAAGGCTGAAACAGTTAGTTGCTAGGGGATTTGGAAAGGCAGTCTATAACAGTTGAAGTATTTTTTTTTTCTTTTAAAGAAGGGGTTATCATGAATTTTAATAAACATGGTTAGTGTGTTTTATGACTTAATTTTGAAAACAACTATGTCCAAGAAGGAGGTAGAGGGTATGAATAGGAGAGGAATAGGGAGAAGTCAAACATGAAATAAAAAAAGCAGATCAACTTGTTTGGAGCACTGTAAGCCATTAACTGCAAGGAAATGGACTTGTAGCAAGTGACATGTAGACATCAGAGTTTAGGGTCCTTGGACCTGTCATTAACTGTTAACTGAGGTCCAATAATAACAATGCATACCTCACAGACTAAGTTAATACATAAGGTTTCTCTCTCTCTCTCTCTCTCTCTCTCTCTCTATATATATATATATATATATATATATATATATATATATATATATAGTCTTGAATATATATATTCAAGACATTTGAGTCATGGTTTTGATTTGCTTATGTTTGTGTTCCAAGTTCAGTGGAAAAAAGTAGTGAAATTCCATTTCTAGGGAAAACATGTAATCATAATAAAATTTCTTTAGTGGTATTTTGCATTTTTACTTTGGTTGCACAGGAGAACAGATGCACCTTAGGGTATGGCTAAAATAGGATGGAATTTAAAGCTCTTGATTCTGTCTCTGTATTGTCCAATGTAGGAGTTACCAGCCACAAGTGGCTATTTAAATTTCCATTAAAGTGAAATGAAATTAATTAAAGTACTGTGCCTCAGTCACACATGTCACATTTCAAGTGCTTCATAGTTTCTTGACTAAAGTATTCCCTATTGAACAGAGTAGAAAACATTTCCATCTTCACAGAAAGCTTGCTGAGCATTATTAATCTAGTCTTTATTCTGCCCTTAGCTTGGGCACAGCACTTTTGTGCTCCTCATTTTCTTACCTATAAAATAAGGCATCTTTGGCAAACTTTTAGAGGTCTTTAAACATAACAAATTAAACTTTTCTCCCCAAATGTCAACAATAATTAGTACAGATTTTGCAATGAAGTCTAACACTTTATTTTTTTTTCTTTTTTTTTTTAATTTTTTATTGGTTGTTCACAACATTACAAAGCTCTTGACATATCATATTTCATACCTTAGATTGAAGTGGGTTATGAACCCCCAATTTTACCCCAAATGCAGATTGCAGAATCACGTCGGTTACACATCCACAATTTTACATAATGCCCTATAACACTTTAAAATTGCCATAGATATTTACCATTAATTTGCAAGAGGTAATATGTCCATGCTTATAAATAAGAGTGTGGTCATCTCTTTTCTAAAATCATACTCATTCTGCTGTACTAATTTGTTAATAGTGATATTTTGTGTTTCAAAGTCATATTTTGCTTCTCGTTTAAATATGTGACAATTTTGGGAAACTTCTATTCTTTCCCCCTAAAGTTACTTTTCATTTTATGTGATACTTTAACATTTGTTTTTCAGAATCTTTCACGTGGAAAAGCTTATGAACACCAACTTGATATTCATAATGGTGGAGAGCAAAGGCACATGTCCTTGTGACACACGGCTGCTTATACAAGCTGAGCAGACTTGTATCCTTTGATGTCAGATGTTCAGAACACAAAACCATCTTAATTATTTTATCCTTGTCATATTGTTTATGATCATTAGAGTACTATGATCCCCACAAGGGAAGAATGGTTCCCTCACCCAAAATGTGGTTTAAATGTACAAACTGATTATGCTGTTCACACACCATTAAAATCCCCAAGTTATCAGGTTGATTGTGTTGTATGAAAGTGATGGCATAGATGTCTCTTGCTTGCTTGTGGGAATAAACTCATTTCATTGTACTTTTTTAATTGTGTGGAAAAAAAAAAAATGTCCTTAACGAGTCTCTTTAGCGGATGGTCCAGACCCCTGTGATATGGTTAAACGACCCAGATACCGGAAAGGGCCTGAGGTCTGCTTCGATGACAATGTCCTGGTAAGACAATGCTTTCACTGGATTAAAACATTATAACTTAATGGTCATTGTCCACAAGAACTTAAGGAGATAAGCTTCAATTTTAACTCAAGCACAATGTCCTATTCATAGTTTTTCTCATTAGCATGATGTACTTGCTAGTTCAGATTTTTCATTTCAGTAGTTTCCATGGTTAGCATAAACTTAATAGTTGCTTCTTCTCTCTGTCTTTCCCACAGAAATTGTACTTTCAAACACAACTCCAGTCAATTTACTAATAATTCAAGGTCACAAATTTGATGATTTTAAAGACTTTCTGATAAATAAGAACTTCTAGTGACTGTTACTTATGGTGTATGTATTGCCTACCTTCATTTATATTTAAACCCTGAAAATACAAAAGTTATTTTGATTATGATATTTATGTTAGTTTGTGTTTAGTCTTCACTCAGTCTGTTTTAGAACTTAGTATATAGCTAATGTCCTGCTTTGTTTTACATAGTTTCTGATTCTATCAGATATTAGATTTGTATTATTTCTCTAGATTGTATTAATGTTTTTCTCTATTATTTGAAATATAACAGGTCAGTTATACAGAATTAGTTTGATGAAATACTGCAAAGCATCTTTAATATATGTTATTTAAAGATGATCATCACTATTTTTGCTATAATTCAAGTGTCTTTCTCTAATAAATACTATTGTTACTATGTATATAATAAACTTTAAAAATATACTTTAAAAACTATTATTATTTTTAAAAAAATATTATTATTATTATTATTATTAAACCTAGGGCACTTTAACATTGAGATGCATCCCCAGACCTTTTTATTTTGAGACAGGATCTTGCTCGAATGCTGAGGTTGGCCTCAAACTTATGTTCTTTCTGCCTCAGGCTCCCAAGTCATTGGGATTAGAGACATATGCCACTGCATCCAGCTAAAATTATTTTCATCTCAAAAGCCAGATAAAAATCTATGTCCACTTATTTTAATGATTTTAAGTATAATATTTTACAATTCTGATTTTCGATTATGTCTGTGTAGTGAGTGGCTTGCTCACAACAATGAGCATGTACATATGGGGCATGAATTGGCTATTCTAATAGCATGTCAGAACAGCCCTTGATGAATGTTTATTTTTAGAATATTTATTTATTTAGAATAGGTTTAGCTACTCAGGTGTATACATAGCCACATTTGTTCCACAGAGAATAAGGCATTTTCATAGACACATACTAGGTAACTAGGTAATATTAATTAAAAATGGGGCAAAGAAAATAAACTTAGTGGTAGAGAATAGGATTAAAAATGCAAGAGCTGTTAAACAGTAAATCCCAGATATCTCTGTGATGAGTTCTGACTAGTCATCTTGATAGTGAAAATGATTCAGAATTATAACTGAGTTGTTTTTCAGTTTTACCCTTAGGTACCCTTAGGGAAACTTCACTCATCAATTATTTGTGACCAACCTTCAACAGTGCAAAGACAGTTTACTCAGATGAACTTTAAAAATGATATACAAAACCTATGCCCTAAAACAATTTCCTTCTAAGGGCTGTATATTTTGACCAACAAATTAAAAATATTTGACTCAGACAAAAATTTCCAACCATTCAAGTTCCCATAAATTGTGTATTGGGTTGTGTGTGAAAGTACAGCTCTTGCTCAGTAGCTTGGTGTGCTAATAATATGTTTCTTTAGCAGTGGAGTATTTTGGTAATGCTTATTTGCAATGGTCACTGTGAATCTGCTCTGGATGGAGGCTCACATTAACTGCTAATTGCCAGCAAATTGCATGAAATCTCATCTTGTATGTCTTCTTTTCTGTGTTTTCTTTCCTTTCCCTGTACTTGCTACTTTGCCCGTTATTAATAGGATCAACTTATATGCACAACGAGTCGTGCCTGTACCATGATGTCAGCTCCTATCTTCATTTTACTGCAAGTTTTCATGTGGTGTGGATGGTCAGTCACTTTCTCTAATTTTTATTTCTTTTTGTTTTTCACTTGAAATTTTAGAAAATAACCCATATTCCTAAATCCTCAATAATGTCCTGAAGCAAGGTTATTAAAATTCTAATTCTAATATTATTTTGTAAATTGCTGATTTCTAATGGTACCTAAGTTTCTCATCCTAAACCGAACATAACAAATTCCTATATTTATTTTAAAACCATTTTCTCATAACATATTTGTGTAAAGATTGTCACTGTTTACAAAAATGTATACAGCTTTTATGATAGCACACTTTTACTAAAGAGAAATATCTAACAACAGCTAATTTATATTTTTTAAATGCTAGCATGAAATTAATTCTGATTTTCTTATCAACCGGTCTAGTTTAATTAACTTAGAGTTTTTATTCCCCAAATATTGATATTCTTATTGAAATAAGTGTTTCTAATTTCTAAGTTTATTCAATTAAATATTTCTTCTATTAAACCAAAATTATCATTTTTACTAATATTTATAGTACTTTCTGAATTATGTAAGCAATGCAGATAAGTAGGTGTTTGGGAGATGCATTTGTGTTCAGAATTCTATTTATTGTTACATGGTTTCATTTCTGATGCTCTGGAATAATCATGATTGTGCTACTAGAGCAACTTCTGTTGTAGTCTTTCTTCATCAGTCTCTAGGTATTCATTGATTAGGAAACCACTAGATGGAGATATGGCCATTACTAAGAATGCAATGAGCTCCTGGGGGTAGGGAGACTACAGGAGTAGAAGGATTCTCAGAAAATAGCCTGATTTGTTTTGGGATAACAAGATAATCCTTATCATGAAAAAAATATTCCAAGTCAAAGGTATTTTAGCTAGTTTTATTAATTAAGGTAAAAGGCCCAAATTAAATAATCCCTCTTCATACACACTATCTTGATATATAGGCAGCTATTTGAAATAGAACTTTATCAAATCCCTTAAGAAGTACTCAGTTACATAAGATGGACAAAACATCAATAATAGCTATCAGCCACCTGCCTGCATAAGAAATAAGTAAATGATGGAAGAAGGAATTCTATGCAATTTGCTCAAACTGGGGAGAAACAGATTGTCAGGGTCACACAGAAAGTTAAAATTTATAGAAATGAAAGTGAGTTGATATACATATATAGATTTAGCCTGTGCTACACTGGCTCAGGAGGGGCTTGATCTCCACCGTCAGCTTTCTTGACCTCCCTAGGAAGGGAGAACTAGGCCCACCCCCTCAGCCTCCACTCCCAGTATGAGGAAGTTGTTTGCAATTTGAGAGGGGCCCCCTGCTTCATAGGGAGCCTGCTTCAAAATCATGCAGTACACTCGCATGCACTTGTCCAAATATATGTATTTGTTAATTTTATGTGTTCTAATATAGCAGTAATACTGAGAAGGTAATACCCAAGGTATTCATAGAATTCATCACTGGATAGTGAAAGCATTAATTTTACTCACCTTTTCTATAGTGAGAGCAAATTACATTGACTTTTTTTTTCTATGTAAATTTCATAACCAGAACAAAAAAACAACAAAAAAAAAAAGGTTAAGAAAATTGAGTTTCCTTTGCTTAGCAAACAAAGTATTTGAGCTATGGTTGGTTTCCTGAGACATCTGCCTTCCAAGACAAAATACTTATTCTACAGTTATATAGCCAAAGGTATTTAACAGCACAAGGTAAACTCATGCCAGTTGGGTATAGATAGACTCTCTTTGAAACATTTAAAGGAAATGTTCTTGTATCCTGTATAGTCCAAAAAGGATATGGATTGTGGGTATACAATTATGAACCTCCACACTATGAGGACTTCCTTAAAACACAAGTGTTCAAATGAGACCTTTTGGCAGTGGTTTCATGAAGATTTCAGTGGTGAACAACAACAACAGCAAGTAAATAAAGATCAAGATGTTAATTAAAGCAGAAAATAAGCCAGTAATTTCTCCATTAAGAAACTTTTATTTTATGTAACCCTACTTTATAAAAGGATGCTATGGATACATAAATATTGAACATGCATAAAAATATCTATATGTTTATTAATCTTCCTACATTTAAAGAGTTTAACACATTCTACCTATCTCATGGGTTTATGTAGTTGGGTGATAAAATACTATGTAGAAAGACAGCTCATGTGTTATGGGCATTATTGCTATCAAAGGATTTACTGTATAGTATCTATCTACCTTAAAATTTTTAGCATGTATTTTCTTTGGAGCTTAGGGTGACTTTAGTACAGACTTACCTGAACTCAATAATTAGTTTTTAATTCAGAAAAGAGCAAAACGTCCTTAGCCAAATGTCTGAAACACTTTATTTAAATAGATTAAAATTCTATTATTTGTGCAATTAGTTGTTCCAGGTTCCAGTTGTGGAAAGAAAGACAGGGAAAGATTTAGTTTTAACAACAGCACATTGAAGAGATTTTTAGAGTTATGTTTCTTTCAAGAAGTTATGGAGAAGGAAAAGAAACAAAGAATTCTCGGGTGACATATTATTAAGTCTTTTGAGAGAAGTCCCATGTGAGAAGTCTAGTAAAAAATAGTCTTATTTTAAGCACACACACACACACACAGTGTATGTGTGTGTACTGCATCTTTTTCTATTTTAAAGTTAAACTGAAATAAGGTACCAAGCTATTATTTTTTACTGAAATGATTTTTAAAATGATACTGATTAATCTGGTCATGGTTTCAGTGGAATTTTAGCCTCTACAAGACAGAAAACACTGTTTCCTCCCACAATGTGTTCATTTGTGATTTAAAATGGTTAAAAAAATGTATCTCATAATTTACTTCCACGTCATAATTTCTGTTCTTATTGCATGTGATTGCAACATGTAAAACATGATCAGGAAATTAAGGGGTCAGATTTTTTTCAGTGTGAATCGACATACAGCCTACAGGGACTCCAAATAATTTATGTAACCTACCACCTCTGAAATTGGTAGACATCTCATCATCACATGGAGGAAATGGGGGGGGATATATGTATGTATATGTACACACACACACACACAATGAAGTAGGAGCCAGAGGGCAAAATACATTTCTAGAATATAAAGATATGTTTTATATTCATAAGAATTTCCTCAACCAATGTACATCTTTTACATGAAAATGAGTTGTATGTATACAACAGTTTTTAATACTTTGCCAGAACTGCAGAGTACTCCTGGCTGTGTGACAATTAGGTCTTCTTTTGAGTATTACTTTATGTCTGTGGCCTTATTAACCAGTCAGCATGTGCACTGCTTCATTGAGTGCCTACTATTATTTATCAAATGCTGCACACCTACTGTGTATCATGCCACACCTATATGTGTGAGATACTTAGGGGAGATATATATCTCCACTCATGTACACATACAATTTTTTTTAAATCTAAAATTTGAATGTAACAGGTACCCTGTTTTTTATGTGGTTACCCTAACCTACAGGGAACAGTACCTGAACAAAAAACAGAGCAGTGCAAAGGCCCATTGCAGAGAATGATAGTGTTTTAGGAATAGTTAGGGCTGAGGAAAGGAGAAGAATGTGGGAAGATGAAGGAGCAGCCAGGCTCCAGACCACATAAGACTTTGTAGGCCTTGGTAAGGAATTTGGATTTTGTTTTGAAAGTGATGAGAAATTTTAAACAAGGTATGAAAGGATTTGATTTATGGTTTTAAGAAGAATGCTTTTTGGAGAAGGGATTGTAAAAAGGCAGAGTAGAAGCAAGGAGACAAGTATAGCAACTTCTGCAGAAGCACGGTGGTGACTGGAACTTGAGATGGTCAGAGGAGAGACAGTTGGGTATGTATTTTGAAGTGAGAACTTAGTCGTTATGCTGATGGATACCTATGAGAAAAAGAGGAATCTCAGATGACTGGGAATCTTTAGCCTGATCTGTTTGGGGCAGCTTTTTCACTTCTGTGACTAAAAGAAATGATCAGAACAATTTTAGGCAAGGAAAATTTTATCTAGGGGCTCACAGTTTGAGAAGTCTCAATATCCAGCTTCATTCCTCAGGGCTCAAGATGAGCATAAGCCAAAGACATGTGAGAAAACATGTCCAGAAAGGAATATTATGCACAGTCCTCATGCTGTCTAGCTTTCAAGAGCATTGGACAAAGAATTATTTTATGCTTCTACTTAGATTGGGAGGTACTTTTGAAAGTTAAAGTTTTCCTTTATAAATTATTTTCTCTCAGCCTTCTTTTTAACAAACGAATAAAGAGAAAAGAGTTGTACTCTTCAGACATAATTCAAGAAAGAAATTGTATTTATTTACCAAGTGGCAGGCACTTTGTTTATTCTGGTAAACCAAAACAACAACAAAGTTCTTAATTTTTGAAAGCTTAGAATCTTTGTAAAAATCTTAAGGGAAGAACAAAAGAAAATGTTTTGGTTCATTCTTTTATATAACCTATCATTTTGAACCTTCAATTAGTGAATTCTTAAGAGATGTTTATGACAATGATTACATATGAGTTTTTTTTTTTTCAATGAAGTTCACTACATTTAAAGGTAAATGTACAGATTCTAGAACCCAGGAATAAAAGGTAAAGAAGTTCATATTACTAGGGAACCAAGTAAGCCACCACTATACTTTGGAGAATTTAAATAGATACAGTCATTGCTAATATTTCATGGTTCTCCAAACAAAACAACCTCTCTTTCTAGCTTATCTTTTCCCCATGTATATTTTCAGAATGTCCTTTCATTATTTGTGGTTCAAATACATTATTTTTCATTTTACTTTATGCTTGATGAAGGTACATGTATAACATAGGTACCATATGTTCCCCTTAGAAATTGGATAAAAGAAATATGGTAAATGGAATTTTTTTTAAAAAATTTACTTACTTTTCCTTATAGTGCTCAGTTACTAAGATCATTATTCTTGGGAATGGTAGAACATTATTAAATTTTATTTTTATTTCTTGCCTTCTTAAATATATAGGATTTTTGGTACCATGACACAATATTTTTTATTTAAAAATGGGTATGTTTCTGAAAACAGGATTATTATTTTCTTTTACAATCATTAGAATCTACAACTAAACATTTAAAGCATTTGTCAAATGGTTCTAGGGAAATTGCTTTACTCAACATTGCTGAACAATAAAATCTAGGTGAATGTTATTTATATGGATCCCATTTAGAGCAATTTTACAAGGTGAGTTCAAAGTGAACTGCATATGGGTTACTCTGAAAGATATGCCCCCCTAAATGTTTTTCAAGATTTTATTTTTTTCCTTTCTTTCCAACAGGAGGACTATACCGACTGTGGAGGAGTTTCTGGATTAAATCCCTCCCTGTGGTCTATCTTTGGACTCCAGTTCCTACTACTTTGGCTGGTATCTGGCAGCAGACACTACCTATTGTGACCTAAAACCAAAATCGTCATAAGTCTAGTCCAGACCCTGCCAACACATGAGCCCTCAATTACATTAAAATAGGGTCAACTGTCCAATCAGCAGAACATTAGCTGGGCCTGTACCATGCATAACTCTAAGGCACAGATTCATAAGACATCCACTGGCTGCATGTCAGGGTGTCAGACCCTTAAATTTGTGTGAATGCTGCATCATCTATGTATAACATCAAAGCAAAATTCTATATGTGCTCTATTGGACAATTTGGGAGTCTGTCGTTGCTTTGTTGGTGATTACATGTAAAAGGGCTCCCCATGCAATTGTTTATGAATCATAAGAAATGTCTTGATTTTGACCTGGAATTTCAACTTGCTGCAATTTTACCAAGAAAGTCACTAGGGGTGGCGGGGAGTTATGTTTGCCTTCACATATTCTTCTGTTCAGAATTCCTGCTTTGAATAGTTAGTGAGGGAGGGCAGGAAAGAAAGTAGTAACATTGATCTAAACTGTTGAAATATAAAAAAAAAAAAAATGACTAATTTTCTGCCAAAAATTAGCCATGAATAAAATGCCTTATGAAGAATGACTTCTCTGCCAAAAATAAAACACAATTGAAGACCAATTAAATTTTGGTGAGGTAATGAATTGATGGTTTGACAATGTTAACTGAGAAACTATTAAACTAAAGGTGCTTGTGGGTGAAATTTGAACACGTGACTTATTTCCTCATAAATGTAAGCCCTTAAATGCTTTGACGTAATGTCCTTTTGTTCACAGTACAGTTATGTAGTTCTAGCCAGATATTTAAAAATGCTCTAAGAAAAGCTTGTTGGGGGGGAGGGGAATGTTTTTCTTGTGACAAATGAACTTGGGTCACCAAGGGTATTTTGCATGATGCTGCTGCTATTTTAACTTTTTGGTTTTTCTCTTACTGTAGAGTGTAGTCCATTGAAAAGTTAACTGAGTGACATTATTGTCATGTAAGAATCTGAACCTTGCGGTGTAAATGCACTTAAGTCATCTTTAAAAACGTTGTTAAACTACTCTGAATATACTGTGCAATGTAAATGCTGAATGACTGGGTCAGGTAAACGGTGAAATGAGAAATAATGGATTTTATACAGATTTGTGCTTTTGCCTGAAAACCTATGTACAGATATTTTAAGTACATAAATCAGATTTAACACATTTATTTTTTGAAAAGTACATATATGTTCTCAATGAAGATTCATCCTAGGTTTCCTCTTTGTTCATTTCAATAGTAGCATGTACAATCTGAAAATTGCTGCTGCTGCTGATTCTGTCCCTCCATTTTAAATGATATGATCATTTAACTAACAGTTCCATGGAATTTGGTGAGGGTTTTACAAATAATCTGAACAAACAGGAAACCTTGAATCTATATGTATGCACATGAACACTTGATTGTGAATAAAATTTGTTTTTATACAGCCTCATTGGTGAAAATGGTTAGTGTAGTAAATTGGATATTTCATTGTAGATTAATATTGTAGCAAAATATTATTTACGCTTTTAAATTATTTTCAGGAATAAACAGTATTTGAAGAAAGGATAAAAACAATGAATGTGTAATTCTAGGAATAGTGAATAATTTTATTGAAGGCTGAAAGTATAAAGATATTTTTTATGGTAAAATGCATTTGTTTTCCAAACATGCCAAATATTGGTGTGTGTATATGCTGGAAATTTTCTTATATATCATTTTAATGTCAAAGTTATTTACATTATCCAGCATGCTTTAATATGTTCCACATATCAAAGATATAACCAATTCTTTAGCAATGTTTAAAAGATATATTTGTTTTTAGCTTTGCATACATTTGTAATTCCCTTCTACCACTAATATATCTTAAGTACCACTTGTGTATATTTCCTTATTTAAGTTTTTTTTTAATTTAAAATAGGGGGAGGGGGAATGGAATCACTTTGCCAACTATTGTTCTAAGAATTGACATCAGTTACCATTTCTAACACATTGTCGTGATTTTGTAGTCCATTCATAACTGGTATTGACATTTTAGAAAACACCAAAGTGATTTAAAGATTAATAATGATATGTTTAAATCATGTTGTTTGTTAATGAAATATTTAAAACTTATTAACTTTTGCTAGACCATTTTAAATCATGAAAGTGTTGGAAAGGGAATATCAAAATATAATGTTGTTAGATTGTGTATATAAATAACGCACATTAAAAAAATTTAATTGCTTCCAGCATACAACAAAACTACCTTAAAATTATTTTCAAAGTCTGTTAAATATATCTTCATAGCTAATGTCATTTATATAGTATGTTTTCATCAACTGCATTATTTTGTATTAATCATAGTTAAACTTGGCATCTAGTGGCAGGGCCCTATTTGATTATAAAACTATGACGTGACAACCACACACATGGTAACAAATTGGGTAAGAACATGTTCTCTGATTAAAGATTGTCTTAATGACATAGTAGTCTTCATGCTTTTAGCATGTTTTTGTTGTTGTTGTTGTTGTTTGTTGTTCAAAGACAGTAACACTCATCCCATTAAATTATTATGCTAAATTTTTTATTTTTCTGTGAATTACGTCAATAAGAACTTCAATTTTAGTCTGGTATTAGTATTGACTTCCAAAGACTGAAAAGTATAAGAGATAAATAAAAGGCTTTTTAAACTTTTTTTAACTTATTTAATTTTTACTATACTCACGTAGTTTAATGCAGTTTGTCACTAAAAGTCAGAAAAAGTCTTGCATTGGTGTTGCATAATAAGAATTTTGCATTTCTGGTTTCTTTATCTTTTCTTCATTTGAACAACCAGCATTACTGCCAAACACCAATCGTGGTCCATATTTGTAACAGGTTTTTAACATGACATAGTTAGCAAGTTTGATTGAAAAGATATTTAGGTCCTGGGCCTATAAGATTTTAGTATGATCTTTTTTCATGTTTCTAATGTGTGAGGCATTCTTGCTTAACTTCGAGAAAAATAAAACAAAACAGTGTTGCTGTCATTTGTAAGTTTTCCTATTTATAATATTCTTTTATTAACCTTCAAACTGGCCTTATGGGGTTCAAATAGGCAGTATCCCTTTTAAGTGACCTTTGCAACCCAAGTGTTACTTGCTTATTTGATGCTCTCTTGTATTTTACATCTCATTTAAATCTTTGTCTTGTCTTCACCAAAGCTATAATTCTGTGTCTTGATTTAAAACTCTTAAGCTATTCTATTGATCATATTAATTGACATTAAAATCTCTAAAGGTATAGCATCTAACCTAGGGAGACAAAATGGATGTTGTGACTTTTTCACATGCCCAAATTCCAACTGTTTTATTATTATTTGGAAATTCTATTGTTTTCCATAGTTAACATTGGAAATGTTAATATTGTTAATATCCAGTGTACATTTCTGTAAAGAGCAAATCCAAAGTATCAAGTATTAAAAAATTCCAGAACTTTGAAGAATTACACTGTCCTTACCAATGGTTACATCTATCGTTTAAGTTCACATAAAATAAATTATCTCAAATTCCACCGAGACTAATGGGATACTGTCTTGTATAGATGCCAATCGAGTTTACAGTGTGACCAGGCAAAATTATCTTTCTTGTTGTGTTGTATGATTGTTGGATCATGCTTTTAGGGAAACTTTTAATGAAATGCCCAGTGTGCATCCATGCAAAAGACCAAGTGGCTTTTGTGAACAATAGCTCTTTTCTCCCCTTTATTATGTTCTCTTGACACTTTTGTGGAAATTAACTAGCCTGATAAAAACATTTTGTAAAAATTTGTATAATACTGTTATAAAAATATTTATAATCCCAGAAAATGTTGTGTTAAATCTTGTGCAAAAACAGTATATTCAGAATAAAAGTTTATCATTTAAAGTCACCTCACAGCTTGGATTATTTGCTTTAAAAAAAAATAAGATTCAGATGAAAAAGACAGAGACCTCTCTCATAAATGTATTTTAGGGAAGCAGGTGATAAGGATTCTGGATTTTGGAAATAAAATTTAGGATTATGAAAGTGTTTTTACAGTTCAAAGCATACTTGCAACATTTTTACATAATTCGAAACTTTCTCACCTGTGCCTTCTCCAGGAAGGTGACTTAGGAACTTAATAAATCAGATTTTGGACTACTATTGTAAAACACATTTCCTAGGCAAAAATAATATTTCGTTTCTCGAAGACTTTGGGGAAAATAATTTGAAAGAAATTAGAATAGCTGAAATATGCATATCTTTTATACACTTAACATCTAAATATTTCTGTCAACTTTATAGTAAAAACAGCTGAGGCAATGGAGTGTAACATAAGTTTTATAAAGAAGCCGAGTAAGGTTCCTTTTACATTTACAACAGATCCTTCTTCCTCATGCTCCCCTAATAAAGTCATGGACCCGACATCGTGTGGAATCCAGTATAACGTAAGCCTACCTGGCTTTTTCTTTCTGGGGAATCCCACAAAACAGAACAAAATAACTAGGTCCTAGTGTGTGTTTTGTGTGTGTGTGTGTGTGTGTGTGTGTGTGTTTCCTAGGGCCTCCTATATGTTGGGGCAAGCCCTATTCCCACAGCCATTGGCCCCATATCTTATAAAGGAATTTTAAAAGAAAAAAAATACTTAAAAATATAAAGTAAATATTATTGGTTTTCTGAACATCTCGCCTCATTCTGTACCAATGTATCTCCTCAACCGTGTAACTCCCCAGAGATCCTCATTTCTTCTTGCTCCCATCCCCACCTATTCCTGTGGTCCCTAGCTTCATCAATTTGCCTTATCAAGCATACTCAATCTCATTTCTTTGCAGCCTTTTTGTCCCTTCTACCTGCAAATGCATTCAGAATACCTCTGTTTAAAACAAGCAAACACTCCATTAATCCTATCTTCCTACATTTATAAATCTAGAATTAAAGCAATCATATGTATATCCATGCATACTTATGTGGTAGTCTTTTCTCTTTGCATTACACTCAATAAGGCCTTAGAATTTTGGATCTGTAAGGAACATTATCTGTGACCTCTAATTTACATTACTACTGAAAATTTTTAATTATTGGTAATAATTAACAAAATCAAGGTCTTGAGTGTTTGACTCCTGAACTCTAAACCACTCCTTTATGACAGTGGTTCCAGACACAAGCTCAACACTATGTTGAACTAAGGACAATGTATAGGTTGGAGTAAGATTGCCATTTTTTGCTTGAAAGAACTTTTCTTTTCCAGATATTCTCTTTTTTCTAATTGTCCAAGAAAACTTGACTTTTCTTTGTGAAAGTATGGCATAATTGATTCTTCCTACTAAAAACAACAAAATAAAGTGTAAGTGTAGGTGCATGCCTGTAATCCCAGTGACTCAGGAGAATAAGGCAGGAGGACTGCAAGTTCAAGGCCAGTCTCAGTGACTTAAAGAGGTCCCAAGTAACTTAATGAGACCCTGTCTCCAGATTTTAAAAAAAAAAAAAATCCAAAGGGAGGGACTCATTTCAGTGATAAATCACTCATGTATTTAATCCTCAGTAGCATTAATAAAGTATCAGCAAATTTATGAAGATTGCCAATATCTGCTCCCTTCTCCTTTTTTCATTTACTATTATCCTAATCCTTAAAATTTCTAAACCCAGTAACTACTACTCTATACCTCATTGTTAAGGACATACAGCCAAGTTGTAACTATATTCCAATTATTACCCATGGATCCTGACTTCATCACTTACTGGCTATCAACCATCAACAAGTTGTGTAATGTCTCTAAGTCTCAATTTTCTTGCCCCTCCAAATATAAATAATATCTACATTGTATAACTTTCATGACAAATAAGTAATATAATGATATAAATCACTTAACACAGGTCCCAGCACTATGTAACCACTTAATGATGCCTCCCATTAGCACTATGAATGCTTACCATTATATTCATCTTGCTGGTCATCACAATCATATGCTGGAGCCCTAAAAATTCCAACCATCTGGACCATTAGTGTGTTATCTAAAATAGTCATTGTTTATACACCTGCAGTGTTAGAAGCAGAGACTTGCACAAAGCAAAAATTGTACCTTCCCTTATGGAATTATTGGCTGAGAATATTGAAAATTTCATAAGTACAATAGCATAAGAAGTACTATGGAATAGGAAGTAAATAGAAGCTTACAGAAGTGCACCCAGCAAGACTCAACTGGCTAGAAAGGGTTCCCATGAACTAAGCTGAGAGAAGCAATGATAGAAATAGATGAGTGTATGTGAAAGCCAAGAGACACATTCAAGGAACCGGAAGTAGCTAAATGAGATTTCAGCATGGCTGGAGGGCTGGGTGAGGAGTGCAAGATGGGTATGAGGAGACAAATAGCCACAGCTGGAATGGCTCCTGGATTACATGGATATCTAAGTATTTACAAACCACTGAAGAATTTTAGGTAGAAAACAGTTTGATCATGGTTGCATTTCCAGAAAACCATGCTGTGGAATATGGGGTTAGAAAAACGCCTACAAAAAAAAAAAAAAAAAAGACTTGATCATGGTTGCATTTCCAGAAAACCATGCTGTGGAATATGGGGTTAGAAAAACGCCTACAAAAAAAAAAAAAAAAAAGACCAAGTAAGAGATCAAGATGAGAAAATTTTGTTAACCATTTTCCAAGTATTTAGGGGGGAAAAAAAAGAGTGATGACTTCATGATTCACAGGGTTTTTGTTTTATGTTTTTGTATTTTGTTTTGTATTGCAACTTCAGGGTTCTGAAGTTTAATATTGGGGTTAGTGATGCAAGTTATTTCTGAATTGTACTTTATAAAAACCTATGTAGATGCTGGTTTTTGGTTCAATTTTAATTGAACACAGTTTTCAAACATAACTCTGATTCCAACTCAACTATGATCTTTAGGGATTTTTATTATTATTTTTAAATCTACATTACATAGCTGCACATACTTAATAAAGTTCTCATTTATTGTGTTTAGCAATCAGGACCACTATTAGAATAGTAAAAACAGGGCATTCCATTCCTATTTAAGTCATATTAATATCAAAAATCTCAGTTAAATTAAGATTTATTTATATACCAGAGAACCTTTTCAATTAGGCTCATCCTTATGGTAAATAGTACCTACTGTCAGAATAAGGTTAGAAAGTGGTATTGACAATCTGGTTTCTTTATATATATTTAATTATATAATGTATATTAATAAGATTGAAAGCTAATCAAAACTTTTAAAGACCCACTTAAAAGAAAAATACCTTAGATAAACTTCAGACTGCCTGTTTTCTCTTCTTCCACTGGACTGAAAATGATTGAGACCAAAAGAGATCATTTGGTACATGGTAGAAATTCCAGGCTTTGCCACCAGATTAGGGATCCACATCCCAGCTCCCCAAACTTGACATATTATATGTGACATCTCTAACTTTCTTTGCCTTTTCTGTCTGATTTATTCTGTTTACTCAATAAATATTTGACAATAGTCACTGTCTAATAAAGTCTTTACTTATTACCTCAGGAACTTAATTGTTCTGATGCTGCAGGTTTCAGGAATACCCAGAGAACCTTCCTAATATATAACAAATTTGTCAGAACTTTACATTTTTCACCATGCTGAAATGTTGAAAAACACAAAAATAGCACAAACTATGTGAATGTATAAGGAAAATATTCATCTGAATGGGGTATAAATAAGCATATTGTGACTAGCTCTAACAATGCACTATGCAATAAAAGTTCTTGGGAACAAAGAGCTGAAGGCAGGCAGAAAGAACCCATGGAAACTGAGCTAGATTTAGGGACTGAGCTGGGGAAGGGTAGATGGAAGGTTCATACTGTCGTGGTATCCTCATCCAAATGTCAGAAACAATTAGACATCTGGACCACCTAGATAGAGATGAAATAATGGTGAGGCAGATGGTGATGTTAGCTCTGGGAATGTTTGACTTCAGCTAAGAGCTTGCTGGTGAAAAAGAAGGAATGTCCTTTCACTGTCAGGACTATATGAGTTTCAACCACAATTCATTCCCATTTACTTGTTTTATCATAAAACAGAAGTTTAGCAGAAATTTTTTTGAGCACACTTGCCTAACTTGTCATCTTTCCTTTAAAACTGCTCTTGATGACCACTTAGTTGTTCATTCCAACCTCAAGGTGTTCTATCAACTTCCCTCTTCCTAAAGCTTGGACTTTTATGCATTCCATGTTGCACTGTCTTCTCACTCTCTTCCTCTATTTCTGTTTCTACTCAAGATCTTTCAACTCATCCGTTCTTTCAATATTGGCATTCAGAAGTAGAGAACCAAAGCTTATCTCAATCTTAATTCTTTGACCATCTGATTTTATTAAATTTCATGACTTCCTATCTTCTATCTGGTCCAAATTTCTTTTTTTGTTTTTTAAGAGAGAGAGAGAGAGAGAGAGAGAGAGAGAGAGAGAGAGAGAGAGAGAGAGAGAGAGAGAGAGAGAATTTTTTAATATTTATTTTTTAGTTTTTCAGTGGACACAACATCTTTGTCTGTATGTGGTGCTGAGGATCGAACCCGGGCCGCAAGCATGCCAGATGAGCATGCTACCGCTTGAGCCACATCCCCAGCCCTGGTCCAAATTTCTAATTGCCATTGGATAATCAGACCTCGGTATCTTAAATATATTTCACATTTAAAATGCCAAGAAAATTACTATCATCTATTTTTCAAAATAGTCCCTTTTGTTGTTGTTGTTCTCATCATCTCAGGACCTAGGCAGATATGCAAAGCCAACTAGCTAGAAACTTGGTGTTTCTCAAATTCTTACACATCTACCTCTTACATACCTTTTTATTCCTCACTGTTTCCCATGTCTACTATCACTTTTTTGCTTCAGAGTTTTGGCAACTCTTGAACAAACTATTTAAATAGTCCCCAAGTAGTTTCCCTACTTTTGGTTTCATTGCACTGAAATTCATCCTCCATATTATTCATTTTTCTAAAGTTTACCTCCAATTCCATTTTCCTCTGTTTAAAAATATTCTGTGACTCCCTGTTGCCTATAAAACAAAATATAAGTACCTTAGGAGGACACAAGATACCAATTAGTAGCTGTCCTCTGCCTAAATATGACTTCATATCTCCATCAATCCCATCACAACACCAGTTTTAACTCAAACCTTACCACATTACCTAAAGTTCTCCAAATTGATACACTAATTCCTGATTCAGTGCCTGAACATGATTCCCATAATGCTTTCTCCTAACTGCCCCTATTAATGGTAACACTTCAATACACAGTTCCAATGCTACCAATGTCTAGAGTCTTCCCTGATGTCCAAAACAATCATATCTCCTACAAACTGTCATAATATTTGAAGCATATGTCTGTTATAATCTATAAAATGTGGTATACTTTTAAAAAGTGTACTTTAGCATTTAGGAAAACCTGGTTTCAACCATGGCTTTGATTTTTACTATTATGACCATAGATTTATGCCGCAGTCTGGCTGGGCACAAAATCAGGAGCCACTCAAGCAGGAACAAACTTTATTTCCAAAACTCCCGCGAATGCCACGCACGTGGCCTTCTCCCGGGACACACTACACCAACAGGAACTCCCTCCTCTGGAATTCCCTCCTACTGCACTTCCCCAACCGATGGGAACTCTCTGGGAGTCCTGCAAGAGCTCCAAAGTAGCAGGCCTAGGCAGACAGCAGGGGTCTAATCTCCAATTGAATGCATATCTTAACATAATCATTATCATCTCAATGGCTTGCTGGGGTCACCTTTCAACCAAAAATGTCATTCCTACTTGGCTATGGCTCTCAGCAGATTTATTTAACATCTCATGCACCAGTATCTTCTATACTGTAAATTGTGACAACTATAAATTGTCATTAATGAATAGGATGAGCATAAAATAAGGGTTTAAGAGTAATGCCAACTTTTGTAAAACAAGTAGCTAATCTAATAACCATACTCTCTTTTATATTGCCAGAAAAACAAGAATGATTCTAGTAGTCAATTATTTGTTTAATTTTTAAAATAATATTTTCATCTCAGTATAATGTTTAGGCTGTCACATAAGCCAGTTTCTGCTTCTCTAATGTAGTATAATTTCACCTCATATAACTCCACTCAGGTCAGGAAAACCTAATTGGACATTTCAACCAGCATCTCAGACTAACTCATCCACTACTCAAGAATTTACTCCTATGTTCTTATTTTATTTGGTTTTACTTATCCTAGGATTCTGGAGTTTGGATCATATGAAGAAAGTATCTAGTCACAGTAAATCAGAATTAGAATTTGAATTCTGGAAATAGCAAAAGCCAGCCAGGTCAAACTCATAAACTGGTAGATGGGATGGATCATTTTTAAATAAAAAAAGGTATGATTCAAAAATAAATGAATAAAAGCTAGGAAGGAAGACCTAGATTCAGGAGGAATTCTGTTTTTATTCAGAGCCATTAAGTTACAGATGATGCAAGCAGGGCAAGAAAATCTAATTGTTGTATTTCCCCTGTCTTGAACACTGGCTGGTCTATAACTAATCAAAATTATAGTGAAAAATGTTTTATTAAAAAAAAAAAAACTAATTCTTTACTGCCTTGATATTTCAAACTTTCTACAATGAAATGTCACTAAGACCCAACTGGTCTTAATTTGAGGAAAAGAGCAAGACTGTAAAGCAATCTTAGAATATTTATATTGTTAATTATAGAAAAGTACACATTATATACCAAATATATGTGTGACCAGAAATAGCTAACCTATAGCCAACAATGAACTATGAACTATATAATTTAGTAAGAGGTTTCTGCATATATTTTATTATATTCCTTGTCTATTAATGGAATTAAAAAACACAAAAGAATGATTAAGCTAAAACTGAAAACTTATAGCTCCAAGCTATCCCCAAATATTTAAATTGTGCTTTCAAAACTATGGCTTACTCTTCAGTATCCAAGTGCATGCCTTAATAATCTCTTCAAATAGTGATATCTCAGCACCATTTCAACCCAGGGGAGACCCTTCAGGTGAAGAGTTATACTAAGGCTGTTTTAGACAGCTTTTTCACTACTTCAGATTAAAAGATCAGACCAGAACAATTTTAGGGGAGAAAAATTTATTTGGGGGCTCACAGTTTCAGAGGTCTCAGTCCACTGATAGCAAGCTCCATTCCTTGGGGCTCAAGTTGAGGCAGGACATCATGGTGGAATGTGTGACAAAGGGAAGCAACTCACATGATGATCAGAGGGCAGAGAGAGGCTCCACTTCCCAGATACAAATATATACCCATAGCCACACCCCTAATGAGCCACTTCCTCCAGTCACACTCATCTTTCTCCATTTATCACCAGGTTAATCCCATTAGTGATTGATTCACTATTAGGTTAAGGGCATAACCCAATCATTTCTCCTACATTCTTGCATTGTCTCACATGTGATCATTTGGGGAACACCACATTTAAGCCATAATAAAGGCATTAAATTTGAATGTGTCCCCAGAAGCTAATTGTTGATGCTCTGAACATGGCTAATTATGTTTTCAGGTTTAGCTTAATCATTGTCTTGTGTTTTTTAATTCCATTAGTATACAAGGAATACAATAAAAATATACACAGAAATCTCTTACTGAACAATATCATTCTCTCACTGAATTATATAGTTCATATAATTCATAGTACATTGTTGGCTATAGTTTAGCTATTTCTAGTAACACATCTAATCTGAAAGAAGGAGTATGATCCTGAGGTGTGTCAAGCCCTGCTGTGTTTGTCTCATAGGATATAAAGAACCTGAGGTAGCACTGAATAATTCATTAGAAATCTGGAGCCCACTGATCAATTCCATTGTCCACTGGTGTTAAGGTCATGGATGTCTTAATTCTGTAACATGGAGCAGTTGCATAAGTCAGAGCACCTAAGCAACCGAATAATCAGGGGATACCTCCTTCATAACCTCTCCCTAAATTGTCACTGAGTCAAATGTGGTTTTCATGGAGAAATTCCATTGACTCTCTGAGCCCCATTCTATCTTTTCTAACATACTAGGAGTTATTTCTAGTGTTTCAAACCTTCAGTGACTCAAGTTGTCATTTATTTGGTGTTTCTCTTCCAGGCTATTCCTAAATATTTGTTAGGAAAGTATTTTACATAAAGTCTTTCATGTGATAGGATCAACATGTACATAAAAATAATGTATTAGAAATTATTCACTAATGCTTTGACCCTCATATTTGCTAAATTAAAGATTAGTCTAGATTATTACTAACTTAAATGTCTTAAAAATAACAACAAAATTTCTTCCTGTTATTTCCTTAACAGTCTATAAATGTTATTAGCCTTATAGGACTTTAGCATCTTAATGTTTTACTCTTTAGGTATAGGGAATTAACTATATATGATATCAATTACCTAGGTCTGCCATAAATTACCACAAAATAGATAGCTTAAAAACAACAGAAACTTATTCTCAGTTTTGGAGGTCAAAATTCCAAAGTCAAGTTGCCAGCAGGGCCACAGTCTCTCCTGAGTCTCTTAGAGTCCTTTCTTGCCTGTTTCAGCTTCTGATGCTCTAGGCCTTCCTGGGCTAGCAGCAGCCTACCTCCAATTTCTGTGTTTTTTCATCCCTTTCTCTTTTAAGACCACATACCATGGGAAAACCCACAATCTCATCTTAAGTTCCTGAACTTATCCGAAAAGACTCTTTTATCAAATAAGGTCACATTCATGGATTCCAGAGATTAGAATTTAGTCAGAACTTTTGGAGGATGCAATTCAAACCATTATACATATTCCCTCAGCATTGTGGTAATTTGCCTGAAGAATGCTTATTATGAGTTTTGAATTTTATAATCTAGCCTTGATTTTCTTCATTATGTCTAGATTCTTATATCCAGTTTGATATGTTAAATGCCAATTACACTCCTCCATGTGGTGGAGATACTCATTCCCCTATCATCCAGGAGAATTTACTGTTTGTCATCCATATCTAATTCATTCCCCAGAGATTACCTTTGAGTGTGGAAAACTACGTTGCTCCAAGTAATACCCACATCCAAGGGGTTAGATGAGAGGTTACCCAAAAAAATGGAATATGTGTCTCAATTCTGGCATCTGCAAGAACCGTCCTAGCTACAGAGCTTCCCATAAGATTGACACTTCTGTTGCAACTGTGCAACACAACTCTCTCTTTTCCATCCTGCTTCCTTCAATAATTCACAAGTATTATTCCTAAGAGCTCTTTGTAATAAACCACTTGTATGCAAATGATTGTGGAGTTTGTTCCTATAGAAGCCAATCTGGGAAAAGAGGCATCTCTAATTCAGTATATCCCAACACAGTTCCCCACCACCTCTCATCCCCTCCTTTCCAATAACACAATTTCATTTTCCTCACCCAACTTAAAAGGTGGCAGTATTCTCCACAGAGTTCTCAGGCAAAGAGAGCTAGGAATCATCATTACCAATATCATTTTCTCTTAACAATATCTTATTTTGAACAAAGCCAAGCAATTTTACTTCTAAATCATTTTGATATCTTTCTACTTTTCTCTGCTGTATTACCACTCTATAATGTGATCATCAAAAGAGTTCCATTCTCCACTGAACCACTTCAAGTTACTATTATTGTTATTTGTGGGTGACTTACTTAACATTTCTAAGCCTCCATAAAATAGAATATAACTGACATAGTAATATTACCAGTATTATAGAGTAACTGCATTAAATGAGTTACTATAGAAAAGTTAAAATTATATTGTTATATAGTAAATGCTATGGTATTAGTCATAAATATCCTAAAATGTAATTATCTCATTTCTTATAGTGAAAAAATAAAATTCATCCAATGAAATGAGGAGGCTATCTGTAAACTTCTCTATAGGTCAGCATTGTCTTCACTAGGAAACAATATATATCTTTAAGGCATATGAATAAACCATATTATTCCATATTGTGGAATCAGGAGTCAAATTAAGATACGATAAGAGTTTTATTAACTTACCTAAATAAGTGTCTTTCAAGAATAAGCCCCCATGTTGCTCCCAAAAGCCTGGTTAAGTATGTTCCAGGAACACATTTTGTGTTGATTATTTCCCTACATGGCCATACTATTGCCTTCAATTTATTTGTTGGTTAATTTAAAAAAAATCCCTACTCACATACAAAAATACATATTTAACTCTCCTGTCCATTCCTTCTCCCATTCAGTTTCTCTGATCCTGTGGTTAAAATGTGGTATTCAAAATTATGATCCATAGGCTTGTATGTGTGATTTGGTACCAGACATTTTTCCTAAATAAAATAGGTATTAATACCATGAATTAGAGTTCTTTGTCATTTTTACATGATACTGAGAGTACAGTAAGGATCATAAGATGCAAACTCCAATTTTAAATCCAAAATTATGGCTAAATATATTATTTTAATAAGTCATATGATTAATCTTAATAACAATAAGAGAATGAGAGAGATGAGTACCTAAGTTTTAAGTTTTAAGTACAGTCATAAAAAGGCATGTGTTACAGGCTACTAGAACTGAGCCAGAGTGCTTTATTAAAAACTTAAATCATATATGCTCTTTTATTTTCCTTGTGTTAATCTTATTAATATATCTAACAAGCTTTTAGTGTTTACATACTATATAAAGAAATTGCTGAGTGCTAGAAACCATTAATAAAATTTGGTTTAATCTATCTAGTTGAAAAAAAAAAGATTAATGTTAGAATACCCCTGTTCCTAAACAAGAAGAAATTTTCCAATTCTGCCTAAGACCTACCTTGGGATACATAAAGATATAAGCACAGTAAAAATAAACATGACAATGATGGCAAAATATTTTCCCCAAATGTACAGAATTTCCATATAATAAAGTTTCTATTTGCATTTGGTCTATATAGGTCATGATTTGAAAATAAATGTGCCCCCTGAAATTGAAAATATAAAATGCTGCTGGGCGCAGTAGCAAACACCTATAATACCAGTGGCTAGGGAGTCTGAGACAGGAGGATCATGAGTTCACAGCCAGCCTCAGCAAAAGTGAGACACTAAGCAACTCAGTGAGACCCTGTCTCTAAATAAAATACCAAAAAAAAAAAAATAGGGCTGGGATATCACTTAGTTTTTGAGTGTCTCTGGGTTCAATCCCCAATCCCCGTCCCCTGTCCCCCAAAATACAAAATGCTTAAGTTCCTTCTTTGGATACTGGAGGATAAAATTCTAGATATGCTGTTCCAAATTATTTAAGTAGCCTTAATAAACTGCCAGCTTTGAATGGTAGCCTGAGCAGGAGAAAGTCCTATGGAGTCCAGGATTTAATCAGCACAAGTACTTCTGCTGTTCAACCTTAGGAATCTGCATTTCTACTGGAGCTCAAAATGCCTTCCCCATATCTGGTCTCTTTGTGGAGAAGCTACAATAGAAGAATAACAAAATGCTTAAGTAAGGGCATTTACCTTTAAGCATGCAAATTTTCCTTATGGAGGGGAGGACAACTAAGAAATAACAATACACTTTCTTTTAATCTATGGAGGAAATTAAATGTGTAATCTTGCAGACCAAATGTGTGTCTATGGAACATTAATCATAGCTCCCAAATTATCCACCTGTTCAACTAAGGGGTCCAGCATGATTTGTAGTGTTCTACCCTTAAAGTAGAAAGGTGATGTGAGGACTAAACCTAAGAACGCACTGAAGGCACAAATGAACTGTGTGAGCAGAGTGCCAAGGCTATAGGGTTTCTACTCATGCCTCTCTACTTATTCCAACTGATGATCTCCAAATTGCTCTTATGACCAATTGAAAGATAGCACATAACTGTAACCTCTAGAGATAACTGTGTTACTTATTAGCACCACTTACAGAAATGAGTACCACAGTATTAACTGAAGACTATGAAGTAAAATGAATAAAAGGTATAGTTTTTATAAGCAGACAATTAGCATCATACCTTATTTTCTACCTTATCTAGAATTCATGGTCTGAGAACAGAATCTACAATAGAATATTAGGTAATTTCTTGTTCAGATGATTAGAGCCTTAGAGAAGGTAGTATTGGAAGACCATTAATATGAAGATTTGGGGAACACTCATGTGGTTGAATCTCTGAGAATATTACTAAAATCTATAAATAATGCTTGTTCCACAGGAAGGAATACCAGAAATCTCCCCTAGAAAACAATATGTAATTTTAATATAAGACCATCATACTTAGTTTAGATGGACTTAGTGGCAGAGCAAGAAAACTGGAATATGAAAAAAGAAATCAGAGAAACAGCAGGAATATTCATTTTTAATATTACTTCTCCTGTATGGATTTTTTATATCTATTAGGTAAAAATATTTTTTCCACTTTCTGTAACCCATGACTGTTTTATATTCACTTCACCATTTTTTAAAATTAATACTATACTTTCATATTTATATATCATCCTTTTTGATAAATTCTGAGTTTCAATATAGGACCAGTTATCTTTATAATCCCACTGTAACATTAAGATCAAAATTTTAATATTGTAGTTGCCCCTTAAATTTAGGAAGAACAGACCCTTAATGTACTTTTGATTAATGAAAAAGGCTAGTCTCAAAGCATTTTCTTCATATTTAGAAATATCTCAATGTAAGATTAAAAAAAATGAGACTGAAGAAAAAGTATTCTGATTTCATCCTAAGGATGGTGGTGCTTTTTAATCTAATATTTGTAAAATGTATTCACATTTATACAAATTATTCTTTAGGGAACTACACTGGAATCAATCTGTGGAATTACAAAGAAGAATAAAGGTACAACACTGGAGAACAGGAGATGGAGATGAAGTTCACTGACCCACTGTGAGGTGGGCAGATGAGTTATTGGGTGAGATCAGCAGAGCAGCTACAACCTTCCTGGCTTATGCCAGCAGATAATATGAGGAAGGAGGAGGGAACAAATGAAGGAGACTGCTCTGAGAAGCTCTACTCTCAGAGTATAAAAAATGTAGAAAAGAAAAATAAGGCTGTATGGAAAACTTGCCATTAATTCCCAGTTTACTAATATTTTTTTCTGAATACAAAAATCAGTCATCCATATTAATTCCCAAGCTACTTAATTCCCTGATGGTATTGTAGGATCATGTGACCAGTTAAGATCAATGGATTGTTCTCAATGGAGAAAGTGATGTGAATCCTTTTCTGATAGGATCATTTAATTCTTGCCTTCCAGAATCTCCTTTCCATCAATCACAAGTCAGCAACCTTGAGATACTGGTTGCTTTATTAGCCTGCATTCCAAAGTGAAGAGGTATGCAGATACCACTCTACTGATTTGAGAGTCAGTAGTTTGTCATTTCAGCAAAATCTCAATATCCTAACTTCTTGCTCAAAAAACTTAGGGAAAAATAGGAAAATCAAGCCTTCTAGTATGGTCATTTGTACCTCAAAATTAAGTCTCCATCATTTTTGTACTTGGAAGTTCCCATGAAAGAAAGAAAGAAGATGACCGACAAAAGAAATAACAGATTTGAGGTGAGACAGGATTCAGGATGAAAGATTCCACAATGCACCCTTCACTTTGAATTTTAAGAACTGCACAATTAGATCTGTTTGCTTTAAAATTCAAAACAGTAAATTGAAGATATTGAAAGTTTCTAAATATTTTTTTATTACTAGTCACTATCACAGTGAGAAAGTGACCATCCTGAGAAGAGGTATGATGTAGTATTTAAGCACAAGAACTCTATAATTATGCACTGCAATTTGCTAACCATGAGACAGTGTACTTAATTACATTTTCTTTAACTACAAAGTAGGGATAATAATAGTTTCTATCTCTTTTGGTTGTTAAGAACTTAGCATGTTTAGAGTGGTACTTTAGGTCTAAAAATTTGTTAACCTGTTATAGGGAGGAGGTGCTGGGAAGTTATATTGGCCAAATTATATGGTATGCATGTGCAAATATGTAACAACAAATCCCATCATTATGTACAACTGTAATGCAGCAATAGAAAATGTGGGGAAAAAAAATAAAACAATGAAACAACCCAAAGAGGGGGTGGAAACCAAATGACTATATTAATTTTCAAGTTTATCAAAACACTGAATATGAGAAAACAGTAGGGTAATGCATTCTGAGTTTATAAGATGCTTCAGATAGCTGTAGTTACAAAGTGTGTTCAATTACTGGCTCCTTTGTAACTGTGTATCTTCCTAAATGAATTTGTTTTTAGCTCAATTTGTGTTGGGCAGTAGAAATAATTATCTGGCCAATACAAGGTAACTCAGGGTTTTTGTTGTTGTTTTTGCTGTTTTTTAAAAATATCTTTTTAGTTGTTGACAGACATTTAATTTATTTATTTATATGTGGTGCTGAGAATCTAACCTAGTGCCTCACATATGCTATGCAAGCACTCTACCACTGAGCTACAAACCCAGCTCAAGGTAACTCAGGTTTTTAAGGTTTAAAGCTTAGGCTCTTAATACTCTTGTCTTGCTTCTTTTATTGATAAAAGGAAGGCATGATAATGGGAGATGCCTAGAAGTTTAGTGTCTTTGCAGAGAGCTAACATCTGCCTTTGACAGTCTCCATGTCTGACTCAAGATATTGACCATTGACTCCATTGCAGGAATTATGAGCCCATACTGAATAATTTATTATCTCTATTCTAAACATAAGAAATATGCATAATTTTTTTCTGATGTAGAACTCCGTGATTCTCCCCCTATCAATTTGGATATCTGGATGCCACCTTTGCACTTATGCATATCTAATGCTCTGAAGCATCTTGGACTATCCTTCTAGAGCCTCAGCTCCAATCTCTTTGCCCCATTCCCCTATGAGCCCTCAGGAAGTATGCTGGTTCCATAATTCCAACCACATTTCACAGCCTATTCAGAAATTTCCTGATCTTCTCCATGTGGATCTCTATACCAAGTTACAATTATGTTGTTGCATACATGAAACATACTAAGCATGTGAATAGTGTCACTTCAGTGCAAATATGATAACTTACAGATGAAACAAATGGAGTATGCAGTCATGTAGTAACTGGAGTAGTATGAGAAAGAAATTGAGTTTAATTTCAACAGAAAAGAATCCTAAATTAACATTAGAGTAATCCATATTGTAATGAATTCTTGAGAAGAAATTGAAGCTCACCTTATCTTATGCTCACCCTTTCCCAGTGATCTCTTCCATTGCTCAATTACATGTATTGGGTTAAAGTTTATTCTCTGTTATGTAGACAACTGCCATAATCAGTGAATGGGTAAGAGCAAGAGTTCAGTTATTAGTAACTAATATGATTTATTATATGGATATTGTGATTTGGGGCTCTGTTTGCAGCTTTAACGTTGAACATGTCTCTGGGGTTCATATATAATGCCATTTCCTAAGATTAAAACATCCATAGTTTTTTTTTTTCATTTTTGGGTAATATAATATTTAATACCACTATACTTGCTATTATTTGACCTAGGACAAGTATATGATGCTGCTTTAATTTTTGTTTTTTTTTTTGTTTTTTTTCGTAATCAAGTTATTAAACTATAATTTTTCATGTGCACATCTACTATGCTACCTTATGCTATGGAAATGTGATCTTTTAGAATGATTATTAAGCCCCTGTATTTAAATTGATTAGTTTTCCTTCCTAGTTAAGCATGTTATTTCTAAAATAGAAAATCTTGATTATCGACCACAATAGATGTTGTTTAAAAAGGGTCTCTTTCTTATTATTTAATGGTTAAAGAGAAAAAAATCTTTAAATATATCACTTCTCATGAGAAAGAACAGTAAGCAACACTTTAAGTCACATTTTTGCTATTTTATTTCAAGATATTTTCAGGGTTAGTGGAGAATAGCTCATAATTTGTAACTCATTTTAAGACATAATTGTGGGAACCTCGATGAAAGCAAAACAGTTTTTTTTTTTTAATTAAGACATGAATTTTTCATCCTCTGATCATGCTTTCCTATAGCACCTAAGTTCAAAGATATGTGGGATGAAATGTGATAAAGAGTCTATATATGTTCCATATTACATTACCAATGTCTAGCTTCAATAAAAATCTCATCCAGCTTCTGTACCATGTGGTATGTGTGTTGGACTCAATTTAATTGACTCCAGATGTTAGTCTCTATGTGGAATAATGAATCATGATCTTTTCAGCATTGTCTAAAATGAGATATGTGTACAAAGGAAAAAAAGTGCAAAAATAAATAAATAATCACTAACCTATATGTAGTGAGTATACAAGGCCCAAATGTGAGGATAGAGGAGACTCCAGAACATAACAAAGTAAATAATGCAATAAGTTTAAGGCAGCCAGACAAAATGAAAATAACAGATGTCTAGAAGTCTGTGCACCTGGTTTCTGGTCCTGTCTTTGTCACTAACTACCCATGTAAGTGACTAAAGTGTGAATTGTGCTTTCTCCTTACTGCCCAGGTTAAGCAGAAGCAAGAGGGAACAATTTTGAATAGGCTAAAGGTAGACCAGGGCAGCAACAGATCCTCTACTAGTGGCCAAAGGAAATTGATAAACTCAGGCTCTTTGGGGACTTAGGCACCCACAAATATTCTTGTGGTGGTGAATGGCCAGTCAGAAAGGTGAAGAAGTGGGACAGATGATGTTTTTGAGTCAAACAAAATCAGTGGTTCTTAGGCTGACTACATAGCTATGGAACCCACTGATGAAACCAGACATCTAGGAGAGAAACCTAGACACATGCAAATCTTTTGTTACAGCTAGTAAAGGATGTAGTTAAGGATGGAAACAAATGGCTAATGTGGCCATTTTGAAGTTTTTCCCTTGAGATGGCAGCTCACAACATACTGGATTGAAAACTCAGTTCTAACCAGAGAAGCTAAGCTGCAGTACTGGAAAGTAGACACATAGGACAGGAACACCTCAGTCAGGAGTAACATTAGAAGCCAGTGGAACCAGCCAGACAATAGATCCCAAGTCTAATTGAGAGCACATTTGAGAAGATGAACACTCTTGACTCTTAGTACTAAAGAAAGACTACAGAATGTGGGGAAATGATGGCAAGATTAGATTAAGAAGCTCAGCATCAAAAACTGATTAGGAGAAAGATAGCGAACCAAACAATGTCATATTAAAAGTGGGAAATCAAAGTCTGATGCTACTTCTGACTTGGCCACTTCATCAATATGAAGTGCTTAACAACTATCTTCTGGGAATACTTAATGCCCCTGTAAGTCATATGCATCACATCAGAACCGTCTCATAAGCCATTCTTGCCTTCACGTGTATACTTCCATTCATTCTGTTCATCAGTTCTTCAGAGCATTCGGAAGCATAGCTCTTTCACTTACTGTTAGGGTTTGTAAACAAGTCAGGATGGTGCCTAGCAAATGTTAGAGTCTGTAAACAAGTCTGAATGGTGCCTGGCATTTTGCCAGAGGGAGTGGTTTGTGAAGTAATGCCAGCGAGCCATTAAGTGTGGAGATTTCTTATTGGTTGACTGCTGTATCTAGTTTATGTTAATTAAGATAAGCTGTGTGGAATGTATAAATACCTCTGTTGTCCTACAATAAACGGCTTCCACTCCTGCTGTATCAATCTATACAAGTTCCTCATCACCCCCCGGTTATTTTGCCTAGCCAGCCGGGTTGCAGCAACATACACACACAAAAAAAAAAAATCCAGAATGATTTAACTAAGTTATTATGACACTTTCACTCAAGAGTGACTTTGACACCTGTAATCCCAATGGTTTGGGAGGCTGATGCAGTAGGATCATGAGTTCAATGCCAGTCTGAGCAACTTAGTGAGGCCCTAAGCAACTCAGTGAGACCCTATCTCTAAATAAAATTCAAAAAAAGGGCTGGGGATATGTCTTGGTGGTTAAACACCCCTGGGTTCAATATCCTGTACAAAAAAAAAAAAAAAGAAAAAAAGAGTGACTTTGAATGGTTCTCTAAATAGCTAGTGCAATCTAAATAGCTAGTGCAATGACAAATGCAAAAGATGAGTTATAAAATTGGAAAGGAGAAGGTAAAATTATGTTTTGTTGATGATATGGCACCAGCTAAACCATGGAGACCATTATACAAAATAATGTTGCAGATTAAATGTTGGATGCAAAATTAATATGCAACATTAGGAGACTTATGTACAATGAATAAGGATATTTAAAAAATGATTAAACATATCTAAGAAAAAATAAGAAAGATATTTTTTAGAAAGTCATAAAATAAACTTTTTAAAAAGAATGGATATGTTATTTGTTGGTTTGATAAGAAAAGCTATAATAAAGACATTAGATATAGTGAAATTTTAAAATAGGAATTTTTGAAACTAAATATGTTAAATTTACTGTTTATAAGGCAAATATTCACATAATATTTTTTCATAAGAAATGAAAAAAAATTTAGTAATGATATTTTGGCTATGTAGAAAGCACTAAAGAAAAAGAAAGATTATAGAAAAGTATGGGATTTTTGCCTAGGCAGGAATTATTTTCTGCATGAAGGTGTTGGCTGGTAGTGATTCACTCACTGAGATTGCCTATAGAAGTCCAAGTTGTGTTGTTTGATTCTTGAGTTTTCTCCCTCTTTTTAAGTCCTGGAAGTTGCAATTTTAATTGAGGACATTTATGTTCTTCAGTAGTTGTCCCCTTTCTCATCCTGATAACTGTGTTTTACTCCCTTATAATACATTAACACTTACATTGATCTTCTGATCTGGTTCAAGCTTTCCATTTTGACCCTTTTCAGAGGCTTCTCTTTTATTGCCCAAAGCTTGCCCATACCTTGACCTTTTTTCTTATACCCACTTACTTTTCTAAATAATGCATTCACTTCCTATAGATTATAAAACAGACAATATTATTATAGTCTTTTCTATCTTGTGGAAACTGAAACTGCTAAGCATTTTAATTATTTTCTGCTGTAAAACTATAATTGTTGTCTCCTTCCCATACATACTAATTCTCAGTAAATCTTGATGACTATTTTATTAGATTTAATTTCCCTATCATAATATATCTTTTATTGGTAAATAATCCAGATTCATAGTTTAAAAAAGTATTAGCAAATGAAGAGTTAATAGTGTGTTACATTCTATGTGGATTTATTCTATACTTTGAGACTCATTATTAATTTTTTAAACATTGAGTCATTTACAGTTTTATAATTCATTGGTATTATTTTAGATGTATGGTGTATTCATGAGCTTTACAGGAAAAAACATTTAGAACAGCAATATTTTAAGCCAGAAAATGAAAACGCATACTTTTTTTTTTTTTTTTTTGCTAAACACATATATTTAGTTGACATTATTTTTTTCTGATTTTCAACCATATGGTTGAAACTTAAGTAAGCCTTTTAAGACTGATGTGACATGGTACTACATTTTAGTTAAAATTTTTGTTTTTCTCTGAGTACAAGTTGCATTTATCTTAACAGAGGAGTGAAGCAAAGCTTATTCTTCACAAAGGAGTTCTTTTTATATTTTATAGTTTATTTCATTATTGATAGTTATAGCAAGGAAAATCCATTAAACATTTCTCTCCTCTAAGTAAATGACCAGTTCATACTGTTCATTCAGAAAGGATAGATTTTTGTTCACCTGAAGCATAGAATTTGGTTCTGGGCCACTGGAATAGTTTGAAAAATTACCTCTAAAATGTTAAATTAACAAAGCAACCATATTGTATGTATTCTTTTCTGTTTCAGCAGAAGTCATTCATTTTACTCTCTTTAACCAATCTATCACTAAAGTTCATTTGATAATATATTTTAAGAAAGACATGTATTTTTCAACTAAAATATGAAATAGCATTCAAGCCAATGAAAAGATTGATTTAATATTCTATACATTCTAGAATATTTTTACCACCACTTACATACAATTTGCCTGAAGATTGAATAATATTTTTTAACTTTTGCACACCTTGTATCAGTAGTGAGTGTATAGGAAGAGGAAGGGATCTCACCCAAGGGGTTGGGTAAATTGAAGCGAAAGAGAAATAAAAGGAAAGGGAGAGAGAAAGAGAGGAAGGAAAAGGAAAAAAGAACGAACTAGTGATCTTTTAGGTTAATGGTGGTCGATATGCTTAGGTAAACTAGATATAAAACAGCAAACTTCTGATCTTAAAGTTCTTGATTGCTATGAAGTGTTAGGGACAGAAACCACCCTTGAGGAATTATGCTGGAATCAAGATGGGACATTAAAAGCATATTATGTTACTAGTTTAGCCAATATGTTTTACAGTGAACAGCAGTAGAAAGATGAAGTTATAGGGGGAATTGTGCTCAGGTTTTGTTTTTTGAAATAAATATGTATTTTGACCCTCTGGAAAAATTTACATTTAAAAATGGAACTGATAAATTTGCAAGATTGAAATGGTCTGCAAAGGAAGTCTTAGAAAAATAAAAGAGGCAATCATTGTCACTAATTGGTATATGCAATGGACATGAAACTTTTCATATTCTATTGTGTACATTATATTTTTACCCAGTCTTGACAATTTTATAATGATGATCTCGATGTCTAAATTATTTGTTGTAACCACACATTATTTAATTCTCCACTATTCAAACAGATTTTCTTAAAACATTCTTTGTAACTTTTAAAATAAATCATTAATCCAATGAGAAAATGTGTTTGATTAGAATGGAAAGTCACTAAAAGTGCATTAAACATGAAATTTGTCATTATCAAAGTTTATCATTATCAGTGAAGACATAAAAGTCCGGGGAGTTTGAGAAATTCACTTCTCCATCAGTCACATCTGTCATGCATTACAAAGACTTAATATATGGAAAGCAGCTCTCTGTAGAGACTGTGGTAGAAGAATTTGATAGTACTTAAAGTCCACACTTTCTAGTGTATGAGATTAAATTCATTTGTCTTATCTTAAAGAGATAGTTTGACCTAAAATTAGTATATGGATCTCTACTGTCTATGAATAAGATACTAAAAATATTAATAATCATGTAAATTACAAATTATCCCATTTTGATATTAGTAAGAATATAAAACAATATAAGCTATGAAATATAGAACATTAATTTACTTCTCACAAATGTTTCCAGAATAAATTCAGAGCATTGTAAAAAAAATCTAACAAACTGAAAGAATTCTCAAATATGTGTATATTCATAGAAAATTCAATAAAAGTTAAAAGAAAGAATTATATATTTTTGCTAATAAATTAAGGAAGTTACAATATTTTAATGAAAATTTACATATAAAAATGTTGAATTTAGGGGCTGGGGTTGTGGCTCAATTGTAGAGCGCTTGCCTCACCTGTGTGAGGTACTGGGTTTGACCTCAGCACCACAACCACATAAAAATAAATAAACAAAATAAAGGTATTGTGTTCATCTACAACTAAAAAATATTTTTTAAAAATGTTGAATATAGCTATTTGTTGTTAGCATATAGCAATTTTCTCATGGTTTATTTCCCTACACTAAGATAATTTTGATTGTATTGGTGATACTTGAAAGGGAAGTTAATGTCTTAGTAGTCCTTCTTTCATCTAATTTTGCTTTGTTTTACAGTATAGAAAGTTCTAACTTGTTCTTCAAATATCTTAATATCTAATCAGCTTAGAATTACTATTATTATTGTTATCTATGGTCGTTGTCATGCATTCATATTTAGTTTTTTTGTGCAGTGATATCAGAGAATGTTGTATGAAATAGTACTAGTTTGGCTTTTTAGAAAGTCATCTTTATGAAGTAATGTTTATTTTTGTGATTATTTCTGGAAAACATAGATAATTTATTTAGAGTGCAGTTTGATGTATATCAATTAGATGTGCCTTCTTAAAGATGCTATTTGATCTTCTGTGCCCCCTTTAATTGTCCTCTTTCTTCATTAAAGTGTGAGATATATAAATTAAATTTCCCTATTCCTGACATGCTATTTCCATTTCTCCTTACCTCTTATAAATTACACTTTGTAATAGCTGAAATATAGCTTACTGACCAAGAAAAAAAGAAGAGGAGATACAATTTACCAATATGAGGAATAAGAAAGATATCATTTTGATACCACCAATACTTAAAAGATAATAAGAAAGTATTATCCCCCAAAACCTATACCCATAAATAAAATAATTCACATGATTAGACCAGTTCCTTGGAAGACACAGACTACTAAAACTCACTAAAGAAGAAAATAAACTGAATAGTTTATTTTAAAATGAATTTAAAAATGAATTATAATTAAAGCTCTGTAAAAAAAAAAAAACTCCAGGACCAAAATATCTTAATATGAACTGAGACATTTAAAAATAACCAGTTCTACAGCATCATTTTAGAAAATAGAATTAGAGGAACACTTCCTAATTTTTTAAAGACTCTAGGATATTACCAAAACAGTCAAAAACATTATAAGAAAACTTTAGATCTACATACTTTATAAATATAGACATAAAAGTCCCTAACAAAATTTTAGTAAATCTAATCCTGTGATGTATAATCCATGAATTTATGTAATTTATCTCTAAAATGTAAGTTTGTACAATTTTGGAAAATTAATCAGTGAATTTGATCATATTGAGAGACCAAATGAAAAAAAAAAGTTATCCCAATAAAAGTTATCCCAATAAAACCATAGTTATCTTATAGCTCATCCCAATAAAATCAGAAAAAGCATTTGACAAAAATTAACATCTATGATTAAAATACTCATAGCAAACTGATAAAAAGTGAAATATTTAATCTAATATAGAGCATCAATAAAAATTCTACAGGTAACATATTTAATCATGAGAGACAGAATCTCTTAAGATCTAAAACAAGGCAAGGATGTCCCCTCTCTCACCACTCCCATTCAATAACACTGTAAATGCTGGCTAGTGCAATAAGTCAAGAAGAATAAATAAAAGACATTTAAATCAGAAGATAATAAATAAGACTGTGTTTACTCAGGTAACATGATTGTCTATGTGGAAAATCTCAATGATCTTCATTCCCTGCCCTACCCACCAGAAGTAATCTAGGAAGTTACTCAAGATAAAAGGTCAAAGTCTTGAAAGTGAAAAATCTGAGTTCTCCAACTTTGTCCCTTCCTTTGAAGAAATTTTTGGCTAATCTAGTCCCTTTTTCTTTGCATATAAAAGATACAAAGTCAAAATACAAAAATCAATTATATTCTGACAAGAATTAACCATTGAAATGTTTTTAAAAATTAGAAAGCACAATAGCAGCCCGAGAATTGACTATTTATCTATAAATATAACTAATTATGTGTGGGATATGTAAGTAAAAAACCATAAATCAATGATGAGAGAAATCAAATTATCTAAATAGATTGAGACACATCTAGTTCATGGATTGAAAGTACTAATATCATTAAGATATTAACTTTGTCCAATTAATATGTATAGTCTATACAAGCCTTAGTAAAGTCACCACACATTTATTGTCTCATTTTAAAGTTTATATACATAGGAAAATCCCCAGTATATAACTCACACCTTATACAAAACTTATAGACCAAAGTGTAAAACATAAAACAAATATATAATAATATAAGGTAAAAATCTTTATGACTAAAATAAGGCAGGGATGTTCCCTCTCTTACCACTTTTAATTAATAGCATACTGAAAGTCTTTGCTAGTGCAATAGGATAAGCAGCATAAGTAAAAGTACACAAAGGTCTCCATCTTTGACAATTGTTTTTTATAGATGGCACCAACAGCAATATCCAAAAAAGTAAGCATTACCAATATTTCAAAAATTGGCCCAAAAGGGGCTGGGTTGTAGCTCAGTGGTAGATCACTTGCCTAGCATGTGTGAAGCACTGGGTTTGATTCTCAGTACACATATAAATAAATAAAATAAAGGACTCTCAACAACTAAAAAAAAATTGACCCATAATAGTAAATAAATAAAATATACTGGTAAGACAATGAAAATACAAATTAGACCTGGGAGAAAATATTTACAAATTATGTATATAATAAAGGCTTTAATCTACAGTATATGAAAAAAAAAAATCAATTATAAGAAACAACACAATAAAAAAATGGGCAAAATATATGAAAAAATTCAAAGATACACAGATGAAATAAAAATATTTGAAGTGATGCTCAACATCACTAGTAGTTAAGGAAATGCAAATTAACTACATACTCATTAAAATAACTAAAATCCAAATAATTGACAATACCAAATGAAGATATGGATATGGGATATTAATTGTTTATAGGAATGATCCAGGCACTTTGGAAGAAATTTTGGTAGTTATTTTTATATTAAGTTTAGATTTAACACATGACCCAGCAATCAAACTTGTGAGTGTTCACCAAGAGTATTAGAAAACTTATGTTCACATTCAAAAATTTTCATGATAGTTTTACTCATAGAAACACTAGGAGCAACCAAGTTATTTTCTTACCAGGGAATGGAGAAATAAATAATGCAATACTAATCTGTGGCAAAAAGGAATGATAAACATAGAAAAAGCCAGACAGAAAAGGCTACTTATCATCATTCAATTAATACGACCTCTAGAACAGTGAATATAATCAAACTGTACAACAAATCAGTAGTAGCTGATGGTTTGTTGAGTGAATTAGAGGTGCTGACAACATAAAGAACACACATAGAGAATCTATTATACATAAAATGAATAATGTGTCATGTTCAAGAGAAGTTTATCCCAGGAATTCAAGGTTGGTTTTACATTTAGAAATTAATTCATGGTAAGTCATTATATTATCAAATTAATGAAAAAAGCAAAATGTCAGAATTAAGTATTCCCTCCTTATCTCCCCCCACAGCAATAAAAACTATGGAACCATCAATAAACCTTTCCTTTGTGGGAGTTTTGGAATTTTGGTAGGGAATAGTGAAATGCTGGGGGACCCTAAGATCTACGACAGCCATTTTAAGAAGGGAGACCCAAGAGATGGCAGCCATGAGCAGTAGGTACAAGAAGTTGGAGTTATGGTTCTGTGGACTGGGCATACTGTGCTGACCCCCACATACTTTCTATTGAATGGCAATTTGCCTGAGGCTGCTCTGGCCCTGCCTGGCTTAAGTCAATAGGTGAGGGTACATTTCTCAACAAACAACCCGTAATCTTCAGGAAAAATGCAGGCCCCAAAGGGTACTATAAGAAAAACACAAGTTACCCTGAAAGGGGATGGGGGTCTCTTGTGACATTTATATAGACAAGATTTCCCAATTCAGGGAGCCAAGATAATTAGAAGGAAAACTCTAACTGTAGAATGCATAAGAACAAATTCCAATTAGAACATGGGCCAAGGTAACCTAAAGTTGTCTTGAATCTTTAGCATATCACAGTAATAGCAAGATCTCCCCTTCGTGGAGTAAGACCATGCGCAATGAGGACTTGAAAGTCTGAAGACACAATCCTGCTATCAGTCAAAAGTCCAATAATGGGCCTGGGTGAGGTTCTCTTGAATCTTTTCTAGGACCCACAATAAAATAGGAGAGCAAGAGCAGTGTACCATCCCTACCCTCTCTGAGAGAACACTTTCTGTCTTAAGAGTGTTCATTTTTTCCCTTTTTCTATTCTTTCTAATAAACTCATGTCTGCATTTTAAATCCTTCCAGTGTGATCATAAAGAACTGGTAAGACCTCTGTGGTCACTTCAGCTCTGACTCCAAAGATAGCCTTGCTCTGCAACAGGCACACTCTCAGGAGGCACATACTTACTCCTGACCCAGAGAAAGCCCACACCCTGGCCATGTAGTTGGCTACAGTCACATTTGGACTATTCTGCTACAGGAACCATCTATCAGGATAGAGCATATGTTGGTTCAAAAACTAAATCTTAATAAACTTAGGGATATTAAGATCATCTCAAGAATCTTTTCTGAGAACAATGGTATAAAACTTGAAATATATAAAAGAAGAAATCTTAGAAAGTTCACTACTATGTAAAAAGTAAACACTTCTGAATAATCAATGGTCAAAAAAATTTAAAAGACAGTATTGGACAAAATTGGAACCACAATATACAAAAAACTTATGAAATGCTTGTAGAGCAGTTCCAGGAAGGAAATTTACAGTGATAAATATCTACATGGGGTGAGGGGCTCAAATAAAAAATCTAAGCACACACCTCAAAATAGTAGGAAAAGAAAAAAAAATGTCAAAAGTTAGTCGAAGAAAGGAAATAACAAAGACCAGAGTAGAAAGAAATTAAATACAGACTAGAAAAACAATAGAAAAGGTCAACAAAATTAACAGATGGGTTTTTGAAAAGATTATTGAAATAGACGAAAAAAGAATGAAGATTCAAATACACAATATCATAAAAGAAAGACGCTACATTACAACTGGTATTAAAGAAATACAAAACACCATAAGAGCCCATTTTGAACAAATATATGCCAACAAATGGGATGATCTAGAAGAAATATGTAAGTTACTATACACACACAAACTACCAAGACTGAATCATGAAGAAATAGAAATTCTGAGCATACCAATAATGACTAAGGAGAATAAATCAGTAATCAAAAACTTCCCAGTGGGAGTTAGGAAAGGTTTTCTTATAGGATTTTATAGGAAAATAAATGATTTTGTTTATAAAACATGATTTTATTTAATAAAAAGTCATATTTTATTTAATAAATAAAATAATATTATTTAATAAATAAAATAATGATTTTATTTAATAAAACAGATGATTTTATAGGAAAGAAAATTCTTCCAGGTATTTAAAGAATTAACACCAATTCTACTCACACTCTTTCAACAATTGCATAGGAGGGAATACTTTCCTACTCATTTGATGAGGCCAGTATTACCTTTATACCAAAGTCAGATAAGGGGACTGCATGACAAGAAAATTGCAGGCCAATATCCCTGATAAACATAAATGCAAAAGACCTTAATGAACTACTAGCAAATCTAATTCATCATAACATTAAAAGAATAATTTACCATGATCAAGTGGGACTTATCCTTGGGATGTAAAGCTGGTTCACCATATAAAAATCAACAAATGTGATAAATCACACACAGAACAAAGGATAAAATCATGTACTCAACAATAGATGAAGTAAAAGCATTTGACAAAATTCAACATTCTTTCATGATAAAAACTCTCAAAAAATTAGGTCCAGAAGAATTGTACCTCAACACTATTAAGGAAGTATTTGACAAACTCAAGGAAAACACCATACTCAATGGAAAAATTTCAAAAGCTTTCCTCTAAAATCAGAAACAGGACAAGGATGCCCATTGTCACCCCAGTTTATTCAACGGAGCACTGGGAGTCCTAACCAGAGAAAATAGAAATTGCAGGCAACATGATCTTATGCATTTTAAAATCTAAATATTTCATAAAAGACTGTTATTACTAATAAATAAATTTGGTAAAGTTTCAAGATACAAAATCAACATACAAAAATCAGTAGTGTTTATATACACTAATGACAAACTATGCGAAAAGAAATTGATGGAATATTCCAATCATAATAGCATTAAAATAATAAAATAATTTGGCATAAATTTAAGCAAGGAAGTGAAAGATATGTACTCTAAAAAATAAGACAATGAAGGAAACTGTAAAAGATACACATCAATGGAAAGTGATACTGCATTTTCAAGAGAATTAATGTTATTGAATGTCCAAAGAGATCTTCAGATTAAATGGAATTCCTATCAAAATTATAATGACAATTTTCACAGAAGTATAAAAAAAATCCTAAAATTATTATGCAACCATGAAAGACCTTGAATAATCAAAGCAATAGCACAACGCTGGAGATATCACACTGCCAATTTCAAATTAAACTATAAAGTTATATTAATCAAAACACCATGGTATTAGAACAATGGAATACAGTAGAGATCCCAGAAATAAACCTGTGTACATAAGGTCATTTTTTTTTTTAATACTGGAGACTGAGATTGAGGTTGCATTACTACTGAGCAACATGCCCAATCCTTTTTACACCTTATTTTGAGGCAGGGTCTCACTGAGTTCCTTAAGGCCTCACTAAGTTTCTGAGGTGCACCTTGAATTTGCAATCCTCCTGTCTCAGTCTCCTGAGTCACCATTATTACAGAAGTGTACTATCAGGTTAAACCAAGTCAACTGATTTTTGATAAATGTGCACAATAGGGAACAGATTGTCTCTTTAATAAACGGTGCTAGGAAATTTGACATTTACAATCAAAAGGATGAAATTGGACTCTTGGCCTACAGAATATACAAAAAAACTTGAAGTAGAATAATTTCAAATATTAAGTGTAAGATTTGAAACTAAATAACTCCTAGAAAATAAAACATAGGAGGATGTCTATAATATTGGTCCTGGCAATAAATTTTTTGTATATAATACTGAAAGTATAGGTAACAAAAGCAAAAATTAATATTAAACTAAACTAAAAATCTGTAGAATGAAACTAAAAATCTGCACAGCAAAATAACAATAAAATGAAAGCTAATTTATGGAATGGGGAAAGTATTTGCAATCCATATGCTTGATAATTGGTTTATATTAAAATATGTTTAAGAAACTCATTAAATTCAATAGCAAATAAATTATTCAATAAAAAATGGACAAAGAAACTAAACAGATATCTTTCTAAGGAAGATGTACAGATGTTTTATAGTTGTATGAAAAACTTAGAAATGCAAATTGAAACCACAAGGGCATATCATTTTATAGCAGTTGGGATTACTATTATGACACTCTTGAACCCATAGAGAAAAAGGAACCCTTATGCACCATTGCTGGGTATGAAAACTTAGGTAGCCATTATGGTGAGCAGTATAGAGGCTTTTCAAAGAAAATCAAAACATTGAAGCTACAATGTGATTCAGCAATCTCACTTCTGAATGTTTATCCAATGAAAATGTAACCAGTACTTCAAAGAAGTATCTCTATACTATATCCACTGCAGTGTTTTTCAAAGCAGTGGATGGATAAATGGATAAAGAAATGTGGTATATAGATACAATGAAATATTATTCAGTCATAAAATTAAGTCTCTTAATTTGTGACAACATGGATAAAATTGGAGGATATTATAGTAAGTAAAGTAGTTAAGTGAAATAAGCCAGGAACAGGAAAAAAAATTGTATGATCTCATTTTCAGGTGGAATCTAAAATTATCAAAATTATAGAAGCTGAGAGAACAGTGGTTATCAGGAGCTAGGGAAATGAGAAGATGTCCATCAATGGGTAAAAATGATTGGTTATGACTAATTTTTAGGAATGTAATGCACAGTCTGATGACTGTAGTTAATAATACTACTATATCATATACTTGAAATTTGCTAATAGATCTCCAGTGTTCTCACTACACACACACACATACACACACACACACACACACACACACACACAATACCTATGTTATATGTTGAATGTTTTTAATTATCTAGAATGTGGTAATCATTCTACAGTGTATATGTAATCCAAATCATTACATTGTACTAGACTCTAGCTTTGTCAATTACGTAAAGCTTTGTCAATTAAATATTTTAAAATAAAAATATTTTAAGAACTATGTGAAGAAATAAATGGAAAATCAAAACAATTATTTTAATATGTGAAAACAAAAATACTTGAAAATATTCAATGACCATTCATAATAAACACTGTTAAAACTAGAAAGAAAAAGAAATCTTAATGTAATAAGCACTTAAAAGAGCCCAAAGCTAATACCATACTTAATGGTGAAAGTCTCAATTGTTTTCCTCTAAGTTTAGGAATGGGGCAAGACAAGCGTGTCCTCTCTCACATAGTTTGAAATTAAGCTATATGTTCTTGTCAGTATAATATAGCAATTAAGAGAAACACAAGTATTCATATTTATGAAGAAGTTGCAAAATAATCATTATTTACTGACAGCATTTAAAAATAATTTTAGCAAAACTATAATTTTGGTAGCTGAGCAAAAAAAATAATATAGGCAGTAAATAGAATAGACACTACACAGATTAAACCAAGTTCTACTATACAATCCAGCTATCCCACTTCTAGGTAGTATTCAAAGAAAATGAAATCAGCATACAAAAGACATACCTGTACACTATGTGTATAGTGCATTATTCACAATAGCTAACTACACATATAAGCACATGTTATTCAGCCATAGGGAAGAATGAAATACTGTATTTTGCAGCAAAATAGATGGAACCAGAAACATTATTTTAAGTGAAACAAGAAAGACCCAGAAAGGCAATTGCCACATGTTCTCTCATATATGGAAGCTTCAAAAGAAGACCAAGTGTGCAATAGTGACCAACGGAATTTGGTGAGGGAGTATTTGGGGAGTGCAGTGAGTGAAGAGAGGCTAGGTTCCATCAGTGCATGTTGTATGCATGTGCTGGAAATAGTTTTCTGAACCCCATTAATATGTACATTTAATATAAGTTGATTAAAATATTTCAAATATGTGTGTGAATTTAAAGTTGAAGGAAAGACTAGTAACATAACAGTATCCATAGGGCATAGTATTTAATTAATTGACACTGTGATTAATGTTTAAAACTAAAGTAAAATCTTCAGGTTAAAATGAAGTGATAATAAATATACAATTTCTAATAAGAAAGAGTAAAAATGCAGAACTATGTTAACAACTAATACAAAAGTAGTTAAGTTAGAAAAGTAGAAAATTAGGATATCAAAGAGCACAAAGTTGATAAACCCAGTCACAAAAATATGATCATATACATATTATTTAATAAAAATGTGATATATTCACATTATTAAATAAAAATGATTGTATTCATATTATGACTATGTTCATATATTATTATCAGCAAAAATTGACTGTTTTATTAAAGACAAACTTTATTTGACTATGTTCAGTTGAATATTTTAAAGAGATTTTAACCATCAATTAACTTGTGTGTGTGTGTGTATGTGTGTGTGTGTGTGTGTGTGTGTGTGTGTGTGTGAGAGAGAGAGAGAGAGAGAGAGAGAGAGAGAGAGAGAGGAGAAATAAAATAGACTTTAGACTTTTATGGTAAAAAAATCCAATCCAGTAAGTATAGAACAAATTGAAGAAATTATTTCAGGATAAGTAGGTTATAATTAGGAAAACAAGATAAATGCAAAAGAGAAAAAAATAATATTTCAAAATAGTATGTACTGAAAAAGTGCCAAATTACAAAAAGTCACAAGGAATGTGCCAACAAGACCAAAAACCTAAAACACTCCAGCCTCTTAAAAAATTATCTAGAAGTGTACCTAAAATTCATTGCATTAGATTATAAACTTACTTTCTTAACAAATAAAATAAAATTCTAAAATTAGGTTTCCAAATTTGTCCATATTATTTTCCCAAATATTTCCATTTAACTTAAAAATAAAACTAAGTCAAAGGTATGCATATTTAAAGTTTAATTGTGCTTGCGTAACATTCAATATGAAGATTATTGATGTGACTATCAACAGTAATATGAATTGATAAGCAGTCTTTCATGCAGCAATAGACATGCTGGTTTTGACAAGAAATTAATTTTGACCATTTCTATTTGACAACAGGCTGCAGATAATCCAGAGTCACAAGAGTCTGCATTAGCAAACAGAAAAAGTGCTCCCAGCCACTTCTCCAGATAAGGATTGCTTAAGTCTAGGAAACTGAATTTTCTAGACAATAAATATTTAAAATAATGTCAAATCTTTTCTTTCATCTTCAAGGGTGGCATCATCTTGGATGAATTATGCTTTCTATATTGGACAAGAAATGACTATACATCCCCATTTTAATTCTGAGATTGTCTGAGCAGAAGTGATCTTTACAAGAGAGCTTCAGGTTCCCAGGTACTTTCAGATTCCTGCCTGTAGTAAATCTGATGTAGAAACTCTCCATTTATTTTGCTGAAGTATTTCCAGCACTGGGAAGTTCAAGTGTTATCTATCCCCCAACTCCTCCTCTAAATAATATAAACTTCTAGGGCTGGGGATGTGGCTCAAGCGGTAGCGCGCTCGCCTGGCATGCGTGCGGCCCGGGTTCGATCCTCAGCACCACATACCAACAAAGATGTTGTGTCTGCCGAGAACTAAAAAAAAAGTAAATATTAAAAAATTCTCTCTCTCTCTCTCACTCTCCTCTCTCTCTCTTTAAAAAAAAAATATATATAAACTTCTAAATGTTTCAGGAGACTCAGATGCTGACCAAGGAATATAAAAATTTAGTTAGACAAAAGGACTAAGCTCAATAGATCTATGTGTAACATAGTGACTATAGTTAATAACAAAGGATTATATTCTTAAATATTTGTTTAGAGAGTATATTTTAAATGTTCTCACTACACAAAATGATGAGAGGTAAGCTACAGTTAATAACTCTATTTAGCCATCCCACGATGTGTGTTTGTGTGTGTGTGTGTATATATATATGTGTGTGTGTGTGTGTGTGTGTGTGTGTGTGTGTGTGTGAGTATATATACACACACAAACACATAATATTAAAACAACATATTCTATGATAAATATATAGAATCTTTATTAAATAATGAACAATGACCTCAATATGGTCAAAGGCACAAAAAGAGAGATTAAATTGAGTTGGGCTGGAAAGACAACCTAAGCAGGGGAAGATTGAATATTTGAACACCTCCCAAATAACTCCTGCTGTGGACTCTCTGACACGAATGGTAACACCTTCCCTCCAATGCCAATATAAAATGGGATTTTCTGAAAGCAATCCGGGTACAGTGGACACATTAATCTACCTCAGATTGTAATAGAAATAAAAGCCGAGACTTTAGCTTTAATCTGGGACAGTTTTTTCAAGAGTTGCCATTAGTGCCTGATAAATTGTTGCTAATTCATGTGAGCAGAATACATCAAGAGTGGTAAACACAGGCAGGTGTTTCCTTGCTGAGTCTCTCACTGTAATGAGATTCTAAATCCCTGGTTTCTTTAATCTTCCATCCATTCTGTCAGCTCTCTCAGAATGGGGTAGTATTTATTCCTCACATTAAATTATTTTCTCCCATTAAAAAGTATTTTTTCTGTTATGAAATTCTTTGTCATACAATAAAAAAGGAATTCTATTTTCTGAGTAAATATACATTAGCATTCACTTGACATAGCTTTTTTGGTGGATTTTTTTTTTCTTATTTCTATAGGCAATGTTCTTAAAACTGTGGAGCAGAGGGTGTAGCTAAGAGCACTTGCCTAGGACACATGAATCCCTGAGTTCAGACCCCAGCATTGCAAACACAAAAAAAAACCACTCATGCTATGGCAATATACTTAGAGCTGGCAGAAATTTCCAAATCTAGAGAAGCATCTTCATTGGGAGAGGTGAGATTTCTAAGTTGACATGACTGCTTATTTCTACAAGTATAATGTATGCCCAGAGAACTGAAGCCTGGCAGCCTTTTTGATACAATGCAGCTGCCACCCTCAAATTACCATTTTTCCATCCACTCATGTCATTACTGGAAAAGTTAATTGTAGCAAAACTTCGCTAGGTTTAGCTGGGGTTGGAGGGGACTTGGAACAGATGGCAATCTGCTAACTTTTCTAACTCTAACTACCTAATTTAACATTAGTCTTGTTATTTGCCTTAGTATCTGTTTGGCTGACTGATCTATAATCAATTAGCTTCACTCCTGTACACGAAAGGAAAGATAAATATTTACAGGTTGACTGACAAATTTTAGTCCGCATAAAAAATGTATTTTCATTCCCATTCAAATGTATATGGCATCATGTTGATGTCTATTAAATTACTTTTAATTTGAGCAGATTGTAAAACCTAACAATAAGGTTCATCTTCACAAAATAATGAAAAACTAGAGCTGCATTCTGTTTAATTGGGATGTCAAATAATTTTGTTTGGTGCACAGGTAGAAAAGGACAGTGAAATTAGTGTGAAAACAGCTCAGAATCATTCTAAGAGATAATAATTCTCCAGGTGTCTAACATTAAATAGTGTGATAATTGTATATTATTTCATATACAGTAATAGGTACTTTGTAATTTGCTATATTTAAATATTTGCTTCTTAACCCCTCCAAATTAAGTGGGGGGAAGTCTGGTCTATTTAATTCTCTTCTTTTAGAAATGAGTATACTCACAGCCAGAGGTCATGGTAAAGAAATTGCCCAAACTCATTGTTTTCTTGGTCAACCTAGGCAGATGGTCAATTATAAAACTATGAGAATTTAAGAAAAAAAAATCTACTCATTCCAAGAACTGAAATTGTTAGCATCTCTGAGGTATCTGTATTGGTGATAACTGTCAAACTCTGCATTGCAAAATTCAAAGCCAGGACTTGAGTGGGACATTAAATGTGAGGATTCTGTTTTCAAGCACTATAAAAGGTAAAAAAGAAACTAAAAGCCTGAAGGCAAATATATTGTGCTGACATTTAAAACTCTTACAATAGATTTTATTTATTATGCTTTTTAAAAAACAAAGAACTAGAAATACACATTCCATTTTGCAAGGTGGGATATATTCTCTCTATGACAATAAAAATGTAAAAATAAGGTATTTTATGTATTGAAATCCCAATGAATTTGAAATTGGCAAATGATCTCTTTCAGAGGACCTCAGGACAATAGTTTTAAAACCTCTGGTGACCATATAATGATTCATATTCACAAAGTGCTTGAAAATTGTTAAACACTGATGGTTTGTAATACAAGTTGAAATAGTCCATATTGAAATGACCTCTGGTGGATTGGACTGGGGCTGAAAAAACTGTTTTGCCAGGGATCATGTTAAGTGAGTGCTAGCAAGCAGGGAGACAGGTGTTTCCTGTTCCCAACCACATGGCATAACCATATAGATTAGCTGCAAGAAATCTAGCCAGAAGATTTTTTTTCTTTAAAAAAAAAGCTAATTCAATTTAACATTGCTCATGTGGAAATTGATTTAGGTTTAAATTATATTTTAGATATTTTAAAATTTAGAATTAAAAACTTCTTTTTTTCTAATACATAAATACTACATAATATTTTGAAATCATAAATACTACTGATGAATGGGTTCTCAAGTTATCTCATTTCAACTCCCCACACATGTATTTTATTACTATCCTGGAAGATGGGTTACCATCCTCAGCTTCCATCAGGAAGCATTGGGAAGGAAGTCAAAGATGAGTGAGACAGATAAATCCGATTTTAGACACCTCTGTAGCTACTGTTTAGTGATAATTGATCAGATATTTAAACAAGAATCAAAATAATAAGTGCTGCATTTGAAAAATATAAAAACATGATATTTGCACATCCTGCCTTTTTTGTTGGCCATATATGAACAGCAATTTGGATCACTGAGCAGTGTTGCTTTTACATTCCTCTGATATTTTTGTTAGGTCTAACAGGATACTAAACAGCATGGCATGCTTTCTAGAGATAACACTAATAATGACATATAGCAATTAAGTGACATCTGTATACGTCTGCAGTGCTCATTCCAATGGAATATAGTCTTCCATTTTACCCTGGAAATCAGGTAACCACAGGACACTTTAGAGAACTTCAGATTCTGTATCACTGCTTTGCCACATACTGTTTTACATCATCTGATCAGGTGCAAGAGTGACAGAATGCAAGCAGCAGACTTAGTCACATGTCACCCTATTGGATTATAAAGTATTGAGTCTTGGGGTGTCACAAGGAAAAAAAATACATGATATTCCTGAAACTATCATTTACATAGGGCTAAAGGCTGGTTAGAGTGGTAAACTCTCAAAATGGCAGCTCAGTCCCGTACCACTTTCTTGTTAGAAAGAGTGAAGCAGTTACAGCACTTTAATGTCTGTGGTGCTGTGAGGACTTTAGAAAAGTTCCTAAATTCTAAGTAGAAATCTGTCTTAACAATAGGACAAGAAAGTCCAGGAGCTCAATTTGTGAACCAGAGTCAGAGGCCCATGAGTCAAATCTCATCACCACTACTTAATCCCCATAATTATGGATATTACATTTAACTATACTGTGTCTCAGTTTCTTTATCTGTAAAGTAGAGACAAGCTATTCCAATTAGGGTTGAGGTGATAGTTAAATGAGGAAACTCTGGAACAGACTTTTCACTTAGTGAATGTATTAGTAATTTTTATTATTATAAAAATATTCTTAAGTGCCATTAAAAGTGGTTTATAGTTTTTGTTTGGTTAGTTTTGTTTTTCTCATTTGAGGAAATATACTTGTCAACTCTCCTCTTTGTTTATTCCTCTGGCTATGAAACCTGTTTTTCTTTGGTGAAAGAAAAATAACTTTTTTTTTCTTTTTCCTTTCTTTCTTTTTTTTTTCCAAGTCTTCAGTTTTGTGGAACAGAACAGCTATGCACTGAGGTTCTGCCCACACAGGTAGTAATTTCCTGGGCTGCAGGCTGAAAGCATAAAGACTGCACGTGGTGGCTGGGACTTCCTCAGCTCTGGACAGATGTGATCATATTTTGGCCAGAAGACAAGGTGGTGGGAAAGGGAGAGATTTCTCAGAGCCGTGCTTTGCTGGTGTCTTTCAAAAGAAAAAAAAAATCATACCTTCAGGTTAAAAAGCAAAACTAAACCACAGTTATGTAATTTTGAAAGATTTCTAAATCAGTATTGGCATTATTTTTAAAACATTAGACTTCAAAGAGATAACCAAAGAATTTCTTCTGACCTCATACTACATACATTCCATTAAAAATGCAATTTGTAAAACATATTTCAGATGGTTATTCTCAGGAGACTATGCCTCGGTAAAGACCAGACACATGGACTATTTCAACTGTGTGTGGCTCTTCTTCATTTTCCCCCCTATTTCTTCACATACAGGACAGGACTTCTAGATGAATAAAGATATGGTGTGTGTGTTTTCCAGGACAAAATTATCTTTGGGCTGTGATCAAGCATGAGAAATTTCCACCCTGAGGGCAAATATTTGGAGGTTACGACATGAATGTAAGTTCATGAGTACCACTACTTTCATATTGTAAACATACTGTAATTCTAATATATTTTCTATGGATTAATAATCTTAATAACGTTTTACTATGGCAAAGACGTTATAAATTTTCTAATCCAGCACTCCTGCTCTGAAGATAAATAAATAGATACGCATTGTGTTGGGAGGGAGAGAATTTTAATTTTGAAATAGAAAATAGCTTTCTGTTTGATTACCAACCCTGGACACTTGCTAGTGCCTGTACTCTAATTTTTTTGAAAGATTGAGATTAGGTTCAGTTTCAGCTTTAGAGAGTTCTCTGATCAATTAGCACCTGCCACAGACATGGGCTTATATGAGGGAGCAAGAATCTCCTGTAGTTGTTGATGGTTCTGTACTGACTGGGAAAGTAGAGACTTTGAAGTCAGTAAGACCTGGGAATAGCCTGGGGTGCTACTCTTTCTTTTTGAGTAAGCTTAAACTTATTTACTAACATTTCTTCATCAGCAAAACAGAAATAAAATATTTACTAAGAACATATTCATTGATCTAATGAGAGCTTGCCCTACACTGCTAGATTTGCTTTGGAGAAGCAGTAATGCTGTGCTTCAACTTGGCTGACCTCTTCTGCAGACAGGCTTCGGTAGACCAGGATTATGATAGAGAAAAGGACACTGAAGGGAATCTGTGGAAAATCGGTATGAACAAGCATACCAAGAAGATGAAGAATGTTGAAAAAAGTCAGATGGAAAGAAAATCTGAGACGTCTCACCATACATGACTATAAATACTGCGTGGGCAAGCATATTTAAACTCTGCTACGAATTACTTGTGACATGAACAAAGAAAAATTCAAAAAGAAAAATCAATCTGTGGTTATAAATCATCATGTAAAAAATCTAAAGAGCTTTAACATAAAACCCAACTCTGCCCAGATTTTCCCACCAGCAGATGGGGAAAGCATGATCATGTCAACCCCATCAGAGGCCAGGATGACTGCATTTTGTGTTGAAAAAAATTGTATTTATACCAGACTAGCAAGGTGATGTCTAAGTGAGCAAAACCACAGGTAAGTCTGTGTCGAGACAATGAGCATGATATCGGGAAATTTCTTTTGACAAATTTGTCCATGTGAAACAGAATCCTGGCATCAGTGAAACTCCTCTTTCAATAAAGCAATTGAAAAAAATAGGAAAATACAAACTGGAGTTTTTTGCTTCTTTTAACCATAGATATGAAAACAATCTGCAAAACTAAAGGAAAATCTTTCAAAGTGCTATAGCTAGAATGGACCTCCTCTTGGTGCTGCTTTAGTGACATTGATATCTTCTAATTTAATAAATCTAGGGTTTTTAGTAATGGAAATTATTTCAGTGATCAATTTGTATTTTGTGTTTTCCTGTTTTGATACAGTGGTTTCAGGCTTAGATAGTCAAAAACAGCTGTTGTGAGAATTGTGATGATAGGGAGTTAATAAAATGACTAGAGGCAAAGGAAATACCTGTGATTGAGATAGAGGAATAAAAATTTCCTCCAACCAGGGGAAAAAGTGAAATAAGGACAGGCCATAACAATGTTATTAGAGCTGTTAAAGACCTATAAATTCCACAAGAAAGACAATTTTTAGAACAGAAGGACATTTAAGACATTACTGCCTATTTTAAACACATTTGTTTAAAATACGTTTGTTCATGTTTGACTTGGCAGGTGAAATTAATATCATTATATGCAATATGAGATTTTGTATTCTAGCTTATGTAAATATTTAAAACTAATAAATAATAAGTGCTTATTAAGTACCTACTAGGCTAAGCACTGATAATTCCTTTCAACTCTTTTTGATGACTAGGAGTAATATATTTATGTCACCTGAGACTGTAACTCCTCCCTTTCATTTAATTTCCATTGCTGATTCTAATTCATTGTTCTCCCTTTTCCATGACTTGGCACCCCCTCCCCAATAATTCCTTACCTTTCTATAATAAGCCCAGATTTATTGGTGTTACTGCCTTCGTTAACTCATAGTAGATTAAGTGAAATTAGATACTGATGTCAGAAACTCATGTGCATTATAGGGGTAGGAAATACACAAACACCTGGAAATAATATTCTCTTCTCTTATTTTTAATGTAGGCCATTAATTGGTAAAACTTTTATCATAATCTATCACTTCTGATCTATCATGTAAAATGGCATGTGTTAAACTATTAAAGATGGCATTGGTCTTCCTTTTGAATACAGTTTAATTATGCTATTAGTACAATGTACTGATAAATGAATAAATAGAATTCAGTTCCTATGCTGTGAACAGAAGGATATGGTCAGTTTATATACAACTGGCATAATTAACTTTCTGAGCATTGACAGATATTTTAACCAGAATAGATTTTAATAACCTATATTCCCATAGTTTTGCATTTTCAACTGTTTTTGTTCAAATGGTAAGAGCAAGCATAATTTTATCCAGGAGTGTATCTGGTTTTCCTGGAGGAAGACAGCATGTAAATTCCTCTGTGCCACTTTCATCAGAGGGACAAACCCTGCCCAAGGTTTTGCAGTGTCCCTTTAAATATATTTGTCCCATACATACTGCCATTAACCACAGAAAGTGTCGAAAGTAGTCATATGTGAGAATCAAAAGGAAAATATGTGCCATTTATTTCAGTTCCCTCTATGAAAGTGTCATGACCAAGTCTCATTAATCCTACTAGTATTACTCTTAAATGAACACTTATAGAAAGTTGTGCTAGCTGAGTTTTTTAATGATTTAGTCTGTGATACACAAACTAATATAAACTAAAATTGAAAGACAAAATTATGTTCTTTACATATATAGAAGCTAGAGATAAAAGAGTATACTTCTGTCACATGGCATGTGTTATTTTGTTTCATAATTTTAAAATCAGAAATATGTGAATATTTGAAAGTTATATAGGAAAATATATAGAATAATCATACTAATGCCACTACTCCAAAATATTCTATATTAACATTCTATTGTTTTTTATTAAATTTTCAGCAATGAAACTGCTCTTCATGTTTTATTTTCACTAGTATCATTAGTATTATTCCACCTTTTATCTTTTTATGAAAGGTATTATCCATTGTGTTTCTATAATAAAATGTTCTTGTTTCTCCATTTTTTTCATTGCTTGGCTGTCATGTGGTTTCCTATAGCAACTTTCATTCACAAAATTGACACCACATCTTAATTTCGACCTTCAAGGAAATTGTACTTAGTGGCCTTGCTGTCTATACAAATACAGAGGCTGTTGAAAAAAAAAAAAACCCAATTTCCCATGCAATAAGGTTTATATTATAGCAAACATATGAGAAAAACCAGAGGTACAACTTACTGATTCTTTAAGGAAAAAAAAAAACACAATTTTATTGTTTTAGTATTTGATCAACTAAGTTACTTTATTCTTCAAGCCATATTCTCAAAAGAATAATTAAGTCCTATAAAATCATAGTGGTTAATAGTTATAGCTTCTTGAAAAAAAATTAACATATTCTTACATGTAGGATCTGTGCAGTTCATTTTAAACTCATTCCAGAAAGGGAAAATATTATTTTTGTCTTATAGCACCAGATAGTTTCACCATATACATTATCTCTGTGTGTTTAAGATTTAGACCAACTTTTATTATGGCCAAAATAAATTCACCATGTTGCAATTAAAATTGGAAGGGCACATTAAATAATCTATAACCTCAAAACAACTATAATAGCAATGGTACTTTCTACTTGGTGCAGATTAAATTAACTGTTCATACAAAAATTCTATCACATTCATCTATTCCTCCCATGCTCCCCCTCCCTACCCCACTATGAGTCAGCCTTCTTATATCAGATAAAACATTCAGCATTTTTTTTTTTTTTTGGGGGGGGGAGATTGGCTAACTTCACTTAGCATTATCTTCTCCAATGCCATCCATTTACCTGCAAATGGCATGATTTTGTTCTTTTTTATTGCTAAGTGAAATTACATTGTGTAAATATGCCACATTTTTTTATCCATTCATCCACTGAAGGGCATCTAGGTTGGCTCCATAGTTTAGCTATTGTGAATTGTGCTACTTATAAACACTGATGTGACTGTGTTCCTGTAGTATGCTGTTTTTAAGTCTTTTGGATATAGACTGAGGAGAGGGATAGCTGGGTCAAAGGTGGTACCATTCCCAGATTTCCAAGGAATCTCCATACTGCTTTCCATATTGACTGCACCAATTTGCAGTCCCACCAGCAGTGTATGAGTGTACCTTTTCCCCACATCCTCGCCAACACTTGTTGTTTGTCTTCATAACAGCTGCCATTCTGACTGGAGTGAGATGATATCTTAGAGTAGTTTTGATTTGCATTTCTCTAATTGCTAGAGACAATGAACATTTTTTCATTTATTGATTGATTGTATATCCTCTTCTGAGAAGTATCTGTGCAGGTCCTTAGCCCATTTGTTGATTGGGTTATTTGTGTGTGTATGTGTGTGTGTGTGTGTGTATGTGTGTGTCTGTTTTGTTTTGTTTTTTTGGTGCTTAGCTTTTTGAGTTCTTTATATATCTTAGAGATCAGTGCTATATCTGATGTATGAGGGGCAAAAATTTGCTCCCAGGATGTAGGCTCTCTGTTCACCTCACAGATTGTTTCTTTTGCTGAGAAGAAACTTTTTAGTTTGATTCCATCCCATTTATTGATTCTTGGTTTTAATTCTTGTGCTATAGGAGTCTTATTAAGGAAGGTGGGGCCTAATCCCACATGATGAAGATTATGGCCTACTTTTTCTTCTATTAGATGCAGAGGCTCTGGTTTAATTCCTAGGTCTTTAATCCACTTTGAGTTGAGTTTTGTGCATGGTGAGAGATAGGGGTTTAATTTCATGTTGTTGCATATAGATTTCCAGTTTCTCCAGCACCATTTGTTGAAGGTGCCATCTTTTCTCCAGTGCATATTTTTGGCACCTTTGTCTAATATAAGATAATTGTAATTTTGTGGGTTAGTCTCTGTGTCCTCTATTCTGACATCATTATTCAAAGTACATGTATAAAGACATGAATTGGTGTCAACTTACTTTATATACAACCAGAGATATGAAATATTGTGCTGTATATGTGTAATAAGAATTGTAATGTATTCTGCTGTCATTTATTTTTTTAAAAAATCAATTAAAAAATCTAATAGATACTATCTTAATACTGTTACTGTTTATCATGAGGCTTTTATTCAACAATGTTCTTTCCATGTGACTGAACTAGATTTGGAATAAAGTTATAACACCAGTGGCACTAATTTAATGAAAGACTATTTTGTGCCAAACACTTCACAAATTTAACAAAATTGAGTGTTACCCATTAGTAATTAATTTCTCTTATTAGGAAAACAAGTATAAAACAATTGAGTCATATCCCCTAAATTCTATAGCTGATAAGTGCTGAGGGCCATTACCAAGTAGGAATGACGCATCGATTTCCTTGCCAGCGTACCCCATGTTAAATTTGCTGTGACCTTGCATGTGTGTTTGAGAAAGGTGACCCTGCTCAATGACCAGGGTGGATCCAGGATTAGGGTGTATCCTGCAGTTAGAGGAAGTATCCCGCTCCTTGGGTTAAGGGCGTTCCCAGTTTAAGACCTTGGGTTTTAGGGAAGTTTGATGTTGAGGATTATTGCTGCTGGAAATAGGGCGTTCCTGCTACCTGAGCTCCCCTTGAGCTCTCGTGAGATTCAGAGAGCATTTTGGGAAAAAAGCCTCGTGTAGTAGGTGAATTGGGAGGAGAACTGGGATTGCCCCAGAACGTGTGTGGAGGCCGGTGTGAGTTCGGGAATAAAGAATTGCTGTTTGAATCTACAAAGCTGTGTGGTGGCTCGTGATTCTGTGCCCAGCCAAGACTGCGGCAGATAAGTAGCACAATCATCATTTCAAATCCAAATTTGAATGGTTCAAAATCCTTCTCTTTTTATTACACTTCATTGTATTTGTTTAAAAATGGTCCAGACAATGCAGAATCAGGAGTTGGCTCAGATATTGCCTATATGCCATCAGGGCTTGATAGGAGGAAAAACATCATGTTTTGCATGTGAGGTTGATTCATTGTAACAGCCAGAACATCACCTGGTATTTTCTAAGACTCTGAAGCCAAAGTGCCAACCAATTCTTGCCTATGTGTCAATTGTGATAAAACACAGCAGGAGAGCCACAGCACTGGCAGCCACACCATGTGCTTGTAATAATATAATATAAACTATTTCAACCAAAATTTGTCTCCATACAATATAATTTTTATAGGAAGAAGTTTTTCCTTTTTTTGACAACATATTTCTTGTTTCCCATTGTTAAATTCCTACAGCAATGGGAATATATAAAACAATTTGAGCAAAGCTTGCAATTTGGTTTTAGAGACTTATCTCATATTTCTGAGGGTGCCTTCTGTGCAGATGCTTGCAGCAATCTAAATAGAGTTAAACTTGAATTATCATTACTCTACCATTTTGAGGACAAAAGTTAAATTAACAAATACACATCCATAGTTTACCAGTCTAGACACACCATCAACAATTTTAGTCTAGTCTATGTTGCATTAAATTAGTAAAGAGATCACTGACTGTCTACTTCCTTTTATAAAACTTTTAAATAGTTCCACATTTCTTTCTTATTTCCTATTATGTTATTTAAAAATAAAATTAATAAATGTTTATTATAAACAAATAAGAAACTACAATGTGAAATGCATAAAGTTCCCTTTCCCCTAGTACTCTCAGCACCCAACTGTAATGGTATCTCTTATGATCTATGGTATTTTTAATTTGTTTTATTAAGGCAAATTTCATATTAATTAATTTTACATTTTTATCAGCACCATAAAGTATCATAGGGTTCAAGTTTGCTAATTATCATAAAAACTAGGTATTCTGTTATGAATAGTCTATGTTGGTCAGATCTCTGAGTTGCAAACACAGAAATCCAGTTTGCACTAGCTTAATGAATAACAGGGAGTGGATTAGACACATAATGTCATAATGCTGAGTACTGAAGGAGGAGCTGAACATCTATACCTCAGAGAGTACAGGCTCTCAGTCAGAGCAGTTCAAATCACAAGGCAAGTGCCTGTAGGCTTTTGACTATCACAAGTCCCTATTTCTCTCTGTGAGTCATGTTTATTATCTTTGACTGCAGATGGACTTCTCCACATGGTGGGTGAAATAGCCATCTGTAGTTCTGTACTCAAAAACTCCCACCTTTGAAGCTAAAGAGAAAAGGGATCATCTTTCCTATTTAAAAATCTTTCCAGAAGATTCTGCCTAAGCCAGATTGGGGCACTTGCCAAACTTGAACCAGCAAAGCTAGGGGAATGAAATATCATTATTGACCCAGCTGAGGTTTCTGCTGTGTCCCCAGTGCCTGCAATGGTCAATTCTCAACAAATATTTATGTAATAAATATCCCAAAGGCAACTTTGTTAAAATATAAACACTGGGAAAAAATGTTCAAGTACATAATAAACATCCTGTGTCTGTAATCTACAACTATTATTGTAATTTAAAAGCATAAAAATCTTCAGTGTATTCATAATATATTAAAATGTAATTCTGACAAGATTATTTATACAGCATCATCAAATCTACCATTTAATCCATCTGTTATTTGAAACTAATTAAAAAACACATGACTGCATGCCCAATTCTATTGAGTGTATGATAATTCAAGAAGGTTGTTGGATGAGTTTAAAACATTGAATAAACTCTTTAATAAAAAAATGATATTTATTATTTTTCCCTCCTCTTCCAGAAATATTTATTGAACATCTCTATAAAGTGGGAGATGCTATTTAAGGTACTAGAAATACAGCTGCTGATAAGATGATTTTTTGTTAATACAAAGATTGTATTCTAATTAGGGGAGTTGATGAATGCATAACTATGCAATCAATATCAGGAATTATAAAGTGCTATTAAGAAAGACAATGATATAGTAGTCAGGTAAAAGAGTGACGGCATGTACAAGGACCTGATATTTTAGACAGGGCATCCAGGGCAGCTAGTTTCTGAGAATTGTTTGAGCAGAACATTGTGGTGGAAGGGTGTGGAAGAGGGAAGCAGCTCACATTGAGATCAGGAATCAGAGAGAGTGAGTCCACTGGCCAGATACAAATATATACCCCAAAGCCACTACCAATCCCCACCTCCTCCAGCCACACTCTATCACTCAGTTAATCAGGGGATTAAATCAATGATTGGGTTAAGACTCTCATAGCCCAATCATTTTTCTTCTGAAACTTCTTGCCCTGTCTCACACATGAGCTTTTGGGTTACACGGCACATCCAAACCAAAACAAAATCAGTTTTGCTGAAGCCAAAGTCACAGAGGTTCATTTGGTTTTGGTCTTGATTTGTTTGTTGGAGTTTAAAGACTAGAAGTTAGAGAAGTTGGGGTAGACAAGAAGCAAGGATAAGCAGAATCCAGAAATAAAAAGCCCTGAAGCTTTTTTAAGGACATCAGATCTTCAAATAGCAAGAAGATTTGAGGGGGCTTCAACAATTTCTTGGATCAGACATACATCAGAGACACCTTTATAGTGTTGAGAATCACATAGAGCAATTTAAGAAGATGCAAGAAGACCAAGGTAAAAGCTATTATAATATACAAATGTTAATGAGATAAATGTTGAACAGAGACTTAAAAGTTACTCTGAATAGAACTGAGTAATTAGAAGTGGAATTCGAAGGAATTGAATGCAACAGTTTCTGTCATTAATTCAAATCCTACCAACCTGGACTGAAAATTTGAACAGTAGCCAGATTAAATTGACTTTTGAGAGGTTTAAAACAATTCTCAATGTTAATTAGCAGTGCCAACAAAATGGAGTATAAAACAAAGTTTAAAAACCAGAAGCACTATCTACATGTAAAACTTATTACAAATATACATTTTAATAATGCAGCTGATTATAGAATCAATACTTTTTAAAAATGTAATGAGACTAAGACAACAGCATTAAAACAGTAGATTCAATTGTATATTCACATCTACCATCAGTTTTTTTTTTTTTTAGGTTGGAAAGGTCTTGTTTTATGTTCAACTCTATTATTTTTCATGAAAGTGTTTATGCAGGTATCATTATAAGAAGTATCGATCACTGTATATCATTTTTAAATAAGTATTGGTGAATGAGTGTTTTAGTCATCTTTTTCACTGCTGTGAGCAAAAGACCTGACTAGAACAATTTTAGAGGAGGAAGAGTTTATTTGGGGGATCACTGTTTTAGAGGTCTCAGACCATAGATGGTCGATGCCATTGGTTTGTGCCAGAGGTGAGGCAGGACATCATGGCAGAAGACATGGACCCAGAACCAGAGAGAACCTAAGATCAGCTAACAAAATCCATCCTCCAAAGGCATACCCATAATGATCCACCCCCTCCAGCGATATACTACACTATACTACAGTTACCACCCAATTAATCCCTATCAGGGAATTAATGCACTGATTATGTTAAGGCTGTCATAACCCAATTTTTTCACCTCTAAACTTTTTTGCATTTTTCACACATGAGTCTGGGGTGACGCCTAATATGCAAACCATAACAATGAGTAGCAAGTATAGTATTTGGATTTTAGGTGAGTTAGAATTGTTTAGGGGATCCATCTAAAGATGGCTTATAAAATTTGTATCTAGATAGATATGAAGGGAGGATAAAAGTTAGGACTGGTTTTTTGATACATAAATTTTCATAATCTGAATCATACCACATGTATAAGTTAATTAGGTGGGCCCCCATTGTATTATAAAAATTACATAAATTAATATATTTCTAATAAAAATACAGGTATTCTGAAGCCTTAATAAAACCTTACATTTACTGTGCTGGTTAGAATGACAATTTTTACTCTTTTGGGCAATCAAATGTGATAGTCTCTTTCTGTGTCCTCTGCTCTTGTTATTCTCATGTTTGATGTTTTAAAAATTTGTCAGAAAATATAAATCTTTTAGTTGCCTGCCATTAAATATTTCTCTAAAGGAACAATATTCAGAGGGAAATGTATGCAACAAAACATTCATGAAGAGGTATTAAAGGAAAATTCTCTTACTTGATGAATTTGCATTGATGAATACAAGTATGGAAAACTGAGTGTTTTTAAAATCCTTTTTAAGTTACAAAAGTTTTCTCTACATAAATATTTAATATAGATCTCTTTGAAAGTTCAATTAACTTTTAAGAAAATAGAGATGCTTAAATAAGTGCTTTACAATTCATTGATAGTGTTCATTGTTATCTTGTGCAACATTATAGGACAATTTACAGCAAGTTTCAAATATTTTAGAGACATCAGATTCTAATTACTGTAATCCAAAACACTTCTAAGAAAACAATGTGTTTAAATTATAAAATACTTGAAAACTTGCATCTGTTCTGGTGAGACACAACATTGCTTTGACGTCAGTGACCTAACCACAGATAGTATTTTTTTCCTTGAATTTTTCAAATAAGTACTCTTGATAGTATGTTTTATGATCTTCAGTCCTGGCCAGTCCTAGGAAACATGCCTTCCATTTTCTTTTGATGATTGATTTAAACTACATTATAAAAAAATGTATTTGAAAAAAACTCTGTGCACATTGAAAATGGATAAATTGTGAAAATGCCAACTGGTTTATAATTTACAAAATTTTCATAAAACAATAATAAATAATATATTCAAATATCTCACAAGAGATAGATGACAAAATATCATGTTTGTCCAGAAGAATTAAGGGACATATTGCTTATAAAAAGAGTATTCCATTCTCCTTTGGAAAAATGCAAAGTTCATTTCAGTTAATGGTAAAATTCACTCTTTCCACTGCTTAGGCTAAAGTACTTGTGGTCATTCTTGACTCTTATGACCCTCACCCTCTTCATCCAATCTACAAGCAATGATAGTTGGCTCTACTTTCAAAATATACTGAAACCATGATTCTTCTTCATGCTCAGGTAATTATGTGGGGAATTTTTCCAGTTAGTAATATATATTCACTCCTACTGTGCATGCCTAAGCTGAGTATCACAGGAGAGATCATTGATTCTAGTGTGTGACAGACTAGCCCAAGACTCCATCTATCAGCTCACTTTAAGAAATCTTCACTCTGATTGATATTATGGCATTTTGAATTTCTATGGATTAATCTTCAAAAAAAAGGAAAAACTTGTATTTCCATCTCTGGTGTAGTGTTCTACTACCATACTACACTTGGGAAAAGTTTAGAGAAAGATCCATGGTAAAACTTGAGGCCACATTGAAGAGTCATTTTTCAAATAAATTTGACCATAGTGTCTCTGAAGGTTCAGGCTTACTTCTTGCTCCAATGGTACAGGAGTCTTTTGGGGCAGGCCTCAAAATGGCTGTAGTTAAGCTCCCTCACCAAGACTTCCAGCAGTCTATATTATGTTTTTAGTGTGTAGCTAGGGATGGGAATTAGCTGTTATGGTTGGTCAAGATCAGGAACACTGTGATCCAGTATATAGACTCAAGATCATAAACCTTAATTTGTGAGCATGTACCCCCTCCTTATGCAATCTGTTGGCAGTGCCATGTGCCTTATTTTTTTTTTTTTTTGATCTGTGTATAAAAAGGGCCTATGAAAATGGCTTAAGGGACTGGTTAATGGCTATGGCCTCCTCCAAATAAAGGATGACCCATATCCCCACAGAGCCTTATATCTTCGTTCAGTTGCCAGATCCTCAAGTCTTTTTTTCCTGGATCAAAGGCCCTGAACAACAACTGGTGTGTTTGGCAAGATGTTCCGCAGGTGAGAGATGCCTCAATCCCAGTGGAGGGCAGGGAACTGTGGCCTCCAAGCAGCGCGTGGCATTTGGTTGCCAAGGTCCTTTTAGCATGAACTCTTGTGTAGAGTTGGGATATGGTGGGTGGGTTCCCTGTGAGCATAGAGAAGACTTCTGGTTGTCCTGTGGTGAGCAAAGACCTGCCAGAGCAGACTATGAACTGAGCAGCAGAGCCCAGGTGCCAGCCTGTGGCCAAGGGCAAAGAGGGCAATGGCAGTGCCAAAGAGACAGAAATACAACCTGAGGAACTGCATGCACAGCTGCTGGGGCTATGGGATCAAGGTTTCTTCCAGCTCTGAGAGTAAAATCTGATGCAGCTTTACCAAAGACTGCCATGATGAGGGAGGTACAAGCTAAGGAAGAGGCCTTGAAAGAGTATAGTCACAGAAGGAGGTTCTCCATACCTTGAAAATACCCCTCCACCTTCCCCATAGTGCAGGTGGAATCCAAGGAGGAGGAGGGGGAGGAGGAACATTAACTCCTGCAAGCCTGGCCATTGGTGATACAGAAAAATGAAACAGCAGCAGGTGATGGTTTCTATGGGCAGCAGCTGGCAGTACTGGCCCATGCAAATCAGTTCACCACAGTTCACCTATAAAGCAGAGTTGGTGAACTTGGGGAAATAATTTGGACAGAGGCCAAGAAAGCCCAGATGTGCTGGAGAGTCAGCCAGCAGGGTCAGGAGAGCCCAGTGTACTGGAGGCTGGCAGGGGCCATGAGATTCCAGATGTGCTAGAAGCTGGCAGGGGCTATGGAACCCAAAGGTGCCAGAAGCCAGCAGTGGCCAAGAGAGAGCCTGAGTGTGCAAGGAGTCAGCAGGGGCCAGAAAAGAGAGGTGCTATGTAAGTGAGACACAAACAAGCCCATACGTTGGGGGTAAGTCACCCATTCTATTGAATATTTGTTACACTGATGACTCCAGCCATGGACAACTGCCTCTGTGGATGGCAGTGGCTGTGAAATTGGAAACAGACACCGTCTCATTTGATATCATTAAAAGACGAAATCGCCAGTGAGCTGAGCTGAATGGTGATAGCAAATGAAGCATCCCCCATGGTGATATACACTGACAGTTGTGCTATGGACTGGGGACAAGTTTTAGGGCATGAGCTTTGGGAGCTAAGCCACCAGGAACAGGTGACTATGGGCATGTTACTGGCCATGCCCCCCTGACCTGCCTAGGGAATGATGAAGCAGATGCTTTGGTAGGGTGCAATGGTGATAGCGGGTGCTTCCCACAGACTTGTTGGCTTCTTTGCACTGCCGCCTACAGCATGCAAGTGGTAAGACTATGTGGAATGTAGTCAAACAGTGGGGTCTGCCTTTTATGTGGGGTGCCCTGTTAGAGGCTTGCCAGTCTTATGGCTTGTGCTCAGGAATATCCACAACTCCAGTGCTATGACCAGGTAGTGCCAGGACACGTTCCTCTGACATGAAAGAAGGTTGACTACATTGGTCCTTTACCAAGGTCAGAAGGGGCTATGTTTGCCTTGACAGCAGTGGCTACAGCTACAGGCTTGTTATTTGCCTGGCTCAGTGGTGAAGCAAATCAGTGTGTTATGACCCATGCCCTGACCATGTTGACAGTCTTGTGTGGCTGACCCATCACAATAGAAAGTGACCAGGGGACTCATTTTACAGGTCTGGATGTGCAGTGATGGGCAACTCAGTAAAAGATACAATGGAAGCTGCATGCCCCATACCACCCACAGGCTGCAGGCATGATATACAAGCATAATGATCTGCTTAAGAAAGGACTTAGGACTGCAGTCTTTTATGAATGGGTAGAAATAGCACTTGTGGGTAGTTGTGAGGACTCTGAATGAGCATCCCTGGCAAGGGGGATCAGCTCCTGTGGAAGCTTACTGCTTTGCACAGCAGCACCAATACAGGTCCAGGTGACAATCAAGGATGTTGTCCTTAGGCCTGGGTTTGTAAAGCAAGGGAATGTTCTTTTGCCTGCTCCCACTGGTTTAAATAGGGGCAAACTGTGGATTAGAAAAGGCTCTGGATAATAAAGGCCCCACCTTCATTGGGTAGCCCTGTTAGCCCCATGGGGAAGAGTTCAGAGTGTGATTTTCTTGTAATTCCACGGGTAACTAGTGAATGTCCTCCCCGTTCCCAGGTACATGTAACTTGGCCAGGTACCACAGATGGGACACAGATTTTAAAGGGCACATTTGTTATTTCCCTCTGGCCAATTATGAGTTCACCTGTGCTGGTGCACATTGAGCCTGCTGAAGTACAGGACCAAGCTGTATGAGTGTGATATCACTGCCCAAGGAAGCTACCCCAGGAGCCACTGTGCTTTCCTAGGATTCAAGATTGGCATGCATTCTCCCAGGTGGACATGATTTAACTGTGCTAGAGCTTGTTAACTGCCTTGTTCTTTTGTCTATAGGTGTGTCTTCACCAATACCATTGTGTACTGGGCACACATCTATGCCAGAGTAGCAAACACTTCTGCCTGCTGGGGGTACACTGAAGTGCCTGTGAGTTCTGCTGCTGGACTGCCCTGGCAAATTCAGACTATGTCACTGGACAATTGGATATGGCTGGAAAAGACCTTTTCTACTGCTTCAGTGTGGGGTGAATCTAAGGCCACCATTGTAACAGCAGTCTGGGCACAATGATGCTTCTAGCTCATGGTTGGGGTACTGTGTTTGGGGTGGAATGGCTTAGATCCCTGATGCAAATGTAGAGCTAAGGGGCCTGGGACTCTGATGTTTGGAGAAATGAAAGGTATGGAACCTGTGGGTTGGGTCCCGAGAGGCTTTTGTCAGACTATCCAATCAGATGTCAATAGAAAAGGTATGATTGTTATTCCAGTGCCCCATGGCACCTTGTGGATTTGCGGCTCTCATGTATGACTGTACCTTCCATGGAATTGGACAGAACATTGCACCTGGGGTCACCCACACCTTCCAGTGACCATAAAGCAAACATTGCCTCAGAGGCCTCCTAATTGGGAGGCTGTGCAAGCCCATTAATAAGTGCACCAGAAACTTGGTGGTATTACCCTTTGACTTTGTCTCACAAGGAGCATCCTTGGTGGCAGATAACTGCGCTGGCTGAGCACACAGCCTGAGCCTTACATCGTAAAACAAAAGCTCTGTCTCTGGTAAATGAAGAATTGTATCAAATATGCAGAGTTGTGCTACAAAATCATATGGCACTTGATTCATTAACAGCTGCACAGGGAGGAGTAGTTACCATGCTTGGTACTGAATGCTGTTTATACATTGCAGATCATTGCAAAAATATTAGTATGGCTCTAGCATATATGATTTCTGAAGTAGCAGCCATACATCAGCAAATCGATGATCCTTTGCAGGAAGGGTGGGCTGGTTTATGCACCACTGGGTGGTGATTCTTGGTAATAATAGGTGGTAGTGCTTGTTTCCTGGTTATATGTTGTTGCAGATTATATTGTTGTTGTGGCCTGTGGATTCAGGTCTCTAAGGGAACATTGCAGAAGACTTTAGACATATAGATTGCACTGCAAGGAATCCTAGAGGGTAAATTGTTAAGTTGGACTCCTGTAGTTAGATTCCCTCACCAAAACTTCCATCTGATTATGTTATGTTTTTAGTGTGTAGCCAGGAATGGGAAATGGCAACATTATGGTTAGTCAAGTCCAGAAACACTGATTCAGTGTATTGACTCAAGATCATAAAGATTAACGTGTGAGCACACACACACCCTCCCCTGTGTAACCTTTTGGCAGTATGCCTTCTTTGAGCAGTATAAAAAAGGACCTATGAAAATGGTATATTCCGGAGCGTGGCTAATAGCTATGGCCACTTCTGAATAAAGGATGACCAATATTCCGACTTTGCCTCACATCTTCTTTCAATTGCTGGATCCTCAAGCCTTGTTTCCTGGGTCAGAGCCTCAGCATGATAGTGTCTTTTAAAAAATTATACACAAAAATCTCAGTTCCAACCATCATCTCCTACTGTTAAGATAGACAGCACAAAAGAACAAAAAAGCTTTTACGTATTCTTTGGAGAAGACAGTAACCTTTGGCCATGCTTAGAAGAGCAGGAGTTGGCTAAGAAACCAGCACAAAATAGATTTACTCCAACGTTTCATAAGCCTTTAAGGTGCCCTCCACTGACATTTTAAGAAGTACTGTCATTTTGACTTCATTGATAATATTTCACTATTGGGTTCAATTTTCATTTTGATGTTGAATGAAGTAGACTGTTCACTGTACTCCCAATTGCTTGAGCTACCATGCTAAATACATCCTAGGTGGAGCTCTTTAAACCCAGCTAAAATCAATCACATTTTATCTGCTTTGGTCTAATGCTTTCAAAAATAATTTCTACCTATATTGCCAAAACTTCTCACAATGCAAATAGGCAAAATCCTTTGTATTTAAGTTATATCATCCTTAGAATTGATTTTGTCCTTTTATTTTTGGGATATATTAATATATAAATGTCTCTAGTGGCCAGAGGAATTGGTGTGACAGCTAAGAGCATTTGTAACTTCTTGTTATTGGTGAAGTTATTCAAAGAGTTTATACAGGGAAGACTTGCTCTCTGGGTGTGTGTGTGGGTGGGTGGGGGGGCGTGAAGGAAAAGGCATTTTACTTTTTTTTCATCTAGAGAATGTTGAGAAGGATTTGAGTCTCCTGTGGTTTATCTTGTCTGTGTCTTTCCACTTATCCTCACATCACATTTTGAGGTTCTACCTCTACTAAGCCTATGTCCTTCTCTTGGCAGAAGAGTATTGCATGTTTAATTGGAATTGCAATTGCAATTCTTAAACTCTATGGATCAGGCTTGATGGTGTATCTTTAGCCAGGTCTTTTTTCTTCTCTGTGGCTAAATAAAATAATTCTTGTGTAACTCCCTGGGAGCCAGTTGATTTTCCATCTATACTTCAAGTTTTTCTCTTTATGTGTTTCTCTTTTTTTCATGCCATTAGTTTAGTTAGAAAGAGCTAGCTCACCATGTAGTTTTTATAATCACTGTCACCATAGTGACGAAAACCTTCACTCCCACAGGCTGTGGAAATGTCTGACCTTCCATGAACAATTTTGTGCTACTACTAGTGAGAACCTGAGTAATGCTAATACCAATGCAAGCCACAAATTAGCAGTGTCTCATTTAAGAAGATTCTCATATAAGGAGATTCTTTGTTTGCATCCATCCAACATGACAGCAATAGTTTTAAATGTTATTTAGAGTTCTGTTTCTTGGGGCCAAATTTGGTAAAAATCAAAGTATTAGAAACTGTCCAATGAGGAAACTATACATAAAGGGGTAATTCAACACTTTCATATATAAACTATTTGCAAATGGGTAAGCATAACCCGGGGAGGATGATTGATGGGAAGACTTTAAGCACCTGAAGTTCAATATTAAGGGGAGGGAACTATTAAGAGAAGAGAGTTACAAGAGCTCTGTCACACCACAGAAGTTGCCCAATGTAACTGTGGTTAGGATAGCAGACCAGAGATACAGCCAAACCATGATCCATGGTGAGTGGCTGGAAAATATATATAACCAGACCTCTCTCACTTCTTTCCAGCTGTAATTTCTATTGCTCAAACTCAATAAAAATCCAGAGGACAAGAGAGCCTCTTTAATGAAGTACACAGATCATTTTCCTAGGGCCATAGGACAAGGAAATGTGGAGAATAGACCTGAGTAGGTAAATGGGGTGTAACTAGCATTCTTCTCTGACCCCTACTGAAAACTGACACTCCCTCCATTGTCCTGGCTTATTTAGACTTTTTTTTTCTCCCTTGCACATGCCATTTTTAATATGATTGATTGATTGATTTAATTGTTGATCTCTTCTACTAGAAGGAGAATTTCATGAAACAAAAAATTTCTTGTTTATCTCATTATTAAGTCCCTGTTGTCTGAGTTGTATTAGAACATATTATGTACTTTATAGATATTTGTTGAATGCAACATTATTTCAAGCCCAACTAAAATTTGGTCTAAAATTTGAACAAAAATTGTTCAAATTTAAGTACTCAGAAGTCATTCAAGGCCTTAAGGAAGACCTTGCACATATGTTCTGCTATAACTACAAATACCACTTTACAATGTAGTATTAAATAAAAAATATTTTCACAATATAGTGAAAATTTATGAAAAGTCCATGTCTACTTTTTAAAATTTTTTGGTGTTTTTGGACTTACTAAAAGACTTGAGCTTTAAGCTTTTTTAAAGGCTGATAAATAATACAGTATAATCCAAACTAATTCAGATAGTTTATTTTTTAAAAAAAATATTTTTTAGTTGTTGATGGACCTTTATTTTATTTATTTGTATGTGGTGCCGAGAATCGAACCCAGTGCCTCTAGCATGCTAGGCAAGCGAGTTACCACTGAGCCACAACCCCAGTCCCTAATTCAGATAGTTTAAATAGTCAAGTATACTGTCTCCTTCTCAGTTTGTTTGTTATTATTATACAAATATTAAATAATCTTAGAAGATATTCAGCATTTTTTTTTACTTTTGCAATAGGTATATGCAAAAAGTAAAAAGTAAAAAAAATTAGGCATATATATATATATATATGTATATATATTATGTGTATATCATATTAATAAAAATATATTTCACATATAAATGATATATATGCATAAATATATATATGCAAAAAGTTAAAAATAACCATACATTTGAGTGTTTACCTAAAACCTCTGAAAACTGGTCTGTATTATAGACCTCTCTGAATAAAAAGATGAAAGCATTCAAACTCCCTTTTTCTAGGTTTTTTAATTATACAGTCATTTATCTAGTCAGCCTACTGTGAAATAGCACACCAAAACTCCTGACTCCTATCTAACTATAACTTAGTCCTCAATGAACAGCCCCCACTCTCTCTCCTTCCCATGTTCTCCTCACTCTTTTTGTCTCAACTTCTTTGAGATCAGCTCCATTTACCTTCCATATGTGACTGAGAACATACTTGTGGTCCAGAGCCTGGTTTAATTTCACTTAACATAATGACCTCCAATTTCACACATGTTGTCACAAATTATAAGATTTTATCCTTTTTATGGCTGGATAGTATTCCATGGTATATATGTAACACATTTTATTTACCATTCATCAGCTGATGGACACCGTTTCCCTTTCTTGGTTAGTAAGAATAGTGTTGCAATAAAATTGGAGAGTAGATGTCTCTCTGACATACATATTTCATCTTCTTTGAATATATACCCAATAGTAATTTTGCTGGATCATCTGGTAGTTTGGTTTACTTCTTTGAGGAATCTCCATAATGCAGTACTAATTTATATTCCATTCAACACTGTGCTAGCTTTTCCTTTTTTCTACACTCTCACCAAATACTTGTTAGCTTTTGTCTTTTTGACAATAGACAGTCTTACTGGATCAAATCATCACTAGATATCCCATATATATGTACAACTTAAAAAAACTATTCTAATTTGTTATATATAACAGCTATTCTGGTTCTCTTATTTTTCCAGATGAATTTCATGACTGCCTTTTTTATTTCTATGAGGGATGTCTTTGGGATTTTGATCAGAATTGCATTAAATCTGTACAGTGCTTTTGGTAGTATGGTCATTTTGACAATATTAATTTTGCCTATCCAAGAACAAGGGAGATCTTTCTATTTTCTAAGGCCTTCCTCAATTTTCTTCTTTCATGTTCTGTTGTTTTTGTTGTAGAGGTCTTTCATCTCTTTTGTTAGGTTATTCCCAATTTTTTTTGAGGCTATTGAAAATGGGGTAGTTTTCCTTTTTACCCTATCAGAGGATTTGTCACTGATATACAGAAATGCCTTTGATTTATGGGTGTTGATTTTGTATCCTACTACTTTGCTGAGTTTGTTTACTAGTTCTAGGAGTTTTCTGGAGCAATTTTTGGGGTTTTGTAGGTATAGAATCATATCGTTGGCAAATAGTGGTAATTTGATTCCTTCTTTTCCTATCCGTATCCCTTTATTTTCTTTCATCTGTCTAATTGCTCTGGCCAGTGTTTCAAGAACTATGTTTAATGGAAGTAGTGAAACAGAGCATCCCTGTATTGCTCCAGTTTTTAGAGGAAATGTTTTCAATTTTTCTCCATTTAGAATGATGTTGGCCTGTAGCTCAGCATAGATAGTTTTTATGATGTTGAGATATATTGCTGTTATCTCTAGTTTTTCTAGTGTTTTGAACATGAATGGGTGCTGTATTTATTTTTTCAATTGCTTTTTGTAAAATGTATACTTTTTTATTATGTTTTTATGTATTAGTTAAAATTTAAATTAAAAAACAGCTCGCTCTCTCCCTCTCCCTCTCCCTCTTTTGCAGTGCTGGGGATTGAACCAAGGGCCTTGTGCATAAGAGGCAAGCTCTCTACCAACTGATCCATATCCCCTACCCTAAGCACAGATATTCTTGTTTTGCTTTTTTGGGGATACCAGGGATTGAACTCAGGGGCAGTCTACCATTAAGCCACATCCTCAGCCCTATTTTGTATTTTATTTAGAAACAGGGTCTCACTGAGTTGCTTAGCATATCACCATTGCTGAGGCTGCCTTTGAACTTGCAATCCTACTGTTTCAGCCTCCTGAGCCACTGGGATACAGGCGTGTGCCACAATGCCCAGCTCAAGCACATACATTCTTGATAGTATACCTTAAAATTTTGTTTTGGTGAGTAATATAGCATAGATAATTCCCCATGTCATCAAATATGCAATTATATATTAATTACTCCAGAGTGTTCTACTTATAGGTAATTATTTTTTAATTATTATTAATTCATACATTTAATTTTTAACATCTAAGGCCTGGTTTGGGATATTGAATTATTTTCCTAATTTAAGAATTTTATAAGCTACACTAGAACGAACCTATTGATTTGCATACGTTTCTTTTTAATAAAAGCCAGAGACAAATTTCCTTAATAAAGATTGTCCTACTCATAGAGATAGTATCTTCCCTCCAGAACTATGTGCCTATTACCTGCTCTGCCAAAGCACAAGAAAACACACATATTTCCCACACTGGCCTTCACTTGGCAAACTTATTTTTGTTAAAGTTTTATAATCCAGTATAAGAAGAATAATATAATATTTTGTTTTCTATAAATCTCTTTTTAAACCACAAGTAATTATCAATAACCCCTAATGTTAGAAAAATGTGTGACCAATTTAAAAGCAATAGTACCCCACTGCAATTGTGTATCACTTAGACAGCTATCTACACACAACTTCAATTCAGCAAAATATTCTATAAATACTTCTGAAGACTTTAAATCATGATTTTTTTAGAGAAGAACTGAGATTCACAAGGTATCTAAGATATGTCATTATGTTATCACCAATATGTCAGGTTCATCAACCAGGTTGTCATCTCTTTGCAAGCCATCAGGGCACATTCCACAACACAGAAATTGCTACACTCAGTGATTGGTCCATGGCTCATTCTTCCCTTCAAGCTTCTCCCTCTGCTGCAGGTTTTCTTGGTGCTTATCTCGTCACTGATACACAATTCCAAATTTATGCTCTCAGATCCTCTTTTGAATTCATCACCCTATGTTACATTAATAATACAGTAACTTATTTTCAAAGTTAATTTAAATTTCCCATACATTGTTCTGCATGTTATGCTATTTTTCCCGATGGGATTTGCCAACTTCTGCACTGCAGTCGAGTGGAGTGGATTGTCCAGACACGGGTCCATAGTGCTCAGTACATTGTCAGCAGGTATTCATTTGTGAGTTCTTTATGGAGTCTACATTTTAGGCTATATCTTGTACTGAAACAAGAATAGCACAAAATGTTTGAAAATACTCTGTTATAGTTAAATAACTGAATACTTCTGGGTGCATTTTAGCCCCTCAAGTCCTCACTTTTCCATTTTGGGATTATGTTCTTCCTTGCTTCTTTTCTTCTTGCCTTGCCTGAATTGCTAAGATTTCATCGACTAGTATTTTTTTCCCCTCGTGTGAAAGAACGAAATATCTCAGAAGGTTGTCGGAGTGTGTCTTGTTTTGACAGCATTCTAAGCTTTTTTTTTTTCTTTAACATAGATGTTTTTCAGAGTCACTTTCTATTTACTTGAGCAGGTCTGTAGTTGTGATGGTTAATCTGAATGGTCAACTTGATTGTATGATGGGATGCCTAAATTTCAGAGGCTTCAGGGTATGTCAATGAAGGTATTTCTAGGAATGAGTGGCATGTAGGACAGCAAACTGAGATAGAGACCCACTCAAAGTGTGGGCAACACAGTTCAGTAGGTCAGGGTTCCAGATGGAACAAAAATTGAAGGAACAAGGAAGGAGCGGCAAGCAATTGCATTCTTCTTGAGTGGGTTCTTTGATCCTTGCTGTGATTGCCTGAGGCCATCAGACTCCAGCTTTTTACTTTTCCAAAGCAGATTAATCAGTGGCTCTCTAGGGAATTTCCAGGCCTTCAGTCTGGACTGGGGCTACATCATTGATCCCTCTTGTTCTGAAGCTCTAGCTTCTTGGACTGAGGAGCTACTGGTTCCTCCAGCTCTCCAGCCTACAAATGGCCATGGTGGGACTATCTAACTTCTGGTTGGGTAAACTAATCTAATAAATCCCCTATTTATATTCTTTTTATAATCATCTAGAAAGATGTTGATTCTGTTCCTCTAGAGAACCCTGATTAATACAGTAGTCAGACACAGTACATTATTATTTCAGTAGGACATGAAAAACAATAACAATGTTGATCAAAAGAACCTGAGGAAAGACATGATTATAATTCAGGAAAACAGAAGACAAAAAAAGCAGATGAAGAGATATAATTTATTGTTATTGGAGAGTGAGAGGTCATTGCAACTGGAATGAACACAAGAACAGGTGGCTTTTAAACAACACTGTCTTATTTATTTTCCTGATTTGTGAAAGTAACACATGTGTATACCTATTGGCAAACATTTGAAAAAAATATATGTAAAAGTCCACCTAGAGTGACCCCTCTGAAGATATGAATATCACATCTAAAATAAAAACTGTTTTATAATTACTGTTTTACTTTAAAATATTCCATTAGCACTTCTTATATATTAAAATTATTTGATTAATCATTTAAAGTCTTTAATACTATATAAATAATTTGCATTTAAAGGTATTCTTTTATTATACATGTAGCTGTATTGGATATCTTTGTACATAGGGTTTTTTTTTACAACTTATTTCTGATATTATTGCTTGAGGAGACATATTTCAAAATGCATTTGAGAAATTGAAATACTCATTTTGCCAAAGAACATAAACATTTTCCATCTCTGGATAACTATTGCAAAATTTCCTCCAGAAATGTTGCCAAATCCTTGACAACAAATTATGAGAATGTCTATTTTTCGAATCAACAAAAGCATTTGCATTCTGTTGTGGATTGACTGTATTTTCCCAAGTCACATATTGAAGTTCTAACTCCAGGTGTCTGTGAATGTGGCCTTATGTGGAAATGAGGTCAAGTTCTTCACATAATCAAATTTAAGATGAGGTCATACTGGATCAGTGTGGGCCTTACATTCAGTGCTCATGTCTTTACAAAGAGAGGAAATAATGTAGACCTACAGAGACTCGGAGAAGACACAGGTAGTAAGTTCCTATGAAGTTGGAGGCAGAAAGTAAACCTTCACTGCCACAAATCAGGGTACAGGAAGAATTGCTGGGAGACACCAGAAGCTAAAGGAGGTAAGGAAGGATTCTCCCTTTTAGCAATTGTAATGCATAGGGATAAAATCCTGACCAATAACTTGTTTTTGGACTTCTTGAATTCAGAACCATGAGAGAATACATTTGTTGTTTGAAGCCACCAACCAGTATGTCGTAATTTGTTGACGCAATCCTAGGAAATAAATATATCATTCTCAAAAATAAACAAACAAAACAAGATTTGTTGTTGTATAGGCTTTTACAGATGAATGTCTTTCAATACCAATGAGGAAAAATTGTTTGTTTGCTTTTTCCCATAATTCTGTGGCACAATGGATTATGTCATGCACATCTGCTCTGACAGATTGGTCTGAAGGGTCTAAAGGCGATTTGTACATGCCCCTTGCTGGCTGGCTCTTCCTTATGATATACTTTTTTTTTTTTTCTTACCATGAGTGTCTAAGTTTTATTTGTAAAGTCCTCTCCTCACCCCCATTTCATTCATTCACAAGAATGCCCTGTACAGAAGGAGTGAATTTTCCATTTGTCTTTACATTATCTCTTTATCTCTAGTATGAAATGAAGCTTCAAGTTTTCTACGGAAAGCTTCAAGTTAACTTTTCTTTCTTCACACTTGATTTATGATAGAACAAAAATAAACTACTATTTTTAGTGTTTTCAGTTAGTGCAGCTAATGTTTGTATCTTAAGCGAAAACATGATTGTTCTGTATTTTTTTTCAAATAATACTTAGACAACTTTTTTTTCACTTTTTCATCATTGGTGCATTACTATGTTTTTGTTGTTTTGTTTTGTTTTGTTTTAATATGTCACTGGTATTGAATTCACATTTATTTATTTATTCATTCATTCATGTGTTGCTGGGGATCGGACTCAGGGCTTCATGCATGTTAGGCAAGCATTTTGAGTACTGATAGAGTTATCCTAGCAGTAGTTTCTTTCAGAGTGTGTTTTGCTAATGAACTGAGTTTTCGTATGTTAGAAAAATGCCCTTATGCCATGTACCAATGAGAGTTTAGATGCAGAACACTGTGCTGTTATCTTCAACAGCTTTGATGACCAAGCAGATTTTCTCTGAATTGCACCCAGTGGTTCCTGTCTGCAGCTGCTTCCTTTTAGCCCTGGAACAGTGCAATGTTTCTGTCTCATTCTGTGCTATCTCCCTCAGGCTTTCACTTACATTCTAGATTACTGAACCACTTTTAGATTCCATCATCTCTTCTTGGTTTCTTAGAAATCCTAAAAAATTCTGGCATTTAAAGCATTTTTTTCTTATTTCTAGGCATAATACTGCATTATAAAATCTGTATTTAAAAGGAAAGGAGTAAACTATGTGGCACAAAGATGATGATTTTTGTAATGCCTAACTTATTTCTGCATTCTTATTAAAGTTTGAAGTGTCTGCCTCAGATTACAAGTTCTATAATAACATCTAAACAATGGAATAATGTAAAACTAAACTGTAAATTTTAATTTAATGCTACGTTATCTACAAATCATAGAAGTATAATATTTGAACTAATATGTACTAATAGAATCCAAAGCATTCAGCTTTACTGTTATAGTTTAGATATGAGGTGCTCCTCAAAAGCTCATGTGTGAGAAAATAAAAGAAGTTTAGAGGAGAAATGATTAGGTTATGAGAGCCTTAACCCAATCAGTGCAATGTTCCCCTGATGGGATTAACAGAGTGGTAACTGAAGGTGGGTAGGGAGTGGCTGGAGGAGGTAGGTCATTGGGGGTTAGCCTTTTGGTTATATATTTTGTACCTAGTAAGTGGAACCTTTCTCTCTGCTTTCTGAGCATCATGTGGGCCGCCTCCTTCCACCACACTTTTCTGCCATGATGTTCAGCCTCACCTCAACCCTGAAAGAATTGAGCCAGCTGTCTATGGACTGAGACCTCTGAAACAGTGAGCCTTCAAATAAACTTTTTCTCTTCTAAAGTTGTTCTTGTTAGGTCTTGTTTTAGTCAGCTATTTCACTGCTGTGACTAAAAGACCCAACCAAAACAACTGTAGAGAAGAAAAAGTTTATTGGAGGGCTCACAGTTTCAGAGATCTTAGTCCGTAGAACACTAATTTCACTCCTCAGAGTTCGAGGTGGACAGAACATCATGGCTGAAGAGTGTGGCAGATGATGACCAGGAAGCAGAGAGAGATATTGCCGCAGTCTGGCTGTGCACAAAATCATGAGCCACCCAAGCAGGAACAAACTTTATTTTTGAAACTGCCGCCAATGCCTCATACGCCCCCGGGAAGATTGCCAATCCACACACTCGGCGTTCTCCCGGCTCCCAAGAGGAAGTTCCTCCTCCGGAATTCCCTCCTACCGCACTTCTCCAACCAATGGGAACTCTCCAGGAGTCCCTTAGCAGGCCGAGGTGGAAAGCAGGAGTCCAATATCCATATGAATGCAAATCATATCATCTCAATGGCTAGCTGGCATCACCTTTCAACCAAAAATGCCATGCATCATATTACTTGGCTGTGGCTCTTAGCATCTCCCCACTTCTGTTTAATTAAGCAACAAGCAATGTGGCTAGGGACAGTGCCTGTTAGGTTTGTCCAATTCAACATATGGTTCTTACCCGTCATCGGAAAACTGACCTCTAGGCGTCAGCCTCCTGTCTTAGGTTGATACCACTGCAATTGGATCATACCCATCACTGACTACCAGTCCAGCATATAGCCATACTTGTGGATAGGCCTATATACCAGTGGGGGGGTGAAGTTCTTTGCCTCACCTCTGTTGGCCCCCAAAATTAGACCATCACTAGTAGAAGGGAGAAGGATACAGAAATGCCACAACACCACGTCAATTGACAGCTCTTTAGGAAAAATTGCAACACTGGGGACACATCAGCAAAGATAGGCCAGCACTACCATAATTTGCTGCATCAACAGATAGATCACAATGCATACAAGTGATACATAGTCCAGGCAAGTTCTGTAAGCAGTTCAAAGCAGAGGAATCTATCAATATGTCCATATCCTCCCAAAATAAATCGACTCCTTGAATAAGCATTACTTGTTATTATTCATTGATGCATCAGTTTATACAGTTTGTTGTGATAACTATCGAAGAAACTGTAATTTGGTTTTATCTTTGTCTTCACCGGCACTGGGATGAAGAATGGAATTCTGACAGTGATGCTAAAAAAAAAAAATATGTAATATTCCAACAGGTACTAAGAAAACAATTTTTTGAATAATTTACATTATCTTGAATAGAATTATTAAATATAATGAAAAGGAAAGCTGAAAGTAAACAAACAGATCTGTTAACCTGCTTATTTGTACACATATTAAAACAATCCTCAACAGCTGTTTACCCAATTTAAATTAAACCATTAAAATCACGTGAATAATAAAAAAATTCGGATCCATTTATTCATGAGCGCTCCTCATATATGATATATGGACATACGCATATACAGACATACAACACAAAACAGAAATGTGCACATGTAACATACAACACATAAGACAATAGTAAAGGCCTTGTAGCTTTACCTAGGTGAAATCTCCATTGCAATGTTTAAATACTCCACAGTCAAATAAAACTGATCAGAAAAACATTAACCTAGGTCTGTATGAGCTCAAAAATAAAATAGAACTGTATGATGTAGGAAAAAGCAATAATAAAATAGATATTGAAAAAAGCATCCTGGTTAATCACTGTCGCAGATGTAAGAATAGCCAAGCTGGAGTTCTGGATATCAGCTGTTATGGATTTGAGTCAAATCATCTTCTTTTTGATCTGTAGAAATTGTTTTGGCTAATCTCTCTGGAATCCAAATCGGCTGCTGTTCTCCCTATGGAAAAACACAAACAGAGCCCCGACTCCAGACAATCACTGGGTCAGGACCTTTCCATTGTCCTGTTAGAATATCCTTCCAAAGTACCTTAGGCTTATGTACATTTTTTGGATACAAAAGTCTTTCCGCAGCACTAAGCCCTGATGAATCCAAATTTTAAAAGTTTAGAGTAAAAAGGGTTATTTTAAGTTTATCTTTGGGGGATATATACCCCTTTCCAATTCCCTCTTTTTGTTTTAATAAGTACATTTTAATAGTTTGATGAGCTCTTTCAACTATGCCTTGTCCCTGTGGATTGTATGGAATTCCTGTTATGTGAGTAATGCCAAATGATGAGCAAAATTGTTTAAAAGAGGTAGAAGCATAACCAGGTCCATTATCTGTTTTTAACTGTTTTGGAATGCCCACAGTGGCAAAATTTTGTAAGCAATGAGCTATAACATCTTTAGTTTTTTCTCTGGCATGAAGGGAGCCCATCAAAAATCCGGAAGAAGTATCAACTGTAACATGCAAATATTTTAATTTTCCAAATTCTGGCAAGTGTGTGACGTCCATCTGCCAAATATGGTTAGGTATCAGTCCTCTAGGATTGACTCCAAGATTAACTTGTGGTAAAAATGTCACACAATTTTGACATTGTTTTATTATATGTCTGGCTTGTTCTTTAGTTATTTTAAAATGCTTTTGTAAAGTATTAGCATTGACATGGAACCTTTTATGAAAATTTATAGCTTCTTCTATTGTGGAGAAAATATGTATGTCATGTGTAGATTTATCTGCTAATTCATTGCCCAAACTAAGGGCTCCAGGCAATCCTGTATGTGCCCTGATATGTCCTATAAAGAATGGATCTTTTCTGTCCCAGATTAGACTTTGTATAGTGGAAAACAAAGAGAAGACAGTAGAAGAAGGGGAAATCCTACCAGCATCTTCAAGGGATACTATAGCATTAACTACATACTGACTATCAGAAAATAAATTAAATACAGAATCTTTAAACATCATAAAAGCTTGTAATACTGCATTAAGCTCTACCTTTTGAGCTGATTGTTTGGGTACTAAAAATGTAAAAGTTTGATCAGGGGTAACTACAGCTGCTGTACCATTATTTGACCCATCAGTGAATATATTTGGAGCATTCATGATAGGGCTTTTCCTTATCATTTTTGGAAAAACTACAGGATGCTTAGACCAAAAAGACAACAAAGGATTAGATGGTAAGTGATTATCAAATGAAACATTAGATTTACACATGATTATTGCCCAAGTATCTAACGCATTAGCTAACTCATCAATTTGATCCATAGTATATGGAGTAATAATTTTATTGGGAGAAATCCCAAACACTCCCTTTGCTGCTTTTATTCCTTTGAGTATTAATTGTCCTACAGCCTCAGGATATCTAGTAAGAATAGTGTTAGGAGAATAAGATAAATGTATCCAATATAATGGACCTTCTTGCCAAAATACTCCTGTAGGAATATTTTTTGTTGGTAGTACAATAAATAATAAAGGCAAACTTATATCAATTCTATCCAAATGCATATTTTCCATATATGTTTCAATGATTTTTAATGCCTTTCTTGCTTCAGGCGTTAACATGCGGGGTGAATTTGGATCTGATGGACCTTTTAGGATATCAAATAAAGGTCCTAGCTCTCTTGTTGGTATGCCTAAATAAGGTCTTATCCAATTTAAGTCTCACAATAACTTTTGAAAGTCGTTAAGTGATTTGAATTGATCTACTCGTATTTGAATTTTTGGTGGATGGACCATGGTTAAGGATAATAGAACTCCTAAATAATTAATTGGAAGATTTAATTGTACTTTATCTATTGCTATCTCTAGATTAACTTTTTAATAAATTTGTAAGTGTGGCATAACATTCTAGCAATGTATTTTTATCTTTATATGCCAATAAAACATCATCCATATAGTGAAATATTTGTAGTTCAGGATTTTGATTTCTAAGTGGCTGGATTGCTTTGTTAACATAAATTTGACACATAGTTGGACTATTATCCATCCCTTGAGGGAGTACTTTCCATTCATATCTCTGATCAGGACCTTCATGATTTAGTGCAGGGATAGTAAATGCAAAATGTGGACTATCCTCAGGATGAATTGGAATTGAAAAAAAAAAACAATCTTTAATATCTATAGCTAAAACATACCAGGTTTTTTGTAAAGCAGACAATTGGGGAATCCCTGATTGAGCAGGTCCCATAATAACCATCTCATTATTAATGGCTCTTAAATCTTGCAATAATCTCCATTTACCAGATTTCTTTTTAATGACAAAAATGGGAGTATTATGGGGAGATATGGAAGGTTGTATATGTCCCTCTGCTAATTGTTGTGTGACCAGGCCATGGGCTACTTGTATCTTTTTCTTTAGTCAGGGGCCACTGAGGAACCCACACTGGTCTTTCTGATTTCCAAGTAATTTTGATTGTCTCAGTGGCCCTTTCTGAAAACCCAATCCATGTCTATTTATTTGTTGATCTATTTGAATTGGTGCTGTCATACCTTGTTCTTGTTTTCTTAATCTTTTTGCTTTCCTAAAGCCTTGTCTAGCCCTAGTAGTGGGCGCGTTAGGATTGATGTTATTTGTTAATGTCAAACCTAATTGATCTAGGACATCTCGTCCCCATAAATTTATAGGAAGATGATCCAATACATAGAGCTATATGGTTCCTTCACATCCTTCAGGATCCTTCCAATCTAATACCATTGCATTTCTATGGGGATTAGTTGCCACTCCTAGGCCTCGAAGCGTTTGTGTAGCTTGTTGTAATGGCCAATGTTTTGGCCATTCTTGACGAGATATGATGCTAAGGTCAGCACCTGTGTCCAGTAGCCCATTAAATTCATGTCCTTGAATATTTAGTTTTAGCATTGGGCGAGAATCTAGATTTAAAGACAGCATAGCCCAATCCACACCTGTGGAGCCTAATCCCCTGGAACCTCTTTCTACAGAACGACTGGAAAATTTATCATGCAGGCTGGGTATTATTAATAACTGTGCTATTCTATCTCCTGGTGAAATTACTGATATACCTCTTGGAGAACTAGCTATAATTTTTATTTCACCTTCATAATCGGCATCAATTACCCCAGGACTTATCATAAGTCCTTTTAGTGTAGAAGAACTGTGTCCCAATAATAAGCCTACTGTTCCTTGGGGAAGAGGTCCTTTTACTCCTGTGGGAATGATTTGAACTCCCATCTCTGGAGTTAGTACTGCTCTGGCAGAGGCGCAGATGTCCAACCCTGCGCTCCCTCTAGTTTGTCTGATGAGGGATTTAATGTATAATGTGTCCTGGGTACTACCCTGATGGTGCTGCTGGGTTCTACATTGCCACGTATACTTGTGGTTTTGGGCCCCAGAGCATTGTGTCCTCCAGTCCGTTTTTTGGCAATGGAGCCTGATGCCATTCTCCACGATATCATGGGTAAACACTTGGTCCTTGTCCCTTTTTTGATAACAGAATACCCTCTATGGTGGCTTGAGAATGGCATTCATTAGCCCAATGTCTCCCTCTATGGCATCGTGGGCAAATACCTGGTATTCTATTCCTTTGATACCTAGCTTTGTTAAACCCTCCTCCTATGGGGCAACTCCTTTTAAAATGTCCTGTTTGATCACAATTATAGCATGTTTTTGGCCTGGCATCTAAAGCCTGTTGTACTGCTGCTAAGACTTGCCCTTGGTCATTAATGTCTCTACATAATTTAATATATGTGTTTAAATCTTCATGTCTCCATGGTCTAATGACCTCTCTGCAGCAACGATTTGCTTGGTCATAAGCCAGTTGTTTTATAAATGGCATTGCCTGTTCTGTATCTCCAAATATTCTAGAAGCTGTCTGAATAAGCCTATCTACAAATTCAGCGTAAGGTTCATTAGTTCCTTGTATTACCTTAGATAATTGTCCTTGTAAATCTCCATGCCCCTGTAAAGTTTTCCATGCCCTAACCGCATCTACAGCAATTTGTGCGTATACACCAGGATCATATTCAATTTGTTGCCGTTGACCCTCATAAGTCCTTTCCTAATAACATATCTAGATTTCTTTGAGGGTAACCGGCTTCTGCATTTCGCCTAGCTGTCTCCATGCAAAATTCCTCATTGGCAACCTTCCATAACAAATATTGTCCTCCATTTAGCACAGATCGACACGTTAGCCCAATCTGCTGGCGTCATGTCCAAGTTGGTAATGGATTCGACCATGCTCACAGTGAAGGGTGCTTGCGGCCCATAGGTTGTTACAGCCTCCTTTAATTGCTTTATTGTTTTGAAATCTAAAGTACGGTGAATTCGTTGCCCTCCTGCCTGCTCAAGTACAGAGCATGCTAATCTTTGGGGTCCTGCCTCAGGATTCCGTCCATCAACTACGGGAATTGAGGGCCGCTCAGCTGTAGATGGAGCTGTTGGTTGAATTATGCCCTCTGGTGATAGAACGGAGTTAGTAGCAGCCTCCTGTTGTAATTCCCCGCCTGATGGTTGTTTTTTCTCTAAGCTTTCTTTCTTCAAATTTTCCTCTGTCTGACTAGCTCGAGAGACCTTCTCTTTTGCTTGACCTAACATGTTTTCTACCATAGTCTGGACCTCTAACAATTTACTTAACAGTCTTTCAGTTTGTTTTTTACTAGTTTCTAATCTACTATAAAGGTAACACAACCCAATAAGATAGCATAAAACAAAACCGAAACAGAATGAAACAAAACGGAACAAAGAATAGTTGTATCAATTTTCTCTTTCTCAGGGCCAAACAACTTCAAACCTTGAGCCAACCATTTTTCCCAGTTTGCCTGAGAAAATTCTAGGGATAGGCAGCTTGAAACAAAAACAAAATAAATCAAAACAAGAACACATTGTTTTTTGAAATGGTCACCCATTCTCTCGCCTTCCCTCAGGGGCGAGCAATTTAACTCACCTCCAAGCTTCAGGTGTCCCCCACATGGGCCACCAATTGCCGCAGTCTGGCTGGGTACAAAATCACGAGCCACTCAAGCAGGAACAAACTTTATTTTTGAAACTGCCGCCAATGCCCCGTACGCCCCCGGGAAGATTGCTGATCCACACCCTTGGCGTTCTCCTGGCTCCCAAGAGGAAGTTCCTCCTCCGGAATTCCCTCCTACCACACTTCCCCAACCAATGGGAACTCTCCAGGAGTCCCTTAGCAGGCCGAGGTGGACAGCAGGAGTCCAATATCCATATGAATGTAAATCTTAACATAATCATATCATCTCAATGGCTAGCTGGCGTCACCTTTCAATCAAAAATTCCATGCACCATATTACATGGCTGTGGCTCTTAGCAAGATATCTCCACGTGTCAGATACAAATATATACCCAAAAGCCACATCTCCAAAGGCCCACCTCCTCCAGCCGCACACTACTGGCTTTCAGTCACCACCGAGTTAATCCCATCAGTGAATTAGTTCATTGATTGGGTTAAGACTCTTCCAACCCAATCACTTCTCTGAACTTTCTTGCATTGTCTTACATGTGAGTTTTTTGGGGACACCTCACATCCAATCCCTAACAGGTCTTTTAGTCACAGCAGCAACAAAATTGACTAAAACAATTTATACTTTTAAAATATTCATTTTAAATTCAATGGATGTAAAGATTTATTCGATAATTATATTCTGTGCTTTCTGATCACTTGCCAGATACACATTGCTTCGCAAAGTCCCTAAACTTAAAGAAATTACAAGAGGGAAAGAATAACGGAGAGGGCTGGGGATGTGGCTCAAGCGGTAGCGCGCTCGCCTGGCATGCGTGCGGCCCGGGTTCGATCCTCAGCACCACATACCAACAAAGATGTTGTGTCCGCCGAGAACTAAAAAAAAATAAATATTAAAAATTCTCTTTCTCTCTCTCTCTCTCCTCTCTCACTCTCTCTAAAAAAAAAAAAAAAAAAAAAAAAAAAAAAAAAAAAAAAAAAAAAAAAAGAGCTTATGTGTTAGGCAATGCAGCAGTGTTCAGAGGTGAAAAGCTTGAATTATGAGAGCTATAACTTCATCAGTGAATTAATGTACTTGATGGATTAAAATTTTGAGGTAGGTAGATGGGGTATAACAGGAGACTGTAGGTCACTGAGGGCATGGCCTTGGACTATATCTGCTGCTCACTCTCTTCTCTGTCTCTCTGTCACTGTCTTTCCCACACCCACCCCCTGACTTTCTGGCTGCCATGAACTGAGAAGCTTTCCTCTACCATATTATTCTACCATGAATGATGATCTGCCTCATTTCAAGACTGAGTGAAGGAGTTAACCAACTATAGACTGAGACTTCTGAAACTGAAGAGCCCCAGATAAACTTTTCATCTAAATTTCTCTCATCAGATATTTTGGTTATTATGAAGAAAAGCTGAGTAACACATATATAAATATAGGTGTTGCTATGTCAAAATAGAAGACATGTAACTCAATCTAGAAGTAATAATCAAATTAACAAATGCTAGTGTTTTTGATGTATAACCATGCAAACCCAATGGCTTAACACAATGAAGGCTTATTTCTTGCTCATCAGAATCTGACATGGGTTGGACAAGTGGTGACACAGAGGCTCCTCCATCTTATACCCTGCCATCTCGAATATATGGCCTCCAGGATCACAGCTGAAGTACAGAGAGGGAGGATGAGAACCCAGACCCTGCAAAGGCCAATATAAGTTGCAGATACATTACAGAAATCAGAATCTAGTCACATGACTATACGACTTAATTTTAAGGGAGGCTGGGAATGTCTTCCTGGATTCTTAGGAAGAAAAGTAGTAGTATCAGTTATCAGGCTGTGCCACACAGATGAATTTAGGAAAGACACAAAGGAGATACAAATAATAAAATCATCATACCACTATGCTTACAATTTCCTTATGGAAAGGACACTAAAATGTAGCAAAGTTCTTCAAGTCCCGCCATGAGAAAAAAGTAAGAAATTAAGAATTCACAAGTGATATGTTTAGAAAAGTAAAAACACAACAGACATTATGTTTTGAATTCTAATTGAAAGAAAAACCAAATTCATGGAAGAAATATAGTTTTTGTTTAGTAATAAAGGTTTATAAAATATTGTAAAAGTAGAATAACTTCATATCATCATTTCTTTAGGGAGCTGGATATTACATTGCTGGAATTATTGATATTATTTATTCTAAAGGCTTTTTATTCTTTTTCTTTAATTCTCATCTTCTAACACATCTTTTAAGTTTTTACATTCTTACTTTTACCCTGAAAACAAAGTCATCTTCCTGGCTTCTGGCTTCATACCAAGACGCTGACATAGATTTAATAAAACCTTTGTGTACAGAAGTTTCTGTGGCTGAACTGTGAACACCGAGAAGCCTGATAAGGCAGTTTTCTCTTATCTTCTTAGTCACTTCATTGTTCTAGGCCTAAGGTAAGGCTGAACATGATGGTAAAAGTGTGTGGTGGAGGTACTATTTCTCACCTGATGGCAGCCAGAAAGCAGAAAGAGAAAAGAAAACGGGGAAGAGGCCACAGGGAAGATGAAACATTCCAGGGCATGGCTCCAGTGACACTCCTCCTCCAGCCATGCCCCACCTGCCTACAGTTAGCACCCAACTCATTCAACCTAGGATGGGTTGATGAGATTACAGCTCTCAAAATCCAATCATTTTACCTCTGAATTTCCTGCATTAATACAAGAGCTTTTGGGGGACATCTCATATCCGGACCATAACACTCCCATAAGTAAACTGGCTCAAGATCCAAATTAGCCCTGTGATTCCCTTGCTAGATTTATAACAGTGCTCAGACCCCATGCCTGGTTTAACAGTCGACGTCTTTGTCTTCAAGGGAGGATGCTTGCACTATTTACCTCTGTACTTTTGTTCGCGGACTGAAACACTATTTTAAAATGAATAGGTATTCTGATCAAAACCATGCCCTCTCACCCAAAGTAATGGGATTACCCAAATAATTCTAGTTCCTGGATTTGCCTGCACCAAATCCGGAAGATATTTTTAACCCTGAAACTAGTCAAAATAAAACCTATGTTGAGCTAGGCACCATGGTGCATGCCTGTAATCCTGGTGGCTTGGGACTCTGAGGGGGGAGGATTGAGAGTTCAAAGCCAGCCTCAGCAACTGTGAGGCGCTAAGCAACTCAGTGAGACCCTGTCTCTAAATAAAATACAAAATAGGGCTGGGGATGTTGCCCCAGTGGTTAAATGCCCCTGGGTTCAATCCCCACTATCCACCCCCCCCCCAAAAAAAAAATACACCTATGTTGATTACATCCCTTTGGATCAGAGAATTTGTCTTCTGTTCCTCTATCTTGATCAATGACTATTTCTAGGCCAACCTTCCAATAGGTTGATACAAAGTTATATCAAAACTGGTAGCAGTTTTTTAAATTACTTGAGCTAAGAGTTTTCTTTTTTCTTTAAGTTCACCTGTAAACACTTTAAGTAACCATACAGCCATCAGTAGCACTGAGTACTGTAAATAGAGATGTGAATAAGAGTTATGCGCTATTCTGAGATGGTCATAATCCAAACTGTAACAGACACATAAATATATGTATATTAGAACATTATAATTGCAGTAATGACTACTTGAACTAAGTGATAATTTATCATGCAAAAAAGGCAATAAATGCTATTAATTTATTAAATTAACAAATATTTTAATATCTTCTTTCATTACAAGGACTTTTGAAAGTGCTTTTTCTTTCATTGCCATTATTTTCCCCACATTTTAAAAAGGCTTGTATTTTGCATCATAGTCATATATAATAATGTGGTTCATTTCAACATGTTCAAACATGCATGGAATTTTATTTGCTCCATTTCAGTCCCCAGTGCTTCCTTTTTCCCTCCTGTCTTCCCTCCCCCAGTTACCTTTCCTCTACTGGTTTTCCTTCTATTTGTTTATTGATTTTTTTAATTGGTGCTTTATTAATAGATCTAAAGGCGCAATCCACTGTGGTATATTCATATATATGCATAATATAATTTTTCAAATTCACTTCACACTTTCTTCCTTTTCCTAATCCTCTTTCCTTCCCCTCAATCTCCTTCCTCTACTCCACTTTATTTTTGTGAGATTCATCCCCCTTCAGTTTCTAACCATACGCCATCCCCCTTCAGTTTCCAACCATACGCTGAGAATCTAAGTGAAGTAGCTGAAGTTTTTTACTATCTCATAATTATCTAGGGCATCTCCTCTTGGAGACAGAGGCATCTGAATGCTGACTTTTGATAGTCAAAGTTAATAAATCTAAAGAATTAATACTCAAATATCCAACTCAAAACTCAATTAAGTCCAGCTCAAAAGAGCACAGATCTGGAAATAGAAATTCGGCCATTATTAGCATGTATCATGCAAATAAAACTAAAGCTGTGGGTGACTGTGAAGATAAATTATAGAACAAGAGAGAAAGAAAATATAAGTATATTTATCTTATATGTAAAGATATACTTTACTTAAAATGAAAAGTGATTTCATAATAAAGCTCAGACAGAAGTTACAATCTTTAGGAGAGCATTGGTTCATGAAAATCAGTGAGAGAAAGAGTGTGAGATTTAGAGAGGGTTAAATAAGTAATAGTTAACATTTACCTAGCCCTTGTTTTTGCTTGCTCTGATCTGATTTCAAAGCTATACTCTACTCTTTAATAAAATTATTTTCTTGTTGAGATACATAGGAATGGGATTTATTTACGAATTTGCCCGTGGGAGTTGATATTTTGCTCCAAAAATACTAAAATCTCTAGAGATGAGATAACTACACGAAATATATACCTTTCCCCAAGCTACTAACAAATTTTAGACTAGAATTTCAGGCGTGTCCATTAACAGATGAAAAATCATTATCAAAGATAAAGATGTCACATATTCTCCAGTAGGAACCTGGAAGCAAGCATACTCATACTTTGTGAAGCACAAAAGATAGAATGAGTATAATATTCTTTCACTTCAAAGTTAAAGTGCTCCCTCCAAGTCACAAAAGAGACTAGGAAATGCTCATTGTGAGGATCAGTTCCAGTTACAAGTAAAACAAGGGAAAGAAGGAGACAGGATATGACAGCAGATAAATTCCCAGTACCACATAAAGTCATGTTTGGACTTTATTTTAGATGAATACAAGTGTTGACAACCCTGAGGCACGAAAGTGTATAATAGGTGACAAAGTGTCATAACCCCTGTGGCTGGCTTTTGAGAAACCCTGGTATTTCTTCATACTCGTCAAGTTAGATTCATAGAGATTTTTTTGGTCTCTAAATCTTTGAGGATAATTTTAGCAAGATCTTTATCACTCATACTGAGCATTCCAGGAAAACCAACCAACCAACCAAAAGATTAATATAGGTGGGGGAATAAATGTGTTCACTGAACAATGTTTTTCAAGTTTCCGTTAGTGTGAGAAATTTTATAAAACGTTTTTAAAGGAAAATTCTATGCATTATGCATTATATTGTATATTAACATTATATACTATTAATATTTTATGTTACAAATTCATTATTAGATAAATTCTTTTTCAATATTTTAAGTTTTTAAATTAGTAGCCAACTTCAAAGGAGTTCCACAGTTTTCATAGGTATTTGTGGATTTCTGCCTATGGAAAAAATAATGTCATACCTCTTTCAAGTCTAGCCAGCTAAACTGTTCTAGCATGGAGATACTCCTGGTTTCTCTTATCACCTATATATATAAATTGTTGTACAATATTCAAATTTCAGCAGCATACATAACAATGCTTTAAACCACAATCATGCAAGAGGGAAAAATATCTTGTAATTACTATTCCAACTTAACTACTCAGCCAAAACTAGTAGTTATTGTTAAGTTATTCTGCCAACAATTGTTATGACTTATTAAAAACAAAACACCTAAAACACAAAATGACTTGATTGCCCAGGATTGAAGCAAAAACTTCATGATACATCCTCTGGAAAACCAATGAACGCCTGTTTATTCAATCCGATCATTACTTGCAGAAATCTGTGCCCCGTGTAGCAAAGTTAATGAGTTCAAAGACTTCTCCTGCATGAATCAATAAAACCCTTCTCATCAAGTTTGTGCTTTCTTCTGTGCTTTCTCTTTCCATGGTGAGCTTTCCCCCCTGAGCTCTAGGGTTTCTTGGTCTTTCCTTGTGTTCCGGTGGGTAAATTAACTTGCTGAAGATGGAACAGAATGTCCCAGCTTGTCCTTGCAGTCAACTTTCATTCTCTAATAGAGCTGACCTGGAAATAAAGAGAAATTGTGGAGTTCCATCTGATCCATCTGTGGTGTTAAAAGAAAAGATAGAAGCCATTTAGCAACATAGTTTTACTAAATACCTATATCTGTTACTCAATTGGTTGAGGACACATTGGGTGTGCCGGGTCAGAACCTTTTAGAAACAGACTTGGGAACTAACTTTGGGGGACAAATTACATAGAGAGATGGATGTATTCAACTAACATGGGGGCATCTTTAGCATACACATCCATTGGGAATCTTTAACTTTTTGATGAGGCAATGAACTTATAAATCCTGAGAGCAAATACGTGTTTTAAGCTGCTAAGGTGTATGATAGTATTATTTTGTTTTAGAAAACTAATACAGGTATGGTGGGTAAAGAAGAAGGGGCAAATTTTTCAAATGAAACTTTCCTTTCTTGGACAAGACACCTTGCACAGTATTGCTGAGGGCCATTGCCAAGTAGGAATGACGCATCCATATTTCCTTGCCAGCGTACCCCATGTTAAATGGACTTGCCTTGGAAATTTGCTGTGACCTTGCATGTGTGTTTGAGAAAGGTGACCCGGCTCAATGACCAGGGTGGATCCAGGTTTTAGGAAGTATCCGGGTTTAAGATAATTTGTTTTTAAGGCGTTCCCGGTTTAAGACAATAGGGGTTTTAGGGAAGTTGGATGTTGAAGATTATTGCTGCTGGGATTAGGGTGTTCCTGCTGCCTGAGTTCCCGTTGAGTTCTCGTGAGATTCAGAAAGTATTGGAAAATAAAGCCTCGTGGAGTAGGTGAACTGGGCAGCAGCAGAACTGGGATTTCCCCAGAACGTGTTTGTAGAGGCCAGTGTGAGTTCGGGAATAAAGGATTGCTGTTTGAATCTACGAGGTGTGTGGTGGCTCGTGATCTTGTGCCCAGCCAAGACATTGGCACAGTATATTTTCACAATGGACAGGTATGCGTAAGGCTTCTGGGGAAAATCCTTCTTGCCTCTTCCACATTCTAGAAGTTCCAGGCATTCCTTGGCTTGAGGCTGCATAACTCAAATCTCAGACTGTCTTCACCTGACCACATCCTCTTTTTCCACATTCCCTCACAGGGACCCTTGTCAATGTTGACCTGGGTCATTGTTGATTCCACACTTCCCAGAAACTTGAAACATTAGAACCACTGAAAATTTTCTTTCTTATCATATGTAAGAAAATATTTTAAATCCAATAAGATATAAAATATTTGCTTTACTTCCATCCTTAACACTTTTACTTTATATGAATTGTGGTGTTAAAAGAAAAGATAGAAGCCATTTAGCAACATAGTTTTACTAAATACCTACTAAATACTAAATACCTACTAAATATGTGCCTGGTGTTCTGTATTTGATGGCAATCAAAATAAATAACTCTCCTGCTTGTGCCTAGCTACTGGTCTGTAATTACAACTTGAAGGGTGTATTTTCATTAATTTGTGCAACTGGGTACTGTATTAGATTGCTAGGGCTACCATACTAAATTGCTACAAAATTAGCAGCTTACATAACTTATATTCTCGTAATTTTGGAGCCAAGAAGTTAGCAACTATGATAATGGCAGAGCCAAGTATGTTCCAAAGGCTCTGAGGGACATTCCTTCTTGACCCTTCCATGTTCTGAAGGTTCCAGCATTCTGCGGCTTGTGGCTGTATAACTCTAATCTTGGTCTGTCTTCACTTGACTCCTTCCTCTTTTTCCACATTTGCCCTTGTGTTTCTCTTTTAACACACTTGTCACTGGATTTAGGACTCACCTTGGTAATCTAGGATGGATTCATCCTGAGATTCTAAGTGACAGCTGCAAAAACCCTTTTTCCCCCAAAGAAAATCACATTCATTGGTTCCCAAGATAGAATGCAAACACATTTTGGCGGATCACCACTTAACCCATTACAAATACTAATCTAGAGTTTACAGCAACATAGAAATGATAATGTATCATCAACAGAATCCCATGACTCTTTACACCACTTTGCTTTAAAATTAACTAAATAACAAATGGAAGTTCTCCCGTCTTCCATACAATTTTAAAATTTAAAACAAATAAATAGTTTCTTGTTTTATTTTCAATTTGGTTCAATTCGTGTTCTTTAACTCCTAATTTAAAAAATAATTCATCGTCTATAGAGTTATATTCTACCTGAGGTTGGTTATATAACACTTCTGGGACTGAATATCCATCATATAGATGAAGGGGGATTCTCAAGTTAATAATGGTGCACCCCTCTAGACCCAGCAGCTTGGGAGGCAAGTCAAAGTCAGCCTCAGCAACTTAGTGAGGTCCTAAGGAACTGTATGAGATCCTGCCCCTAAAAAAGATACAAAAAGGGGTGGTGATGTACACAGTGGTTAAGCACTCTGAGTTCAATCCCCAGTATAAAAAAGTGTTTGAAATACATTTTGCCTCTATAAATCACAATAAAGATCAACAACAAATTATTATTCATACCTTGGAGCAATCAAAGAATCACAGGACTAAAAACAAAAAAGTAACAAAAATCTGATCAGTAATAAAATGAAAAACTCATTAGTCATTTCATACTGAAATATCTATTGCATATATTTCTCTGCCACACTGATTTAGAAATCAGAACTGAATACTGATTACAAATTGCTTTGCAACACTCTCCAATAATCCTTTGGACTATAGTGGCTGACAATTGGTTTACTCAACCTAACACCTGAAGAAAATCTTGCTGCTTATATAACACAACAATGGTAAGTTTAAGCAGTATTTTGTGGGGCCTCTTTAAATAATTTCCTTAAAATATTATTTCTAAATCAGAACTCAAACACATCAAGAATACACTTCATATCTTCATTCCTATGTATTAAGAACTGAATAAAACTTGGAAAACATAAAGCATTCTTTATTCTAAAAAGAAAAAGAGGCAGTAATATATTGCCTGTGAAATATATTACTGAAAAAAATCCACATGTAACTGAATGCATTTTTGCTATAATAAATATAAAAGAGTCAATACACTGGGAAAATCTGTCAGTGTGTATATGTGTGCATGTTCACGCATGCTTGTGTTTTTGTAATTTGAAGGACACAAAGGAATGCGGATCATAAGATGTGTTCTGTTTATCAAATCTTCTTAGAGTTCATAGATAAATTTGTATGGCACTTAGATTGATGTGCATATACTAACATTGTCTTCTTCCAAGTAGGAAATAAATAGTTTGGGACTAGTCTTCTGAATTTGAATCGGTTATGTCTTATAAATTAAAGACATTTGGGTTCCATTTCCTTTAAAATATGCACACAGTAAGTAAAGGACGCCTTTTCTTCTTTGCCAATCCCTCCTTGAATTATGAAGCCACGCTCTGATTTCAAGACTACTTGAACACAAATAAAAAAAAATTGAAGGAATAGCAGAAAGTTTAATAAATAAAAAAATCTGAAGTGTAGTTTGAGACAATGGATGAATTACAAGATTCTCAGGTTCACTTATACCTCCAGCCAAACTGAAGTTGTTCTGTAATACAGAGTACAAATCAAAAAGCATCCGTGTGAAGGAGAATACTCTGGGTTCAGAAGTGTGTGTCCTATACTGCACTGTTTGTATTCACATCATTATGATGAATGAAATGTAACCTAACACTAATACTGTCTAAACCCCGCTGGAAAAGTCTGTAATGGCATCAGGATCTAAGGCTACTTGTTTCCCATCCTACCACTTGACAGCACGACCAAAGTCAAGGGTTATCAGTAATGGTGAGTAACATCCTATAATGATTCCATGTGGGCCCAGGGGGACTTTCATATGTGTGAAAAAAGAAAATCCATCACCAAATTGTAAAATTCTAAGCTTTCTTTTTCCTGCAGACCCAATCTGGACATATTTTATTTCCTTTCATAAATCATTAGCTTTAACAACATTAGATGAAAATACCTATGGATATTAAACTCTTTTTTTTTTTAAAGTTTTTTTTTTTAAAGAGAGAGTGATAGAGGAGAGAGAGAGAGAGAGAGAGAGAGAGAGAGAGAGAGAGAGAGAGAGAGAGAGAATTTTTAATATTTATTTTTTAGTTCTCGGCGGACACAACATCTTTGTTGGTATGTGGTGCTGAGGATCGAACCCGGGCCGCACACATGCCAGGCGAGCGCGCTACTGCTTGAGCCACATCCCCAGCCCCGATATTAAACTCTTTGTCATAAACTAAGGACATCAGGTTAAAAAAATGATAACCCTCTGAGGTTTCTTGAAATAATCTTTGCAAATATATCGAGTTGTATGCAAATAGCCACTTAAACAGAAAAATGCCGTGAAGTCTGTCCACAAGTATTGATAAATTCAGCTTAAAACTATGATGCATAATAATACTTGTAAAGGTAATATTGTTTGATTTAGCTTTTCCCCTTTTTCCCTGACTGCTCTTCTGTAGTCTGAATATCAGGATTAGATGATGATTAGGATAAATTCTTCTAGGGATAACAGATGGGACTTTTTTTTTTTAATTTCATCTTTCAAGAATTAGAAAATTGTGTTGCTCTACTAATCACTGAATTTAATCACTGAATTAAACAACTATGACGAAAATAATGCTAAGATACCTCAGGTTCAATGCAGAAGGCCTCATTTGCTTTGTTTTGAACAAGGTTAACATGCTCCAGGTTTTTAAAAATACTTTCACATTACATTAAACTCATTTAAGAAGCATATTATGATTTATGACTTCTCATGTTTTCACTGCACTTATATTTAATTACCAATGTCTGGTTGTCAGAAAGTCACATATTTGTAAAAGATAAAGCCAAAAATTTTAGGCCCCATTAGGACATTTGTAAGAGTAAGTCTATTTAAAGCACATCAGTTACCAAAGTCACTTTAAAAAGTGACTTTGAAGTACAATTACGCTCTTATCATAAAAATTCCTTGGGAGCCAAACATTCTCCTTCACAACTATGCCTTAACAATGAATTGCATGAAATGTTTACAAGATCAGAACAATTGTATTTTGATAAATATAATAGAAACGTAACCAACAAAGAGATTTCAAAATTTTCTTTAAATGGAACATATATATATATATACACACACATATATATGTATATATATACATATATATTAAGATAAATTTATTTATTTTGAGATCATTTCAAAACTTCCTTATATCTATTATATAGGATTTGGCTGAGTTAAATGAAGTTCAATGTGATACCTAAGAATTTCCTTTGGTTTTCAATGAGCTTACATGTGATTGAGCTTTTTATAAGTGCAAACTGGAAATGCATTCCCTTTTATAATAATCTTGAAAAATTTGTACTATTGCTAGCTCTTGGCATAATTTCATTAATCTGATAATTTCATTTCATTATATTGAAATTTCCTATTCTTCCTATCTTATTAATATATTAATATGCTTCATTCAACTACAATTCTTTATATCTACTAGGCTACCAGATGTTTAAACAGCAAAAAATTATTATCACTCATATTTACTTCATTAATATGTCATATACTCTATTTCTATAAAAATCCTGTTTGTGCATATGTGTAAGGGGAAATATTGTACTATTATATATTATCCTTATGCATCAATAATAACAATAGCAATCTGCAATAAATTAATATATATTATCCTTTTGCATCAATGATATTAATAGCAATCTGCAGTAAATTAATAAAAGTTGAGACAGGAACAATGACTCATGTCCTACACTAACTGTTCTATTTGGATCAAAATTTTTGTCTTTTGCAAAATACTTTGTGGAATTATTCATATCACTATTTTTTAGATTGAGCCTTATATGAAATAAATTTCTGATGTTGTGATTTAAGTGGCAGAACTGGTTCAATTCAGGCTTCTTTTTCTAGTACCTATGCTATTTCTTATCCACTTCCACATAATTTTGTCATATTTGCAGGTAGACTATGACAGGTAGGATTATACTCAAATGAATTTACCATCTTTTTTTAATAATTGCACATGCATTTTCCCCTTCCTTTTTTCCTTTTGTTTTCTTTCTTTCTTGATAGAAAATATAGTTTGTTAAAACTATGATTCACAAATCAATTCAGAAATGTCTATACATTTAATATATTTAGTAAGAGTTTGTATTTAATTCTCTACCTGTTCATGTCCTATTTGACACATATAAGTGAAGAATTTTTTCTATCAAATTATTTCAGAGAATGAGAATACTAGAGAACTGAATTTTAATATTATTTCAGTATATAATTCTAGAAATTAAATTTGAAAATAGGATCTATAATTGTGTTCTTTATATTTTCACCTAGTGTCCCCCATTGTTCTGAGATGTCAAAGTAAATATTGAACAAATTAGTTACCTTCCTGTGATGTTTCCTATATCTAGATTCCTATGTCAGTTACTAGGGTTATCTATTTTCTATGTGGAAGACATGTTGCCTAGCTTTGCTGGGGATATGAGGAAGAATAAAGCTCTGAATGCTCAAATGGAAAACTTGAAAAAAATATTAAGGAAACTACATGCTGTGTGAGATATATTAAGCTCTGAGTGCATGCAAAATAAAGGAAACTGAAGCCACAATGTGAAGACAACTCAGGATAGGTTTGTGAACAGGACATTCTGGGGAGCCCTTGTTCTTCCAATTAAGTTGAAAGACTTGGAAACATTTTGAATTTCTTTCTGTGTGTTAGTGTTTATATCCAATGAGATGTCATGTTACAGATTCTATCTTGGAACTGTTTCTGTCTTCATTCACAGCACAATAAATCAGAGGCATAACTTATTTCTAAATTTTCAAATTTTCTTTGTTGAATCTGACAATGCTACTAGGTTGATATTCCTTAAGAGCAATGTTACAATATCATTAGAATTAGGTTTGGGGAAAATATAGCTGAGATGATGAGAATTCTTTGAAAAGCATCAAGTGCCCCCAAAATAAAAATTATTATCTTCTAGGTCTATAGTTTTCATACTTTGCTGTTCCTCAGTCTATTGGAGGGCTTATAAACACACATTGCTGTGTCCCACTCCCAGACTTTCCAGCTCAATGGATCTAAGAAGGAGCCTATGAGTTTGCATTTCTAAGGTTTTCAAGAATACTACTGATAAAGTATGGTCTCAGGGCCATACTTTAAGAGCCATTGGTCTATATTTTATTAGCATTCTGAGTAGAAGCAGCACTTGATTCATGAGAAAATCAAGATATTCTTTGCTAAAATTATAATCTTATGGGAGTTGAATGGTTTCCTAAAACTTAATTTTATTGTCTATTATATATTAGGCTCAGTTGTGAGCTAGAGATGGCTTGAACTAACATTTGAGAATCAGTTTTGTGGATCTATTCTAAACTCTGGGTTCAGGGACATCATTGAAGCCGTAATCAGTCTTGGTGCAAGTATTTATACCAATAAAAATGGGCAATAATTACATGTAAGTTTCTCTTTTCTTTTTGTTATTTTCAGAAATAAGTATTTTATTCTTTAATTTTACACAGCATCCAATACATCCCATACTCAGGTATATTATCTCACAATTCAAATTATATTGCAGTTATTAATAAACATGCATATGTATAGAACAAAAATAAAACAGATTTGAGTTTTACATAAATATCTCCAGGGAACATTTGATGATATCTGCAGACATTTTTTGGATGTCACAATTGGGATTTTACTGGCATTTAGAGGGTAGAGATCAGGAAAACTGCTCTTTATCCTATTATGTGCAAAACAGTCCTCCATGGCAAAGAATAATCTAGCCCCAAATGTTAATAGGACCAATGCTGCAAAACTGCTTTGTATAATGTTCTATAAGTAGCTTTTTGGAATTCTAAATGTCTATACACACAGGTCTCTTTCATTTTTAAGACAACTATATAGTATTTGCTCTTGCTGTATGATTTTTACATAACGCATTGTTGTTGAAAGCCACAGTTTAGTCGGAATGACGACTGGCATTTTGCTAGAGGGAATGGTTGAAAGGTAACCCTGCTCCCGGGATTAGGGCGGCTCCAGGATTAGGGCGGATCCTGCTGCCTTGGGCACCCGCTACTTTGGAGTTCCCGTTGAGTTCTCACAAGGTTCTGAGAGAATTGGCACGTGGAGCCGGGTGGAGGGAGTGTGTTCCCGAAAAGTGTGTGTAGCCTGCCCGTGAGAGTTCGGGAATAAAGAGTTGCTGTTTGAACCTACAAGGCTGTGTGGCGGCTCGGTTATTTGTGCCCAGCCAGACTGCGGCACATTGTTATTTTGAATTTTAAAATATTTCATTTTTTAATTAGACGACTAAAAAAAAATCTGATTTTTATTCATTGGGTTCTTTTAAAGAAGTTACTATTTTTAACAATTAAAATGGCATATTTTTATGGTGTATAACATGTTTTAAAACATGTGTAAATTATAGAATAACTAAATCAAGCTACTTAATGTATGCAATACATCATATATATTTTCCTATGTTTGATCCTCAGCATCACATACAAACGAAGATGTTGTCTGCCGGAAAAACTAAAAAATAAATATTACAAAATTCTCTCTCTCTCTCTCTCTCTCTCTCTTAAGAGAATCAGTTAGTCCATAATACCAACACATCACTAATTAAATCAGTATTTATAATGCTTTGGATGCTATAGTAATTTTGAAACCTCTCACTTCCTTTTTAATCATCTATTTTTCTTTGAGCAGCAGATTAGTCTTTCTTAATCTATTTTTTTTAAAGGCAGCTCTTTGTTTTTTTTTTTTTTTTTAAAGAGAGAGTGAGAGAGGAGAGAGAGAGAGAGAGAGAATTTTTAATATTTATTTTTTAGTTCTCGGCGGACACAACATCTTTGTTGGTATGTGGTGCTGAGGATCGCACCCAGGCCGCACGCATGCCAGGCGAGCGCGCTACCGCTTGAGCCACATCCCCAGCCCTTAATCTATTTTTTAAAATATGTTTTTTAGTTGTTGAGAGACTTTCATTTTATTTATTTATATGCAGTGCTGAGAACCAAAACCTGTGCCTCACACATGCCTAGCAAGTGCCCTACCTCTAAGCCCCAGCCACAGCCCTTCTTAATCTGTTTTTATCATAAAAATTCTATGAATCTATACTTTCAGAGGTCATTTGATAGCAAGCAAAGACACTGTGGACAAGGTTTTGGCTTAACTAATTCCAACTCCACAGAAAATCCTGTATCATAATGCAAAAATGCTGGAAAATAAAAGGAGAAAAGATTGATGTAAATATAGACCATGTTTTTCCTGGTTTTACTCTGGTCAAATGCTGGATATTTTCAAAGATCAAGTGCTAGGATCTCTTCAAATTCTATAATTTCTTCAAAGAAAATTTTTTTCAATGGCATGCACTAACTCGATTTGTTTGAAAATTACTTCCAATTTTGTATTTCCTGTTTTAAAAACTCTGCCTTGAGCTCCAAGCTTACAAAATCCATAACTTGTTTGATATTTCCATTTGTGTGACATAGAATTAATTCTAATTCAGAATGAACAAAAACTATTTATGATCTCCATAAATATGGTCCTCTTCTTTAACATACTTACATCCCATTACATTCCATACCCAAAACATCCTTTGGAATCCTTCTTTTCTCTGCATTTGAACTGTATATCCCTAAGCCAAGCTTCTATTGTCTTTTAGTTGGCCTAGTTTGCTAATTAGTTTCCCTTATCTACTCTTACCTCCTCTTGATACCTTCTCCTCACTAGATAGTCATTACAAATCTGATAATCTTATCTTCCTAAAATCCTTCCTTGATTTCCTCTTCCTTTAGGATAACAATAATAAAAAAAAATAGTGTGTCCTACAGACTAGCATTACATGATCAGTATGCATGAACTCCGACTTGTCTTTTTCTCCACATACACATCAAACTAACCTTCCCCTTGGCCTGTATATGACAAACTGATTTTCTTTCAATAAATTGTCCTGGGAAGCTCTGGACTTTTGTGCATATTGTTACCTCTATCGTTTGTCACTTTACTCCTTCATCTTTGCCTGTAATTAGAATCTCAGTTCTAATATCACTTCCTTGTGAAATCCATGCCTCCCAAGGAATATAGAACCCATTTTCTAGAGTGCTTTTGTTTCATGGCTTTTGTCAGAGTTATAATTTCATGGGCATTTCTGTTTTATTTGATTAATCTGTTTCCTCTCAATAGACTATAAACACCACAACAGTCAGTTTGTGCTCAATATTTATGGTATCAATATTTAACAGAGCGACACCCACTAAGAACTTAATACATATTACCAACTGTCAAATAAATGTATTGTGATCAGAATATATTTCTTTCTTCTTTTTTCCCTATTTTTTTAGTTCTCTTCTCCTAATAGATCAAAGAGATATGTTCATTCCTATGATCTGTAAGTCATTTTAAGACTACTTACAAGATGGTACTTTCATGATTCTTAACTTTGGCTGCATATTAGAATCATCTGGGGAGCTTTTAATAAATATCCATACCTAAGCTCACCACAGGCCAATTAAATCAGCATTTCTGGAGGTGGGGCTCAGGCAACATTTTTTTAAAAGCTCCCTAGGTGATTCTCATGTGCAGCCAGGGTTGTGAAATATGCTCTCATGGATGAAATCCAAATACCCATCTGTTCATGAACCATGCAGCCCACTCCTCTTTGCGTAGGACATTTCTAATTCTAGTTATGGTTCCTTATACTCATTCATTCATTTGTTCACATATTCTTTTAAATCTCATAGCAGTAATTTAAAATGGTTTATTATTAAATGTGATATTTGTTATACTCTTATTAAATAGTATGCACTGTTACTACAAGCAAAAATTTCTATACCGGGAGTTGTGAATAATGTACCATGTAGCCAGAGAACCCACAGATTCTGATTTGAACTTTCTTCATTTAGCTGATATCATGGGGTTAATCATAAAAACTTAACCTAGAATTTTTTTAACTTGTCTTCTCAATATAATATTCTTTAGGTAATAGTCTTCTCAATGCCATAGTCTTTCCCCCGATTATGCGAATGTAATAGTGCGGGTATGGTGCATGAGAGGGAATCCCTGAACCTCTTCTGTAAGATAGGCACATCCACCAAAAATATTTCTCCTTTAATCTGAAAAAAAAAAAAACGTTCTGGAGAAATTTTCTGATTGCTAAAACATCTAGGGGAGAGTGGTTAGAGATGTTGCTGCAAAAAGAGAAGCTGTTGGGGGCAGGCAGGAAAAGAAGAAATATTTAAAAAGAGCCATGGTGAAATCAGGAAGCTTTTTCCTCAAAGGGCAGTTGCTGTAGGAGCAACTGAGTCATCCTCCCAGTGTTGTCTGTCCTAGATTCGCTGAACAGGAAGTGAAAGTTCAGTGTTGCTTACTGTCAATTACCATCCACATAAACAGACACAGGAAGATCAAATCATGTTACTTAGCCTTATTGCCCTTGGATGTTTTGATAAATATGTTAGGTATTTACTTAATATAAATATTAAATTTATGTACTCTGAGGCCCAATTTTATGGTTTTCTTTGTGAATTTTTTCTCTCTTTTAGGCACTCCATGTTCCCACATATGTTCCTTTTGTATCCACCAACCTCCAAGCCCCTTGCTTTGCCTCACTTTCTGCTTATGGGAGGGGATAGTCTCATCATCCAGGCCTCTCATAAAGGTAAACTTGGTGCCAGGGAGTAATCCCCTTGGGTCACTAATGGATATTCACACATCTGAGAATGCTGTTAAGAAGCTTCTGAAGTGGAATGCGATTCCAGCTGTAGCAATTACATACTGCTCATATTTCCTTGCTTAGACCCCGGAGAGTTCAACAACTGCCTATTAGCAAGCTGACGATGGAAGGAAGCGCTGTAAATCTCACAAGCAATGATAAAGCCGATGATCCTGCAAGAAGTCGGAAAAAGCGAATTGCAATTAAAAAACAGAACCATGAACCCTGGCCTTTTAAAAGAACAGCACCCACAGTAAGTTAATGAAGAACACGAGAGGATAAACCAAACTGTAAACATTTCTTATATCTATTTTCAGTTATCATCTTCTTGCATGCAAAGTGAAAGGGGAAACTAAATATGAAGAATCCAAATGAGGCTGTAAGGCACATATAATAAATCTTAAACAAATACCCTCTGGTTTTGAACTTTTACAAGCAGTTGGTTTACATGCAATGTGGTCACTCCTATTAGGATGGAAAAGTAAAGGGTTTATAACTCCTATCATTATAGGTGCCACTAAAGAAGTTTTTTTAAGACTCCTAAAAATAGCTATCCAAAAGAGGAGTTGAAGTTGCTATAGAAAAAAAAAATACACTAAGTATCATATGTATCTATCAAATGCCATAGGTTATATAGTAATCTACATAACAACCTAAGAAATAGTATTACTGTGCCCACTTGATAGATAAGGAAACTGGTGTTTAGATAGGTTAAGTAGTTCAGTGGTGATCCCACAAACATGAATGGCAAAATAAGGACTGAGAATCATTTCTGTTTGATTCCAATGGGTGTTTCATATTACCAGATATTTCCTACTGTAAATCTAACTGCTCTGTTTGGGGGTGGTTAGAATGGGGGATAGAAATTCAAAGACCAAGAACAAAATTCAATCCAGTCACACATGTTTAACTAGATACTTTGGGTTTTTAGATTAAAATATGGTAAAACAATAGCTTATCTTCTCCCATCATATAAAAAATAAGTAAATTATATTCCATGATTATATGATTAAATCAAAATGAACCCCAATGTACAAATAATTTTAAAAAAAGAATTTGGGCATGAAAATGCAGAAGAAAATTGTAGTTTTTAGTACTTCAAATTGTAGATAAGCGTTGAAGAGCAGACCTAAGGGATATCTTCTCAGTGCTTGGCCTGGTGGGCTACCTAAACCTACCAGCTTACAAAACACATGCACTAAAAGAATGAATAATGCAAACTTCATATTTGGTAACTGCAGTGGTATTGGAATATTTTCCAAAGTCAATTCTCTTTCAACAAATAGTGCCTTCGTATATTAAAAGTGGCAGCAAATTGATTTGAAAAACACTGAAGGATAATAAAAACAAGTTTGTTTTATCTGTTATTATCATCTTAAGACTTCTATTCTGAAATAAATGCACATTGACTCACTGAAAAAAAATAAGCAGATTAAAGTTTTGGAGTATGAGGTAAGTTCTCCCATCCTATCTCAAGAAGGCTGAATGGATACATTGATTAGTGACTAGTAGAAAATCTATCCTATGTGGGATTATGGCAGGGAAGTTTGATAAATTTAGGCCTAAGGAAATGGAGAGGAAGATGCAATACAATTAAAAAGATGTAAGAATCAGAACAAAAGAATTGTGGAAAACTTCTTAATTAATACTTTCCATATTTATTTAATGCATATTATCTTTTTAAGAACATATGGTTTTGAGTCTGGGGTTGTGGATCAGCGGTGGACCGCTTGCCTAGCATGTGTGAGGCCCTGGGTTTGATTCTCAGCACCACATATAAATACATAAAATAAAGGTCCATCAACAACTAAAAAAAATAAAATTAAAAAAATATGATCTTCCTAAGAAATAAGATCCACTGTCTTTAGAATGCACAGAGCTCTTCAAAGCATGAAAATAAAAATTATCACATTCTAGAAAATAGTAGAACATTATTTTCCTTTCAATTAACCCCAAATAGGTATTAAACTGTATTTTGAAGATTAATAATGTCTCATACCACCAACACTAAGTCTGTTGAAAAGATAATTATGTTTCTTATTGCCAAATGTATCAAACTAATAAAATAACACCAGGCTAGATAGGACCATTCTGGCTGTAGCTACTCCATCGCCTGAAACGATAATGAAATGGGAAAAATTATGAATTCATGAGGAAGTGTGTAAAGCATTCTCTCTAAACTGTAAGATTTAATATTTTTATTTTTTTGCAATTTAGATGGCATAATAGCTTGTCATTTTATTGCATTGACAGGGCTGCAATGCTAAAGTTCACAGTTTACTTAGAATATGAGAAGTATAAGTAAAGAACACATTTTCAAGGTGTGGAAGAACATATTTACAAAAAACATTTTTATCTTCCTTCAAATGCTTTTGGTGCTGCATTGCAAATGACTTTACAACACTTTTTTCCAAAATCTTTTGGTTGGTTGGCTTTAAGTAGTTACTGGCTGCTCCTCTCTCTATAATGAAATTCCTGTCCTACTGCCAGCAATCCATTAAGATGATTTGGGAAAAACTCAACCAAGCATATTCTGTAAATTGCAAGTCTTATTTACTTGGGCAGTCTCAAGAAAGCAATGTGAACTACAGACTCCCTAAACAGTCTAAATTTTGTGTAAGTTTGATATAGGCAATTTCATTTTTTTAATTTTAAATAATACTTTGGAGTTGTCTATATCTTGTCAGAGAAAACCTTTAATTAATTTTATCAATTAAACTTTAACTATAGTTTAGATATATCATAATGGGACCCATGATAATATCTCCTGTATTTAAGAAATCCTCAAAAAAGTATATGTAGCATAGTTTCAAAAATATGTGTAATATATAAATATATGTGCATATATTCAAGAGTTTTCTAAAATTACATTATTTAGTGTATATTTTACATAATATTAATTGAAATACAAAGGGACATATTAGATAATTCCAGAGTGCTCCAGACTTTCTGAATTCATTTCAAGGCTATACCTGGTTTTTAAATCTTTATAATTAAGGTTGATTTTTTTTATCTGTTCATTACAGTTTATCAATACTACCTACTTTATAGAGTTATTATGAGCATTAAAAGCATATAAATTGCTTATAACACTGCCAGCTACCTAATAAAGGACTATATAAGCATAAACTTTGTGATTATTGCATTTGTCTTCTCTTTTTTACATGTCCTTCCTTCTTAGTAGATATTTTATTTTTGGTCTGAGAAATTAATATTGTTTATATAATACTTAATATGTGAAAATATAATAAATTTACTAGAAAAGAGTGTAAATAAGCAGTTATGATAGTCACATTCACGTTGCCTAGAATACAGTCAGTGAAAAAAGAAAAAAAGTAGAACATAGGAACATATAATTCAGTTTGTAAGGACTGTAACAAATAATACATAAGTAAACAACAAGGCATAAACTACAAGACATGAGTGGTAGGAAATGGCAAGGAAGAATCAGTGGTAAAACTGAGTGCCTCGTGGGAGTCCATTGACCAGCAAGATACTTAATAGAAAGAAGCAAAGCACACCTTATTTAAAAGTGTTTTCAGAAAGTACAAGTAAACCAAATTACCAAGAATTTCAAGATTAAATGTGCATACACACTAGGGAGAATCCTATTAATCTTCATATATCTGTTTAAATCTCACATGCGAATCCACATGATTGTAACGTTTACACACATACAACTTGTATCTTACTTTTTTTGCTTATTATTATTGTCAAATATGTTGTATCAAATTCCTACAAGGCATCATAATTGCATTTTAATAACTTCTTACTATTACATCAAATGAGAAGATCTCTTATCATTAGCCAATTTGTGTGTGTTTGTGAGAGAGAAAGAAAGAAAGTGTGAGAGAGGGAGGGACAAGGAGTATGACTTCATTTGTTTGAGTAATTTTTACTGATTTTCAATTAGAATTTTATCATGTGTGAATTTCTTGATACAATTTATTGATGTCTACTCATCTATGTGTATTTTCTTGCTCCTTCTGATTACAAACAAGGTTTATTTCTTAAGTCTTTACTATCTGATGGCAGATCCTCTGCATTATAGTTCTACTTCTTTTCTTTTCTTTTATGTAAATTAGAGTATTAGTTAAGTGTCTTGCCCTGATAGTGGAATTGTGGAATTATAATATTAGTTTGGGAGAAAGCCTATATCTTTACTGTTTGGGTGTACCTCTCCAGGAAGAATAAAACCTAATTGTTCATGTGTTATTTTGTTTTTGTGATTAAACTTCCTTTTATTTTGGTGCTACACATGTTGAACTTTTTAGTTCTTTGGTTTGCTTGAAAGTAATAAAGCTACTTTAACAAACAATTTTGAATTATTTGAATCTTTATAGGGGTATCTATATAAACAAAGGGAAATATTGGGTTCAGAAAAAAAAAAAAAAAAACAGGTGGCTGGAATAACTGAGGATCTGGATAATAGCCCATGGAGGACATCTATAGTTCCCTTCTGTAAGACTGGGATTCTGCTAAAGAGAGGAGGTGACCCTAACAAAGATAGCCTCTACTTTAAGCTGCTGCTTATTGTTATTATTATTAATGTAAACAGAATGACAACTTTAACTCATGAAGATCAATCAATTTAGTATTCCTGTAATTAATTTGATTATTTTAAAAAATCTTGCTTTATCAATATTTTCTGTATTCTTTCAATCATTTGACTCTATGAAGTATCTTTTTTCCTTGAAGTCTCTAAGCATTGGACAAAATTAAATGTCGGTAATGATTACTAAATGTAGTAATGATTATCTTGTATCCTCCCTCTCATATTTATACTTTTAATTTTGTCTTGTTCCATTGTATTATATAATGTTACCTATGCTGGTGATTATTACAATTTTCTTGTTCCTAATTCTAATAAAATTGTCTCTAGTACTTTATTCTTCAATATGAATTTTGGTTTTTGAATTTTACATATATGTTTTGCCATGATAAGAAAGAGTCGTATAAATACTAGTCTAAAATTATTACTTTAAAATTAGGATTAGATATTGATTTTTATAAAATATTATTTAAAATTTGTTGAGAGTTAGTAGCTTTTCCATTATGACATTTTACAGTATAATCAGATTTGCTTTTGTCAAATCATCCATCCCCTCTTGAAATCAAGTTTTCTTTATTGTGATTTTTTTGAGAATTTTGGACAGGTTTATATTTTACTGATATATTTGCATCAACAATTATGAGTAAGCATTGTTCATAATTTTATTGTAGTCATTTTTGCAAATTTTAGTTTTGGTATATTATTTGCATGTGAATGTAAATATAATACATTTAGGGAGTCTTAGCAAGTTCTGTGAAATCTACAACTCAAATATTAGCTATACCACTTATACTAAATTCTTATCATTTATATTTGCACTATTTATATTTTAATGATGAAAAACTATAACTCAAAATTTGTAAAGGTCATAACCCACATTTACTTATTATATATTCTGCAACTATTTAAGATATCTATGTTAAAGTAAGAAGAAGATAAAAAGCTAAAAACAAGGTCTAATGACATAGAGATCAAGAAAAATGCTAACCCAGAAAACTGTCTATACAGGGAAGCCACATGGCTCTATCCTTGATCCACTTACAATTTGCTTTTCTTCATACATAATAAAGGGATAGGTATTGATTTTTCTAAGCTTTAAAACCAGAATGCATGTGTAACACATTGAGTGACTAAAGATAATGGAAATGTAGTATTATAGTTCCCAAAAGCCCAATGAACAAATTTGGAATATTTTCACCACAAAGTATAATAAATGTGTGAGATAATTATGCTTCTCCTGATTTGAACATTATGCAACATATATGTGTACATCCAAACATCACAGGGTATCCCATAACTGTGCATATTTTTTATGTGTCAGTTAAAAAATTCAACCATACACTGTAGTTCAGTAGCAAAACAATCAATGTGGAGATTGATGTTAACTCAAAGCAAAGGACAGTTGGAAACATGGATACTGTAAGCATTTTTGTGAATATCTGGAAAATGTAAACTATGATAATACAAAAATATTATATCCTTATTAATTATACCAGTAATAAAATGTCACTATTAGTACAGACTTAAAACAAGTTCAAATTGTTACAGGACAAAGAATTACTATACTATTTATATAAAAAGAAAGTGTGATTTACCTCTTCGAAGCACCATGGAGCCCACCAGCAGTGCCTGGGACCTTCATGTAGCTCTGCCTGCTACTCTGGGCAGGCAGGCCCCTGTGCTGGGCAGGCATATCTGGCCTAACAAGAACAGCAGGAACAATAGTGAAGGCAATGTTGGGGTGACAGGAAACTCCACTACAGAACTCATTCTGAAATACAGGCAGGCTTACCTCCTAAAGCTGGTAAGAGCCTCAGTTATTCTACTCAGGTTTAGGAACCAGGCACACATTCTAAAATAGCAAATCATCAAGTAGCAACTTCTGCTCAGGTAAACAGGCAGGGACCCAGTCAACAGACTAAAGATGCAAGTGAGAAGAGGGTAGAAGTTGAGTTATTAGAACATTCTTATGGGTCACTGCCGGGGTGACTTCTGTTTAGTCTCAAAGTTAGCTAAAGCGCCAACTACCCCGTTAGACGTGGAGAGACGTCGAGTCTGCAGGTGGTTTTTAAGGAATTCCAGCTGTGGAGAGCAGGTCTTCAGCCTTGAGAATTTAATATAAGCTTACTTTGGATGCCAAAAACAAGTAATACAGTTATCTTCACATACGACTTCAGCACCAAGATCCAAGAAGGTGGTTTTTAAAATGCTATATTTGTTCTTAGTTCTGGACATTTCGTCTTATGAGGCATTGTGACATATAATGTAGAGACCAACTTAATTATCTAAGGTGCGAGCACAGAAGAAAGGAGCAAAAATGGGGGGAAGAAACACCCAAAGCAAAGAAACATCAACATGCCAAATGGCAACTGTCTCTTGGGCTGCTGCTGAGCTGGGGAAAAGATCTGGAAGAGGTGTGGTGCACTAGATTCTGTCCGAAAGGGTCACTACTTTAATGTGCAACAATGCCTTTGTTTTAGAGACCTTCACAGATCTGCCCAAATGTGGAATGTATGTCTTGTGTAGGATTTTCTAACATTTTAATCTAGGCAGTTGATATCTTTTCTTAATTCTGTGTTAGCCAAGAGAAATACTCGGCAAACGTGGGCTACCAAGCTGGAACTATTCCTCAGAGTACCAGGTGGAAAACTGCAAGTCATGCAGATTGCAACAAGATTGGAAATGTTCATCTCTGACAAGTAATAAGACATATTTCAAATATTCCCAGAGCTATCATGTAGCAAAGATAATATTTTCTATCAAAGTGCAGAATTAGGGCTAGTAAGGACAGTTTTTAAAACAATATAAAGAAGAAATTTCTAATATTTTAGCCATTAAAATATAACGAGAGGGCTGGGGATGTGGCTCAAGCGGTAGCGCGCTCGCCTGGCATGCGTGCAGCCCGGGTTCGATCCTCAGCACCACATACAAACAAACATGTTGTGTCCGCCAATAACTAAAAGAAATAAATATTAAAAAATTTCTCTTTCTCTCTCTCTCTCTCTCTCTCCTCTCTCTTAAATATATATATAACGAGAAAGCCAAGCTGCACTCCTGTAATCCCAGCAGCTTGGGAGGCTGAAGCAGGAGGATGCTGAGTTCAAAGCCAGCCTCAGCAATTTAGTGAGGCCCTAAGCAACTCAGTGCCACCCTGTTTCTAATAAAATATAGAAAAGGGCTGGGGACGTGGCTCACTGGTTAAGCATCCCTGGGTTCAACCCACAGTATCAATAATAATAATAACAATCACAAGATGCTTAAGAGCAGAGGTTCCAGAAATACTAGAATCTTACTGGCAGCACTGTACTCAGTGGGCAAATGCTTACTGAAGGAATGACTGGACTCATGCCTCTGTAGGACATGAGACGGCATCAGTTTTCCCACCTTTGACATTTTTACCTTTAAGTTAGTTCATAAAGAATTTTCCCTGGAATGTAAAGAATTGCACGTTTCTTGGGATATGTATTCTCTATCACTACCTGTCATTTAATGTAGATGTGCAAAACACAATTTTGCAATTTCAAAACATCTTACTCATAGTGATACCATTTTTAAGAAAAATATCTATTATGATTTTGTTTTTTTCTTTGACTATTTAATAATGAATTTGCTCCTTGAATTTTCTTGCAAAGATAACTCACACATGGGAAGCATTTTGCACTTGTGGTAGAAAGTATAGAATTTTGAAACTGAGAGAGATGTTTAAAATTATGAGTCTTCCACAAGTAGTTGTGTGAATTAACTAATTTCCATGTGTCTTTAGTCTCTTCATCTAGAAAATTTTAGTTTGGCTTTTTAAAGCATATTTAATTTCTCATGACTAATACAATACTGCATAGAATTGAAATAATTATGTGAGTTAAGCCATGGAAATGACTGACCTGTATTTGCCCTAGAGTTTGTAATATACATTTACAACCAATAAAAATTTACTTTCAAGTAATTCTGTATTGCTTCATGGTGAAGCAAACACTTCATTTCCCATTTTTATGTTCCATACTTTATAATATTGCTATTATTGATTTCTCTTGTCCATAAGCTATACTCACAGAATACCTTATTGTTATTATTTTGAACAAATTATGTATTTGATTAGTTAAAAATAAGAAAAATGAAAGATCTGCCTTCACTTAACAGTTCCTCTAATGCATTTCCTTTTATATGGGCTTGAGTTTCTAGCCTATATAATTTTCTTCTCTTTGAAGAATTTGTAGGATTCTGCATGGCAGATCTACTAGGGACAAATTCCATTATTTCTATTTGTCTAAAAATGTCTTCATGCTTTGCTTGTGAGGTGTAAATTTGTAGACCACAGATTTTGGGGTTTTGTTTTAGTTTGGTTTGTTTTGTTAATTTTTTAAATTTTTATTATTTATTTATTTTTTGTTATGCAGGGTTTGATCACAAGGGTGCTTAACCACTGAGCCACATCCCCAGCCCTTTTTAAAATATCTTATTTAGAGACAGGTTCTTGCTAATTTGCTTAGGGCCTCACTAAGTTGTTGACGTTGGCTGTGAACGCCTGATCCTCCTGCCTCAGCCTCCAGAGCCCCTGGGATTACAGGTGTATGTAACCACACCTGGCTTTCTCTTCCTTGAATAACATAATATTTCTATCCACTCTTATTTTACTTGGATGTTGTATTAGTCATCTTTCTGTTACTGTAACAAATACTTAAGATAAATAAAATATACAAAGGAAATGTTTATATTAGCTGATAGTTTTGGAGGTTTTACTTCATGATGGTTTGTCCTTATTGCCTTGGGCCTTTGGTGTGTCAGCATCATGATGGGGATTCTGTAGTAGATCAAAACTCCTTATCTTATGGCTAGCAGGGAAAAACATAGAGAAAGAGAAAGTGACCAGATTTCCACAATCCCCTTCAAGGGCATGCTCCCAATTGCCTGAAATCTCCCATAAGGTCCCACATCTTAAAAGTGTCCATCACCTCCCAATAGTACCAACTTGGAACCACGTCTTCAACAGATGGGACTTGGGGGGACATTTGTGATCCAAACTATAGCATATGAATTTTATGGTCTCTGAATGTAACTGTAATTCAAATTATTATTCTTAATAGTTAAAATAGTTTTTTTTCTTTTATTTTTCAAGATTTTCTTTTGCCTTGATTTTCTGCAGTTGGAATATGTTGTATGAGGCACAGAATTTTGATATTTATCTTGCTTGGTATTTTCTTAGTTTCCTAGATTTGTGATGTGATATCTATCCTCCATTTTGGAAAATTCTCAGGTATTACTACCTTAAACATTTTCTTCTACTCCCTCTCTCTTCTCTGGCATTCCCTCTGTGAATGTATTACATCTTTTTTAATAATCCTAGCTATTAGTTATACCATTCTGAAATATTTAACATTCCTCTTTTTCTTTACATTGTACTTTTAGAGATTTATATTGGCATATATTCAGCCTCACTGATTCTCTCTACAGCTCTGTCCAGTCTGCTAATGAACCCATCAAAGGCATTCTTCACTTCTGTTATGGTGTTTTTGATTTCTAGCATTGCCTTTTGATTTTTTTTTTGAATTTTATTCTTTCTGTTTATAATACCCATCTGGTTTTGCATATTGTCTTCCTTTTCCATCAAATCTCTTAACATATTGATTATAGATATTTTAAATTCCTAGTATAATAATTCCAAAGTCTTTACTGTATCTTGTTTTGGTTCTGATACTTGCTTGACCTCATCACAGTATGATTTATTTATTTATTTATTTATTGCCATTTAGCATGTCTTTTAACTTTTAGTTGAAAGTCAGACAGGATCATCAGAAAAAAAGGAACTGCTAGGTCTTTACTGTGAGATTTCATGTTTTTCTGCTAAGGGTTTAGCCTGTGTTTATGTTTTCTGTAACTATGGTGTCAGGGGCTAAAATTTTCTTTCATGACTAAACTTTTGCATTCTGTGAGACTTCTTTAGTAGGGTTTGAGATTTGTAGTTCTATAATCATATTTATGATACAGTAAGAAGGGGGGAAAAGGAATGTTCTATAGTCCTATGATTAGATTTCAGTCTTTTAGTGAGCCTGTGCTGGTATTTCCAGTCTCCTAGGTTGGTTGGGGCTTAGTAATCAGTTAGCCTCTGTTAAAAGAGTTTCCTTAAGGCCAGAAATAATTAATAGGAACAGAGAGTTCTGGGTATATTTCAAAATAATTGCTTTTCCCCCTCTCCATGATGGAAACAAGGGGTAATTTTTCTCCCAATCTTTATAGTAAGAACCTGATTGGGCCTCTGGAGGTAGAACTCAACTAAGACTGGCCTATCTCTGGGTTTTAAACTCTCAAGCTATTGTACATACAATACAATTCATCAATTATAGTTCCTACTGGCTTCAGTTGTAGGCTTCTGCTCCAGGTGCACTGTGATTCTCTGAAACTGCCTGTCCATCTTTCTATTTTTCAGGGCAACAGTTTTACTAGCAACTTCAATACTCTCATCTAAAAAGAATTGCTAATTTTTCATTTGCTCAGCTTTTTTTTCACACTTGGATGGGACGATTAAATATATACCTATATATTTAATTCATATAATCATTATTTGTTATTTCATAGCTTTTTGTTCCTTTAAAGAAAATTAATAAAATGGATACAACTTTTTTTTAAAAGAGACTTTTTTCTTATATTATTTGATATTTTTATGAGCCCTAATTAGATACTTTTTGCTTCCTGTGTATTAAAATGTATATGTTGTTGTTAAAATAATAAGGTAAAATACATGTGTAGGTTGTTTGTGTGAAATGTATTGATTTTCACTGCACAGCATCTCAATATTTGACATCATTAGTTCAACTATAGTCTGCATAGACTAAGTTAAAAGCTATAGTCCAGTCTACAAAAGCTATTTTTTTTGTGATGGACTTTGGCATATTGAAAGGTCTCAGTAATACAAAACAAAACATGTGTATTCTATTCAGACACATTTTCACCCTCACACAATTAGGAACATGTAATAATAAAATTATTTATATTTTGTTTATATTTCCAATTTATTTTTTAATGAAGAAATCATAGTTCTTTATAACTTGTGGCACATTTTTACCTTTCATCTTAGAGTATCATCCAGTCTTCATACTCAGTTCAGTATTAATACAGCAAGTGCAGTATTCTTCACTAAACCTATTGTTCTCCTAAGGAATTAAAAATTCTGTCTCAGTTTTCAGTATGCCTCACTGCTGCTAATCAACATATATGGCTTCCACTGGCACATGTGTTTGGATAAAACTAAATGATAATGTGCTCTCAAGATTTCTATCATATGCCAAATATCCTTAGCATAGAATTATGGTTGAGTTGACAATTCTCTTAAGCTGGTACATTATTTTCTTTCATCATTAACCTCTCCTCTCATTTTGTAAGAATGCATTTCATTTAATAGAAGCTTACCACACATTAAGTGTTTCATGTGATCTTCTTTTGGTCATTGGAATGGTATGAGACTATTTCTTAGATAACCTATTTTGGTCTCTTTTATGCTGGTAAGGTGAAAATATGTCCTCTCTTTACATTCCATGCACACCCTAACAAATAAATTGTCCTTGTTACTTTGGGGCTGTCAGTTCTGTTTAAAGAATGTAGTAGGAAAACAGGTTGTGCTAATCCAATGTACCTTTCTAGTGAAAAGTCTCCTGAGACACTAATTCTAAGGCCAAGAAAACACTTGAAGTCTTTAAATTTGATTTTTTCAGACAGATGTACTAATAATTTAACTAAGAAGGTTATAGGAGAAGATGGAGGAAATAAAAATCCATAAAGTGTTTGGTTGACATTTGGAAAAGAAATTGGATATATTACTTGAGCCTCATAGTGATGCATTTCATAAATTGTGACAATGTTTCTAGCCTCTACAAAGATAGATACAGGCATTGGGAAATCTCTTTCTAAATTATGAGGGCAAGTTAAAATAAATGGAGATTAAATTACACATTGATGTGTATATATACATATGGTGCTACAAACAATAGATAGCCACATATATATGATACAAGTTCACCAAACAACTCTTTTATATATCTTGATTGAGAAATTCCTCTGAAAATAGAGGTTATACATAAGAAAGTAAATAACAGATAATGTAGTTCAGTGCTTAAGACTAAAGGACAATTGAGTTTCTAAAATATGAAAACATCTCAATAGAAAATAAATTATACAGTCAGTTATATAGATGCTTACAAAATTTGGCTTTTGGGGATCATATTGACATAGAATTTACTTTATAATCTATTTGTATAAATGCATTGTACTATGACATTAGACTGTATGGCATGAGAAAATTATTGTTAATTTTTGAAGCAGAGACAACTATAGTTAGGGAGGAAGAAGAGAGAGTGGTAAGAGAGAGAAGAATACAAAAGAGGACATGATGAGAGGAAGGGTTTTTTGGTCGCTTAGGGATTTAATCACTAGACAACCCTACACATACCCCTTTTGGTTGAAGTATGTGGTGAGCAAACTATGCTATCAACCTAGGTGAAATACATTTGTGTTTTTCTACAACATCAGAATTTCTCAAATAAGAATAAATTCATAGGCACACCAGTTTCAATGGTTGCACTTCACTGAATACTTTTGGATTGCCCAATTGTAATAAATTATCACACTTTCCACAATTTTACTTATATATTACAGAAAGACTAAGAGAGGGCTAAAGTGTTCACAGGGGCTCAGGAGGCTGAATTGAGAACAGAGGTAGAGAGCAGACAGGAATGTAAAAGGTCACTGTACATGGTCAGATAAGCCTAGGAACGAGAACCAGTTGAAGAACGTGTTCAGGGCTCAGGGATGTTAAAGAATGGAACTCATTCTAGGCCAGGGGCCAGAGAGTCAGTGTTTCAGAATATCATCTTGATATGTGAGCTTGGAGCGAGCCATGTGTGGTCACCACCAGCAGGAGAAACTGTGAACACTGAAGATGGAGGATCAGAGTTTCATCTCTGTTGCAATTTTCCTGGGCAAGGCTCTTGATGAGTGACCAGGTGACAGGTCCCATCTTGCTATGTCTTGAAGTGCCCCTTCTTTTATTGGCCTTGGGTGAAGGGGTTGCTTTGTTTGGTGGTCTGATATTAGGTTTATATGTCCATGTATCCAGTGCTTCTGTTTCATTCAATAAGTTTACAGATAGTCATTATTATTAGCATAATTAATTTACTTAAGTGTGTGTCTTATTGTTGTGCGAGGCAGATACTGGTTATTTACTTGTATAAGCAAGGTGTAGAGTCATTGGACCTCTGTACTTACACTCAAAATGAAGTAACTCATGGCAAACTATTGCTTTATAAATTGGAGTAACTCAGGGTTGTTCACAGTCTGAAAATAATAGTTCTACTCATCATGGATTAACCTAGAGCAAGGCACAGCCTGCTCTCCATAAAGTAAATGATCTGTTGTTTTCTCTTGGATGAAGAAATATTTTCACCTGAGTCATTGCCCTTTAGCTCTTGTGAGAGGCAGGACTCGAAGACCTGGAAGAAGTGAACCATCTTTATAAAAAATGAATACTGAATTCAAACAACTCTGCATGGTTGTTAAAGTTATTCCGATTCACTGCAGAGCAACCTACAGAAGTCACAGAAATGCTTCGAAGCATAGCCAGATTCCATGGCTTGGTACCATGTGGTTGCAGGTGTTTATTTCCATTGTGCCTAGGGAGAATACTACATGAGAGACAAAGGTTTTAGGGTATTTGTTTTTCTTTTCTATAAAGTAAATGTAAACACAAGAAGTTTTGAAATAATCTTTTTACTATTTGAGGAGTACAGATCAGCTGGATACGTTCTATAAATTCTTTTAAATAGGCCATTCCATAGCCACAGCCAGTGGTCACTTTATCAGATAATTACCTGACTGTCCAACAAAAACACCTTCTTAAACATTCCAATATGTTGTTAAGAAAAAGATATGAAGTGTGATGTAAAGTATTAAAATCCTTAAAAGCATGCCTGCATTTCGTTGGTGAATGGACATGCCATTAATGAAGGTATATAAACTTCAGAAAATAAGAGCAGAGTATGTGAGGAGAGATTTACTTCAAGTGAAATCCTCTGCCCTTGAAGGGTTAAATGTTAACAAAGTTGAAAAGCAGAAATCAGGCTCCTATTAGTCTTGAACACTAATCTTGTTGACGGCTGAAGTGTTTCCTTATTTTATCCATATTTATTATATTGAAGGAGGGTTATATGGTGGTGACTAATGACCAAACATCTGGACCTAGTGACCCTTAAAATCCTCCAGCCATTACTGTTCACAATTAAATACCACATGAACTAAAATGATATTTTTTGGCTTGACCAGGACAAATTAGTGTGGAAAAAGCTAAAGAAATAGATTTGCCTTCAGCTTTGAAGAAATTGTAGCCCATAGACTTTTAAAAATAAAAGCAGAATTTTTAATGACCTGAATGTCCCGTTATTATCATGGAGTAAAGTAAAACAGATTTTTTTTAGAAGCAAATGAGTATTCTGGTGAATAGATTGCTGTAGATACTGAGAATTGTCTTTCAAAAGTTTTACCTCCCAGGATTTTGATTGAGCTGTGGAAAATGAGATTATTCCAGGTTAAATAATTGGTAGACCTCATTTCCCGGGTAATTAATTCTATGTGCAAACAGATAGTTAAACAGAAGAGAAGGCAAATGTCGTCATCATCACCATGAGAATTTTTCATTATAGGTGAATGGCTTCATCTTCCTAGAGAAAGAAAGGCAGTGGAGGCAACAGAATAAAGACGATGGTCAACAAAAGTAAAGATGTGAAATGTAGGAGGGAAACACAAATGGGAAAATGAGTTACACAGGTAATTCTGAGGTTGTGCAAGTACCCCAGGGCGATCCTCAAAGAAAGCTATGTTTGAACTCTACAGCATTATCCATTTTTCTCTCCTCTGGCTAAGAGTGGAGGTGAACTGCTCATGGAGAGAGGGGAAAGGGTGACAAGAGTGCAGAACTCAACCCTTCTGAATACAAGGGGGATTATGGTTTTACTTTGATATTAAATTTAAATGCACTCAAAGTTATCTCCTATTGGATTAGGAGAAAACTCTGACTTGGTGGTATGAAGTTTTACTTTAAAAATATAGCATTTCTGTAATCCCAGAGGCTTGGGAGGCTGAGGCAGGAGGATCTCAAGTTCAAAGCCAACCTCAGCAAAAGTGAGGCGCTAAGCAACTCAGTGAGATCCTGTCTCTAAATGAAATGCAAAATAGGCTGGGGATATGTCTCAGTGGCTGAGTGTCCCTGAGTTTAATCCCCGGCGCAAAAAAAAAAAAAATTATATATATATATACACACATACACACACACACACACACACACACACACACACACACATCTCAGAGACCAAATTTACCAGTTATGTCAACAAACAACCTCCACCAAGGAACCAATGTATCACAAACATAAAGACAGAATACAAACCAGCAATAATCAGCTTTCATACTACATGACGCTCTGTACTGGACACCAACACTTCTCCCATAAAGAAGCATAAGAATTGTGGGATATTTGTATTAACAAAATCTGGGTAAAATATTCAGACATGACTATCCACATTGACAATGAGAAAGATGAAAAGAAAACACATGGCTATTATGAAAAAAAATAACCCAACTTTAATAACATAAAATGCAATATAGGTTTAACAACAACTTGTAGAATTTTTAAAACTTGTAGGATTTCTTTTAAAATTTATCACATCTAATAGAAGAGCAAAGGAACAAAAAAACAATGAAACAAAAAAATTGACAAGACAAAGATGAAATAATGAAACAAGAGTGATATGAATTAAAGATTGTGGAAATATGAGTTCACTAAAATCACATCATTACAGAACTAAGTAAGTAACTATTAGGGAAAAAATAAAATATATATGTATGAAGAATCAAATAATGACTGAAAGGACAATGTCTTTAAAAAAGTATGAGAAAAATAATTCATGTTGAGAATGGACATAAAACTTGCAGAAAAGTAATGGCCTGAATAAGAGATGAATCATTATAAAGTATATAGCTGATAATCAAATTTATAATGCAAGACTGCATATTCTTTCTTAAGCATCTATAGAAAATCAGTAGAAATAGTCAATTAATTCAAGAAATCCTTGTCTCAAAAAAATCAAACAGGGAAAAGGATATAAATGCATCTATTAATTCATAAGGTTGATCCAACTATATCTATGGGTAAACATCATTTCACTAGAGCATATTTCTCAAATTGTTTTATTATATATAGATATAGAAATATTTCTAATATAGATTATATTTATATGTATATGTCTTTTTGTATTTCTCATAGTTAATGTGAGCAGTTATATTTAGATATTGTCCCCAGAGAGAGCTTATATAAATTGCTTATAATTCTTTTACTTCCTTAACTTATAACTATTAGTTTCATCTCAGAACATTAATATAAATATTTCTAACATAAAATGGATTAAAAAATTTAAAAATGAAACCACTACATACAAAAATGTATATGAGATAGAGCTTAGATATAATACAATAATAGAAGAAATCAGCTACATATAAAATACTTATGAGATAAAATTTAGATAGAAAACATTTAAAAAGCTCATTGCATTTAAAATTATAAATGAGAGATGTAAATTTGGGCTAAGATAAAACTTCATTGCATTATATTTAATACTACTTAACTCAATGTAAGATAAATGTCAAAGATTAAATTAAATATGTGTAATTGATAATTATTGTATCAAATTCAAGACTTATTAAGACAGATCAATAAATGCTTATTCAATATTCATCCCTCCCTGTCTGAATAGTTTACAATCTTTAGGAAGAAACTGGAGAATATTAAAAACAACCTACACTTCAGAGGTGTTTTTTATGGTAGAGATTAAAAATAACATAGGAATTGAGATAAGAGAAATAATAGATTATCAAAACAAGAAAATGTCTTTATAAAAGTAAATATTAAATTTTCAAAGCATTAAATAACTATTTTGATCAGGTTGTGTATCCCACATGCAGAACTGCATTATGGTAAAAATAAGCAAAGATCGTTCATGGGAAATTATTTTAAATTTCTGAAATGTGGTTACTTTTTTTCAACAAATGAGTTAAGCAGACACCATTTGTTGATAAGCATCATATGGGAGAATGGAGGGTTTACCTTAGTCAGAAAGTAAATCAATCATAGGTTTGAAAATAGAATCCACATGTGCAGACTTGCAGAGCTGCTTGAGCCACCAGCCAACACTCTCTCATCACACTATATTAGCTCTGTTCTGTCCAGGGGAAGATTGTTAATGGTGAGTCTGATTAGACCATGAAACTCAATCCCAGGGGAAGAGACAGAGCCACCATCTCATATGCCATTGAATATAACTATAGCACCTGAAAGATATCATTTGTTGTTAAGAAGTAAATAAAGGACTTGATTGTCCTGAGACATTTATTAAATTCATCCAAACCAACTAAGCCATCTTAAGGAGTTTTTTAGGGATCCCAACGTACTCAAAACCCACTAAATTGTTGGTGTACTGGGACTGTAGCATGAAATGCACTGTTTTCCAATTATTCCTTCATTTATTTATGTTTAATTCATTCATGCATTAATTCATTTATTTCTTTTTTAATCAAAAACAATTAAGTACCCTTTTTTAATAAAAGTTCTGTCACTGAAGAGGCAATTCTCAAATCTCCATATAATGAAAGAGATAGTATATGAATCTAGACTCTTCTGGATGCAAATTATGAAAACTCATCTAAACTAGTTGAATCAGAATAACACCAATTATCAAGAATATCTAAAATGCCTAAGGATACAAATTATTTCAACCACAGCTAGATCCAGGTGCTCAAGTAATATTTTAGGACTCGTCTTCCTCTTGGCTTCTTGGTTGTTCTTTATTCTTGAATGACTTCACTCTGAGGCCTGCTTCCCATAAACAATGGCAAATATGACCCACAAATTTACATAATGTTTAGTAATTGAGATCTCAGTAAAGAGACCCTTTGTTTTCAAGTATTCATATCAGTTTCAAAGTGGAATCTTGTGTTTACCACATGGATCTTTGTCACTTCTGAGTTATTCATTGTGGTCAGTGAAATTTAGAATTATGACTGTCTTTGATCTGGACCATGTGTCTATCATGCAGGCCGAGAGGTGAAGTGAGTTCTACCTGAACCATATGGACAAAAATGGGTAAAATAATTTTCCAAAAATTAATTAGGGAGATAAAATAGAATATTTATTATGGGATATTCTTAAAGGTCTATGTACATAACTAAGGTGCAAAAACATAGATGAGCTTAATTAGAACCCAAAAGAATGGTGTTCATATTCTAAGGAGTGGGAAGGATCAAAGAAGGCTTACGATAACAGGTCAATCTTGGCCTCAATTTTAAAATATAAAGTAGATATTTAATTTTTGGACCAAAATAGCAAGACATGCCAGCAAGAAGAGGAATCTTGAGTAAAAGTACAGACACATCAAACATTATGGAAAAAAAAGATATTTTGTTACAAATTCATCAAGTAGTAAATCTTTAATCAGAAGGCAGATGGGATCACTTATGTAACTGTCTGAGTCATAGTAGTTACTCAATACAATTTGTTGAGTGAATAAAACTAGAGCAATTTTCAAATCAAACGGGGAAGAAAAATCAAATGTGAAAATAGAGAGGAAGTGGAATGAACTATTTTTTCCCCTTCTGCACTTGCTAAGTACCATTGATGTTCTTTGCAAAATTAAGAGGTGTTAACTTGACAATATTTGGGGCTTAGTACTGCTACTTTTACTATTGTACTAGTCGCTAAAAGAAATTGTGGACCATATAAGTTAATAGAAGTTGTATCTCCAACATCTGGCAAAATTGTTAAGTTTAGCCTCTACTTGAAAGAAAGCAATCATTTTAGTGCTAGCAACTTTTTGTTTCATTGACTTTTTTGAATTTTTTTGTTTCAATTTCATTAATTTTGGCTCTGATTTTAATCATTTCCTCCCTTATACTACTTTTAATGTTAATTTGTTCTTTTCTTTTAGGGCTTTGAGATGTAATCTTAGGTTATTTATGTGGTGACTTTCTATTCTTTTAATCAATGTGCTCAATGCAATAAACTTTCCTCTTTGAACCATCTTCATAGCCTCCCAGAGATTTTGATGTTGTGTCACTATTCTCATTTACCTCTAAGTATTTTTTTTTATTTCATCCCTGATTTCTTCAGCTATCCATTGGTCATTCAATAGTGTATTATTTAGCCTTCAGATGTTTTATAGTAGCTTTTGTTGTTTATTTTATTACTGATTTCTAATTTCATTTCATTATGATATGATTGATCTTTTTTTTTTTTTTTTTGCATTTGCTGAGGGTTGCTTTGTGGCTTAGGATATTATCTATTTTAGAGAAAGATCTATGTGCTGCTGAGAAGAAAGTGTATTCAGTAGTTGATGGATGAAATAATGAAATAGGCTATATATGCCTGTTAAGTCTAAATTATTAATCATATTTTTTTAGTTTTATAGCTTCTTTATTTAGTTTTTGTTTGTAGAATCTATCCAGTGGTGAGTGAGGTGTGTTAAAGTCACCCAGTATTATTATGTTTTGGCCAGTTGATTCTTGAAATTGGGGTTTGCTTGATGTATGTAAATTCTCCATTGTTTGGGGCATAAATCTTATAATTTTAATCTTGTTGATGTGTAATTCCCTTAAGCAGTATGAAATAGCCTTCTTTGTCCCTTCTTATTAATTTGGTTTGAAGTCCACTCTATCTGATATGAGGATAGAAACCCATGCTTGTTTACAAGATCCACATGCATGATAATTTTTTTCCCAACCTTTTACCTTCAGTCTGTGGATGCCTTTGCCTATGAGGTTAGTCTCTTGGAGATAGCATATTGTTGAAAATAAATAACCCAATCAATAATTGGGCAAAGGAACTAAACAGGCACTTCACAGAAGAAGAAATATGAATGGTCAACAAATGTATAAAAAATTGTTCAACATTTCTAGCAATTAGAGAAATGCAAATTAAAGTTACACAGACATTCTATTCACTCCATCAGAATGGCAATTATTAAGAATACAAGTACCAATAAATGTTTGGGAGGATGTGGGGGAAAAGATACACTCATACGTTGCTGGTGGGAATACAAATTGATGCAACCATTCTGGCAAATAGTAAAATCAGAAAAGTTTGAATGGAACCACCATATAATTCAGTTATCCCACTTCTTGGCATATACCCAAAGGATTTAAAATTAGCATACTATAGTGACATGGCCGCATCAATGTTTACAGCAGCTCAATTCACAATAGCTAAGCTATGGAACCAATGAAGGCACCCTTCAACAGATGAATGAATTAAGAATATGTGAGATACACACACACACACACACACACACACACACACACACAATGGTATATTACTCAGCCATAAAATATAATGAAATTATGGTATTTTCCAGTAAATGGATGGAACTGGAAACTATCATGCTAAGTGAAATAAGCCAGTCCCCACCCCCCCACCCCAAAATACAGAGCTTGAATGGTCTCTCTTATATGTGCAAGCTAATCCACAGCAATGGAGGCTAGGTAGGAGAAGAATAGAATTTCATTGGATTAGACAAAGGGGAATAAAGGAAAGGGAGGGGAAGATGGGAATAGGAAAGAGAGTAGAATGAATCAGACATAAATTTTCTTTGCTCATATATGAATACACAACCAGTTTAACTCCATGTTATGTACAACTGTAAGACCAGGATCTTAATTGGAATGGGTTTTACTTCATTTATGTATAATATGTCAAAATACACTCTACCGTCATGTATATCTAAAAAGAACAACAACAAAACAGAAGTAGAAATTATCCATGTTTCTTAAACAACCATTCCATCACTTTCAATCAGCTGCTCTCCACATTCTCTGATCTCTGTTTAACACTTATGCTGAGGGACCACAGCTTGTCTGCATTGGTTATAAACTCTCCTATTATCTTCTAATTTTCAAAAAGTTTTCCTATGTACACAAGGGGGGTTGCATCTCCCTCCCCCTCAAATGGCACACCCCAAGATGAAATTTAATAGTGATGTTGCAGGAGGATCAAATAATATTTCAATCAGCTGAACTCCATTCTAACATGTGGGCCAATCACTTAGGAACATGTCAGCTGGTAATGATGCACTTTCATCCAGCTCTCTCTATCTGAAAAATGAAATCTGACAGCTGATACATCTTTTCTGAGTAACTCACTTCATTTTCTTCCCAACGTTATTGAGTTGGGTGATTCCCAGGCCAGACATTAGCAGTTATTTTCTGTTACTATTTGGCAAAACCAGATGATTTATAAATAAAATATAATAATTTTATTTAACTTTTTGTATACAGAATTGCTTTTACTACTCTTATACTAAGTAATAAAGTACTAAATGTTTTGTTCTAGTGGAAAAAATAAGGAATGCTAACAAAGTTAGAGACTGTTAAATAATACCCAAGAATTATTTCCCTTTCTTACTGGGAAAAGTGCTATTAGAGTTCCTTTCCAAAGTTGCAAAGTCTTTTAACCATAGTCTTCTATTGTCTTCCTTCTTTTCTCCATGATATCCTTAACTTTTTTTAATTCCAGTTTTCCTCTGGTTTGTGAGTTGGTTTTTAGGAAAGTGTTCTTGCAATAATGGAGAGTCTAGGCAATGCTCCTTGCAGGCAGGTACTTATGCATTGCTTCTCACTGCTGAAAGAGATTGTAAATGTTTGATAAATTTTCAACTAGAGCAATTAGAGGAAAGGGTGATGTTGACATCTTGCATTTGAAACATATGAGTTTTACATGTTTTCCCCTGAAATTTATGGTGAAATAAGAGCATATGTTCTTTAATATATGTCAGTCATTTCCTAATCCACTATAGATGTATGTGTACTGTCCTAATAAAAATTACCAAGTATTATTTTTTAAAATAATTAAATAAATTAATTAATATAATTTGAGAATCCTTAACTTGGACAAGGAAAATGCATTATTAGATAATCTGATATTTCAAGTTTCTAGGAAGCTTATACATAAGATAAAGAGATGCTAATATGTTACATAAGTGTTTAGAATTAACAGTTATTTTCTGTTACTATTTGGCAAAATAAGATGATTTATAAATAAAATATAATAATTTTATTTAACATTTTGTGCTTTTACTACTCTTATACTAAGTAATAAAATAATAAATGTTTTGTTCTAGTGGAAAAAATAAGAAATTCTAACAAAGTTAGAGATTGTTAAATAATAGCAAAGAATTATTGTAGCTGAAGTATAAAACAAATATACAAGGCAATATGCCTAGAGGTGATAGCATTGGGTTTTAAATTCATCCAAAATATATTCAATTTCAAGTTTTGCCATTCTTTTAACCAGTTTCATTTTGGGCAAATCAATTAACTTCACTGAAATTTATTTCCTTTATCAGCAAAATAAGGATAATTTTTCAAGGTAATAGTGAGGATTAAATGAGATACCAACTACATGCACTAGAGCTTATACATCATAAGTTGACACTCTTATCAGTTGTACTATTGTTTGAGAAATTTTCATTGTAGGAAGCAGAACAGATACCAAGATGCAACAATATCAAATAAAGGTAATAAGTTACAAACAAAGAGTTGGTTAGAAAAAAAATGTTATTTTTCTGCCATTATTTTTAAAAAGTGAGATAATCAACTTACCCTTGTAAGGATTTATTTTGGCTCACTGTTTCAGAGGCATCTGTCCATGATCAATGGACCTCATTGCTTTGGGCCTGTGATGAGGCAATCCATCACGGCACCTGCTCACCTCATAGCAGCCAGGATATAAAGAGAAAAAGGGGAGGGACCAGGCTCTCAGTATCTCCTTCAAGTGCACAACCCAATTACCTGACCTTCACCAAGTCCCGCTTCCTGAAGTTTCCACCACCTCTCAAGAGTGCTACAGGCTGGTAATCAAGCCTTTAACTTGTGGATCTTTGGGGGAACACTTATCCAAACTAGAACTAATAGTTAACCAAAGATATTTTGAGAAAGTGTTTCATTGGTAGTGCTCATTCATCTAGGGACAGGAGATAGAGACATGAAGTGCTTAGTTAAGAGGCTACTATGTTTCTAAAGTGCATTTGATTGTCCTTGAGTGATACCAGTATACACTGGATGATTTTTCAGTTATTCCCAACCACAAACTGATGCCAACAGTTTTTGTGGGTGCTTTTAAAATACAATTCCTATGCTTCAGAATCTGCAGGTACAGCTGGATAATTCATAGTGTTAGTAAACTCCATAGTGATCCAGATGTGCACCCTGGTGAGATGATTTGGGCAACTCTCTCCATTCTAACTTATGAGTTTAAATTATGGTTTGGATCACCATGACAATTTTGAACAGAGAGAAAACGAGCTGATCACTTGGCACAATGTTTTCAGTTTCCAGTGTAAGTGCCGTTCTTGCTGCACATGATAACTGTCATTTTGGCTTATGAAGAGTTTACCCTAACCTAGGTGGTATATATCACCTCTGTTGTGTGGATCAAATAAGTTTTCTGCATTTCTCTATTATGAAGATCAGATAACTCCCAGAGTGACCTGAAGACTCTGAAGTCACATAAATGCCAGAACCTAGTCTCACCATAGCTTTTTTCTTTTTAAAGACCAACAGTACTGGCTAGAATAACTCTATGCTCTTTGTTTATATATGCACATTGTACTTTTAGTTGTTGTTAGTAATCATTGAGTGTTAGAGTGAACAGGATTGACCTCTCTTCCAACAACTAATTTCCTTCACAAAATTTCAGAAAAGTATGTTTGTGGATGGATATCATGGGATCTGCTGCCACTTTGCATCTAAAGTTATCTTATATAATTCACAGCATTCTGCAACATGGAACTCAGTTCCAGAGTGTTAGCTTTACTGAATCGGGTCTTGGTGATCTGACAAGGGCCTCCAGTTATGTATGGCTTTACTTATGATAAAAAGAGGAATTCTTCATCTTACTTGCTCTTCCCCCACAACGAAGGACTCAAGACTATTAGATAATCCTTAAAAATAATCTTGCTGTATCAGCAAGCAATCCATGTGTCGGCACAAGGCTTTGAGTGGACCACATGATCTATAGAAACTGCCGGGTAAGTTCATTCAGTTTCTTGCCCTGACCTATTGAAATATGCCATACAGTACCTTCACTCCTGAATCCCTGAGAAACTAAGGATATTCTGAGAACACTTTCACTTGCATTTCTTTTCATCTGAAATGAACCAATCCTCTGGTTTTAGTTAAAACCACGTATTTTTTTTTCTACAAAGCCAATTTCAGAAAAAAAAATGTAAAGATTATGACATTGTAAATATATGCTAAGTTCCCTAAATTAACTTCAGTATTTCTGGTGTGACAACATATGAAGCTACACTTCCCCCAATAATGCTTACTTCTGAGACAGTCAAATCTCAGTCCTGTCTTGTCTCATTCCAGTTCTAGATGAAATTATTATTTTTTTAAAGTCTAAGAAGCCCTGTCTCATGAGCATAAAGGTTCCCTCCTGCAGGCTTCCAATAATCCCAGAACAGGATACCAAAAAAGCATTCAAGCTGGGCTTCTATATATTTTTTCTCTCTCTAAAACTTTCTCTAATGTTCAGTTTAATATGTTTTGGGAAGTATCCCAAACAGAATGACTTTCCCTTGGATCCATGTTCTTTTCTAATGAGACCTGAGTGGAGACTGTTAGAAACCAGCTGATAGGAATATGAGCCCATGTCTCTACCTCACTCTGTGGCCAAGCATACAGAGCCAACCTTGTCTCTGCCTTGCAGTTTGAGTTGTGAGTGGTAGAGTAAGCTATGGGAGGTCCAAAGAGAAAAATCAACTCAATTCTATTGCTTTTTTAAAATCATATTTGGAAATATTTTTTAGAATATAGTTTATTTATGACATGAAAACCATCTACTTGTTTTCTGTTATGCCCACAAAAGTAGGTGTATGCATCTGTTCTTTAAGTATCTGTTCCTTCATGATAAGACTAAACCCTACACAAATACACAGCTGGTAGCCACAGGGAAATGAAAAGTTCTGCCTTTGGACATTGACAGTGGTCAAGAGTACTGGCCATATTATCACCTTTTCTTCCAAGAACATGGGAGTATCTGTTCACTGTAGGAGATTCTAGACATCTGTTCACTCCAATTTTATCCATCTACATTTTATTTTAGAATGACTTTTTCTCTATTCAGAAACTTTAAAAAAATCTTTATAAAATAAAAACTTTCTGAATTTAAGAATAATATGTAATTCATAATGTGGCTTAATGTCCTCATTTCTTTATCCCATCTACTATAGAAAACATGCCATATCCAAAAACATTTGCAATTTTTCTCATTAAATGTGGTATAAAATAGGATTTTAAAGCTATCATCTAACAATAATAGTTAACATGTGCTCTAAGTATATTACACTATTTAATGTTCACAAGAGCCTAGTAAGATAAATATTATTATCCTCAGTTTATATTGAGGCAACCGAATTTCAGAGAGGGCATACACTTTAAAAGACCACACTTTGAAAGATCACATTTAAAATAAATATGATTTGTCCAAGGCCACTATGGCAGAATTGGGGAAAGAGTAAATTTTTATATTTCCATTTCAGTTCAGCACTTATTTTCCACAAAGAATAATAGGAAAAATTTAAAACATTAAATTTAAAAATCAAAGAAACAGAAAATATAAATGACAGTATTTAATCTAGAGATTAAAGATTTATAAGCAGCACAATTAGGAACAGAGCAATGTAAAATAGAATTTCCAAACTTAAGTACTAAAAACATCTCTGAAATATGTCATATATAGTGAAAGGAGAAGTAATGGATAATAAAATCTTCAAATTTTCAGAGATGTTAATTTCTTTTATAATAGTGCGCTTCGTGGTCCAGGAATATTATACTATAGTGTGACGGGCAGAACTCCCCCTTCCCCATTTTTAACTGTTCCTTCCCTTTTGTCCTGCCAGATAATGAAAAGTGATGATTTCAAAAAGACTGTCTTCTTCTCTAGGCTGCCTTCAATATCCTAGACCTGAAAATTGTGCAAAACAAGCACTCCACATGGAGGACAGAGGAGACACGGCAGAATTCACGTATGTGAGATTAAGGTTGTGAAATAGGAGTGAAGTGTTCAAGTGATGAAGAGGGACTTCAGAACACTCCTGCAAGATTGAAAAGGACATGTCCTTGATCTCTCCTTTTCCCTTGATTAATTCTTCCTAACTCCTCTTTGCCTCCTCCTTCTCCTCTTCTCATTCCACTTGCTTTCTATTGCAGGAGGAGAATTGAGGGATATTGCAGCTGCTAATGGCCTGATGGTATCCAGGGACTAGTGAACACTTTTCTCAGTCCTGTCTCTCCTCACATAGCTGTCAGTGCCACCATGCTCCAGAATGGGAGAAGCTGGATAAGATGGTAGTGGGTTGCATTAGACAAGTTAGATATCAGAAGGATAAAAATAGGGTAACCCAGAAGGAAGTTCCCATAGCTGGCTAGTTGAGGTCACTGGCAATAAGGAAAAATTGTCAAGAAACTGCCATATATAGTTGACATATTACATGTACACCTTTATAACATTAAGAAACATTATACCATGCAAACACACACACACACACACACAAAAAAAAAAAACATTTTTATTTATTGATTTTCTACCTAGTCACTATTTTTACAAGTATAGTCCATAATTAGGGTAAAAAGTTTAGATATTTCCCTTGGAGTTGAAAAGTGCCAAAGTAATTCTCTCTGGCTTAGAAATAAGGAAATTGATGTGCAAGGTGGTTGAGATATGTCTCTGGAGTCTCTCATGCCGCAGTCCAGCTGCAGCAAAATAACCGGGGGGTGATGAACAACTTGTGTAGATCGATACAGCAGGAGTGGGAGCCGTTTATTGTAGGACAGGAGTGGTATATATACATTCCACACAGCTCATCTTAATTAACATAAACTAGATACAGCAGTCAACCAATAAGGAATCTCCACACTTAATGGCTCGCTGGCATTACTTCACAAACCACTCCCTCTGGCAAAATGCCAGGTGCCATCCAGACTTGTTTACACACTCTAACATTTGCCAGGCGCCATCCTGACTTGTTTACAGACCCTAACACTCTCATATATTTGATTTGAATAAATGAGATTTCTAAATTTGGCAGTTTAATTTTACTTATTTCAAAATTGAATTAGTTTAGGTCTCTCTCCTGTTTTCCCATTTATTTATTTTTATAATATTGATCCATGAATTTTGTGTGTGTGTATATATATATATATATATATATATATATACACACACACAACATCTCTCACTGTCTCTCTATACACATACACTGTGTATATGTATATGAAATTTTTTGATGACTGTTATTCATCAAATTTTTTGATGACAGTGCATATATGTATATATTCTCTGTATCTGTATCTGTATATAGCTTCAACTTTCAGCAATTCTCTTGCCCTGTGTTTGAAAATGCTTGCTGGGGTGTTGCCACTATACCGTCTTTCCATCACATTCAATTTATCAAGACCTAACTGCGTCGTATCTCTCACAGATGCTATTATTCTTCTGGTCATCTGAATGAGATTAGAAAATTTGGAGCCATCTTTTACTCTTTCCACTCCTTCATCCTCTAACTACGATCTGTCTCCAAACTTATCATTCCTTCCTCTTTGCCCTCCCTGCTCTGTTTCCCCAGCTACCTCACTACTCCAGGCTTTCATCGCCTTAGACGTAAATTACTGAAAGAGTCTTCAGGATGGCTCCCTTGACTCCACTCCATCATCCTCCACTCTGGCCTCAGACCAGTGGCCGTCAATTTCACAGCCACTGGCTAGTCCAAACACTTCTGGGATGTCTGGGTCTTTCTAATAGAAGTCTACTTTCTAAGATAGTAGAAACTCAAGGGAGACCATTTTCTATGCACTGTACTACACAAGTCACCGTATTTCTGCTTCAAAGCCATGCCTTGAGTTTTTTTTTTTCTCTCTTCCTTTTTACCTCTTTTCTCTGTATTCAGTCTATAACCATATTGAAAACTCAGCTCAAAATCCTTGTCCCCCATGTTCATTGAGTAAGCATGTTCCTAAAGATTTCTATATTTTCTGTAGTCAAATGATTTTCATCAGTTACTTTGTTCCTTCATTGTTCACAAAAAGACTGTAAAGACGTTTTGTGGAAGATTAATATTACTTTCACCTTTTATAGCATCAAGAAAGTTAAAGACATATAAAACTAATATTTTTACTAACTGATCAACAAAACAGGCATTATCTTTCACAAGCATATAGGGAAAGTTGGCAAGGTCTACCTCAATATCAAATATCTCAAGAAGTTTGCTGAATTCTTTAGAATTTGCATATTTAATGATATTATCTTTATTTATATACTTATCCTTCTGAATATTCTATAGACAAGGTATTCCAGTTAATAGAAAACCCTTTACTTCAAGAACCAGAGGTTTTACATGCAGAATGACATTTCAAAATTCTTTCCTTTTTCAAAATGTATCTCACAAGCTTATGCTGCATCTTCTAGTCTTACCTGCCTTGAAATATCAAAATACATGAACATCAGAATATATACACATACTTAAATTGCTGTATTTCTTGTCAGCTGTATGCTGGAAGATACTTAGCTGCTCATTAGACTTCTTTAGATTTAAATAGGAAAACATTTCATTGAAGTTTGTGCCTTTTTTGCTGCTTATTCAAAATCTTTGCAAGCAAAGACAGAAAAGAAACAAGTCCTTTATAGTAAAATGAAACTGTGCATAAAATCCCCAGCAGTCCAAAACTTGGCATTCTGGACTTTTTCACGAATTACAACTGCAAGTTTAACAGCCAACCTTTGGGACTTCAATGCACCAGGTAGGGGATATTGTTCCATAGAATAATTGCTCTCCAGGGAAAAGGCGTTTCGGTGACTTTCATGTTATAAGGCAGCACAAGTCAGTGGGTCATTAATCATTAGTGAGTGTCACTGAAGAGTTTAAATATAAAGAAAAGGATCCAGTGACACTAAATCCCAGAGGGAAAAAAGAATTGTGCAAATTTTCACGATAATCTGACTTACTGACATTAAAATTTCATACTTATGATATATATCAGGCTTAAAAGAAAACCAATACAAGAAATTTTATTAAGTTGAATAAAAATTTATATTTTTTACAGTTAATTCATTTGTATCTGCAGAGAGAATAGCAGAATAAATGGAAATGGGAAATAATTTGATGTTCTGAAATAAAAATGCATCATCTTTGTCTTTGATTTCATTTATATTTTTAAAGTTTTGGATTTTTATTCATCCATTTCAGCATAAAATAAGCAACTTGTGATAAAAGGCAAATATGTAATCAAAATTTAAATAAAAGTAAAGAAGTAGTAATAGAAGAATTAGAGGGTGCTGTTTTTCCCTCCAAATCCTTGCTGAAAGGAAGCTACTGTAGTCACCAATGAATTCTATCCTGAATGTCCAACCAGATAAGACAAAAGGAGAAATTGTCTACATTTTCTTATGCAATAAACAAAAGAATGCCAGGGAAACAAATCTTCTACTTCTAGCACAGTATTCAGGAGTTGTTCATTTCATAAGTTACCATGTAAAGTGACAGAAGCCACCTCCCTGTAACTTGAGTCAAAGTATTAAAAAGATAGGAGGAAATTCAGTACCCGAGGATTGGCTGAAGAAACTGTGTGGACCCCCAAGGGAACTAGATCATTTAAAGAGTCTCAGTAGCTGGGCCATTCTGAGCCTCTCCCATGTAAGAGCACATCAGTAAGTGTCCCTTTTCTGCTCTCCCCTGACTATAACTATTGGTAGGTGACTTGCACAGCACAGACTTTGATGGTTCTGTCAGGTACTAGCACTCTGATGCGCAAATTCAATTTCTCTATTGTCCTTTTTTTTTTCTGCAATAACTATTTACTTTGGCGGTCACTTGAGAAATCAAATTGCTTTCCTTCATCATCTACCCCTCCTCTCCCACAATGTCAATTGCTGGGTCCATGTAGACACCATTAAGTGCGAGATAAATATGTCTAAGCAAATTAACTATGCTGAGGGGAGAGGGAATACTGAACTGAAATGAGAGTGAAATTTAATAATCCAAAAGCCCTAAATATCATTGCATCAGATAGAATTTATAAGAATAAAATGAAACACTTTGGGGATCAGCCTTTGGTCTTCCTCATTCCCATCCCCAGTCCAGAGGATAGGAGGAAGGGGAAAGAGGAGGAAGTAAAACTATCACTATAAGGGAGAGAGAGAGAGATCTAAAAAAGCTACTCCTAAATAAGCAAAATAATAATAAAAAAATGTTTATAATAGATATGTTTCAAAATGTTTCCATATATGCATAATGCTCAGGATTTAAAGTCCAAAGAGACTGAAGGGCTGAGCTTAGAACAGACATGGGAAGCCTCTGCCATGGGAGGGGGGTTCTGGTATAGGGTACCTCCTGGGACCTCGATGGCTTTCTTAGTAGGAGAGCAGGCATGTGACTTTCCAATCCCCCAGTGCCAGGAAAAGTGGGGAATGATAATTCCCCAAAGGTATGTTAGTGTGCTCTTCAAAAGAAGGGTGATGGATTGCCAGGTAATCCATCCAAACAGAATCTCTGTCTGACACCTGGTCCCAGCAGCCCCAACAATGGCAGTGCCTTATTCAACACTTACTGAGGGTTTGTGATGTGGCCAGTTTCACATTGATGAATCCTCACAGACTCCCTATGACAATGGGGAGTATTTGTATTATGATTTTATTTAAAAAGTTGTCAAGATCATCCAGATGGTCAGTGATACAATCAAGATACAAGTCTGACCTCAGGGGTCTTGGTCTCAGTTCTTGTGGAGAACTTCAGTAGCTATTTTAAATACATGTAGAAACTCTGTTCATGCAGATAATTGTCATAAAAATAAATGCAAATCAGAGCTCCCTGTATATAATGGTATAAAATCAAATATATTTGGAAAATACATGTTAGAAAATTGATCACTATTATCAAGTTTATGTGAAAAAGAAATGAATAAATGAAGTTGTAGATGACAATATCATTTTAAGAAAAATAAAATGTTTTGAAGAGTTTAGTCACTTTCTCTGAAAGTTTTGGTAAATGTATATTTCTGATGTACATAGGACAATTTAATTTTTTAACCATTTGTATATATTTTAAAAAAAAAGATATAAGAAATTTCTGGCCAATAAATTTTTAAAAATTTAGATATTGAGACGTTAAAAACAAGTGTCTTGTTACTAATGCCCAGATTCTCTGTTAGACCCACTCTGTACATGTAGAAATCATCTTTTCTAAATAATCTTACTTGGAAACTTTTCAAAATAACCTTATTTTGAAAGAATGGGCCAATTGATACCTATGGGCTATTTCTAGTCCAGTATTATAATAGCCAGATATTAGAAAAAGGTATCAATTGACTGAATTTTCATATCTTCAAACCTTAAAGTCTTACTCTTTTTCTTCAACACAATGATAACAAAATTATAAAACTGGTGAGGTAAGAAACTGAAATACATCCTCCTACTATATCTCAGTTTCTCTCAGCACATTGTTTTCTTAGTTTCTTGAACAGGAACATTAAAAAAATTTTTTTTTGAAATTCAGATCCATAGGAGAATTAGAATTTGATATAGCTCTGAGTCTTCTTTCTCTCTTCTCAGGAAAAAAAATTACAAATGTATGTATGAATATGCAATTGTGAGAGGGATACAATATAGACACATAAAATTTTGAGATACATAAATATGTAATTGTGAGATTTATATAGATGTGTATATCTATATACATGTGTCTTATATGTACATACATATGTCCTCATACAAGTTTATAAATTATTTTGGATATTCATTGACCATTAAAGCCTTTCAAATGAACATGGTTCTTTGGTAAGAGTTCTCTTTTTTTTAATTAGAAAATATACTTTTGGAAATATGTACCAAAGATAAAACTAGGAAATATGACTTTTCTTTATGTGAAATTATATCTATAAAAGCTCATTATTGTTTTGCTACAATTTTAAGTTGTATCTCTTTCACATAGATTGATGTGTTATTACAAATATTTAATATTTTGAGCCCCTTTTCAGAGAAGAATTTGTGAATCTGGAAAACTGCATTCATTAGAATATTTTTTAAATATTAAAATACTAATACTTTGAGTATAAAATGGATTAAAAATAAGACAGATAAAGTGAGATTTGATTTGGATAGCTTTTCTCAGCATCCCTAGCCTTTCTGTGTATCTTCAACTCTCTTCAATGCATCTGCTCTATCATTAAACATATGCAGAAGAAGGTGTTCCCATATGTATGTGTGGGTACACAGAGGAGCCAACATTATCTCATGCCCACAGTAAATACTAAAATATCTTATCTCGAAATCTTAACAGTATTTTCTATGCCTGATCCTCCTAACTTATAAAGTGGGTTTTGTTTGACTATTCAAAAAGCATTTCTCCACGTCAATCTTAACATATATATTACCTAACACTTGAAATCAATTCTGTGTTAAGGTGTTTAATGAGAAAATAATGGGCAGATACTCATAGAAAATTGATTTTTCAGGAAAAATATTATGCAGCTGTATTCTGCTGCATGTGAAGAATATAAATAATGGCCTATTTCTATTTGTACTTTGGAATGACCCTAACTTGAAAGGTGATTGTATCAGTATCAGGCTTATTTAGAAATGTATTCTTTAGAGAAATTTTATTTTCCAAGAACAAACTTTAAGTCCCCACAAGAAGGGGGAGGTTCTCTGAATACTTTGAGGTAAAATCCCAACAGTACACAGGTAAGATAAGAGAAATTTTTTGAATTTTCACAATTAAATTGCTCAAAAACTGAATAGGCTATCAGTGATTACTACAGAGTTGCAAGAAAGAAGTAATAGAATCAGAGAACAAAGTAAAAACAAGAATAAAATGAAAGTGACCCAAGAAGGAAGACATTTAGGACTGGGAACAGCCACACAATATGTGGGCCCAGTGAAAAATTATACAGATCCACTTGTTCAAAATTTTTTAAAAATATTAAGATGGCTATAGCAGAACATTATTCCAAGAAAAAGCTTCCAGACAGGAGACGTCTGGAAACTGTGTAGGTTGCATACACACAATACAGATCCTGATTAGAACATGGGAATGATGAGTTAATCTTTATTAAATGTTCTCAGAAAGACTTGAAATGATAGTCATGTCCACAAAACAAGCAAAAGACAAAATAACTAGAAGAACAAACTGAAACCTAAATGAACTCTTTTTTTAAAAAAAAGTGTTTAAGATATTTAAATAAATATGACTAAATATTTTTTAATTCTACATGGACACAATATACTTATTTTGTTTATTCATTTTCATGAGGTCTTGAGGATGGAACCCAGTGCCTCACATGAGACAAGTGCTCTGCCACTGAGCCACACAACCCCAGCCCCTAAAAAGAACTCTTAAAAGTGAAATGTATTTAAGGATATGCAATAATTCTCCTTTAGCCATTACATTTGCGCAAAATCTGATAACTGGCTTTCTCTTCAGCCTTGGCCTTTGGAAAGCACAAAAGGTCCTACTTCCATTTCACTTTTAGTATTCCTGAGCATGTACCTAAAAGGTGATTGGGTTCTCATTAAGTCTAGTTGCCTTATTGATGCCAGTAAAAGGAATTAGCATGTCAGATTTATTTTCATATCTGAATATTTACTTGCCTTCAACTGAAAGAATCTCTGTGCATCATTTGTTGAGATTCTAATCAGAAAAGTGTGTATATATGTATATATACACATATATACACATGTATACATAATAGCAAGTGTAAATTCTACACATTCAATGAGGACTCTGTAAGTTGCTATTTTATTTCAAAGATATTTTTTAAAAAATTAAAATAATTCAGCAATTAATTTCAGTATCAAGCAAAAATCCATATACTGGTTCTGTAGGAATTAGGGCTACAGCACATAATGTGAATGTTACAACTATAATAAACACTCTTACATATTTATTTTGTTGTAACTTCACAAAATTCATTGAGATATGTAAAAATTATCTTATTTACTAGATAATTATGAATTCTGAGATTCAGAGAAGTTAAATGACTTAGTCAAGATCAGCTATATTGTAAGTGAAACGGAATCTGATTTTTATGGCTCAAAATTTGCTATCATTTACTTCTTTTTTTGGTAGTGGGGATTGAACTCAGGGCACTCAATTTCTGAGTCATATTCCTCAACCCTATTTTGTATTTTTTTATTTAGAAACAAGGATTCATTTAGTTGCTTACCACCTTGCTGTTACTGAGGCTGGCTTTGAACTTGTGATCCTCCTGCCTCAGCCTTCCAAGCCACTGGGAATACAGGTATGTACAAATGAACCTTACTTTATGCCATACCCTTTTCTCAGTAGTACTATAGATTACTCATGTCAAATTGTTATTTTGTAAGCAAATTGGAGAGGATAATTATTCTTTTTTGAATAGTGAAAAAATGAGATATATTCTTAAGGAAAGTAGAACTATTGTACTAAATGAAATATTTGACCATAATATATTTTACTGTCAAAAGACTCCTGAAGAGATAGTTTCAAACTGGGTTCCCTGACATACCAAAATCACTGGAAAGAGGATGTGCAGACCAATATGGAAGCTGGAAGATGACTAGGCCACCATCTGGGCTTCAACCAGAGAAGAGATAGTTTTATCTGTCTCAAATAGCCGGCATGTGAGGAAGCTATCACTTGAAATAAGGATATTATGTCTTAACTTATGAAACAAATAAAATAGAAACAAAATAAAATGGTGGAAATTTAAAGACATGCTAACCTAGATAACCATTAGTGAGGCCCAGGATTAGTTAGTGTTTTATGTATGTCACTACAGATAATAGGTGAATAACTAAAACAAGACCTTATATTCACTAATCTGCTCAGAATAGATATTTATATGAGATAACCCACTGCCTGGGATTTCTGTTTTAAACTCATTTTTAACTTATAAATAGTTTAATGAATATTATTTATTGCACATTGATGCTAATAATTGCATATTAAATAGCAGTATTACTATTTAAAAAGTAAACCACGAGTAAGGGCTTGATCTTATTTTTTAACCACTATTTTCAAATGTTTCAAACTTTTCTTGATGACGTCATTTCTATTTCCTTTATGTATATATACTGTGATCACAAATCCTCTAGGGGTCGGAGGGAAACTCCCATTTTACACAGTCCACCATGTGTAAAGCCAGATTTATTTATAAGTACATAAATCATGCATTTGCACCTGCATGAAAAAAGCGCTACATTGTACAAAGGATTTCTTCTTGCCAAGTTGATGTTTAATAGAGCCAAACCTAGCAAAAACGTGACGTCTTCTATTTCTTGATTCTGAGGAGTTTCTTCCATGCTATGTTGAGCCTCTGTTCTCCATTCACATTAATAACATTAGCTATCATTTATTAAACTCTACTTCTGCCCCAGACATTTTAAATATATTACCCATGAAACTCAACACAACTCTGTAAAATATTTATTAGTTTCCATATTTTTGAGATGAGAAAAGTGTGGCTCAACAAATTGAAGGAGTGAGTCACACCAATAATCTGGTTTTGTTGCTACTTTTATCACTTCTCTTTCTAGAACACCTCCTCTTCAGGCCTTGAGGAGAAACTTGATATCAACATATGATATATTCAACTTAAAGTGACTTTTTATCAAAAATAAATGTAGCTTCCATCTACTTTGGAAATGAATTTTGTGATGTATGGAAAAGTTGCTGAATATTGTTTTTATTCATATTTATTATCTTTCCTGATTTTTGATATCTCTCAAGATCAATTCTCCAGATAGTGAAATTTTGTCAAAAGTATGTCAAAATTTTATGAAAGCAAGATAAATTTTTCAAATACTTTACTTTTTAAGAATATCAATTATGGATAGTGCTGAGTTTATTTATGTGAGTTATTAACTTTATTATTAGTGACATTATGTTCCTCAAATGCTCATCCCCTCTTCTATGTCAAAAAATGCATTTGTCACATTTTTAGTGTCAAATTTTTGTTCAATTTTGTTTATTTTGAATATATTATTTAAAATCAGAATGATTTAAATGCAGTAGTGTTTACTATTTTAGGATTTAAGGATATTATGAACTATGTATTACTATTTAATATTTGAATGGAGGAATAGTGAATATGAAATTGAAATAATTCTTTAGAACTATGGGAAAGTGTTAAATGGCACATGATCTAGTTCCATTATTGTTCTACAATGCAAATAAAGAGATTACTTTCTCTATTTAGATAAATCACTCTTTGTCCCTTTTCTCCATTTAAAATGTATATTCTAAAGTGGAACTTTTCACACAAGAATTTAAAATAATTGTCACAGAGTGTTTTATATTCTTCTATTTTAACCTTCTATTTAAGTATGCCCACATTTTATCAGTTACGGAGCTACATGCAGAATAGTTTATGAGAGACACTATGGTATTGTAAAAAAGTGTTCTGGACTTTGAATCGGGAAAACAGATTTCTAATTCACATTTGCCAGGAACTGGCTGCACACACCACAGCAAGTCACCTTGGTGATCTATCTAGGAAGTGCTCAGTTGCTTAAATCATACAGTTTCTAATCCTTCATCTTCCATTATTCCAATGAATCCATCCTTTTCCCTTTCTATAGCAGGAAATTACAGTGATGAGGAATGAGGTAGGAAGATCTTAAAACATAAATTTTTATTTCCTTTAAATATGGTCTTCTGAAGAGATCTCCGTGTTTTATTGTGCATATTGTGTGTGTCCTTCTTTCTCTATTATTTATCTATAAGCATTGAATAAATCCACTATGTGTGTGTTCTTTGGTAGACTGGTAACTATTAACTTAATGTGACATTTCCTTCTTATTTTCTTTTTGGAGAAAAGAAACCAAATTTAAAATTAAACATTATAACCCTTATTATTTCATTCTCTGTAACTGCATAAAATGGCTTACAAATGAGATTAGTATGTATTTGAGAGAGAAATTTGCAGGTTAACCTTCTTGATATTAGTTAATTGCAACCTTCTGTTAGTCCATAGTAACCTTATTTCCAGGGTTAGAGCCAGTTTTTTGCATTAGTTCTTCCAAAGGGACCACATGTCAAATATCCTTGGAACAGGGTACAATTTAAATTACTGGTGGTCTACTAGTTATTTTCAGTCTAGGAGAACAAACACCAGATGTATTATAGACAGACTTTAAAGGGCATAATAAAGAGAAGGCGTGGGGGATGGTCTATTTCTCAAACCGTCAGACCCACCCATTATTGCTCTATGTAATAATCTCATTCTGGAAGAATTCAATTCATATTTATCACCACGTTGTTTGAAATGGTTCCATGAATGAAGATTCTCTACAAAAAAAAAAAAAAAAAGGAATTTTATGTAAGCATGACATAGTTTAATCTTCATCCCAGCAACTGACTTGGGATTTGCATGCCTGATAGAGAGTAATGAATAATGTAGTTAGTATGTCAAATCTTGTTTAAGGTTACTTGATAGTGTCTTGTATTTGGTTTAAAAATCAAAATGTGTACTAATTAAAAAAATAGTTTAGAGCTGTTGTCTGCAAAATGAATCTGCTCATTAGCCACAGAATAAATTTTAAAACCAAAATTACTCTTCTTTAGTGAGCTAATGTTTCTAGAACTTTTGCTGATATTTTCAGCCTCTCTTCTTCATAACCCAGTTTCCATTCTCCCTCCCTTATCTCCAGCCTACACTGCTTTCAGGGTGACATTGACACTCAGCATAGCCATTAAACATGATTTTGCTAACTGCTCAATGAGGCCTGGTGTGAATTGAGGGGCCACCATGGCCAGCTGTGTAAAGTCTTTGATCTTTTATTTACATTTTGGTTTCACATTTTGGAGCTTGAGAGTTCCTAACTCACCTTGGTTTAGTGGATTTAAAATTTTGTACAATGATTCTATTTAGCCATTGACTAATTAATGGAAATCTGTTATTAACCCTTTCAGTACAAGGCTATACACAATGAAGTAAATATCTTCCACTCATTTTTCTCAGACATTAAAATTAAACACTTTTTTCTAAGGTAAACATATGTGCTTTGACTATTTTCTAAGCTACATGTACATTTTCATTAAGTACAATTTAAATAAAATTTCTAATAGTTTGAATCATCCCATGAATTTAACTGAACAATCTGTATTATAGCCAAATACTTTTGCTTTTTATGTAACAAAGAAATAAAATTCTTGTCAAAGTATTACTTAGAGAGATCAAAATTTATCATGGAATTTTATAAAGGAAAAGTCTGTTAATGTGTATGTTTTAATGGTTAAGTATATTAATATTTAAATCTGAAAGTTTTAAATGCTTCAATGCATTTTGACTTAAGAAAGTGTGTATATATATATATATTTATAGCATTGGGTATAGCTCAGTGGTAATTTGCTTGCCTAGCATGCAGAAGGCCCAGCCCTGGGTTCATTCCCAAGCACTGCAAATACAAATTAATAATAATAATAATAATAATAATAATAATACACATATTAGAGAGAGAGAGAGAAAGCAATTTATACATCTATCTCTACTTTATATGAAACCAAAGAATATTTTGAAGAAAATGATGTTCTATCAGACATAACTGCATTTAAAAACACAGAATCTACAATGCTTAATCTATTTTTAAATAAAAGAATATTGGGGCTGGGGATGTGGCTCAAGCGGTAGCGCGCTCGCCTCGAATGCGTGCGGCGCGGGTTCGATCCTCAGCACCACATACCAACAAAGATGTTGTGTCCGCCGAGAACTAAAAAATAAATATTGAAAGTTCTCTCTCTCTCCCCCTCTCTCCTCTCTCACTCTCTCTTTAAAAAAAAAAAGAATATTATTTTAGAAGGTAAAAATTGCTTACAATAAATCTAAAAACTGCCAAGTCTAGAGTAACCTGTTGGTCACCTATGAGGAAACAGTGAATGAAACAAATTTGTTATAATTATTTGCCACTGAAGATTTCCCTTTTGTCCTTTGCAAGGCTACCATGTGGTATCTACACTAACATTTTAAGTTAGATAAGTTTTTTTTTTTTTCACTGACTTAGAGCTTTACAGAAAATGAAAGAATAGGTTTAATTAAATAGAGTTGACAATCTGTTCTCCAGGTAATTGTCTTGCAATAAACATGCTCTCAAAGGTTGTTTCTTCTCTTGCTCTTACTCCTTGGTGCCCAAAAGTAACATCTGCATTTGTAAGAGCTTATTAGTCCCTTGAGGTGTTTTGTTTTGGTTTTGTTGTTGTTGTGATTGTGGTTGTGAGGGTAGGGGTGGCGCCCTAGAGTTTTGTCTTTTTTTTTGTTTTGTTTTTTTCAACACATTATCTGGGAAATAGATATAATTGTCTGCTTGTAGACAATGAAAACTTAGAATATCAAGTGCCAACAGACTATGGGTGACCCATATTAGGGAAATTGTCAAGAAGCTCCTGAAATTGGCATGGAATCTTCTACATTCAGCAAAGTAAGTTAGCAGAATTCTGTAAACCTGGTCCTCAGAATTAGTAGAAAACTTTAAAAATATACACCTTTTTATTCAGAAAATATTTAGCATTGTTTTCCAAATTTTGTTTATCTAGTATGTGCTTCAAACTGAAAATACATGGCTGATTAATAAAGCCCTTACCCTCAAGGAGCTAACAGCCCAGACAGACAAAGCACACTAGATAAATCAAGTGACAGTCTATTGCACAAGTCCTAGTTTCCAGAGAGAAGGGAAGAACTACTTTGAGGAAGAAAGAGAAGATAATTTCGTGGGGTTGATTTATTATAAGAGTGAGTAGGAAGCAGATGAACTGAAAGAAGTATACTCCAGAAGCAGGGACCACCAAGGAACTCTTTGCTGTAAGGTGTAATGTGCAGTCTTGAAGCTTCCTAAGATTGCCTTGAGTGGAGGAATTCAACGTGAGATGAGACGAAGTTTTAATTAGAGCTGGATTGGTAAGAGGCTTGTGCCTCAGACCCTAAGAGTTCCTCAGGTAATGAAATAGCATGGCCATGTTTCAAAATCACTCTGATATAGGATAAAATTGATCATAGATAATGGAGACTATGAAGAAATATAAAGCATTATTCGAGTAGCATAAGAAATAGGTAACAAAAATGTCAACTAGTATAGTACTATAGTAATGAAAAAAAGTAGTAATAATTTGCAAAACAAAATCTATAAACAAGTATTGGTGACTGCTTTAATATAAGAGGTAAAAGTAGGAAAAAGTTATGATGACTAATGTTTTGTAAGCAATTTGTAATAACAGAGATACAGAAAGGCACTGAATGTATACGGAAAAGATAATGCTTTCTCTTTTGGACTTTGGAGGGTCTTTCAAAATGTCCATGTGGATGGAACTCAACAATTGCCAACCCAAATGCAGGTCTCTAGAGAAGGCAGGAATGTGATACATGAGGACAGTTTTATTGCAGTAGCCAATAGGATCGTGGAGGAAGCGAAGTTTTGAGAATTATAATAACAACAATATTTATAATAATAAATGCCATCTGTCTTAGATTAACTCCCACAGAACCAGACCTTGTGATTCAGGTAACAGTGATTTCTTAGAGAAGCACCCCAGGGGACAGTGGTGAGGAGGTAGGGAAGGAGAGTGAGGAAAACAAAGTCTCTATTCCAGGAATTGCCTGCAGAGCTGGAGCCTCAACAGATTCTGCAAGGGGAATGCCAAATGTTCAGTTGTACCTCAGGGCTGTTTCCCCAGAAAAGGGAGAAGCAGTCTTGTTATAGTGCCTCAGGGTCATCCCAGAGGGACAAAATTTCCCAGACCCTCCAACTCACCCTCAGGAAAAGATTCACAGATCTTGGATCTGAAAGTGAAATCACATGGACGGGGGAAGGGGCGATGGAGACTGGATGGGGCAGAACACAAATGTTACCCACTACTGCCAAAACCCAGAAGTTATATTGTGATTAAAAAACAAAACAAAACAAATGGTACTATTTAATGAGCAAAGGTAGTAGGTAAAATTTGGGGGTAGGAATAAAGAGACCTGACTTTTAAACCTTTTCTAGGTCCAGTGAAATAGAACATGGCATGTTTCTTAACCTTTTCATGCTACAGTTTTCAATTGGTTCAGCAGACAAAAAAACATTTGTCTGGGAAATCATCTGGTGTAGTGAAAAAAATTGAGAAAAAATTTGAAGAATCTTTTTTCAAAATTTTCTTCCCTAGAGTGTTGAGTTAAAAAAATAATTTTTAATAGACCACATATAAAGGCCAAGTGTTGAGTTCAAGACTTCCTGATATACTACTAATGCAAGAGTGATTTAAGAGCCGGAGAAAAATCAGCTTTATCAGTAATGATTAATTTTTTCCTTTTAAACATAAACAGGAATTGTTTCAGAATAAAGCAATTTTCTTTTTTGTAAGCAAACAGCCAAGACTTTAACAAAAATAAATGTACTGTTCTATTTCTCTTTTTGTGGTAAAAAATGGGGCTGCTGATATAGATTATCTAGGATTATAGCCACTTAATAGCTGTTTGAGTTTAGAATAGCTGTGCCTTATTTTACTCATATGTATCATGGGATATAATATACAATTAATTATATTATTTGAATTGTTAAATGTGTGAAGTTCTTTGAATAATTTCTAGCACAAAAAGCAGCTCATTAGCTGTTGGCCAATATGTGTATTTTTAACATACCAGAGGATTATAACTGTTCCGGGCCATAGAAGGAGTTCAACAAATTTATGATGTTAATCCTATCCTACAATTCTTTGGCTTCTAAAAATACTAAGAATAACTGGAGAACAATTTTCTCTCTTTGAGTTCTCTGTTGTATACCCAATAATATCCATTATATACTGAACTCAGGAAAATGTGCTTCCTTTTGATCACTAAGTCTTCAGCTATACATACAGTTTACATAACTTCTTATTTTTTAAGTGGGATTCTGTATTTTTGCTCTTATATATCACATATAAGATAAAACAATTATTTTTAAAGTAGCAATTTTTACACATAAGATGGTGTCAGGCCAATGGCCAATAATTTTTTACATTATGAAGTCAACTGAATCAGAAAAATGTTCAAGATTAAAAAACCTTAATGTGATCACAATAAATGTGATATGATATTAATATAATCAAGATTAAAAAGCTTTAATATAATCAAAAGGGGGAATCGTATTAAGGTGCTTCATGGTACATACTCTCTGTGAAATTCCTTCATTTTGTAAATGATATGATATTTTTTGTTTGGTAGCAACCAAACATTTTGCTGAGTGTGTCACAGTTCATCACTTTGTTACCATAATAATGCACACAGCATAGCTAAGGGCCAGTCCCTACACTGAGAGTAAATGGGCATCTGTGTCTATAAAAACATTGAAATTCTGCACTTATTTCTAGACCAATTAAATTCTGCCACCTGTAATTAACTTATGTAGCCCACTACTGTCCGTAAAGGTCAGACTAAATGCTGTTGATATGAAGCCTATCGGAAAAAAAAAAAAAAAATGCTTGCAACATGGAAGAGAGGGTGAGAGGCAGCTGGGCTGCATCACTTTCTGTTCATCCAACTTGACCATGGGTGACCAGGAATTCCAAAGCCAATGCTTTCATCTTAATGCCTTATTTGCCTGCATCACCCAGCTTGTTGTTTAGTCTAATATACTTTCTGCTTAGCTAGTTCCATTCAAAATTTTCTCCTTCCCTCACATTTGGCTTTGGCAATGCATTTTTGTGAATGGGTGACATTCTGAAAAGTTTCTATTTTTCTTATTGGGAAAGAATGTGGAACACAGACCTATTCTAATTTTTATTCACCAGAATTCCATTTTGTAAGACTTTCCTGAGAACATAGTTTTAACACTGGTGTAGTAACAGTAGCTGAGATTTACTGAGCATTCAATACCAAGCAGGGCTCTGTGCTAAACACTGAGCATTTGCTATTTTATTCAATACTTTAATAACTATATATAATTATGTTATTATTGTTATAGTAGCATCCCAACTAGTAGTATTGCCACTTTATTGGATGAAGAAAATAAAGGGTAGAGATGGTAAGTACCTTCCTTACAAATCACGGCAATTAAGCAGAAGAGTCAGAATTCAAGTCTCCTGAAGCTGATTCCAGAGGCTGCGCTCTTATAATCAGCACTCCAAAAAACATCCATACTTACCTAATGAGCTTCTTGGGACATACAAGAAATTCACACATGGAGCTAGTGATAACAAAATATTATGCAACTTAAATAGTAATTTTCGATAGTTGTTACAGGCAACTGGGGGAGATTTAAAAAATATGTGAATCTGGAAATCTTGGGGAAAGTTGGCAGGTTTTGGGTCATTTTTTGTTTTGTTTTGTTTTGGGGGAAATAGAGAAAAATATCAAGAAGTAGGAGCACTACAGTAAATGAACAGGACAGAGGATAAAAGAATAAGCATCGCAAGGACAATGAGAAAATAGCCCAGCTTCTTCTTCTGAAGGGCCATAGCACCAACAACTGACAGAGATGCATGGACATTTTCTCCCAGGCCAGCAGCTTTCCAGTGATTTCCTGGAGTTTGGTGTTCTCAAAATCATCTGACCTCAGTGGTGTTCCATCTCATATATATGTGGAAATAGATGTGCATTTCAGTCAAAAGACAGCAAGCTAGATCTGAAGTCATAGCTTGACATTTTGCCTTAATTACTTTTCTGGAAAAGTTAGTATCCACAGTATTACTAAATACAGCTTATATCTGTGTGTTGATTTATGGTTCACATAATTGGGTTTTCATAACATCACATCCTTTGATTCTTCCCATGATCTGGAGCAAAAACAAGGTGCTCAGTAAATTAATAATAGAAAAAAAAAAAAAAAAAAAAAAAAAAAACAGAGGAAAACCTGGGGTGGTCAGTACAGCAAGGACTGCTGTCCTCTCCTTCCCCAAGGAGATTTCCAAGCTTTCCAAACTTTATTTTCTACTATGATCTTTCTTCTCCCAGATTAAATCTGAAAATAAAAGGGATGTAGAGCACTGGGTCTCTTTCTCCCTGCTTGTAATTATTCCCTCCAATCAGGAGGTAGTTTCAAGGGTGGCCAACACTGTCAATCACCCTTTACCCTCCTTTGAAAATCACTGATTATGGGAAAGCGCTGTGCATGTAATCACTTCAATTACTCAGTAAAACTTCCTGTGTTCCTTCCGCTGTGTTTTGAATTTGAGTTTTCAGAAAGACTTTGATACTTTCTCCTTATATTCTTTAAGTATGTATTTGGAAGGAATAAAACAGAATAGTTTTTTAAGTGTGACCCCACATCCAATTGTCCAAATTAGCTTACCCTGCCTAGAGGGTTCTTAGGGTTGGAGTAGACAATAGAGAAGACAGAGGCATCAGAATAAGAAGCTTTTTATGTAAAGGTTTAATCCATGACTGTGGATTCCAGGGAGATTGCAAGCTGGGAACTTTGTCAGCAAGCTGCTGCATTTGAAACCATTCATTTTGTCAGAAATTCCTCTGGCATGAAGTCCTGGGGTTACTTTATGGGTGATACACTTCTTTGGCCTTAAACTTAGTTAAAAACAAAACAACACAAAAAGCAAAAACAACAAGACAAAACAAAACAAAAATGAGAAAATGCCCCAAAGCAAATAAAGCAACCACATCAAAATCCCCTCTTTGATGGAGTTTCCAGCGCAGAGAATAATAACTTCAAAAAAAGATCATCTCTTGGTCTCTGAGAACTCTGACCTCTCTATGATATTTTGGGCACTCAGTTGGCAAAGTCTGCAAGAGAAGCTGCCAGGTTCACAATCATGGGTGGTGTGGGGTTTACAGGACTCAGGATTCTTCTCCCAATTGGCTCAGCCATGGCAGTTCTTTCAGAATAGCCAGTCCTTGAAGCAACACGATGCCAAGGGTCACAGATTGTTCTGTGTGGACTTGTGAGCTCCTAGAAACTCTATCATGGGCAATGTAATGAGGTTTTAATGGTTTCAAATCCAGTGATAGTCCTCTTTAATTTGGGAATTTACTCAAGACTATATCGGTATCAGGTGGAAATGAGCACATTCATTCATTAAGCACCTACCATGTTCCAGGAACTGTGCTAGACACTGCTGATACTGAGTTAAATGAGACCTGGCTTTCACTTCCAGGAGATCTCAGTTTAGTGGAGAAGGTTCTCCATCTAATATAGGGTGACTGCAATACTCCTTCTAACACTGGATTTAGGCATCCATTCTCAAGGAATTATTTATGGTAGGGTAAGAATCAAGATTTGAACACGCAAAATAGTGTTCTCAGTGACAGATTTGTCTTTTTAAACATATCCTAGGCAAAAGCTCCAGGCTCCATTTCTGAGTTTTTAGTTCCATTGTGCTTAATATGAGAGAACTAAAGGCCAGAGGACTCTGAAGTCTACATTTAGGATCTTTGTCCATTTGTACTGCTATCGTAAAAACACTTTTAATAGAGTGGCTTACAAACAACAGAAATTTAGTTCTCACAGCTCAGGACACTGGCAACTCCAAGAGCAAAATTGGGCCTTTGGTGTCCATTGAAACTAGCTAGCTTCCTGGTTCACAGAGGGAGGATGTCTTCCTGCTATGTGCCCACAGGTGAAAGGGAGAGGAATCTCTCTGGGGTCTATTTTATAGGGCACTACCTACTTAGGGAAGTGTCACCCTCATGATTTAATCAACTTAGCAAAGCATTTCTTCCTCATAGAATTGATTTGGGGTTACAGTTTTGACATGCAAATTTTGAGAACACAAAATCAGACCATATGGCTTCCTTCAAGAATCATAGAGAAATTCAACCAGGAAGAGATGAAGATTTGAATTAGTTGGTGATATTAAGAACATAAGGAGAAGAAAAATAGAAAAAAATGCTGGAAAAAATATTTTATATCATCTGTAAAGTGCCGTTCTTTGTATTAAGTCCTTTAGTTTTCTAATCAAAAGGGACAGGGGGGTTATTACAGTCATTAAATACTTAACGTTAGATTATTATTGTATGATATCTTCCTTATTTTCCCAAAGTCTTATGAAACAAGTGCATAATTTTTATATTATGGATTCCCTTCTTACAAGTCAAAGAAAGTATGATTGAAATAACTTGCCACATTCCCAAGGCCTTAGCAAATAAGAGGTTAGGCCGATTTTAAATCTGTTTGCCTGTTTCTAAAACCCATATTATTTCCTCTAGAAGTATGTTTTCAGGAGAATTGCTTGTGTTTTTCAGATGGCATACTATTAAGGAAGTCTTGTAATTGGCCTAGATTGATATATATAGAAAACTAAAAAGAATGAGATAGGATAGCATCTCAAAAGAATACTCACTGATTGTGTGTTTGTGTGTTTGTGTGTGTGTGTGTGTGCACGCATGTGGCACACACAAGAAAGATGTGGATCTTAGTTAATTCAAGATTCTGGGGCTGGGGATGTGGCTCAAGCGGTAGCGCGCTCGCCTGGCATGCGTGCGGCCCTGGTTCGATCCTCAGCACCACATACCAACAAAGATGTTGTGTCCGCCGAGAACTAAAAAATAAATATTAAAATTTCTCTCTCTCTCTCACTCTCTCTCCTCTCTCACTCTCTCTTTAAAAAAAAAAAAAAAAAAAAAAAAAGATTCTGCACCGGCTTATTTGAAATTATGATAATGTCACCAAAAATGTTACGAAGTTGAAAAGGTTAGCAAGTTAAAAGGAAATTAGTACCTGTTGAACTGACTCAGTATGAACATCAACTATTTATTGAAATGATCAGAAGAGACTGAAGATAATTGAGAGGGCAGGTCAGGTAACAGGCTCATTCTGGAAGTATAGCTTTCAGATGTACTTGCTGGTCCCTTTGCCTGGAATTCCTGATTTCAGATTTTCCAAAATCATTTCTTTCTGACATTCTGGTCATAACTTTCTGTTACCTTTCTCTCTTAATCTTCCCTAGTTCAATCTAAATTTTTCATCCTATCAGCATTAGCACATTAGCATGTAATGTGTTGGACTCTGCTGCTCTGACATATAACTGTATTTTATATTTGTTATAGCACTTATTATTATCTGAAATAATCTTAGTTATTATTTATTTACTTCTTTGCTGTCTCATCACACTAAAATAGCATTTTCAGGTAATAAGGGGCCTTTTTCCGTCTGTTCACCAGTGTATCTTCAGAGCCTTACACTATGATATGCATTCATTCGATTCTTGAAGAAAAAAAGGAAAAGGAAGGAGGAATGAATGTATATAACACAGCTGAAATACATATGGACCTCTAATTAAATGCGGAGGATTATTCACAATTTAATGAAATATGTGACTAGTCATTCAGAAGCTATGCCTTGACAAAGAAACAGTCTTCTGAGGAAATGTGTTTAGGCATAAGAATAAAATAAAAGACTAATTTCTAGAGAATGATCCAAGATAGGGTGAATGGAATGAAACTGATTCAAAGAATACTAAAAATAAAAGCACATGGTGAAATTATGATGGTATAATATTATGGGAATCAACTGAACCATACTGAATATTAGTGGTGTAGAATTTTAAAATACCATTTATTGATTAAGTTCAGACAAAATAAAAATATGTGGGTTCTATTTAGATGATAACTTATTAAATCTGGTTTTAGTCTTTTATTCTTATTCAAAAATAAATTACAAGTTAAAAAACTACAGTAAAGCTTTCTTGGTTTTGGTCCTATCCTTGAAATGTTTACATTGTGAGGGTTTCAAATGCATATTTATATAGCATAATAAATACAGAATGACAGGAAAAAGTATCATAATATGAGCTACATATGAACTAGTAAGTAGGCTTATTCTTTCCTACCTTAGAGCACAATATTTGGACCACTATGTATATTAATTTTTCTCTGGATTCACTGGCCCTGTTTAGAAATTAAGGTAACGTTAATAGTTGTCCAACCCCTAGAAAAGATTAGCAAGAATGAAAACATTTCTCTTGGCAGGAAAAAAAATTACATTTTAATTATTACCACTTCAATTTGAATTTAGTAGAACAATGTGTAATTATGCATTTAATTGCTTAGTCTAAATTACTTTGCATTTTGACTTGTATCAAGAATATTATGATCCATTTGTTGGAAGGCAAAATGACTTCTTTTTATTTTGGTTGCAAGAATTATAATAAAATTAGGAATTTATAAAGGGTCACTGTTGTTTTCAGAAGTAATTTTCACTTCTGTCACTAGCAACAGTCTATTTAAACAATATACACATGTAGAAAATTCATATCCTCTATTTTCAGGGCTAGATGCTACAGACATTTTTAAACACAGAAGATCAGGTTAATCATAAACATAGCTAATGAACCATATTAATAGAACTTTGGAGTAATTTGTGTTTTATTGAAAAATAATATTTTTTTCATCCTTAAATACAGTGTATCATTAAGTTTTAAGGAATTTGTCTTTGAAAAATATTACCCTGACAAAAATCTCTGTAAATAAAAGCAAACACACGGGAGATGAACCCTTAAAACTAAAAACACTAAATTGTCAATTATTTAAAGAATGTTTGTCAATTTTTATGCGTAACTGTTTTGCACTCATCTCAAATATGTGAAAGTACATGTATGTATGTATATATATATATATAAATTTTTCATCAATTTTTTTTAATTTCCTATGGATAAACAAAATGCAAAACACTTTACACAGAATTTGGAAATTTAAGAATGGTAATTTAAGATAATTTATCTCTATAAATATTATGAAAGAATTTTTAACTATCATTTTGTTATTTTTTTTTGAAGTAGCATTGGTCCAATATTTTATATCTAAAGTTAGCTTAACCAAGTTAAAACAAGGAGGATTTCCTAAGTACTATGTACATTCAAGGTGCAGGTGAAAACAAACTTAAGGCATCTGTGTAGGTGGCAGTATTCTCTTATAATATGCCTTTCATCTTTCTCCGTCATTTTAATGGCAGAGATTTATCCCAGTGAGGTTTTGAATTTATCTGCCCCAATGAATAGAACTCATGTTGCAACTAATCCATTTTAGAACTTTGCTTTTTAAAGAAGGGAATGATTAAGTGTATAACAGATAGATAATAAAGAAACTTACTATTTCTCTGGTGACTATAAACTGCCTTGCTCTGCTGGTTGACTTCAAGAGGTTATTTTTCTTACTCATTTTAAACTTCCTTCTAATATATATATTTCTAAAATATATATTTTTTAGTCTTTTATTCTTATTCAAAAATAAATTACGAGTTAAAAAACTATAGTAAATCTTTATATATATAATTTATATATATAAATAATTTATATATTATTATATATATAATATTATATATATATTTATATATGTATAAAATTTTTGCACAGACATTTTGCCAAATCTTAATAAATTTAGTAAGGGCTGACAAGTCTATTTATATTTTTGTGAACTGTGAAGATCAGAGTTCCTGGAGTAGATATGAAAAGAGTGTAAGGTGTGATTTTGCTAATTTAAAACACATTATTGGACAGTTATTCTTGACTTTAATGGTACTATAATTAAATTTTATTCCAGTTGAAAAACATGGATCTCTGGTTTTAAATTTAGGTAAATGCTTCAAAGCTTTTCCTTTGTGATTTGTGGGTACATTTATGTAGTTGTCTTTATTTTCCTAACAACTTTGTGTCTTTTATGTTTCAAACAACTTGCTCTTAATGATATTTTTTTCTGAATTATTATAGATTTAAGTTTGGAAAAACAGCTAAAAGTTCTATCACTAAAGGTTTATCTGTTAATATTAAATAATAAAATTATATGTAAATATATGAGTTGACATCACCTTATAATCATGAGTTAAAGAAAAGATTACATGGGAAAACAACACTTTAAAATTATTGCATTTATGAGGATTTATTATGTGGGAATGGTTTTACTACATCATTTTAATACTGCTATAAAATATATTTATGTACATTTTATATTTTATTGCTCTTAAATAACCACAAAGTATGTAAAAAAAAAATTCACAGGACTGCCTGAAGAAGTGATACTGAGTGGGCACCGAGAGACCACAGTGTACAGACTGTGGAGAAAGAAAATTTGCATCTGGATAGAAATAGTATGCTTTGCTCTCTACAATACCCACCTCAGGGGCTTGTTATAGGATTAAATGATATGGTGTTATATAAAGTTCTTTCCCAGTCCTGGATATTTAATAACCTGTCAATAGATGGCAGGTTCTGCATGATAAGCATAGAATCTCTTTGACATCTCTTCATTTTTCAGTTCACAAATATAGTCAGAGTTTCATTCTTGGTGAATTGGCTCATGTTTATGGTATGCTGCTATTCTCTGGATTTGGTGGTTTAAGAGGGCATTTATTTGAACCTTGGCAAAAGTTGAGAAACTTTAGTTGAATGGACTGGAGTGGGGTGCATCATATGAAGCAGTACACATCATGATGCATGTAGAAGGTAGTAGGTTTATTTTTATTTTTTAATTTTTTTTGGCTCTGGGAAGCAGAATCACAACCAAAAGCATTAGAGTTATAGGGCAATGGACTGCAGATCAATATGAAGAAAAATTTTCTAATGTATGAATGCTCAACAACAGAAAGAACTGCTTAAAGTGATGGTAGAATTCCTGTCTTTGAAAAATAGATAAAGTGAAAGACTATAGGGTGAACATGTTGCTGTTAGCAATGGGTAAACTAGGATTCTAGAATCAATGATTTATTTTAATATCTACGAAATTTTTAGCTACTGATAGGATTTAGAAAAAAAAATGGAAAGAAGTCTACAAGTATTTGGGGATAGAACAGGCTTGAGTAGAGATTGAGACAGTTGACTTACCTACCAATTGACTATCTGGCTGCCACCTACCAGATAAAGAAAAATCCATTTCATTATTAATGGAGGGATTCTGACCCATTTTCCACAGTTACTCCAATTCAAATTAGAAGAAAACTTTAATCTTCCATTCCTACATTGTTATGCAAATGTTTATTCCCTTTCTTCTAAGGATTCATACCAGAGACTTCAGAAGCAGAAGGTTTGGGTTCCAATCTTATACTGTCTGTTTGTACTTAAGCTTAGCACCTTGTCTGTTAAATGGAGATAAAAATAGCACCTATTCATTTGTTTGTAATGAAAAAAAATTAAAAACACTTTAAAAGTGCAAGATATAAAATGTTCTTGAATAGTAATTTCAATAAATATCTATCATTATTTTTGGTCTAGAGCTAATTTATTAAATTGTTTGCAGAAAATCAACATGGGAGCTCACCTAAGGAATTCCCTTGCACATTTCTTAAATTAATAAAAACAGTATTTCTGAGTGTGTTGGCATGGCTCCAGGAGGCTGAGGCAGGAGGATTACAAGTTTGAGACCAGCATGAGCAACCTAGTGAAACCTTGTCTCAAAATTTTAAAAAGAAACAAAAAAGGCTGAGGATATAGGTCAATGATAGAGTGCCCCTGTATTCAATCCCCACAACTGAAAAAGAAGAAGAGGGTGAAGGAGGAGGAGACGGGGTGGGAAGAGAAGGAGGAGGAGGAGAAAAAAATGGTATAATGACTAGCCATGGTAATACATAAATAGCAGGGTAATTGAGAAAGAAAAGAAAAGAAATAAACTGAGCTCTACTTACTCAACAGTTTTTTTAATCACAAAATTAAACATAAAAATACTTTAAACTTTAAATATATATTTAAACTTTAACATGTATTTATATGTGATAATGTAATCTCTAGTGGTTCTACTCTGGTTATTGGGCTTATAGTAGAAGATAATTCCTTCTTTCAATAGGAAATATGTCTCCTATTTCTTTGAATGACCTCATATCTATTAGTACATTGGGTACTCAATGATTATTAATGTCATTTCCTGGCAGGTGCAAAAATTGGAGTAGGTTCTAACTATGATTTATGTTTGCAATAAGATGTGTAAATACAACAGTCATCCAAGCCAGAGTAAATGGGCCAATAAGGTACAGAGGAGAATAAAAATACTTTCAATTACCCACTTTACACCCACAGGTCTAGAGGATGTGGCAAGGATTTTTAGCAAGACCCATTTGTGTTTGACAGACACAAATGGGTCTTGCTAAAAATCCTTGCCACATCCATTGTCCATTTTTCTGCTCCTTTAAAATAAATTATTTACCTTTTCCCCCTCTGCTACATCAATTTTTCAGTTACATTTTGCACAGGAACTTTGGATCTATATCCCAGAGGAGGCTCTGGGAAGCCTTAGGGTACCAGATCAGCTTGGACTGGAGCAGTGCCAAGCATATAAAAGCATCTCCAGCAAGGATAATACTAGTTTTAAGATCCTCCTTTCTAAGGAATATGAATAGATAAAGGAAAAGTTAGTTTTGCAACTTCCCTTTTCAAAGATACAGATCTCTGTCTTTCAAAATAGCACTATTGTTTGCTAATCTTCCTGCAATGTCAATTGTAATTTTTTAGCTTTCTCCTGATTACTTGAATAAACAGCACATTTCAAAATGTTTCTCTAGGAGAGCAGTTAACACACCATTGCACAGGGCAAAGCAGAAACTATTATGAGTTTAAAGTCATCAACATAACACAATCAGCACAAAGTTTCTTTGAAAACAAAAACAAAAACAAAAAAGCTTTCTTAGGTATCAATCATTCAGTCATGACCTCCTTTAATACTAAGTGTGAAGGATAGAAATGCATGATTTGGAAAGATACCATGAAATACATGACTTAATTCCTGCGTGTAAAGAGTTTACAAAATATGTATCAGGCTTTCATTGATGTTATAAAAAATTGCCATAAACTTGGTGACTTAACGCAACATAACTGTATTATCTTTGTTATAGGTCTGAAATCTGACATTGGTCTAACTGGGATAAAATCAGAATGGCAGTGTTTATTTCTGATGCTCTAAAGGAGACTGTTACCTTCCCTTTTCAGCATCCAAAGGCCCATGTTTCTTAGCTTGTGCCCTCCTTCCTCCATCTTCAAAACTAGCAATTTTGTATTCCTCTAAGGCTTCTTTAGTAACTAGAGATTTCTCTGATTTGGAGGACTCATAGGATGGGCCTACCTGGGTAACCAAGAAGCTTTGGTATGGATTGTGAATGTTCCCCCAATGACCCATGGGTTAAAGGCATGGTGCCCAGAGTGGCATGATGGATAGATGGTGGAATCTTCAAGAGGTGGGGCCAGTGGGAATTCTTTTGGTCATTGGGGGTATGCCCTTGAAGGGGATTGTGTATCCCTGAATGCTTCTTCACTCTCTTTAGCTTCCTGGCTGTGAGGTTAGCTTTTTGTTCTGCCACTTGCTCCCACAATGATGTGCTACCTTACCACAGGCCCAAAGAAATGGGGCCAAACCCATTTATGAACTGGAACCTCCTCCAAAACTATTAGTGAAAATAAACATTTTCTTATTCTAATTTAATCATCTGAGGTGTTTTGGTTATAGGATTAGAAAACTGATTAATACATACTAATACATCAGGATGATATTCCATACAAAACCTATCCAAATCATTCATATATATATATATATATATATATATATATATATATTATATTTAGGGTATCATAATCACTAATTCCAGAAATTAGGGAATATATAGTTTTGGGATCCATTGTCTACCTCCCACAGCATATAAAATGACTGTGGTATCTGGAGTACTTATCTGAGTGCTCCATAAATATTTTTAGTCACTGAAGGAATAAAAAGATATAAAAACAATGAAATTACAGGGAAAGTATATTTAGGTTTATGAAAATAGATATCAACTATACACAAACCTGTATGTTTTGGCTATGGCTTTTGATATATATATATATATAAAATTCACATCAAAAGATACATCCAGGAGTGGTGGCGCAACACTTGTAATCCCAGCAACTCAGGAGGCTGAGGCAGGAAGTTTGCAAGTTCAAGACTAGCCTCAACAACTTATTGAAGCCCTAGCTACTTAATGAGGCCTTGTCTCAAAATAAAAAATAAAAGAGGCTTGAGTGTGGGTCAGGGATTAAATAATTCTGGGTTCAATCCCAGTACAAGAAAAAAAAATCAAAGATTTCAATTGGAATTTAAAAGTATATGCTTATAAATATATTATTAAATTTTAAAATTAGAAAAATGAATTCTAACTTTAATGTATGTTAATGACTCATACATTTTGCTATTATAAGTCATATAGTGTTTACAATGGTATTTATTAGAGACAAACTCAATCTCAATATAGCATCAGTGGATGTGGATCTTGGGTTTGTCTTAAATCAATAAGTAAAGATCTGTGTATCAGAGAATGAGGATTCCCCAAGAGTTTTGGAAAAGCAGAACCCTGCTCAGTTTCAATTTCTTCTTTTATAAATTGACAGGTCTTGGATTACTTAAAAAATAAGAAGACTTCTATATGTTTTTTTTTAAGAGAGAGAGAGAGAGAATTTTTTAATATTTATTGTTTAGTTTTTGGAGGACACAACATCTTTGTTTGTATGTGGTGCTGAGGATCGAACCCGGGCTGCATGCATGCTAGACTAGCACGCTACCACTTGAGCCACATCCCCAGCTCAAGACTTCTATATGTTAAGCTGGCTTTCCTTCAAGTAGTTTATGGTGGTTTTGATGAATAGGTTTTACATAGGTAAGTGTGTGCATTTGTATGCATGTATATACATATGCAACTATATATGTATCTGTGTGACTAAAACTAAATGGTGAATAATATTGCTTGAAGACAAATATCAAATGTTTTTAACATATTAGGTGAAAATGAAGAAAATCTACTCTGCATCTAAATAGCTATTGGTAGTTATTAAGTTATGCCAACTATATACCCCAACTTATTAGGTTACCAATATCTATTCAGAATCTATACTCTATATACTTGACTGCAATGAGTGGCTGACTTGATAGAAAAATAGAGTTAAAATTTTTAACATTGATAAATTGAGTCAGTAGGAATGTTTTGGACACATCACATTGGTGTCTATTCTATTTTTTTTTTTTTTTTTTTGCTTATTGAATGGAACAGAATAAATGCTATTAGGTTTTGAATGCTATATTTTTCTTAAGTAACTTCAAGACCATTGATCACATTTATTCAGGAAAGATGCCAATGCAAAGTTGAACATGCTCTCAAGTTTTATATTTTTTAATTATTCTAGTCATACACAATTTTTTTTCACTAGCAATATTTTGTAAAATGAGATTCTTCTGTGGCTTTTTCTGCTTCTCTGCATTAGTTAATACACAGATACATGTGGAAAAGTGAAATTCATATTTGGTTTCACTTAAAGTTCACTATAAGATATAGACAGAAAGTTTGGATTAAATAACTGTTAAACACTAAGTGGTTTCCTAAACTGACTATGCCCAGATCGTGTCTTCACTCCACATTTTAATTTGTGTTTTCTGTTTGAGATGTCAAATGACCAAAAGAATATCTTCAGTGCTTCATTATGAAGTAGAATAACTAAAATTGCATCATTTCTCCCTATGACCCTTGTATTTTATATGCCTTTTTCTCCAATCATTACTATAATTAAAGATTATATAATAAGTACAATGTCACAATCCTTATCATAATCATTTTTCAGATGAATACAGTGACTACATTTGTACAGGCTTTCCCAAGTACTAAGAGGTATAATTAAGACTTGAACAAGCTGGTTTTGACTTTTCACTGTCTTAGTTTGTACATTAGGAAAAAAATAAATAATAATCAGGTATTAAATCTACATATTATATAGGTATCCTGAATTAAAACTTAAGCAAAATACAAAGTTTTATTCTAGTAAGTAACACTTAGGAAAATTCTGTATTGTAAAATATAACAGTAATTTGAAGAGTTAAGATGTCTCCAAGAAGAAAGTTGGGGAAGGAAGTACCCATGGAAAAAATATTAGTACATCTTTAAATGTAAGAAATGCTAGGATAAATAAATGGTTTGGGAGCTTGACAGAGATAGTTGAAAAAGATATTTTACTTACTTTACTCTTAAAAGAGAAGACTGTAACCACTCTTAGTTATATAAAAAAAATAACAAAATAATTAATCAACCATGCAAAAGAGATTTAGCACAGTATAAAACATTTTTTTTAATCCAGGCAAAGCATAAAAAAGCTTTTTTAAAAGAAAAATTATTTTAGTTTATTGTTTTTGTGGTGCTGGGGATCACATGGCAGGCAGGCACTCTATCATTGAATTGCATGCCCCAAAAAATTTTTGTAAAAAAGAAACTATAATCTGTTGTTCTCCATAGTGGGTGTTCTGCTTAGTGTCATCACCTATTTAATATATGAGGCATAATTCAGTTTTAGAGTTGCAGCTTGAGAACATTTGGCTCATTCTAGAGTTATTTTTTCTCCCTTCTTTCTGGATTAGATTAAAGCATTGAGCAACATACTTCATTTATCCTTTATACTTGGCATTTTCTGTAATTTGTTGCATTTCCGCTAACATCATTATGAATTGTAAAACCATATGAATATAGCAAAATTAAGTAATCAAAGACTGTGGATAGTTTCAGGAATCAGAATTTTTCTCTTCAGGATTGGAGATATGGTAGTTGTACGGTCCTTGCTTAGCATCTGGACGGCCATCCTAAGTGACAGCCCCCATTTTAAGAAAAATTTTACTTTCTTGCCCAAGGACATTTCTGAGAAAGGCTCACCACTCCCACATACCAACCCAACTCTTCATTACCTCATTCTTTCCCGCCCAAGGTCATATCACCACTCCTTCATACCAACCCCACTCTTAACCACCTGTATTTGGACCCGCCCAGCTCTAATCCCTGAGACTATCCTATAAAAGTCCTAAACCCCAAGCCTGTTTTGCCTCTCTCTGTCTATGGAGATATGTGCCTTTATTTGTCAGGGATGACAAATAAACTCTTGTTTGTGTTTCTGCCTGGTCTTTGTCTTTCCTTTCTCACTTGCCCATCTCCCAGTTCCTTGATTTCCTTTTAGTAGAGAGCTTGCCTCGCATGCACAAGGCCCTGGGTTCAATCCCCAGCGCCACCAAAAAAAAAAAAAAAAAAACAAAGAAAGAGAAATTTCCTCTTCACATACACGACTCCATGGCTAGAGGAAAGCAATGCATTTGGTAGTTCTTTGGTTCTACTATGAGGTCCCTGGGAGTCCAGTGAGTGCAAACACCCCTAAACTTGAGAGGTAAGAAGTCTGCCCAGGACCTGCTACTTAGAAAGAGGATTCCTAGGCTCATAGATAATGAGCCTAAGTATAATCTTCTTAAAATACCTCAACAGTACTGCTTTATTAATCATAAACTGGATACAAATAAGGTAGTTTGAAAATTTATCAGATTAATGTGTTATATGGGACCACTTAGCATTAGTTAAATAGGTTTATAAGTAACTCGTGATCAGAGCCAATACACTGGATGACCTGAGTTACAAAGAAAAAACAACCACTGCCCCCACCCTCAGCAGTGCTCTACCAGGCAGAGCCTTTTTTCTCCCTAGTTTGAAATGTAATTCCTGGAGCTGAGTGCCATCTGGTAAATTGGATATCTGAGTTGCCCTCAGATATCCCCAAGACCACAATAAATATGCAACATGTACATATAGTAAAAAGGAAACTTCTATTTTATTATGTGGCTTTTAAGATCCAAAATGAATGGATTCAACAGTCGCTTTGGTAAGTACCTCACTGTGAAGATTTCAGTTTTCTTACACTAATGATTTTATCATCATTGGATTCTAAACTCAGAGAAAAGGAGTAGATTCCCCAAGTTCATGCATTTCACGAATGTGCTGGTGTCCCACATGCCAGGTGTGGAGTGCTCAAGCTTTATAAGTGCAGGGCACCCCAGATTTAACAAAGCAGCCAACACCTGGAAACACATAAAAGCTGTCCTCTAAGCACAAGGTGATGAGTGTCAGCTGACTAGGCCCCCTGGATTCAAAGAGTGGTCCCTCTGGGCTCAGAAAATAAAACTGAAAATGCAGCATCAGAGTTTAGTTTTAGCTCAGATTTCCTGGTGATCTCAACGCCTATCTTCTTTTAATTCCCAAAGGCAAAGCTCAGCTCCAGTCATGATGGTCCTTTTAGTGTGAGAAGAATTTCTTCTAGTATATACTATGGTATTGTTGTTTTATAGACACTAGTGAAAAAGTTATTTCTGCCTTAGTAAATCTCGCATACTTCTAGAGAAAAAAATAACCCTGCTATTTTTATGTACATGCCAATTCCGACTCCGTGATGATACACTTTAACTCTTACTGTCATGTTCCTGGATGTTGCCTTGTGGTCTCACCACAAGTTCTGCAACAGATTTCCTGGGAGTGTGGCAAAAGTCATGGGTGAGTGGCCTTGCCTATGATTTGATGAAGTAACCACTGGGGTCCTTTCAGTGATTAATCAATAATGAATTAATTAGAAAAACAACTTTGCTTTGTCTGTAATGTGTCCTAAAGTCTTTCTACTTGCTTTCAGTTAGGACATGTTTTCTAGGTAAAAGACAAAGACTTGCCACATACTCAGAGATTTGACAGAAGAGATCACATCACATTCCATAGTAAATATGTGTTCTGTTCAAAAAGAAAACTATTTAAAGGCAAAAAAAAACCCTGTTTTCTCATGACCATTTTCCCTTTGTCATTTCGCTTGGACCTGAATTGTGAACTCAACATACCCTCCAAAAAATGAGCTGTCTTCTGTCATTATTATCACATGATCAGTAAGACACAAAGTTGTTCTTAATATTCTGCATAAAAAGAAGGTTTCAAATTAAAATGATACCAACATACAAATAACTTTTAGTATCTGTATCTTTTTATATCATTGTCATTGTCCTGTTTTGCCTTTTTGGTTGGGTCCATATTCACATTTATATGATAATGAAACCCATCATCTTAGAGTAGATTTGCATCCTCTAATAGAACTTTCTATAGTGATGGAAGTATTATATACCTAACATTGCCCATTGTGGAGAGCTACCAACAACACATGTGGCCACTGACACAATAGAGAAAGTTTAGTTTTACTTAATTTTTGTTATCTAACTTTGAATTTATGTAGCCACAAATGGCTTGTGGATACGATAGAGATTGGTGTTCACTCTTCAATAATTTTGAAAATAAATATGTCATCATGACTTTTTATATTTATTATGCTTTGCTCCTGTGTCACTGGTTTAAAAATATTTTCTTCCTGATTACAAATTGTAATGAATTTTGCAATTATTTTCCATATTAAGTACAATTGACATAAATTATTTAGTGGGGCGACATAGAAGTAAAAAGACAACTTAGAGGGCAAAATCAAACAGGAAAGAATGAGAATCTAGGGTTACCTGGGAAAAATAAGCAACACCAAAGATTACACTGATGTTCTTTCTTTGATGTAGAAAGTAAAAAGTATATAGATGTAGGGTAATCACATAAGAATTCAGATAAGTAGAATAATCATATTGTAAAGCTGGGAGCAATGGTGGAAATCTCTTAATAGGGATCTCTTGCACAGTAGAATAAAACTTGATCCTGGACAGTCTGGTTCCTTACAATCAGTTTATTAATAGTTTAACCTAAATGAAATTCATTGCCATAACTAAATCTCTAATTCTTTATCTAAAAGTCAATTACAATAATAATTTATGCCTTTTAGATATGTATACATTCTTTTTTATTTTTTTAATTCCCCCATGGGAAAAGGGATGGATAAGAGAAGTAATACTTAGGAAGTGTCCAGTATACTACCTGGATCACAGTGTCTCATTTGGGTGGTAGGCAAACTGAAGTATGAGACAAATTATCTTTACCTGATAATGATTCACATGGATTTGAAAGCAGACACGATTCAACTGAATCTCAGGGAGAAGTAACAGCAAACAGAATAGAATCTGGCATGTGCCAGGCACTTAAGAAATTAAATGATTAGTACAAGAGCACAGAACTTATCAGTGGTCTGCAGACCATGGCATTATATCAGCTTTTTTTGTAGTGTACCTCTTAAAAAGAAATCACTGTGGATGAGAAAAAAAAAAAAGAGAACTTTTCAAGATTGTGTGTGTGTGTGTGTGTGTGTGTGTGTGTGTGTATTTAACCAACTACAGTCTTTAAAAATATGACAGATCTAGATCTAAGGACAATTTTCAAATGATATTATATGGCAAAGAGAATCTATCTTGTGTGTAAGGAATAACATAAATTGTGGCATCTTAAATATTCTCTTTACAAATTTTCCATTTTGTCAAAACCTTTGCAGACATGTACTTTGGAGATTCATATAAAGATTGTAACAGTTAAGGGGTACAATTATAAGGGGATGAAGATGCCACTGTTATAATTTAGAAAGAGCAAAGAGAATGTGTTATCAACACAGTAAAACAGTAACCTAAGAAAGATTATAATGAATAATTTATTTTATTTTTGTTCTTATATATTCCATTATAGTTTTGCAAGATTTGAAATTATTTATATATTGGTTTATTTGTATTTTTTTTTCTGGTGAAGTCATGCTACCTTGCCCAGGCTGGCCTTAAATTCACAATCTTCCTGCCTCAACCTCCTAAGCATGGAGTTACAAGAACATGACAATATATCCTTTTTATTTTGAAAAAATATTATTGAGTATCTTATATGTTCAATCTTAGACTAATTGTGGCATTTAGAATCTTAAACACATTAGTCTTTCTCTTCCTGGGGCTTAAAGAAATTTATCCCATCCTATGGGGTACGACCAATCTATTTGAAAGTCACACCTGAATATTTATCTTTTGGGATATTAGGCATTTTTTTAAGAAATAAAATAATTTACTTAAGTTTCCTAACTATAAAATGAGAATTATAGTAACTCTTTCTTAAGTTTATTATAAAAATTAAAGACAATTCTGAGAGCACTTAGTTTAAAAGCTCGGTACATACTAGCTATGATTTAACTGAAGAGAAGCCAAATATATTCTGTTAGAAAGAAATGTGAACATTTACTTTGAAATAGGTTTAATTTGTGTTTACTATGTTTAATGTCATTAAAACTTTGAAAATATGTGAATGAATATGTAAATTGATACAATATTCTTTTATGTTTCTCTGTATCCTCTACCCAGATTCATTTTGCCCTAAACTTATAATAATAATTGCTACTATGCTTTCAACGCTGACTACTTTTCTCTCAGGCAAAAAAAGTAAACACAAAATCTGGTTTCCTTCAAAAAGAGTTTATGTACAGAAAAATCTAGCTTTTTAAGAAGCTCCTTTAATATCTAACAGTGCACAAGAGATGCTGTGGTATAATTCAGGGTCATGGTCAGTGATACACTACAATTGAGATTTTCTTTAATATGTAACAGAGTAAAAAGAAAGTGAAGTGGACAATTAGAATACTGGAAAGAGGCTGACAAATGAATTTTAAGTTTTCTTTTGGTTTTTTGAATTATTTAATGTGAGATAATTTTAAATAATCATATAATATGCAATTTTATTGGTCTATCTTATTTTAGATAACATGATGATTAAAGCTATGATTTTAAGGTAGGTTAATTAGACATGAACAGGTGAGTAGAGGGAAAAGACAGTATAGGACAGATATTAAGCCTATTCATCAAGAAAAATCCAAGAGCCATAAAACTGAAACAGCAAGGAACATTATCTAAACAGGAAAGCATTTGGGAATGAAAGCTGAATGCTCAACCTTCCCCAAGATGTGGAGAATTATAACCTCTTGAAGAAAGTATTACTTGAAATTCTGGGGATGCTAACTGAAACATATAAGCATCAGAAAAGTGGGGTCTGGTATATCAAGATCTCCCTCACAACCTGTTTCCAGAAAAATGTCACCATCCTCTCTTGCAACCAAGTTCCTGGAAACCTCCCTTATGATAAAACTATGTCACAACTACCCAATCACCCCAACAATCAACATATTGATACCCTCATGAAGCAAGTTTGCTGAGGGCCATCCAAAGGGTAATAAATCCATTAAGGGGAACAGGGAAACTGAGGCAAGAACAAGGGACTCAGGTTCCTTAAAAACTCCAACCCTGGGGCTGGAGGTGTGGCTCAAGCAGTAGCACGCTCGCCTGGCATGCGTGCGGCCAGGGTTCGATCCTCAGCACCACATACCAACAAAGATGTTGTGTCCGCCGAGAACTAAAAAATAAATATTAAAAATTCTCTCTCTCTCTCTCTCTCTCTCTCTCTCTCTCTCTCTCTCTCTCTCTCTCTCTCTCTCTCCCCTCTCTCACTCTCTCTTAAAAAAAAAAAAAAAACCTCCAACCCTGTGTGCACACCGTCCTTTCTTGGAGGTGGTCTATGCAGACCCCATGCTATATGTTACCTTCACTTCTCATTCTATTAAACTTTCGCTTACAACTCTGTGTTTTGCTTGAATTCTTTTCAGTAGAGTCACAAGAACCATTACTCAAGGACTATGGTGATGACGCTGGTTCAGCCTAGCAGGCCCCCAGCCATGTAATATTTGGTGTTTCTGCCTGTTTCAACTTGCTTGTTCTGAATTCTCCCTTTTCTTTTCTTTTCTTTTTTTCTAATCACTTTGTTTATTTTCTTTCCAAAACTCAAGAGCAAAGTTGACAAAACATTATCAGCAGCTTAATAACAACCTTAAGTCTGGAGAGTGGAACAAGAGTGCTACGCTTTTATATCTCCTATATTGAAATTTTTTTTTCCTGGCTTTCTTTTTTTTTTTCTTTTTTTTATTGGTTGTTCACAACATTACAAAGCTCTTGACATATCATATTTCATACATTAGATTGAAGTGGGTTATGAACCCCCAATTTTACCCCAAATGCAGATTGCAGAATCACGTCGGTTACACATCCACAATTTTACATAATGCCCTATTAGTAATTGTTGTATTCTGCTACCTTTCCTATCCCCTACTATCCCCCCTCCCCTCCCCTCCCATCTTCTCTCTCTACCCCATCTACTGTAATTCATTTCTCTCCTTGTTTATTTTCCCATTCCCCTCACAACCTCTTATATGTAATTTTGTATAGCAATGAGGGTCTCCCTTCATTTCCATGCAATTTCCCTTTTCTCTCCCTTTCCCTCCCATCTCATGTCTCTGTTTAATGTTAATCACCATCTCTAGCAGTCAGAGAAATGCAAATCAAAACCACCCTAAGATACCATCTCACTCCAGTAAGATTGGCAGCCACTATGAAGTCAAACAACAACAAGTGCTGGCGAGGATGTGGAGAAAAGGGTACACTTGTACATTGCTGGTGGGACTGCAAATTGGTGCGGCCAATTTGGAAAGCAGTCTGGAGATTCCTGGGAAAGATGGGAATGGAACCACCATTTGACCCTGCTATTGCCCTTCTCGGACTATTCCCTGAAGACCTTAAAAGAGCATGCTACAGGGATATTGCCACATCGATGTTCATAGCAGCACAATTCACAATAGTTAGACTGTGGAATCAACCCAGATGCCCTTCAATAGATGAATGGATAAAAAAAATGTGGCATCTATACACAATGGAGTACTATGCAGCAATAAAAAATGACAAAATCATAGAATTTGCAGGGAAATGGATGGCATTAGAGCAGATTATGCTTAGTGAAGCTAGCCAATCCCTAAAAAACAAATACCAAATGTCTTCTTTGATATAATGAGAGCAACTATTAACACAGCAGGGAGGAAGAGCAGGATGAATTCTCCCTTTTCTGTACCTCAGATTCTTGATGGCTGGAGAAAAAATGTCTTGAGATAATTGACAGGGTTTTGTTTTGTTTTGTTTGTTCTTTTTTGGCTAGATCACACTCTAGTAAAAACCTGAAGATCTCTTGATTGGAACTTGGACAACGCAGCCCTTAAGGGTAAGAGTTGAGGCTTTCAACCCCAGTGTTTTGTGGAGACAAAGCTTGCCCACTGGCAACTTTTGAAAGGCTCTCAGCAAGGGCAACTCCCTTCTAGAAAACGAAGGCCAGAGAACATGGGATGTTTGGAACACAGCACCTGTAAAGAGACCTCTTTCTCTTGCTCTTTCGTCTTTTCTAAGGATCAGCAGAACCTCGTAGTGGAACTACATTCAAGGCTCCAAATTGGTGGGAACTCACCTCTCTCTCTCTCTCTCTCTCTCTCTCTCTCTCTCCACATTCTTTCCATGGTCCCTAAATTGTTCAAGATGCTATGCTGCAGAGAAAGGAGGAGAAACAGAGGGAAGTGATCAGGAAAGGTCTACTATGCTATGTTTCTAGATTTTTTAAATGGATGATTTAAAAAGTCTCTATTCTGCCTTGGGGACAACACAGGGCACACATTATCCCCAAATGCAGATAGTCAGCTCCATAAGAAAGGAGACTTAGGACCCAGGAATGACAGGGAATACCCACTTCCTACAGATTTTTCTTCTCTATACATATGGGAAATTGGATGTCGATTAGATGCTTTTGAATAACTGGGACAAATTCAATTGCAGGCTTCTAAAATGTAGAACGTTTTATGAAATACTTACTGCATGGCCTAAATACACACTAAGTGATGGAGAAATTTGGCCACAAAATGGCATTCTAAACTATAATGCTCTTTTTCAGTTAGATTCATTCTGCAGGAAGCAGGGAAAATTTGAGTATATGTAAGCTGTCTTTTTTCTTAGGGATCATCCAGGACTTCAATGTTGAAAGGAATCCTTCCAGAGTACCCAATCCTTAAAAAATCCCTCACCCCAAAATTGAAAGAGTTAGAAGAGGACTCCCTCCTCCTAAATCTAAGGAGAATCATAATGATAAAAACTCAAAGTTTCTCTATGCCCAGACCTTCTTACTGTAGAGTCTAGCAAAGCATACCTGGTCCAACTGCTAATTAAAAATGATGCCGTTTTGTTACAAGAGGCAATTGGAGAATGGCATTACGTGGGTACATGTCCCATTTTCAGTAAAGAATCTAAAACAGATTAAGAAAGATTTAAGCAAATTTGTGGAAGACCCAGACCAATACATTGAGCACTTTCAATACTTAATTCATTTTTTACTTACCTTGGTAGGATACAAATGTAATATTTGGACAGACTTTAACCATTACAAAAAGACAGTGACAGAGGTAGCCCAAACATTTGGAGATCAGCTACATATTGCGGATCAGAGTTATCTTGAAGGAATTATTGCAATTCCTACCACTGACCCTAAATGAAATTATGATGAGGAGGAGGACAGAAAAATGTCCAACCATTACCTTGTCTGCTTAAATGAAGTGCAGATTGAGCTAAAACTATGCAAAATTGCTAACAATAGAGCAAGAAAATAAAGTCCTGCTGTATTTATAGAATGACTTAAGTCAACACTTATTAAATATACTCCTCTAAATCCAGACTCTCTAGAACAACTGTTGATTTTAAAAAGATAAGTTTATCATTCAGTTGACATTAGCCTTGGGTCCTGGGACTCCCAGTGAAAACCTGTAAATATCACCACCTCTCCATGTTATAACCAGGAACAGGGGGAAATAGTATCCTGAAGAAATCCTAAGGCAGTTAAACGGGAAGCTGGTTTCTTGATCCCAGTGCAAGACAAATCCATTTTTCAGTTGCCTCAAAAGACCTCTCAGCCAGGGGTGTGCCATTTTTGCCAAGAACATGGCCACTGAGTTATAACTTCCCCAACAAGGGTATTCCTTCCAAGTCACGTCCATGATGGACAAAGGGGACACTGGAATCCTGATTGCCCTGTGGAATGAAAGGACTTCTGGACAACCAACACTGCTGATGTCCTAGTGCCTACACAGTGAGGATTGGCCCATGGCAATTCTATCGCCATTCATAGGGCAGAGCTGAGGATATTGCTGGGTATTGCACGTAAAATTTTCTACTCGATACAGGTGCTCTTTGCTCTCATTACTGACTCTTGCTTGGTAACAGAAATTGCTGGAAAGGCTCAGACCCAATGCTTCACCAAACTGGTATTTTGCATATGGGGCAAGTGGACGTTTACTCATTCTTTCCTAGTAATGCCTGACTATCCAACCTCTCTGTTAGGACAAGATATATTATAAAAGAGGACAGCCCAAATTGTTTTTGAAAATCCTCAGGAACCACCTATGGAATTCCATGCTTTAGCATAAACCCTAGATGGTGTTCCCACAATGCCTGTATATTTAAATGTAAATCCTAAAGTATGGGGCACTGGGATCCCAGGGAGAGCACCAAAAGCCTTAATAGTGAAGATTAAAATTTAAAAACCCCACCAATTTACCTAAAAGTAGATAGTATCCTTTAAAACCTGAGGCTTTTGTCAGCATTCAGCCATAAATTACTAAGTTCTTAAAACATGGACTCCTAGTGCATGTAACTCTCCTTGTAACACCCCAATTCTATCTGTTAAAGAGGGTAAAAGGGGCTATCTTCTGGTTTAGGACTTAAGAATGGTTAATGAAGCAGTCATTCCCATTCACCCTACAGTGCCTAACCCCTGTGTATGCAGAAGTAGGATACCTCCAGATACAGTTTAGTTCTCAGTATTACATATAAAAGATACCTTTTCTGCATCCCCACACATCCAGACTCTCAATATCTGTTTGCATTTGATTGAATAGAACCTGACAGAGAAGCCCAACAAATAACTTGGACACTACTGACTCGGGTATTCAGGGACAGTCCCTTTCTATTTGGGAAAGCATCAGCTAAGAATTTAAGAGACATTAATTTAGTGGGACAGTTTTACAAAATATAGATAATCTTCTATATTGTTCCCTAGTCCATGAGGCTGCAAAAAAATCACACACAAGAAGCTAAAATTTTTGGTAGATCGAGGACACTGGGTATCAAAAAAAGGCCCAGTTAATCAAATGAGAAGTAACATATTTAGAAGTTATTTTGTTAAGGGAAACGATTCTTTCTCCAGAACGAATTCGGGTTATTTAACAGCTACTTATCCCCACACTCTGAAGAAAATGGTACACTTTTCTAGGCTTCACTAGATATTGTGGAATATGGATTTTAGGTTATGGAGATATAGTACAACCCCTTTGCAAGTCATTAAAAGGGGGAGCAACGAACAAAATGATAGCAACAGAAACTCAAGACAACTGCCTTTAAACACTTCAAAAGGCTGTCTTGTCTGCCCCTGTTCTAGAACTGTCCAAGGCAGACAAGCCTTTTCAACTCTGTAATTAAAACAAAGGCAACAGCCTTAGGCATTCTTACTCAAAAGATAGGACTGGTTTCTAGGCCTGTGGGATATCTTTTAGAAGAATGAAATTTAACCCCTATCTCTCACCTTGCACAAAACTCAACTCAAAGTGGATCAAAAACCTAAGCATTAGATCAGAAACCCTGCACCTACTGGAAGAAAACGTAGACCCAATACTCCATGATGTCAGCTTAGGAACCGAACTCCTCAACAAGACTCCTAAAACTCCAGAAGTAAAATCAATAAACCGATAAATGTGAGGGCATCAAACTAAAATTCTTCTTGACAGCAAAGGAAACAATCAAAATGTGAAGAGACAAAAAAAAAAATGTGAAGAGACAGCCTATAGAATGGGAGAAAATCTTTGCAATCTGCACTCAGTTAGAGCATTAATCTCCAGGATACATAAAGAACAAAACACCGAAAAACCAAATAACCCAATCAATAAATAGGCAAAGCAACTGAACAGGCACTTGTTGTCAGCATGGCAACAATCAAGAATATAAGTAATAATAAATGTTCGGGAGGATATGGGGAAAAGGTACACTCATACATTGCTGGTGGGACTGCAAATTGGTGCAACTGATCTGGAAAGCAGTATGGAGATTCCTCAGAAAATTAGGAATAGAACCACCATTTGACCTAGTTACCTCACTCCTTGGTTTATATCCAAAGGACTTAAAATCAGCATACTACAGTGACGCAGCCACATCAGTATTTGTAGCAGTTCAATTCACCGTAAGCTATGGAACCAACCTAGGTGCCCTTTAACAGATAAGTGGGTAAAGAAAATGTGGTATATATACACAATGGACTATTTCTCAGCCATAAACAAGAATGGAATTATGGCATTTGCCAGTAAATGGATGGATCTGGATACTGTCATGCTATGTGAAATAAGCCAGTCCCCAAAAAAACAAAGGTCAAATATTCTCTCTGATATGCGATGTTAACACACAACAAGAGGAGAGGGAAGAATAGAAGTGCAGTAGATTAACAAAGGGAAAAGAAGAGAAGGAAGGGGGGATGGGGATAAGAAAGACAGTGGAATGAATCGGACACAGCTTTTCCATGTACATATATGAATCTCATGTACACAATGAATCTCCACATAATGTACAACCACAAGACTGGGATACTAATTAGAATAAGATATACACCATCTTTATATAAATATGTCAAAATATACTGAAATGTATATCTACAAAGAACAAAATTTAAAAAATAAATTTAAAAAAAGAATCTAAAACGTGTTGTTCAGGGGGGCCAAGTTGCTTATAGGCAATTGCAGCAAATACCATAGTGGTAGAGAACTTCAAAATAACTTTAAGGGCCCTTTTCACAGTCTATACCCATCACCAAATAGTTCTTTACTGGAGATCGAAGGAGCTTTTTGGCTCACCAATAGCTGATTGCTCAAATATCAAGTACTGCTTTTTGAAAATCCAGGAATCTCCTTACACAGATGTAATGTTGTTAACTTATCTGCTCTTCTCCCTACACCTAAGAAATCTTCAGATGCATGTTATAAATCTCTGTTATGCTAGTAGAATAGATTCAGAAAGTAATCTCCACACTGCCAACTCAATGCAGATGTGTTAGTTGTTTTACTGTTGTGACAAAAAGGCCTGACAAGAACAATTTTAGAGGAATAAAAGCTTATTTGGGCTCACAGGTTCAGAGTTCTCAGTTCATAGATCATCAACTTCATTGCTCTGGGCCCCATGTGATGTAGAACACCATTGTGGGAGGGTGTGGTGGAAGAAAGCAGCTAAGGACATGACAATCAGGAAGCAGAAAGGGCTCTTACTCACCGGAGACAAAACACAGGCCCCAAAGGCACACCCACAGTAACCTATATCCTCCAGCCACCCTCTACCTACCTTCTGCCCAGTTAGTCCCTAACTGAAAATTAATTTCCTGATTAGGTTAAGGCTCTCAATACTCAATCATTTCACCTTTGGACTTTCTTGCATTTTCTCACACATGAGCTTTTGGGAGACATAGAATGTCTAAACCATAACAGCAGATGACATCTAGTTTGCAGGTGGAAGTTCAGTAGTGAATCTGCAAAGCAGGTTACTCTGTAGTGTCCTTAACAGATTTTATAGAGGCAAAATCTTCGCCAGCAGAAAACTTGGTTCAATTGGCTGAGTTAATATCTTTAACATGAACACTAATTCTTAGTAAAGATAAATATGCTACAATATAACTGACTCCAAATATGCATTCTTAGTTCTACATGCAAATTGTAAATTGTAAAAATAGTATTATAAAATATGGACTACAGATTTTAGAATCATTAGAAGTTTTCTACTTTTCCAGAAAGGTAGCTGTCATTCATTGTGAGGGATCCCAGAAAGGAGAGAGGTTGCCCAAGGCAGTAACTTAGCTGATAAAGCAGATAAAGCAGGTGCTTTCAACACAGAGACAGTAGCTGCACTAATTCCCACCTCAGCAATAGAATCTTATACTCCCATTTATACATTAGAGGAAAAAGAATGGGCCTTAAGTTATAGCAACACTCAAGACACAGAAAGATGGCTATATGTAGGTAAAGTATACACCTTTCCCATATTCAGTGGAAGGTCCTTAGAGAGTTACATGATTCCTGAAATTCTGGCAAAGCCAAGATGATAACTCTATGCAAATAATTATTCGGTGAGCAGAGACTAAGACCACAGAATAAGTAATTCAGGCATGTGAGATATGTGCCCTCAATAATCCACAAGCATGAGAACTCCTGCTTTAGTCTCACCAGCTCAAAGAAATAATCATTACCAGGAGAAGATTGGCAATTAGATTCTTCCCAAATGCCTCCCTGTCGGGGATTTAAGTATGTGTTAGTCATGATAGATAACTTCACTGGATGGGTTGAAGTTTTCTCCTAAAAAGAACTGAGAGGGTCACTAAAGTAATCAGCCCATCCAGTGACATCTACCATGAATAATAAATGACATTGCCATAGAGGAAGAACAAACTCAATCAATAAAATTTGTGACAGAGTTAGGACAATTTCAGCAGACACTAAAGGAATTTAGGGAACAACTTCCTCTTTCCTCTAATGCAGCTTCTCAACCTTCATTCCCTCCTGGGATCCAGATTCTAATTAAGTGTCCTAAAGATCATCAGTCCAAGCCCCAGTTAAACTCTATCTGGAGGGGGCCTTTCCCTGTAATATTATTTACTCCAATAGCTATCAAGGTTCCAGGAATCTCCAAGTGGATCCATCACTACTGAGTAAGCTGTGGACTACAAAAGACGATCCCAACAGGTACCTAGAGAACCCCCCCACACACACACACACCAACTAACCTTCACCCTGATAAAAGATCTATGACTCCTTTTTACTAAAACTTAACCGAAATATATGAGTTCTACTTGGGACCCACAAATTTCCTTTTACCCTCTTCCTCAACATCAGTGCCCTCCTATTCTTAGAATTTTGAATGTATTAGGATTTACAGTAGGTATTATACTATATATCATTGACTATAAAATGAATAGTCTGAACTTTTTCCTCCTCCTGTCAAGCTTTAGTTAAACTAAAGGTGCTAACTCTTTTATAAGTTGAGCCCAACACCATGCCCAAGAAGTTAATTAGACTAATTGCCAGATCTGTGAATTAATGCCTCCTTGTAGCACCTCAGGGCTGTCCTGGTGGGATTCCTCTTTGTAAGTACAAGAGTGGCTAGCCCTACAAAGATATATCCTAGAAGAATATTGGGCTACAGATGGATGCTATAAATTCAGGAATTGGTGGAATATATCTCAATGACATTGAGGATGTTTCCCCTCCAGGATGTGGCTGATGCTTCACTGAGGGAGCTACTTTTGAACAGACAAATGAAATACTTCTGGGAGCTGCAGGGGCAATGGGCAGCCTCTCTAACCAATCCTGCTAACATTGCAAATTTAAAACACCAATGGACAAGACGAGCCTTCCATTGGTGTGATCACCTGGCCTCTATATTTATTCTTTCATTAAGAGTTGAAGAGGTAATTTGTCCTGTAGAATCCTAAGTACACACAAGGACTCTCAATGACACAGCTCAAAGAATAGAATTGTTAAAGTCAGAAATCACAAAGATGAGATAGGCTGTACTCCAAAATCAGATGACTCTTGATGTTTTAACTGCAGCTCAAGGAGGAACGTGCTATCGTTAAAACTAAGTGTTGTGGGCTGGGGATGTGGCTCAAGCGGTAGCGCGCTCACCTGGCATGCGTGTGGCCCGGGTTCGATCCTCAGCACCACATACCAACAAAGATGTTGTGTCCGCCGAGAACTAAAAAATAAATATTAAAAATTCTCTCTCTCTCTCTCTCTCTCTCTCTCTCTCTCTCTCTCTCCTCTCTCACTCTCTCTTAAAAAAAAACAAACAAAAAAAAACAAACAACAACAACAAAAAAAAAAAAACAAAAAAACTAAGTGTTGTGTATACATTTCTGGCAATCCTGGCAATATTTCTGGTATTGCCCAGGTTGGTAAAACTTAATTATCACAGATGGAGGACTCAACCCTGTATTTTCTAGACTATTGGAATCATTTATTTGGCATCTCTTAGAGATGGTGGAAGGGCCTCCTCATGACTTGTTTTTAAATCATTCTAGTTAGTATTTCATATGTTGCCTTGCCCATTGTCCCCCAGTACTACTTGATAATTGTTATTCCCCAGCTCCTATAAGGAAGATAGCACACTGATCAATAGATGACTCCTCCTTCTACTACGGACCCTTGGACCATCCTCACTCACCTGGAAGAAAGCAAGGATTTGGGGTTTCCTTTCCCTAAATGCTGCACCTTTCATCAGGAATCAGCCAGAATTAGTCACAGTCAATTAATCTTAAAGAGTTTAGGGGTTCTTGTCCTCGAGAGGGAAATGTTAGGTAGATTAGTTAGCCATGAGCATTTAGGTAGAGGGAGATATTAAGCCCATGCATCAAGAAAAATCCAAGATCCATAAAACTGAAACAGCAGGGAACATTATCTAAACAAGAAAACATTTGGGAATGAGAGCTGAATGCCCAACTTTCCCCAATTTGTGGAGAATTATAACCCCTTGAAGAAAGTATTACTTAAATCCCAGAGACTCTAACTGAAACATATAAGCATCAGAGAAGTGGGGTCTGGTATATCAAGATCTCCCTCACAACCTGTTTCCGGAACAGTGTCTCCATCCTCTCTTGTGACCAAGTTCCTAGAAACTTCCCTTATGATAAAACTATGTCACAACTACCCAATCACCCCAATAATCAGCATATTGAGACCCTCATGAAGCAAGTTTGCTGAGGGCCATCCAAAGGGTAATAAATCCATTAAGGGGAACAGGGAAACTGAGGCAAGAACAAGAGACTCAGTTTCCTTAAAAACTCCAACCCTGTGTGCACACTGTCCTTTCTTGGAGGTGGTCTGTGCAGACCCCATGCTGTATGTTACCTTCACTTCTCACTCTATTAAAATTTTGCTTACAACTCTGTGTTTTGCTTGAATTCTTTTCAGTAGAATCACAAGAACCATTACCCAAGGACTATGGTGGTTACCCTGGCTTAGCCTGGCAGGCGTCCAGCCATGAAACAATTTGACATAGTCTTTTTAAAAACCATTTTATTAGAGTATTATAGTCATACATAGTAGTTGGGTTCATTTTTGACAAAATGGTACATACATGGATTAGGATTAAGGCAAAAATGATCAAAGAAATAGGTGAGCACTAGGAAAAGGTAGTATAAAATGGACTCCTCAAAAGGAATTCTCTTATTCCTTCCCTTCCCTAAATATCCCATCGCAGAAATGTATGCAAGTATCAGGCCGGTCTTTTTCTTTTTCTTTCCCTTTCTTTCTTTCTCTTTCATTTTTTCATTCTTTATTTTACTCTGCTTTTTACTCTCTTTCTTTCCTCTCTTTCTTCTTCCCTCTCTTCCTTCCTTCCTGCTTCTCACTCTTTTGCTTTCTCTGGAAGTGGGGGTGGGGAAGCTGCATGTGGAGGGGAGAAAGGCTGTTCTGTGACTGACATTGATTTTGCCTACTGTGACTTCTGTACAGCTGCGCTGGGCTCTGGAGTCATTCCCACATTTTTCTTCACTTTCCCTTCCTGTCTTACAGTGGTGCTGGTTCTTATGGGTATCCATCTCGGAGATACACAGAGGCAACGACTCCTCAAAATCCATTAGAGATAGAGAAGTTGTTACCTAATGTAATCAGAGCATCCCCCCTCAAATTGTAAAGAAAAAATAATCTTCAGAATAAAATGAGAAGTCCAGACAATGATCTCATCAAAATGTGATACTTATGAATCCCCTCCACCCCCATGCAAGCTTGTACCTCAACTTTAGGAAGCTGGTGGGTGTGTGCAGAACAGAGCTAGAGAAAAGAAATATAAAATACATTTATTATTCAGGAATTAAAATAGATTGAGAAATTTCTAGTTAAAGTTATTTTTAGAAAGTGCATGCATATTGGTATGTGTGTGTGTGTATATATTTTATATATAAATTATATGGATGTACATATATACAAGGACATATTGCCAATGGAATATTTATTTACCTGTCAGAGATAAGCAATTGACAATGACTGTCTCTTAGACATTTTAATAGGAACCATCACAAGTAAATCAGACAAGTTATTTTGGGTATATTTGTGGTGATTTGGGAGTCTGGCACAATGTCTGAAAAGGATTGCCTGCCCTGAGCCCATCAGACAAGGTGATTCTCACACTAGACAATCTGAGAGTTTCAGTTGTTCTTTTTTATTTATTTTTGTCTCACAAAACCACACCCTTTTCTTACCTAACCCCTCTCTACCTAGGCTGAAAGTGCCAGGGTTCTGCTCCTTCCCCTCCCTCCCACCTCTCTCCCTGTCTTTAAAACCCCAGGGAACCGATGTGATTTGAACCAGTCTGTGATTTGAATCCCTAGATTGCTCCAGCAGTGAAACTAGACAGATTAGGAGCTGGGGCACATTTGGCAGAAAAGCAGCTCTTTGCTTTCTTCTTATGCTGCTTCCCCTTCCTCTTTTCCCAAATAGATATGTAAACACATGTATTTTCCTGTTTAAATTGAGCGAATTGGTCCTCTGCCTGTGCCTTGATTTAACTATTGGGCTGAGTCTTGCTCCTCCCTTCCCTACTCGGATAGGAGCCACTAGGATCTGGAGCCTGAGCTTCCAAATTGGAGCTGGCCTCAGGCCAGGTGACCTTTTCTTTGTAAGTTTCTTTCTTAACGGGGGGAGTGGTGGGGGGTGGGATCTGTTGGGTGTTGTGGTGGGGGGAGTGAGGAAGGGAGGGGCTGGAAGAGAGTAAAGGGCTGTTGTTAAACAGTTTCTTACCGTAAGAGGGAGTTCAGACCTAGATCTTTCCAGTTAATCACACAACAAACTTAGCTCATCGCAATAAAAAGCAGCTCAGAGCCGACTGGCTCTTTTAGGCACTGACTGCGAACAGGATTCTTTCACCGGGGCATCTCCTCCAGTGGGACCCACCAGCGCGTCCCGCAGCACCATGTGGGTGACCAAACTTCTGCCAGTCCTGCTGCTGCAGCATGTCCTCCTACATCTCCTTCTGCTTCCCATCGCCATCCCCTATGCAGGTTAGTTTTTTTTTTTCTTATTATAATTATTATTTTAACTTTGTCTTGCTAGCCTTCCCCTTTCCTTCTAACACACTCTCTCTCTATTCCCAGCATCCTGGCTTAACTCAGTGTGTGGTATGGGTTTTCCAAACCTCTCATTATGCTTTCTTTTGACATTCTTTTTCTGTTTGAAAAGCATTTAAAATGATAATTAACATCCCCAGAACACCCCTTCTTCCCCCTACCCCCACCAACCCAGCTTCATCTCATTTAGCCTAACAGTTGTGAATTATGGGATAAGAACGAAGTACAGAGACTGGCTGGAACTTTGTTGGTTTGGACAAATTAAAAAAGCTGAAGAGTCTGGTCCTAAGAGGGGAGAGGAATGGTCAGTCCAACAGAGACTCAGCTTTTTCCAGAGGACAATTTTCCAAGACAATTCACTACCCCACATCATCTAGTCAAGATACAGAGCCAAATTATGACGTTATACAGGTTTTCCTTTAGAGCAGACAAATTAAACTCAGATTATATGCATTTATAAAAATGAAAGAGAAAGCCTCTCTTCTAAGTTGTCATTCTTTCTGGGCATGGAATGCCTGCCCCCTGAAACTGCAGTGCCTGGGAGGCAAAAACTGTGTGTGACTTAGATCAAAGATGCAGTATTGCTCCTTTCAGGCTCCTACTTTCTTCCTTGGATTTGCAGGTTGCTCAGGAGTTGCTTGGGCATTCAGAGTGCCTGGAAGTTTAGAGATCTCATTTTATGGTGTGGGAAGTTTTCTCTTGTTATCAGGACAAGAGGAAACATCTGTATTTGGTTGTATTATCATTGTGGTGACTGGGGTGCCAACAGTAGAAGGCAGTGAACATCCAGGGTAGGCACAGGGGAATAAAAGACTGGAACACATGCCCAGATGGCAGACATGGCTTTGTACAATGCAAAACAGAACTGGCTGAATCTCTTGAGATAAGTAAAGTATGAAATTTATCAGACTTCTGATCTAGTTTCTGAGATAATACAATGGTTGAAAACTTCAAGAATTTGCTAAGTGATAAGAAAAATTATTTAGCCTACCTGGCTTTCTTCTATTTGGGGAAGTGGCCCTTTTGGAAAATGAAACTGTTTGGAGCAGGTCAATTTATAGTCATGTAGGTAAGATTTGTGAGGAGGTGAGAAAGAAATTCATGCACATCAAGCAGTTTATCATTCTTGAGATGTGTCATGTTAAAATGCATTCATATAAGTCATTGCTAGTTTAGGGGATGTTGAGCAAAAGTTGAAATAATGGCTAGTGTTTTTGATAGCTTTCCCTTTAAAAGATTATAATTTGTTGTGCTGAAGTAGAATAAAAGTTACCTGAAATCATCTGTGTTAATGCAAGGAGAGCACAGTGTGGAAAACCCAAACAGTAGATTAACCATAGACAATGTCTATTTGTTTTTGGCATGCATTACGAAGTTTTGGCAGGAGATATACATTTGTAATTATATTTCACTTTGGCTAATGTTGAAATGACTGCGTTTTCTGACTATAGGGAGAAAGCAGCCCAAGTGTATGCTGGCAGGCAAGGAGAGGCCAGTTGAGAATTACAGATATATGTTATGAATAATTCCTGAAGTGGATAATGCTAAAATTATACTCAAAAGAGGCCCGCCATTTTGGGGTGGCAAATTTAATTTGATAGTTAAAAAAAATGACTTCCACAATGAAAACTGGGTAGCCTTCTTGCAGCGTATAAAGCTTGTTCTTTCTTTACGTATTTTAAAATTGAACATGTAGAGTTGTTGTTACTTATTTTTGTTTTCATTGTACTTTTTCATGTATTATATCAAATTAGCACACTGTTAGAAAAGAAGTGGGTACTGTAAGTTCACAGCAATGATGAACAGAATGCATCATGGAGATGCTTTCTTGAAAAGTTTCTTAGGAAATATTTAATGTGGTTGATCCAAGTGGTCCTTATTGGAGTCATTGGAGATTGAATGACCTTCTCTTCATTTCTACTTACACTGGAAACAAACATCCAATCTTCTGTAACAAAAGAAGCATTAAATGTGTACCTAATGTCTAAGAGTCTTTGGGTAATATAAAGATAAACAAATGGGGAAGGGACCTATATTTTTTTAAGCAACTGTTATGGAACAAGTTCTAAAGTATATTTTATTTAGTTCTAATAAGATTGGCATTATTGGATTTATTTTACATGGAAAAATTGAAGTTTAAAGACCTTAATTGTCTTAATATCTTTGTTAGTTAAGAGACAGAGATCAGATTCCACCAAGTCTATGTGAATGAAATGTGTAATTATTTTTCTTTTACTTATATTGAAGCCAGAAGCAGTAAAATCAAAAGAAATGTACTTCTGAAATATCGTTTGGCTAAGATAGGTTAAAAAAAAAATCCTCTGTTTAGAAATGCTATTATACTATCATTGAGAGTTCATTCCTAGCTTAGTGAATCAAAGCAGGGTTAGGAGGTATATGGTATCCAAAAGTATGAAAAATGAGTGGTACCCTGGTTAGTACCTATGCTAGGAGGACAAAAGTGGCTAAAAGTGTAGAGGTGAGAAAGTATCGCCATTGCCCCAGAAAGACCACCACATGGGAAGTCACAGTAGGCATTTGGGAATCTGAGGGGGAATCTGGCCTGTGACTGGAACAGTGAGATGAGATAGAATGAAAAGCCTACAGGCTACAACATGTGGTCTCTATAGTGAATATTGTGGGCAGCAGGTGAAAGCTTTTTGACAAGATGCTTGTTTTTGACAAGATGCTTGACTGAAGTCCTACTTCAGTGTGGTTACTTCAGTTGCTATGTGGACAGAGTTGAAGGCAGAAGTGGACAGTGACATCAGAGACTAGGATGGGGTTTCTATAACAACGAAACCCTGAACAAGGAAGGAGATGGAGAGAAATATCAAGGAGGCGTGTCAAGCCCCACCGATCACTTCACTTTATAAATCTCCATGGAAGAGATTATATATAATACTGCTTCTCAAAAAGCTACATTTGGTTTAAATCTGACCAATCTCCTTTTGTCATCCTTATTTGTGATTCGGTTACCTTTTCTAAAGAAGGGGAGATGATTGTTGATTGGTGACTTCTGAGCTCTGATTCTAACAGTGGAGATGGGAACTTTTATTTGTGATTCTCATCTCCAGCCACAATCCTTTCTTTCCATTAATTCTCATTATACTTTCATCTTAACATCTTGCCACTTCAAATTGTTAATCACTAATCATGGAGGTAGGTTTCTCAGAATATGTGGAGCCAAATTCCTGCTTCTCTTCACACCCTGCAAATCCTTTCCTTGCACAATTTTCCTTTGAAGTCAATGGTTAGTCCATATAGAGGAAAATATATGAGGTACTGAGAGAAATGAGTGTGAAACCCTGGGACCAGAGGGAGAAATGTGTCTTTCTTCAAGCACCTTGATACTTTTGACCCCGCTTTCTGTTTGTAGGTTTTCACTAGCATCCTAATGATTTCAAATCTAAAATAGGGACTTTAGGTTCTTCAGGAAATATAGCTTACAGAATATTTTCCCATACTGGGAGAAGTTTTTTTAAAAAAAGAGTTATGATTTAAAATACAGGAAAGCATGACAAATTTGCAGTGATCTCTTACCCTTTGATTTCAATTCAATATTTTGTTTATAAACTTCAACTAACAGTCACACACAAAAATAATAGGAAAAAATCTGATCCAAAGATATTTTTGAGTTGCTTCCCAAATGAAGCTTGGTTTTTAACTGTTTTCGGTAAAACAAGCATCAGTTGTTAATACATATGGAAGGCAAAGTTGCAACTATTTTCAGCAAAGAAATTTTATTTTCAGATGATGTTTTCCAATGACTTATGCTTTGAATTTTCTCTTATTGAATGAGTGATTGATTTTATAGATACGTGGGTGTCTGATATACAACTAGCTTGAACTTTATATTTTTGGTACTTAGTTACTGACCTAGAGTAAATGACTTATAAGGCAAAGTTTATATGCCAGGAGGAGTCAGTAGTGAGGAGGGAGGCTTGATATCTGGTTCTGACTGTCCCTGCTGAGCTTTATAGCCCCAGATCAGCTTTTTACTTCTATTTATGATCTAATAAATGAAAATTAGAGATTGGTTTGTTTTTCAGAATACTTTTTGATCTTTAGCCATGGAAAACTGACCGGTAAGCAAGAATAGAGTATTTTATGTGGTTCAGCAGTAAGACCTTTCAATAGGGCAGCTGAGGATCTGTAGAATTGAATAAAACCAAGAAATTCACAGTGACCCCTTTTTTTCAAAATAGTCCTCATGTCTTATGTTCATATTGCATGGTATTAAGAAAGCAAACCAGACCCTTGATTGGGAGTTCAATTTTATGATAATTACTAAACTGTATTAGGAATTTCATTTTGTCTTAGACTTTTTAAATGTATTTTTAAGCTCTTCTCTTACACTTTGACATGTTTAATAAATACATTATAAATACATTGTACATCAGTAAAAATTTAGTCAATGGAATTCATTTGAGAAATACATATCGATTTTCCATCTTGGTGAACAGTGTTTTTAGTAGATTTTTCTCCATCAACCAACTAGTATTTATTTCTGGGAAATATTCAACCTTGCAAAAGAAATCGAATTATTATGCTATGAACTATTTCAGATCACCAAAGAAATAGTGATGTAAGATCAAAGGAAGTGAAGAGTCTAAATGGAAAAACTTATCTCTGATTAACATGGTCTGTGACAGAAACCAAACTTTGCAAAAGAATTATGTCTTCTTTGTTTGACAGAATAGTCGTTTATTTTCTGATGTCAGAAATTAAAGGATAAAATTTCTTTACTTTTTTCTTTTTTGATGCTAGGGACTTCAAAACAAAACTAAAAATTTGCATATGCACATGGTTTTTATCAAATTTATAAATTTATTTCCAAATACTTATTTAATGAGTATAGCTTAAATAATTCATTGTCATTCACTATTAATGTATTTTTCATTTTGTAAAATAATTGGTACATTAATGGTTCAGGTAGTTAAATCATTTGGCCAGAATTATCATCTCTCTGCCAATGTTATACAAGGTATTTGGCCCCATTTTCATTAAATAGCATTGATAGATCATTTGGTTGATTGAATTTTTATGTTAAAATATCTTTTAACCTGTATCTATTGTACCATAGCCCCATAGCCATTCTATCTTATAGGGCAAAGAAAAGCAAAAAATAAAAATAAAAGGAAGAAGAAAAAGAAAAATGAAAGCACCAGTGTTTAGGAGATTGTTTTAAAGTTTTACAGAGAACCAAAAATTTAAAATACCTTATGCTTTCTCTATTTATTGTGGACTTCAGGTTAAGAGAGACTTTAATAAATAGCATCTGCATGTTTAGTAAACCAACTAGATCCAGTTGTTTCTGGCAAACTCAGGATGTGATGCCATTCTTGGTACCTCACTCTGCTAGCCAGATTTCCAAATTTTCTGCACAGAGTATTTCACCATTTTTTCCTTGACACATTTGTATCACATAAAGATCAGGAATGCATGTCCTGTTCTACCATCCAAGTTTCTTCTGAATTGATAGCTGTGAACCGAATCTTCAATGTTTACAAATCATATTTCCGCAGACATTCTTGACAATTCTTAGATAAAGATGGCATGGCGAGTAGTTCAGAGTGGTAATTCTGAAGGCGGGCAGCTGGATTTTCTATCTGAGATCTTCTAAGTGGGTCAATTAATTTTTCCTTGGTTGTTGGTTTCTTTGCTTTGAAAATGAAGGCATCATTACTGCCTTTGTTATAAGGGTGTTCAAGAGATTGACAGGCAAAGGGGTCCAATCATGTTCATACCTGTTATATGACAGCTGTAATCTATAATTTTGATCCATATTATAAAGATGATGATCATTATTAGACTTGGGAAAACCAAGAATAAAGCAATACGTTTTTGAACTATTAAGTTATCCATAAGATTAAGACTAGAGGATGTTTTGGTTCTGTTTTTCAGGTTTTTAGTAGGAGGGTTCATGTTATCTTAGGGTCTTATATTTTCATGAAGAAAAATGATATTGCTACATTAAAGGATGAAGTTTTACATACATTTGATTTACAGCATTTGGCTTGATCTCAAGACAAACAGTTCAGTGATAGTAAGAGATAATGTCCTGAAGCACAGAAAACATTTATGTTGTAAATGAGAAGAGAGGGATAAAATATGAAAAGTATGAAACAATTTCAAAAGCAGATCAGAAGAATTTGTCCACTGTGTTTTTTAGTGAAAAGTTTCTCACTTTGAATTGTCTTACTGATTAACACTCAACTCACAGAAGAACCAATTTTAGAAAGAAAATGGAAAATTTATTTATGAAGCATGGCATGGTATAGTCTTTGCACAGATGCTTGCTTGCATGCTGGTTGGAGAATATAACTTCTTTAGGGTGAACTCCATCCTAATTACTTAACAACTGTTTCCATAGGGTTATTTATTTATTTTTTTAGCATGAACTGTATTCTTATTTTGAAAAGCATCCTTCACTTGAAAGAAAGAATGTAGATCCATATGACAAGTAGTCTTCTCTTGCTCTTAACTATTCCCTAACTCACTCCACCCCCCCAGTCCTGGAGACCTCATATGTTACTGAATAAAATTGCTGTAGGTAATCTTTAAGCACTTGTTTTTCTATATAAGCCTTACAAGGATTTCTCCTATATTTATTTTTTATTTTTTGCATTAATAGAGGGACAGAAGAAAAGAAGAAATACACTCCATGAATTCAAAAAGTCAGCTAAGACAACTCTAATCAAAGAAGACCCATTACTGAAGATTAAAACCAAAAAAATGAATACTCCAGACCAATGTGCCAATAGATGTATTAGGAATAAAGGACTTCCATTCACTTGCAAGTAAGTTTTTGAATTTCCTTCTTAAGATACTTCCCCAAATATTGTGTACACATAAATGTATATACATTGTAACTGTGTTTTACTTTTTCTCTCTCTCTTTTTTTTGTATTCAAAATATGTACTTTGCCCATTAAACTAAATTGAATTCTAGATTTACCTCATTACAATAGAAGATGTATCTTTCAGTTGAGGGAGGTATGGCTTGAGTGAAAGAGTACAAAAACCACCTTCTAAAATCCAGTGTCTTTGATTTTTGACTTTTTTCTTTTTTTTCTCATCTTATACACAATCGAACTAAAATCAAATTAAATTGACTTTTATCTCTCCAACATTTTAAAAATATTCTATTAAGAATAAACCATTTCTTTTCCCTTGCAAAAGAAGTGAAGAAAATTGGGCAACAGCCAAAATTTACTGCAACTTATACAGTTGTCTTCAGGGATTTAAATAAAAGGTGTTGAGCGAATTAGATAAAAAACTAAAGGGATTGGTGTCAGCAGCAGAGCCTGTTTAAAAGAAGTTAGGGGATAGTGATGACGAAGTCTCACATGAAAAATGATTGAGCATTTCAAGGAGGTTGAAGGGGACTGAACTAGACAGTTTCTTATCTTTTACCAGTCTCCATGTGACCTCATAGGGAAGAATTCCTTACTGCTTTGCCAGTGATCCCAGTGGATAAGACATAGCTTGGGGCCAGAATGGTGATGATTTCATCTCAATAGTCTTCCAAACTGCCAGGAGGAGGTGTATTTCCTTATTCTTCTTTGTAAAAATTCTCTCTTTTCATTTATTTCTCTTCTTTCATTCCCAATTTTATCTCCTTTTAAAAACAGGATTGTGTGTAAAATTCTGAAATTTTTAACCCTAGCTTATTACATTTGAATAGTGACACCGAATGTGTGAACACAGGGTTTAGCAATATGTCATGACAAGAAGTACTACTTTTATCTTGTCAGTCTTCGAGGAATGAACATTATAGACCTTGAGGCATAGGGCATTGCTTTTTCATTACTGTGACCAAAAAAAAAAAAAAAAAAAAAAAAAAAAAAAAAAAAAAAAGTGTCAAGAACAACAGAGAGGAGGGAAAGTTTATTTTGGCTCATGGTTTCAGAGTTGATCAGTCCATGGTTGGCCAACTCCATAACTCTGGACCCGAGGTGAGGCAAAACATATTGGGGGAAGAGCATGGTGGAGAAAAGCAGTTCAAGACATGGCAACAAGGAAGGAAACAGTGGGGAGGAGGATGTGGGAGGGAGCTCTCTGCTTACCAGGGGCAAAATATAAACCCAAGGGCATAATCTAAATGACCTATCTCTTCCAGCCATACATTACTTGCCTAGAGTTATAGCCCAGTTAATCCAGATCAGTGGATTAATCTCCCTTCTTGCATTGTCTCACACATGATCTTCAGGAGGAGGCCTCATATCTAAACCAAAACATGGCCAAAGAAAGTCTTCAACAGGTTTAGACAGAAGAAGGACTATCTCTTTTCTTTTTCTATAGCCAAGCTATTACTTTCAGGGAAATATTTCCTGGTAAGGGCAGTGAGAATTGACTTTGCATGTCTGATTATTTTGCTACAATTAACACAATTATGTTAATTCTGTTTCATTCCCCGACTTGTATAAAGCCTTGAGACTGTTAGAAATAAATTAGGAAAAATTACTTTCAGTCAACATCTCAGCTCTGTAGATTTATCTAGATTTTCTTTTGGCAATTGAATAGGTTGGCATTGTATTTTCTTCCTCAGGGTTTGAAAGGGATAACTGTATTTCATGGTTGATTTTTAACTATAAATCTGAAAACATATTCTCCTTGGTCTAAAAGTAAGAAAAGTATCACTAACACTGAATATTCACATTCATCATTCTTACTTTGTTTTATTTAGTAGAGGCTAAGATGATTTTGCTGCTTTGAAAATGTCATGTGGCCTTATTAATAAATACTCTAATATCTCACTTATATTAAGTTTGAGATTTTCTTATCAAATTCTTGTTGAGTTGTATTTTATATTCAAATATATGTTGACCTATGCAGAAAACCACATGTAATATTGTATATGTACAGACAAGGTTCTTCTGCCCATTAATGGTAAAATTTTCACATGTCACTAAATATAGCAGTTATTTAGAATTGAAAGGATATTGAAATTTGGTTCTCTTTTAAATTTATTCTTTAGTTGGACACAATATCTTTATTTATTTATTTTTATGTGGTGCTGAGGATCGAACCTAGGGCCTCACACATGCTAGGCAAGCACTCTACCACTGAGCCACAACCCCAGCCCATTGGTTCTTAATGAATCAAAAAAACCCTGTTTCCAGAGTTGTCATAGGACTAAAAAGTGATGAAAACCACACTACATTCCTTGGAAAACATCAAGAAAGTTGTGTAAAGTGAGGCAGAGGTATAGAACATTCTCAAACCTCTTGAGCAGGAATCAACAGTGTTGATGTTATAGGAACTGCGTTCCTCTTTGCTAGGTAGAAAGATGACAGAATGCCTGGTTCTAAGCTCTCCAGAAAATGGCTCTCCAAATTCATGAACTGACTTAAGAAAATAGGAGTCTTTTTTCTTCTAGCCATGACTGCCTGGTAATGAAGTTGCCTTCCAGACGTAAAACGACTAGAAAATAGAAAATAGAAAAAAGTAATTTTTTAAAACAATATGGTAATCTAAATAAAGCTCAGATAAAAAACTCTTAAAGTCATATTTGAAATAAAATAAAACCATGTAATTGACAGTCTCAAACACTCCATATGGATGTGTAAAATAACGTTTTAAAATGTTTTTCTTAGAGAATATATTGTTATAATGGAATGAGAGAAAAGTTTAATGAGATTAGCAACTGAAAACTCTGAACTCTGTATCAATACTTTTCTTTCTTTCTTTCTTTCTTTCTTTCTTTCTTTCTTTCTTTCTTTCATTTTTGGTTCCTTTTAAATATATATGAGTGTAGAGTGTATTTTGACATATTATACATACATAGAGTATAACTTATTCTAATTAGAATCCCAGCATTTACCCACTTTTCTAATAAAAAATACTTTTTTTAGCAGTTTGGGGGTATTTATCATTTTGTTTTAGATAAAACTTTTATGAACCAGAACAGCAAAATCTAGTATGATTCTTAGCTATGGTTATGTAGGAGTGACACGTTTTAGCAATTTTCTTTAAGATGATACATCAAAAGCATATTCTCTAATACTTACATTTTTTATTAAAATGCAAGAAAACTTATTTAGGAAATATTGATTTGAGCAAACAAAATTATCTTCACAGCAAGATTTTTATAGCCTTCAATAATCTGTAGTATATCATGACTCACCAACAAGGGATATTATATGTGAAAATCTTTAAACATTTGATTTCAGACATTCTTTCCTAGGAGAATCTCCAGAAGTGGTAATTTGTCTAATGCACCTTAGGAAATACATTTAAAAAATCTATTTAGTACAATTACAAACTTTGGAACCTCATTCCGATTTCTCAAATATAATAATTTGTATGGAACTGCAAATAAAATCTAACTTGGTGGGTATTTAATAAAAAGTCTTCACAGATAACCAGGTAGTTGTGTTACATATTGACATTGCTGGTTGAAGCTCTTATTTTTCTACAAGTAATTTGGAATAACATGAGAACATTGGAAATAGCATTTGATTTGATATGAAATCCACACCTACAAAACTTTTTTTTCCCTCATCTGGCATCAAAATGGTCAGTTCAAAATTACTTATGATTTTATTATGAGTATACAGTAATGCCCTTGTTTTTATATATTATCCTCCTTGGTAAACCATATGCTGTTCTTTCAAAATTATATAAATAGTAGTATTCCTTCTTTTCATTCAGATATTTTTTTTTCAGGGCTTTTGTTTTCGATAAAACAAGGAAACGATGCCTCTGGTTGCCTTTCAATAGCATGTCAAGTGGAGTAAAAAAAGAGTTCGGCCATGAGTTTGACCTCTATGAAAACAAAGGTAACTGACATTTTCCTAAATATTTCATAACAAAATAAAATATGAAATAACACATCTGTCACTTCCTGCCTCCCTGCTTTTCCCCACTGATGTTTCCATTATATGATGTTATTGCAGTTAATTCATCCATTAAGCCTGATGAAAGGAGTACCCTATTTTTAGAATATTTCCCCAGTTTTCTATAAACTAGATGTCCTCCTTCCTCTTTGGTGTTTTTGAAGGGGCATCCCTTAAAACTGGCATTCTTCCTATTCTCCTATTTTAGGAAGTAACTCCTTATCTTATTAGATTAAGTACCCTGTGTTGTGTTGAATTTTTAGCTTATAGACTTTTAATTTTAGGAACTTTGGATATCTAATCTATTATAGTGATAATCATTGATAAAAAATAAAATATGGAGATTCTGGACAAATAAATTGGATCTATACCTAATCATATAGTTTAAAAAATTTTTAAAAGAAGGTATAATTGGGCTGGGGATGTGGCTCAAGTGGTAGCGCGCTCGCCTGGCATGCGTGCGGCCCGGGTTCGATCCTCAGCACCACATACCAACAAAGATGTTGTGTCCGCCGAGAACTAAAAAATAAATATTAAAAAAAAAATTCTCTCTCTCTCTCTCTCTCTCTCCTCTCACTCTATCTTTAAAAAAAAAAAAGAAGGTATAATTAATTTGTACAAATAAAAAATGGTTTAAAGTATTTTTATATTTTTTTAAGTTGTAGATGGATACAATATCTTTATTTTATTTATTTAGATATGGTGCTGAGGATTGAACCCAGTGCCTCATAATTCTGAGGCAAGGGCTCTGCCAATGAGCCACAATCCCAGCCTCGTTTAAAACATTTTTAAAAAGGGATTTAGACTGTATTATTTCTTAATTTCTCTCTTCTGGTGGTCTGATATTGTACTCATGATACATTTACATTGTTCAAAAGCAGAATTATGTAAATTAAATAATAAAATATTAAATAAATATCAATTTACAAATCAAATCTCCCATCATAGAAAACAATAATTATGTATTATGCACATGAAAATAACTTTTATTTTAAAATTAGTGTTTTCAAAAAAACATGATGTGTCCTGTTAAATTTGGTTATTTGATACTATATATAGATTTTTCATGTTGATGGGTTAATGTTTAAATAAAATTAAAAGGAAATTGATGGTAGAAAATAAGGTAATCTTTCTACATATTCTAATAATTCTGCAAATCCATAAACAACTCATAATCTAACCTAAGAGCATTCGAATTCATTCTTTCTTTCAGTTTGTTAACAGCTATAGTACTATTATTTGATAGAAATATATAGCTTCTTAAAATTCAGCTTTCTTGTAATTTAGCAGCTTAAATATTAGAGAAAATATGGAAAATAGTAATAAAACTAATATAATTATCATATATATACATGTATATCACACAATTTTACCTAGTTAAAAAAAGAAATTAATTTTGTTATCTTAAACTTCTGAATTTAAAACAGAGTTTAAGAATCAATTTTTATTTTTAATATTTTCTTAAGACTATGCATGTGAGCAAATCACAATGGCCTGGCTACTTGAGAATATAGACTACTATTCTGTGTTAAGTATAGAGATTGATCTCTGTGGTTATCTATGTTTAATACACTCACAAAATTAAAGCTTCTTAATAGTCTTCCTATTTGTTTTAGATTATTCTGAAATATGTTATTTTGAAAACAGTAGAAGCTTTAGGAAAGACATATCTATGTTATTTGAAATAGTTTACCAGAGTTAATTTCTTACAGATTTAAATGGAATTTTATTTTTTTCTTCAATAAATACAGCATACAAAAACCCACACAATTTTAATAAGGTTAAAAAAAGACACATTTTTACAACATTTTCTTTTGCTTTTTCAATAGACTACATTAGGAACTGCATCATTGGTAAAGGAGGCAGCTACAAGGGAACAGTGTCTATCACCAAGAGTGGCATCAAGTGCCAGCCCTGGAATTCCATGATACCCCACGAACACAGGTAAGAACAGCATGAAGAAAAGAGGATGTGGCCTCTATCTTTTGCCTATTAACAATCTCACATTAGTCCATGTGAATGATTTTACAGTTCTATGAAAACTTGGTCAACATTGCTGAATTGTATGAAATCAAGACTTATGACTGATATTTACCAAAAGAATAACAAAGTTATATTAAAATGTGGCCTGAATTTTCTTACTTTAATGCTTAAATTTATTAATCTTGATGTTTGTGAACAAATAGTGAACATATATGTTATGAGGAAAAAAGATTTTTCCTCTTTTTGCCTTTGAGAAAACACTATATAGCTAAAGGGTTGATAGTGATAAATCAAAGTGTATCAGACTCTGACTTTATGGAGGCTAAGGGTACTTTAACCTTGGTGGATTCCAACTTTGCACATTAAAATCACCTATTGCAAGCCCTTGAAGAATCTTACCATGTGGAGAAACATAGCAGTTAAATCAATCCCTGGGGGGAATGGGATACCAGTGTGTTTTTGGCAGCTCCCCAGATGATTCCAAAGCACAACCAAAGCTGAGAAGCACACCTAATAGCTCATGCCTCAGAATTACTCCCTTCACTATTGTCTAAAAAAGGATAAAGAAAATTGGAAATTAAATGTCCACACTGAAGAGAATTGTGTTTATTATAACTGATGAGTACTACTTAAAGACTGGTAAACATAGTATTCATAGGCTCATTAAATTAAGAGATTTAATCATTGTGGAGGAAAAATATATGTATCTAATACCTACCAGAGAACTAAATATAGCCATGGTTTTGCAAATTTATTTCACAAATAATTTTAACAGGAAATGAAGTTGTTTTAAAACAACTCTCCTCTGGTTAGTAAATACATTGGATGATTCAGTTTCCAATGGCAAGTGCCTTGCTGAGCAGTTTACTGGTGTATCTCACACAGTCATGCAAACATTGTAGTGGGTTTTAGTTCTATTTTATATACATGGTGACACTATAGCATAAAGAACCTAGTGTATTTCTGTAAATAGTAAATAGTATAGTGATAAGCCCAATCAGGATCACTATGTAACCTGTGCTTGTAACAACTCTAGGGCACAAAATACTTGGCTTATCAGTAGGACACAGTCTGTGACACATTGTTGCAATACTAATGATGACTTGGCCTTGATGGATACACTTTTGATTTTATTCTGCTTTTTATTAGCATACGTTTGTGATATGGTTGATTTTGCTTTAGTAAACAGAGATTAGTTATTTGTCCCACATAGAAAGAAAGAGTTCTTTCTCAATAGGACCAAACCCTGATCTTCCCTAGTTTACACCACCTAGTTCAGTGTCCAAGCTGAACCGGTTGACAGTATTTTAATAATAGAACATCCAAATACAATTTTATTTTATTTTTTGGTGCTGGTGATTGAACCCAGGGCCTTGGGCATGCAAGGCAAGCACTCTACCAACTGAGCTATATTCCCAGCCCCATTAATATAAAACTATTTTTTCAAGTTAGTTTGTAACAGTTACATAGAAATATCTTGGAAACTATCTTTATGTTACAAAATGAGCAGTATAATTGACTTTTTCTTAAGGATCTGCATAATGAAGAAGACATTTTATTTAAATAGGTAGATCAAAGTGTTTCACAAACACAGAAATAGCATTTGAAATCAATCGTACCTTAGTCCAAGAGAGTGCATTGAACTGACATAGCAGAGGTCTTATTTCAATCCAGATTCTCTATGATTGTGATTCTTTGCTAGAGGAGTAAATGCGAAATATATCTCTCTGGGAAATGACTTCAAGTCTAATCAGCTATTTATCAAAGAACATTTCCTTGTGGTATAGAAGTTTATGGCTGAGGGGATATTGTAATATTAATCAAATTATTTTTTGTATCCAATGGGAGCAACATTTAATTTTAATCAATTAGCAGCTTATGGAATATCTGCTTGATAGCTTAATGCTTTTAAGTGTTAACTAAACACCAATTTTGTGGGAAATAGAAAAAGAACTATGTTTGTGTCTGAAGGAGTGATTTACTGTTGACTCCCTAAATTGAAATATTTTACAAGTGGCTTAATGAAAAGATGATGATAGATGATGAAATTAGTATAGAAGCTTAACCAGAAAATCAGGTGACCTGATATCTACATCTATATCCTTCATTAACCATCCAGCATTCATTAAGGAAGCAGATGATGGAATACATCAAGTTTCCTCTGAGCATAGTTTATATTAGAAGAAAAGAAAGGGAGGATAGCATCCAGAAGACCTAGTATATATTTCAAAATATATTTGGATATAACCCAATTTCAAATATTTCTTCTCTCCTAAAGCCTTGCTAACAGCAAGGACAGAGTACTAAAAATAGTACGTGTGTGACCAAAAGCTTATTACAGAGCCTACAGACCGGCACAGACCTTGTGTGAAATAGGCTTTTGTAAATATGTGTCACAAGAACACTCACAGGTGAAAAGGCAGGGCCAGCCTTCATCCCTTGACCAATTATGGGATGCTGAGGAAAGTCAGGCTAACCGTCTTGGGACACAAAAGAAAACCAGTTTGGGTAAAAGGTCAAATATACCAAAGAATGAAGAAAAGAGATGCCCCACACTGTCTTTTAACCTCAATGTTCTAAAGAGGCATCTGATATGGATTGATTCAGAATTGTGGCAAGAAGCCCAACTTTTCACTTTATGAAGTCTTTCGGAAAAATTTATTCAAATTTTGACCATATCTTGTTTTAATTTCTACTTTATCTATCTCTCTTCCTTTCTTCTTGTTTTTTTTCTCCATTAAATTATTGATTGACACATTCACTACTTAATAACTTCTCTTTGACTTTGCAAATCCACTAGAAAGATGCATATGTATTTCTCTCTCTCTCTCTCTCTCTCTCTCTCTCTCTCTCTGTGTGTGTGTGCATGCATGGATTTAAAAATTCTCTTTAAACTGTGGATATTGAATATGTGTGTATTGAATGTGTGCTAAAGCCACTAAACTTAATTTAAAAAGGACAGAAATGCAACATATAGTAGTTTTGCTCGTCCCATTTATCCTTTAAATGAAGAAATTAAAACAATAGATAAATTATTTAAGGACCATGTCATACACTAGTCAGGTGAAATATATGAGGCAACAATATGGTTTTGTGATAATAACTACTTATTCTTACCACTCTACTTTTTATATATTATAGAGTTTTGGTAGAATTTTCGTAAGTAAGTTTGACTTCATGAATATAAGAAAGCAAAAGTCAGTTTTGATTGTCAAAAAAAATGAGTATTATATAAATTTTCTATAACAATTTGAGGATAGGCCAAAAAATGAAAGAAAATAATTTCAGGGTGTCACAAACAAGAAAAGATAGACTAAAAAAATATTCTGGAATGATGGAGCTAAGACAATAAAAAAAGTTTTTTTTAAATTAATAACTGTTAGAAACCACTGTGAAATTATGATGAGCTTTAATTACGACCTAATGTTTTATTTTTATTTCTGCACACATCTAATGTTAGTGAAGTAAGGCTATAAACTATCTAAAGACACTTTGGAGTTGCATAGTGTTTATAATATTTAATTTGGTTCATTGAAAATGTTGACTCAATGATAAGTCCTTTAGAATAGGCTATTTCTTTTTGAGCACTAATTTATATTTTCAGAGGACTTGACTCTGGTGTATGTACATTCATGTCTAAATAAAATAATTTTATTGCAAAACATCGCTTGGTACCTGACCTAGGCCTGCATACATTCTGTGTCATAACATTAAAAAATGATTTTTTTTCTTTTTGATTGACACATAATGTCTGTGTGTTTATGGGATGAAACATGATGATGCATGTATATATTGGCTAATGACCAGCCAAAGGTAATTAGCATATCCATTTCATAATTAGAACTTTCACTGAGTAGGGAACACATTTGAATCTTATTTATTGAGAGATTGAAATCCTTGGACTTTAAGTACATGTGGAATTCTGAGATTCTGAGATCAGCAAAGCAGAAATAATTTTTTTTAGCAAATACACAATATAAAGGTGAAAATGAGAGATGATTTTCAAAAAAAAAACTTTTTACTGGTATAATCTACAGATGTATATTCCTTTATTAATGATTTTTCTGTGCAGCCTAGCAGACAAATGTATCATCATTGAGTCCAATTCCATGAGCAATACAAAAAGAATATATAGGCTTTGGCCTGTTCTGATGTGTTGGAATACTTTATTCTGGTAACAAAACTATCACAAAGGCACTAGAAATTTTAGGTGAAGGTAATGTACTGAAGTTACAGCACCCAATAGCTTACTATTAGAAGTTATATCTGGGAACAACAAGTCCCAGTTATAATCAATACTATAAAATTTTTGAAGAGAATAAGCAATTGTGTTCTTTATTATGACATCATAGTGACTACAAGGTTGAATGTGCTTAATCATAGGCTGCATTTCTCAACTATCAATTACTCCATCATCCTTTGAACATCTTAAAACAACCACATAAAGTTATAGGTTATGTTTGTACTCAGTGTGTACATAGTAAAACTAACAGGCTGGGAGAGGTTGCCTTTCTTGCTGAGTGTCACAGTTAGTAAGAGAAAGAGCTGACATTAGAGCCCAGATTTGATTCAGTTTTGTATTCTTTTTTCATGTTATTTCATCAATCTGTTTCTCAATTGTATAGAAGGGGGCGCTAGTCCTCAAAAGAAAAGCAGTGATCAGACAGCTAAGGACCTTGCATAAGCAGGGTAATGGTGAGATGTCGAAGATGATTGCAGTGATTTCTCAGTTCTCTCTTTGGTGGCCTTGCCCAAGCACTTGCTGTCTTCCAGTGGAGCTTCGGAATTGTATTTTTATGATACACCAATTACATGCTTGAGTATTTGCAGCTTAGAAAATCCAGATACTAATAATTCTTGATGTTGAATATGGAAGTTCAGTAAGGAAAACTTTAATAAAATTCAAGTATTTTATGAATATATGGAAATGACAGAATTTAAGATATATGAAAGTATACATAAGAGACTTAAGGGTTTCTTTACTTTCAGAAAAAGCTTACTATTAATTCATAAAATTAATAGGCCAAACATAAAGTTGCATGCTCTTATACTGTAATGATTATCATTTTAAAACTAGCTTTTTGCCTTCGAGCTATCGGGGTAAAGACCTACAGGAAAACTACTGTCGAAATCCTCGAGGGGAAGAAGGGGGACCATGGTGTTTCACAAGCAATCCAGAGGTACGCTACGAAGTCTGTGACATTCCTCAGTGTTCAGAAGGTAAATGAACCTGAATGCCGTGTGGGAACTCTATTCCCCTGTGTAGAACTGTAACTCACATTAAAGCTTAATAGGAGCAAATCAATTACAAATAAACATCTTGTTCGTTCAAATGCAACCATAGATAATTATTTGAGCATTCTTACACAATGTTTTACAATCTGATGATTACCAGATTACTGCACAATAATGGAGCAAGCTATCCATTTGAATTTAAATGTCAGCCTGAGATATCCCTTTGGGGAAAAAGTTAAAAGTGGGCTTACTTACCTGCTGTCTTAAGCTCACCTACCTCCAACTCTGCTTTCATGGATCACCTGAAAGGAGCTGAATGAAATTAGCTCTTTAGCAGTAATGGTAGGTTTGTTCATCCAGCATTGCTTCTGTCTAGATTTGGTCAAAGCTGCTCTGATGTGGTATGTCCAAGGTCTGCGTACCCAGAGGAGAATATAACAGGGGCTCAGTGGAATGAAAGTTTGAAACCCTTGTGTACATTTCATTTAATGAAAATGTGACTAGAACCAAATTGGACACAGACTGGGACTGAGTGCCACTCAGAATAGTATCTGAAGAGATGGAAGCAGTGGGCCCCAAATTTTCTTGAAGTCAGGTACCCTAAACCCATGTCTATATTGTTGTTTTTTTTTTTAACCAAATTCTCACAGCATAAAGAGTACTATTTTTACAATTTCAGTGGAAACTTGAGTGACTGACAAGATGGAATAATAACCATTTCAGTATTGTATGTGGTTTCAGTTTTCTTAGTCATTTGGCTACCAAATAGCTGGGTTTTTCAACTCTGTCAAAAATCTATAATTCTCCAAATCCAAATGAGATATGGATAAATTATTTTAAAAGTTCATTAGGATTTTGAAGTCCTTGGGGGAGGGGAAGGGACTGCTGGAATACTGACCAATTTTTATAATAAGATATTTTACCTGTTTATTAACCAAATATTTTTTTGAAAATATATCCTCCATGAGCATCCTTTTATATTAGGTTTATATATATCAAATAACAAGTAAAGGACATTGTTAGCTAATTGTCACAGAGAAGGCAAATGTGTTTTTTGTTATTAGTTAATTTATAATCCTTGACTTCATGTGGTGGAGCCAGTTTCATCTGTTTGTAAATTCTTACTTTTTATTCCATGTCATAATCTGTTCTATATAACTTCTTCATTGTTTTCTTTTCTTTTAAAAATAATAAACTTATCTGTGATAACATTGTGAACAAGTCTGTTTTGTATGAATAAGTTGTAATTAATATTTGTCTTAAATTTGCACATGGAAGAAAAAAAATCCTATTTTAGGGGAATCTCCACTGTCACAGAGATTGAAAAATCATTGGCAAGGAGTTTTGTTTATTTATCTAAAATTTTTTTGACCTGTTAAAGTGTTTTCAAAGGTAGGTCATTTGATCAAACTTTATACAGTTTAGCATGTATATTACCTGCCTAGTCCTGTGGGAATGAGATTTTCAACCCCTGGTTGATAAGAAAAACCTTTATCAGAATACACTGATGTAGATCTTGATGAAGAGGTGATGGAGAATAAAAGTGTTATAAAATAAGTAATTTTTAAACTCCTATTTTCAGTTACCCTTATTAGAATGTAATTCTGTAATATCCTTTAATAATTTGAGGTCATCCAACCTCCCCAGAAAAGGGCATTGCTCTTTTGTATTAAAGGTCCATCACGTTTTCAGTCACCCCCTCACTAACGGTTGCAGATATGCTCTTTCTGGAAACAATTAGAGGTCTGACAATGGAATAGCCTTCTTTCAGGGGAAATGAATCGACACCTGCCCTGTAGGCTAAACATATTTCAGGGAATGTGAACTGAATCATATATAAAATTCAAGCTTAAATTAAGCAATGTGTTAGTAGGATTTTAATGAAGAGGATTCAAAATAAGCAGCATTGTCAATACATTCAAAGAGAAAAAGAGCTATTTATAAAATGGGTAAAAAAATAGAAAAAAGAATGCAGATGTGATGTAAATGTCTACTAAATACATATATGATGGAGAAATCTCACAATCTGAAATGCTTAAATAGTATAATGGGTGGTCCATTTCTATCTATGGATATTAACTGGCAAGTATTAAAGATTATGAATTAGGTAGTAATCCTCATTTTGTATATTTAAAATTACAGAGGAAAAAATGGTAAACTTTTGGACTATTAAAAATATATAGAAGAGTATGTATATTTAGATTTTTTGTAATTATATTAAACTCTTGATTGAGTGATTGTCTGAAATTTGGCTAGAATTTTGGTTCATAAAATAATTATATGATATCTTGTTTGATATTATTTTCATACAGTTTAAAGCTGAAATATATTAATCACTCAAAAATAACTTCTTTTTCACATTTAGCATCTCTCACAAAGAAGGAGTAAGTTCAAAGAATCTATTGTATAACATGGTTACTAGGGTTAATAATAATGTGTTATATTCTTGAAAAACGAAGATTGAGTTTTAAATGTTCTTAGCACAAAAGCAATAACTGAGCTAAAACATATGTTAATTAATTGCTTTTAGTCCATCTACAATGTATACATGCTTTAAAACATCATAAGTGATAATATATATATATATATGTGTATATATATATATATATAATTTTATATGCCAACATAAGAAAAAACATTACACAATTATGTAAAGAAAATACTACCAATAAATGCATAATTTAAAAGTATAGAAGGTTGAGGTACATAAAATTCCATTTATTGTTTTAGTATTTGGGATTTAAAATGCTCATCAGTCACTGGAACAAATGTCATATTTAGTGATTGTCATGTACTCAATTAAATATATTTTAAATAAATCTTAATCATTATTTTTAAAATACTTTAAAATCCCAAACAACACTAAAATAACTTTATGTGTATAATTTCATATCCCATGTGGAAAAAACCTTAAGAAATAGACTTAAATAAAACAATTTTCTGTAAGTGTGAATTTGTGAAACTATTCATATTTTAATCATTCAGTTTTGCTGAAGAAATTGCATGTATGGATTTTTCTGAGGGAGTACATTTACTGGAATAAAATAAACAGTGACTCAAAATAGATCCAGATACTTTGAATAATTGTTTTACTCTAAAAACTCACAACACATGAGGTTTTATGATTAAGGAAAACAGTACACAATTTTTCTTGGGTTGGTATGATGATAAAGATGTTAAATTAATCCTGATTATATTACAATTTATGTGTAGTTTTTATAGTTTTCTACTATTATTTAGGTCAGAACCATTCTTAGACTATTGAACTGAAGAATAGTTTATGTGATCTAGGATAGTACTTTGCTTTTATCTTTATTTTTTAAGGGGAAGAACTTTCTGGAATGATTAAATAATGAACTGGCAGTGACAGACAGGGTCCAAGGACAATCCTCAACCCCCTTGCACCATTGCATAATTCATACTTTCACCTGTTTGCTTGGGTATGTGGACTTGGTTTCCACCTATACTGTTTTGATTGTGAGCTGTGAAAACTTATAAGATTCTTAGAATTTGCAAAGGTTGAAAACTAAGTTCAGAATTTTGGCCTTCTTGAGTAATTTTTTTTTATTAACCTGAGAGTTTAATTCAATAGTAAAAAAAGGCAAATTTTCTGGTTACTTACCTAGTATAAGTTGACCAATCTAGTTGCTCTCCCATGGCCTTTTTTCTCTATCCTCCAATAGGTGAGAATTCAACAGGAGGGTAACCTACTCTTCTAAAGAATAAGGCAGAAGCTAATGGAGATAATTTTGAATAAGGGAAGAATATTGACTTCCTAAATTATCAGTTTATCTTAAAATATGGCCAGTTAGACTTTTTCAGAAACGTGTAAAAGTATATAGAACAAAAGGAAAATTGGGACAATGGAAAGAACTGTAGACTGTGTGGGTCAGAAGACCTGTGTTCCAGACACAGGGTTGACATTTTATATTTTAGGTAAGTCTCTTAAAATTTGAGTTGTATTTTCTTCATTGTAGCAATCAAAGGATATCTTACATGTTAGCAGTATATAATAAGTAATCAAAATGATGCATATTTTAGCATCTCAGTTCTATCATAGGACACATTTAATTGCTACTCTTACAACTTTCATTGCCTTCCAAAATCTAATTATTTTTGCTAACTTGTATTTATTATTTTTTATCTCATTGGGCCAATAACCACAGCCATAACTCTCTGTTCACTTTATTACAAACAGAACATACTAGTTCATGTTTTCATACCATTTTATTGCAATTTTTCCTTTATTCCTTATCCAGCTCTCATCTATCTTTCAAGATCCAAGTAAAATTCAGTCTCTCTTAAAAATCCAATGCCACCGAAGACTTAGAACTTTAGAAGAGATCACAGTATCTACAAAATTGCTACTTAAAATGAGGGCCCAAGTACCAGCAGCATTAGCATCCCCTGATAGCTTATTATTAATGCCCAATCCAGAATCACTGAGTTAGAGTTTCCTTTTTAACAATATTTGAAGGATATTTTTATGCACATTAATGTTTGGAGAAGAATTGACCTACCACACTCATTCTAGAAAATAGTCATCTTATGGAATCATCTGTTTAATTTGTGTAGCTACCTTTTCCTAAGACCAATAAAATTCAACAAGTCTGAGAAGAGTGTTTTATAATAATGTTCATAGTATTGCTTCCCAGAAAATAACTCTATTGTCTCTCATTAGAAGGATATATACTATTACAAAATGCAGTTGCTGAAGGAAATATAATAGATATATTCTGATTCTTGAGTGTTATTGAAGAGTAGAAATTAGACATTTGGATGCTTACCTTTATGAATGACCATAGCTATCCTACTTTTTAATTCAGTACAAAGGAGCAAACAACTATGATAAATGCTTCATCCTTTTCATTGAAGATATCAAATCATGAATTCTTTTTTTTAAGGGGCACCAAATAAATCTACAGTCCATTCAAATGAAAAGCTGAAATGTGATGATGTATAACCTATTCTGAGCATTTCAATGAGGAATTGACTTTGGCTAACCTGAGCATCCTTGTCAATATGCTCTTGAACCCCTTTGATTTACTTATTGAGTGTATTCTGGGGAATCACAGTATCAAATGAGGGGAAGCTGAATAGATCCCTTGTCTTAGTTTGTGAATTAACCTGCATGAAAAGAAGTAAATGGATCAAGTCAATAGATAGATCATGTGTTTCAGAAAGTTAATAGTTAATGTCCTTCTATGTTGTAAAAATGAGAGGTTCAAAAGTGATGGTTCTAATATTATATTCCAAATTACTACCAATATCCATTAGGCTAGATTCCAGTGGATAAAACTAAACATTGATATCTTTCCCCACTTCAACTAAAGTTAGATGATCAGTAATCACAAGATACAAATGATGTGTCTGGGGAAATTTGCCGGATTCGTAGGAGAGCCAAGCAATGATTTATTTTGCAGGATGCGTGCCTTGCTACAAATCAACCTTCTGTTTGTGAAGTCTCATTTTCAGCTAGTTGATGTGATTCAGAGTTTTCATTGTGACCTAAGAGACCAGCCAGAAGAGAACAATTAATTAACCTCACAAAATCATCAGTAAGATCCTGCATAATTAGATCAGCTTATACATTTTAAAAAGAGTGGGTACAAGGAGTTCAATAGCAGGTCATTTTCTATCCTGTGCTGGATAAGAATGTGAGCTTGCCCAGCCAACATAACATGGATGTTCACTAACAGAAAAGATCTGTGACTTCTTTCTTTCTTTCTTTCTTTCTCTTTCTTTGTTCTTTCTAATCTGTGTCCTTTGAATTGCACCCAATTTCTGTCTGCAACTGGTTCCTTAAATACATTGGTTCCTGATTATTGAATTAACCATAAGAAAATACCATGTACTCATTTTGAATGGTGCAATTACTATATGTGTATTTGAAGGGTGAGTTGAGAGAGGAACACTATTGTGCTAAAAATAGAGACACCAAGATCCTTGCATTTTAGACCAAAAAAGAGAAAAATTTCCAATTGTCCATCTTATATTTTTGGTCTCTTTGTATTGACATACAATTGGACAGTTACTGAAAAATTTTACAGTTAGCATCCTGGCCCTCAGGTGAATCTGTATGAGACTAACATACTTAAACTATATAATGAGTTCCATAGCATGTATTTTATGCCACTATTTATGGACATTAGTCCCTAATTTAAAATTAGGGTGGTTTGTAGGGTTGTCTAAAAATTTGTTTGCTGAGAAATTGATTTGCTGTTCTTTAAATGAAACAGTGGTGTTCTTGAGTTTGCTGTCAGAAACAATTAACATGCCATACTTTAATTTTATTAGTTGAATGCATGACCTGCAATGGGGAAAGCTATCGAGGTCCCATGGATCATACAGAATCAGGCAAGATTTGTCAGCGCTGGGATCATCAGACACCACACCGACACAAATTCTTGCCCGAAAGGTAAAATACCAATGAATCTTGCTTCCCACGAATCTCTGTATAAACTGTTATTTGTTTCATGATAAGATTCCATGAAAACTCTTTGTATGATGTTTTAATGATGGGGCTTGAACATACTTCAGAACTCCCTGAACATATGGTCTTTTTCTGAAAGTGTTGTTGAAGCTGAATATTTGGGAGAGGTGTCTTTTGGGGAAAAAGGATTTATGATGAGGTATATGAGAATATTAGGTATGCTTTTTATTGGTCTTGACTGACTAGTTGAGTCTCTAAAATCAAGAAGGTTTTGGACACAAGACTATATAGTCAGGTACAAAGTAGAAGCAATAACAGAGCTTTCTTTAGCAAAAAGAAAGAAAAAAAGAAAAAAGAAAGACAAAAGACAGAGCCACTTCAGTGATGACCACTTTGATAGGCGCAAACCATGAAAGCACTAATTACTCCTAAATGCAAGCAAATATCCTTCCAGAGCTGCATCTTCAGAGACTTACATTCTGTGGGTCATATGAGTGACACCTGAACTTAGGAGATGTCTCTAAAAAGTGAATGAAAACTAGTGCCAATAATGCATTAGCTGTTTTATCCTGATGTATTTAAAAATGGCGGACAGGGCCAGCTTTTTCCAGGAGAAGGTTTTGAACTTATAGTTGAAAACAACAACAGATTATGTCTTTTGCTAGTTCATTTCACATGAAATGAAGTGGAAAAAACAAAAGAAAAGAAAAATAAATTCTTTATTTTTACTAGAAAGAATAAATATATAAATATTGCAAAGAAAAAGCATCCCTACCTTCCTTTGGAAATTGTTACAAGGTATTTTTACTCTCTTCTTCTATTTTTTTTTTTTTTGTAGTGATTGTTGTTAGTTTTTGCCTCGTTCTTTTAAATGAAATTAAAACTCTTGATTTTTTTTTTAAATGCATGTCTTTTCTTTTAAGTTAGAGCAGAAGGGATGTGGTAGCAATTAAAATCAGGTTACCAATTCAGGACTCTGTTAATTTAAAGGGAGGTGGGATGTGGAGAAAGTGGTGTGATGGAGTTTGTCTCTTGCCCTGGTGGAGTTGAGGGCATGACCTAGAACAGCTCCATTTTAAAACTGAGCTATCATTAGTAACAGAGCAATTGAAACCAAACTTCCAATTGAACTTTAAGCCCTAGAGGAGGACCTGTTTTCTTAATGAGCATTCTATATGCGGTCATGTTTTTTGCAGTCTGTTTCTTAATTGGGCTGTATGAGAAAGGGATTCAGTTGGAATCCGAATTGGTGGACAGGTATACCAAATGGATCTAACTTATTAGCACAGAGGATGATACTCTATTCTTAGTGGAATATGCAGGTAGATTCAATTGTTAATGATCAGCAGTCCCTATAAAGCAAAAGATGAAAAACTGGAACTTTCCCTAGCTAGTATTATCCAAACTAAGTAGAAAGTTATCTTGTGAGCTGAAGGCTAGGTGTGTTCCCAGGCAGATTTACGTGACACTTTTCTCGGTGTGGTTTGCAGATACCCCGACAAGGGCTTTGATGATAATTATTGCCGCAACCCTGATGGCAAGCCGAGGCCGTGGTGCTATACTCTTGACCCTGACACCCCTTGGGAGTACTGTGCAATTAAAATGTGTGGTAAGTTAGGGTCAAATTTATTGCTTCCTTTTCCTCTCACAGACTGGATCTAAGCAGGCGATTATTAGTGAGACAGGTTAACAAGTATTTGACTTGATGCAGGTTTTAATATTTTAAGAATGTGTTATATACTCCTACCCAATCTTTTGAATTTTCAAAGAGTTGTTATTTTGGAAGGGGTTCATACATAAATGCACACATATATTTAAAAAAAAGTATTTGTACATATGGTAAAAATGTAAACATTCTAATGTTATCAAGAAAACAACAACAACAACAAAAATAGTGGAGAAAAAGACCAGGGAATATGCAGAACATTGTAAAGTCACTGGGATACTAAAAGTTGGAACTTTGATTCTTACCTTCTAGTCCTGGATCCTGGATCCTTTCCCTCCCTTTTCTCCCCAGAGACAGGAACATTAGTTGTCCACTGGCTGTGATCCTTTTGGTGAATGACAAAGGTGGCAATGAGGAAAGCTGAGTTTAACTGCAGAAATTTATCCAGCTCTCCTGAATTTATGCCCAAAACTTAGTTTTCCTAGCCTTCCTGTCCCTTTAACTTTAGATATGTAGTCCTCTCTTTCATGGCTAACTCCCATGTTTTTGATCTTTGAAATTATACTGGAGACTAATTAGATATAGACTTATTTTTTGTTTGTTTGTTTTCACGAATAGAGCTCTTATCTTTTCAACTAGAACCTAAAAGCTTTAAGATCAATAGAGCTGTATAAATGTATTAAGATGTGATAATGCTTAAGTTGGCATGATAACATTGCATATAGGCATCATATAGAGAGATAAATATCAGCAACACAAGGTCAGGGACCATAAGTAACACAGTTATGAGAACATGGACAGATATTTGCATATTTCCCTGTAGCAGCCTGATGTGGTTAGTATTCTGAAGAAACGTAACTCAATATCATTCGCGCTATTGTGCTGTCAAGGTGAATCTCTCTTTAGCACTACTAATAAATGGAAATGTTTTGGGCAACTCATAAAGACCACAGAAAGGCGATGTGCATGGCATATGTGAAATAGCTGCAGAATCTGAAAACCTCTCAGAATGAAACAAAATGTTCCAGGGAAACCGAATCATCTGTTTTGTCCTTAAAAAAAAAAAAAAAAAAAGATGACTTGGTGACAGTGTTGCTCTGTATAGATCGAGTTCATTCCACTCATTGACTTGTTTAATCATATTAGTTTTTCTGTCATTCTGAGTCAGTTAGGTTCAATAAACCAGCTGTCCCCCCCCACCTCTCTCTCTCTGTGTGTGTGTGTATGTGTGTGTGTGTGTGTGTGTGTATGTGTTTGGTACTCTTATAACTCTTGTATATAATAAGATAAGAATACACACACATGTTCACATGCATGTTCACCCTATAGCATGATTGTATTAACAAAGATGTCCATATTGCCCTTCTCTTTGGTTCTCAATGAATCCTTCAGATATTTTTTAAAAGAAATTGGGAAATAAAAAAAGAAAATGAATCTGACACTTCCTAAATATTAAATAAGTTTCTTTTCTGTCTAAAGGGGAATTGGTGAATTATGTAAGTAACATGTAATAATTCTGATGGCTGTGTTAAGTAGAGTGTGGTGCTTTTAGGATGTTACTTCTAATAAAATAATATTAGGATTTGTGAGCCAAACCTATGTCTTCCAAATTAAAGTAATATTCTGAGCTTTGAAAATGTTTAAAGATTTATTTATTGAAGGACAACTTTTAGTTTAAGAATTATTTGATGGCTCATTTAGAGATTGGAAAGGCTATTATTAAAATATTAAAATAAACTTGACATTCTAGAAATTCTGAGAGATAAGTTTTTTAAAAGTATTATAATTACACATAGTTTGGGGGTTCATTTTGCTAAATTATACATTTGATCATAATACTCATTCTCCCCATTTCTGCTTCTCCTCCTTCCCATTATTTGCTCTCTTCTACTGATCTTCCTTTCACTCCTTTATTGATTTATTTTGCTTCATAATTTCTACATATACATAAAGGTGAAATTACCTTTGATACATTTATATATACATATAACATGATTTTGTTAAATTTGTTCCATTGTTTCTTTCCCTTTCCCATCCATCCTCCCTCCCTCTTGTTCTCCCACTTCTACTCCACTGATCTTCCCTCTAACTTTAGGATGTTCAATTTCCTCCCCTTTTGTTCTTTCCCTACTGTGCTCTGGCTTCCACAAAAGCAAGAAAACATTTGACGCTTGATTTTCTGAGTTTGGCTTATTATACTTAGTATGATTTTCTCCATTTCCATCCATCCATTTATCAGCAAATGCAAATATTTCATTCTTCTTTATGCCTGTGTAAAACTCCATTGTGTGTGTGTGTGTGTGTACATGTGTGTGTGTGTGTGTGTGTATACATGCCATATTTACTTGATCTGCTCATCTACTGATGGGCATCTGAGTTGATTCTATAATTTGGCTACTGTGAATTGTGCTACTATAAACATTGTAGTGGCTGTATCATTATAGCATGCTGATTTTAGTTCTTTTGGATGAATATTGAGGGGTGGGATAAATGAGTCATATGGTGGTTCCATTCTTGTTTTTTTTAAGTAGGAGAGAGAACATTTTATGAATAGTTTTTCAAATGTTTTGGCTTGCATATGTAATAAATCCTCTAGTACAAAACTGAGAAATTTGGTGGTGGTTTCAATCATGTGTTAGATTTATGTAGTGATAAATTACCAAAAGCTTAAGAGTCTTAAAACAACTTAGCTTTATTATAATATTGCATTTATGGGTCTGGCATTCAGTGACAACTCAAGTGGATTCTCTGTTCAGGTCTTGCAAGGTCAAAATCAAGGTGTTTACTGGACATGTGAGCCCATCTAAGACTCAGCATCTCATTTCAAGTTCACTGATTTTTGGCACAATTCAGCCTCTTGTGGATGTAAGGATGCACAAAGCCTGTACTCTCTAGAAACTTCCCAACATTCCCTGACACGTGACCCTTTCTGCAATATGTCAGTTTACTTCTTCAAGGCAAAAAGGATATTATCTCCAGTGCCTTGGGCTTCTGACCTCTATAAACTCTTTTTCCCCCAAAAAGCTCACCTGATTAGGTTAGGCTCACATAGTTTAGTATCCCTTTTGATTAATGTAAAAATCAATTTATAGCAACTATAATTATACATGCAAAATTTCTTCACCTGTGTTGGTGTAAATAAATCTAATGATGAGTCTCCTTGTATTTAGTCTTTTGGTATTCACAAATATCATCCACACTCAAGGGGAGGTGATTACACAGAACACACATGCCAGTGGGTGGGGATCTTGGGGACCAATTGTAACAGACAATTGGTTATCTGATTGCAACTGATTATTTTGTATTATTAAATTCTTGAAACAACATTCAGGTTGTCACTTAGTCTGGACTAGCTAAACTCATTCTGGGTTTTCAATATGTTTGAAGAAAATAATAGAGTTGCTAATTATTTCACTTTTTCTCTTGAAAGTTGAAGAGGGGTTTTAAAACTTTTGACTCATAATTTGTTACCATTTATTTTAAAAATAAGGTGATTTTATTTACAAAAAGGGTGCTTCACATTGAGTGTCAGTAATTCTTATTTTGATTCTACAAAATGGTTGTGAATAGTAAAGAATAGGTAGAATTTTTTGCCTCATGGTATTTAAGATATGGCAACTATCTTAAATAATTGGTAGGTTGGGTAGGTTGTAGGGTAACAACAGAAACTGGAAGATGATTAGAAAATCTAAATTGACAGGGCAGGATCCAAGAGTAGCCAAAAAGTTGCCATGAGAAACACTGAGAATAAGTAGGAGGAGTGGTCACATCTGACTTATGGTGTAGAATTGTGGTCCTCAAATTGATGTATGTGAAACCCAGGGAACAAAAGACTCTTCCAAGGGTTTGTGGTGTGGACCTATGATGTAGCTTTTTCATCTACATATGAATTATTTCCCAAAGTCCTCAGCATGAGATGCATGTGCTCCTCAGAAGTTTTGAAAGTTCAACACCTGTTTTCCCATCCATATTGCGCTTTCCTGCTTTACTGGATAAAGCGAGAGTTCTCATTCCTCTCAAATTCTACTATAGTACATTGCCCTGGGTTATAAAAATATTAGGGACTAAAACAGATATCTTTGAAAATACATTAAATATATATTTGTGCTGTTTGTCATTATGAATCACTAATAGTTGTATAACTCTATCCACTTGAATCTACAAATATGCACATATGTGCTTTTGTGGTGTGTGTGTGTGTGTGTGTGTGTGTGTGTGTGTGTATGCATAGGCATGCATTTATCTCTTAGAAATGTGTGGTCAAAGGAAATTCTAAAGTTTACTTGCAATATATGAAAATCTTTCAGAGCACTAAGATGAAGAGAGGAATGAAAGACTCTCTAGCATAAAATACACAAAATAAAGGTCAATAAGAAATAGAGTACAAATTAAGGCAGTCAGCAGTAAGAAAAATGAGAAGAGGAAGGATATGAACAGTACTAAAGAGGTAGAATGTAGAAGATATAATGGCAAATTAGATATAATGGGAAATGAATAAGGAAGGAGAATAATTTAAAATATTTTCCAAGTTATTGGATAGATGCATGTATTAGAGACATTGTTTTGAGGGGAAATGTAATGTTTAATTGTGCTTATATTGAGATGGGGTGCTTGGCATCTGTGTACATAGAACATCGAGATTCACTTTTCTCTGTGAGGTTATAGAATGTGAAAAGTAAACAGTGACAGCAAGAACCTTGTGCAGGGGACCCTCGCAAGAACATAAAGAACATGGAGAGGGTGGTTTGTCCCTTTCTGCAGAGCACCCATTCAATCAGTATTTGCTGAGCAGTCATTACAGATCAAACAATTTTCTAGACCTTTGGGATATAGAAATGTACAAAAGGGACCAAGGGCTATAAGAAAATTGGAATTTCAGAACTTTAACAAGAACTAGTAAAGAAAAGCTGACACAATCTTGATAATGAGATAGTCATACCTTTCATAATCCAAGTTTGAATATTGCTCTTGATTGCTTTTCTGCAGACTGAACAACAAATTTGTTCCCATCACTTTGCTTCTGAGCTTCTTATAATCACTGAAATTGCTATCTTTTTAAAAGATATTTATTTTTTAGTTGTAGTTGGACACAACACCTTTATTTCACTTGATTATTTTTTTATGTGGTTCTGAGGATCGAACCCAGGGTCTCGCACATGCGAGGCAAGTGCTCTACTGTTGAGCCACAACCCCAGCCCCTGAAATTGCTATCTTACAACCACTGAAGGATGAATGTTGCTCATTGTCTGCATGTGTGTCCCAAGGTGCATTGCCACAGGCTTCTTAGTTTTCCTTCTTGCTAGATTCCTGAAAAGGGGATATCGACCCAAATTTCAGCAGGCCACAAATATTTCAGCTATATAAAACTTTTAACAGGGTTCTGAGAAGATGAAATTTTAAGATATTGCAAACACAACAAATTTAAACTCCTCTATGGTTCTTGGAATACTGATTTTCTTATGGTTTTCCCCTCTAATTAGTACATATTCCAAATAGCTGTTTGTTGACAACTTTTAAGGGAGAAATAGTATTTGTGGAGAATAATTATGTTTTTCTGAAGTGAACTATAATAGGTCGCTGGCAATTGAAGAGCTCCCTTGTGATTGATGTCTCTTAGAAAATTTCATTTATTTAAAAAAATTATTTCAGACACTTCTTCGATTGAAGTTACCTGTATACTGTTTAACATTATTGGGAACCCAAATTGATTATATGACTCAATAGTTAATATGTTAGAAGTTGAAATGGAAACAAAAAATATTAATTTATTAACCGTGACATTGTAAGTTTTTTGCAAATCCAGAATCTTTGTAAATTTCTTAATGTCATCTTTAATTGAAGACTCCTGGGTATCTTAACATTTGCTTTTGCCTTCAGTCTTTCAGTCTTTTGGGATAGCACAAATCACATGATACCTGGAAACTCTACTGTATAAAGGACAAATGACTTCTTAACATTATTATAGAGATAGTTTTGATCTCTTAGGCCCCTGAAAGGATTTGGGAAGCTCAAGTGTCCCTAAACTCTCTGGGAACAGCTTTATGCTAGGTATGAGACCTAGTAATGCTACTATGGTCCCCTTAGAGCACACAAATCAGGAAACACCTGTTGACTGCTTCAATTCTTCACCATCTCCCCTTATCAGCAATTGTCAGGTTGGAAACTTTTGTCATTACCTTCTTCTCTGATTTTATTCAATAATCCTAAAGTAGGTCTTCTCTGCTGTTTAAACTCTCTTTGGCATGATTGGTACCACCATTTATCTTGCTTAAAAACCAAAAGCCTAGAATAATACTAGATGTAGCTCTTTCACCTTCAATCCATCACCAAGAGCTGCCAATTTCTTCTTTTATGTAAGTACCCTGCAAAAATGGCTATTTCAGGTCATTACTGTCTCCTTTATGCAGGAGAGTATTAGTTTTCATTGTGGATATTTGAACAGTCGTCTGAGTTGACTTATCTCTATATCTTCTGTTTTCCCCTCCCATCCCTTCTCCACACTGAAAAGAGAGTGATATTTTAAAAATCTGATGCTAGTATTCCTCATTCTTAGCACACACCGCACAAACATACATGACTACGAAAGACACTTCAGTGATTTCCTTTGATTCCAGGTAAAAGACAAAACTTTGATGGCTCTCCCACATCTCTAATCTACAGATGGCCTCATGTACCATCACCTTTCTCTCTGTGCTCTCTTGCTTTGTTTCTAGCCACAATGGTTTTATTCCAATAACTTATATTTTTCATGATCTCATTATAGTTTCTTTACCCTTGCTATCCCTTCTGCCTTGAAAAATTTTGTCTCCCTTCCTCACCTACTATACAGCTACTTATTATTTAAAGTTTACCTTACCTATCATTTCTTCCATTATTGGATTTTATGTTTTATTTGTCAAAAGACCTTTATTTTTACTTATTTATATGCAGTGCTAAGAATTGAACCCAGTGCCTCACACATACTAGGCAAGCACTCTATCACTGAGCTACAATCCCAGCCCCATTATTGGAATTTTTAATTCAACTACCTGACTTGGTCAAACCCATTGTTTTATATTCATAATAATATAAACCTCTCCCATTTACTGCTCAGAGCCTTGATTTTAAATTTATTTTTATTTTATCTTTTTTAGATTTTTTTTTTTTTTTTTTTTTTTTGGCTAACAGACCTCACCACCAAAAATTTTAAGCTGCAACAGAGAACAAGTGTGTCCATTTTTTTTTCTTTTTTTTTTGGTCTTCTGGTGTGTATCAAATTGCCTCAGGCATCACGGGAGTTCAATAAATATTTATTGAATGAATGAATGCTACTTTCCTGGAGGTTTTTCATTTTTAAAAATTTTATGGTATTTCTTTTGAAATTCTTGATTTTCTTACAGAAAAATGAAAGGAAGATTTGCTTCAAACTTTTCTCCCCTTGCCTTAACTCATCTTAGGTTTTATGCTTTCCTGGGCTAGTTATTCATTTGCTACTTGTTGTCTTGATGAACTTTTATTTTTAACCACCAAAAATAGACAAGTCTTATTTTACCTCTCTTTGTTTCTTCTCCTTCCTTTTTTTTTTTTTAAATGTTTCAGACACTTAGGTATCCAGAGCAATTTTAGAGGTATGTCCTAGGCAGAACTTTTATAGCAAAGGTTTTTATTGGAGGCATTGCTGATTTGTATCAGCCATTGGCTGATTTGTATTTCTCTGAAGTTGAAATATTGAGCCTAGTCCTAATGTGATTATATTTTGATATTGGAATGTTAAGAGGAAATTAGTGTTAAATATAATTATAAGGATGGGCCCTAACTTGGTAGGATTTATATGGCCTTATACTGAAGGAAAAGATATTTCTCTGATTCTTCATCATGTAAGGACAAGGAAAGACAGAAATAGAGCTGAAAACGAGGATCCAGTTGACTAGCACCTTGGTGTTAGACTTCCCCGTCTCCAAAAACGTGAGAAAATAGATAACTGTTGCCTGAACTACCAAGCCTGTGGTACTTTGCCATGGCAGCATGAGCACATTCCTCTAGGTTTGTTGCCATTGTTAATAAATAAGAAAATTTCTCTTAGTAAGAATGAATTTCAGCCTCATTTAAAGAGAATATTGTTATCTTTCAAAATTCAGTGTTTATGTATATTAGCTAAATAATTATAACAAACTACTTTCCTTCTTAGAGAAAGCTGATTATTTCATTGAGTTTTATTAATTAATCCAAGGTCAGAATAGAGATTTGTAGAAAATCATATAGCCTCTGAGTCAGGAAGAAATAATACTATCAACACCCTTTCTCAAGGGAAAAATCTTTTACTTGGATGTCTTTTCCAAGTCATCTTCTAAGGAATAAGATTATAGAATTGAAGACCTTTCATGAAAGTCTGTCTCCTGAGCATTTTATAGCAGAAAAGACTTGGACACAGTCCAGGGAAAAGTTTCAGATATGAATCCCGGCTTCACATGGAAAGCAAACGTGCAAGCAATTTGAGGTTTGTATATTGGAGGTCTTTACTACTTTCCCATGTCAATTTTAAAACAAAAAAGCTCTTTAAATTTACTCTTAGCCTGATCCTGCCCTTTGTGGCCCAAAGAGCACAAGAACTGTTGATGGGAGAGTGGCTTATATATCCTTTACTTGCTCTCCAGGGACTATCACAAAGCAAATCCTGTACTTTTCAGTAGCTGGGAGTAAGAAGCAGTGACTTGGATTGAACACCTCCAAGAGATAAGAGATAGTCAGGTATTTGTTCACTGGACTGTGAAGTAACTTGCTCTTAGCTATAGAAAAAAGAATAGCAGCAGCTTATCTCCATTTGGGAAATCTGAATTTTCTTTTATCAGAGTTGGGATGTGGGGAAGGACTGTAAGAGTAAGGATTTACTTATATCCCTTATAAAACTTATTGAACCCTGGGTGAGGCTCTTTGTAACATACATGTGCACTTGTTCTCTCAAGCTGCCATTCACAGATGCCATCAGGGCCACATGGCCTCTTTGCGAGGCCTTGGCCAGTCCTTCACAGAGAAAACTGATTAGATTTATTGTTTGTGATCTTTCTACTGATTTCTGTCTCTGCAGGGTAGCGCGTGTCCCAAGAATTAGATAATAGTTAAGGCTCTTTATCTACTTTATATACATATTCAAACTTTTAAAATCCCTTCAAATATGATAGTAATCAAATAATATAACATTCATATCAGCAAAGCAAAGTATTCTAAGAGGCAACCATTGTATTTGTTCATTTACTAACAGGACAGTGAAAAATTTCAATAGCAAATGTTGTTTTCCTTAAAATATTTCCAGACAGAAAACTTCATGTCAATCATCAAAGGAAAACATTTCTTCACTCATGGGCCATGGAGGATCATATAAATATCTTCACATCTGCTTCCAAAGCATGGCCACCACTGACACCCCTGGCATAATATTTTATCTGTGAGGAACTCTCAGAAGAGTTCCTGATATTTTCAGTGTGAACTTGATAGAAATACTTGGAAAAATATTTGTGAATATGGGGATGCTGCATTTGAAAACATGTTGCTTCATCTCAACTTGATTAACTTCATCTGATGTTTGGAGAAGTTTCTGTACTTCTTTAACACTTAGTTTGGCCACTAGAGACTCTTTAAAACCCTCCCTTGTTCATGTCTCATGTTAAAAGATTAAGTGCAAAGGAATGCCTTTCCCAATATTTAACAGCCCTCACCAAATCAATTATCCTGAAATATTTGTTTTGCTTTTGCACCACGTTTTGATATTTATACAGTAGGATAGCAGAAGGAATCTATTTCACTGCAGTTAAGGAATAATTCATTTTATTTGGATAGTAAGTATGTGAGCAGCAAAGATCAAACATTTATATCATGGTTAAATGGTCTATGGAGAAATCATTCACCATGGTCCTCATTAGATAGTATTTATTAAATAGCTTCATGAAGTCTCATCATAACTTTTATTTATCAAAGATTTAGTAAACTATATAAACTAATATTGTACTTGTAATTATACTAATATATCTTTATTCACCTATATTATTTATCCTACACATTGTCACTAGACTTATGGAATTTTTCTTTATGAAGTTGTTTCTAACAGCTAAATGTTCAAATGAGATGAATATAGAAAACATTGATTCCAGCAGGTACTTTGTTCTTATAAATACTGACTGAATAATACAAGTTCGTGGTCAAAATCATGAGAAAATATTTTCAATGAATTAAAACACAAGAAAAAAAATAGAAGTTAGCTGGGCTAGGTGGCACATACCTGTAATCCCAGAGGCTTGGAGTCTGAGGCTTGAGAATAGCAAGTTCAAAGCCCGCCTCAGCAACTTAGTGAGGCCCTAAGCAACTTAGTGAGACCCTATCTCAAAATAAAAATAAAAATAAAAAAGGGCTGGGCATGTTGCTCAGTGGTTTGGCGCCCCTAGGTTTAATCCCCAGTATAAAAAATAATAATAATACATGTGTGTGTATAATACATATATATTACATGTGCATATAAAGGTATCAAATACTTTTAAAATAAGATGAAAAATAATACTGTTAGACTTTATTACATCTTGATGAAGTTTTCTTACATCTTGATGAGAGTTAATGGAAATTTATTTTACTTGGTATAATATTGTCTTGCAATTCATATGCAGTAATCCTTAGTATTGTGTAATTTTGGAAATTCCAAAAAAATTTATTTTCTACTTCCAAATTAGAATATGTCAAATAATTAGAATTCTTTCATCTGAATAGAAAATGCATCTTTGTATTTAACCTTGTTTACATACTTTGTTCTTTTTAGGGAATATGTGGTGAGTCTTTATGTTAAAGGCTTTAAAATATGTTAATGAAAGCTTAGAAAAAAAGTCAGCATAATGTCTCAAGTGATGAAGATTTTTTATAGTTACTCTTTATAAAATTGAAAATTTCTAATTAAATTTGGCTGAAAACTTCTGCAGTTGAGATACAGAATTAACACCAACAGCACAGGTCTCTGAACTTGACATTGAAATTTTAGTGGCTATATTAGACATAAAATATTTCTCATTTTTTTTAAACAAATGAGGTCTTTTCTTTGAGATAGAACTTTTCAGTGTAGATCTATCTTATCAAAGACACCTCTAAAATTAAAAAAAATACCTTATAATAAGGAAAATATGTATCTTCTGTTTGTCTTTAAATTTTATGACCTCTTCATATTTTTCTGTTGCTCATGTGGTTGCTTAAGTTACTCACTGCATAGGCCAGGTCTTGATTTCCTAATGAATTATGATAATTTATTTATTGTAATAATCTCCCTTTTTATGAAGTGTATTTAAATTTGTTTTTGAACTTAAGGCTCTATATATTGCTTTAAAAAGTTATCTATGAAAAAATCACTTTGAAATTCTAGTCACTCTTGTCAGATAAGAAATTCCAGAAATGATATTTGATACTTAACCTGATATTAACACTGTAGGTAGACTGTTTGCTCCTTTCCCCCACACCTTCACATAGTAGAAGAAATAGCCATCTAAACATGTTTCCCTGTGTAGATATTCATCACATAATGACCAAATCTCCAATCATGTCTGAATATTTTATTCCTTTTTTTGTTTTATTGTCTTGATTATTATCCAGAAAGTCATATCAAGGTCCAAGAAACAAAGTATGTTATTTTCTGATAGGCTTGGTCTTGAATTAGGTTTTCAGAGGTGTGAGTGTCCATATATAGCCAATGGCAGCCTTGACTGACATCTGGGCTCACTGAGTTTGGTTCTGTGGATTCTAGGTACACACACTAGGTTAATACTTAAGAAGAAGGGTTCAGTAATAAATACACAAAACATACCATATACAATTAAACATGGAAATAAGAGAATTGAGTTGTTTGAGGCATGCAATGAAGTCTGTGAAAAGATTCATGGGAGTCTTTAATATTAGCTGTCCATAGCTATGAACTTCCTTCCCTTGTCAGGACTTTTAAGTATTGACAGAGGTAATAAGTTTTTTTGGTCAAGAGCTTGTGCCCAAGAGGTATGTGTCTTAGTCTCTTTTCTGTTGCTATAACAGAATATCATAGTCTGGGAAGTTTATGGAAAATAAGAGGTTTATTTTGGCTCATGGTTTTAGAGGCTGAAAGTCCAAGATTGAGAGCCAGCATCTAGCAAAGCTTCACACTACAACAAAACACAACAGAAGAGCTCAAAAGCAACTGGGCACAGGGACAGGAGACAAAGCATAAGGGAAGCCATACTTTTAAACCACCCATTCTTAAGAGAATGAGCCCACCCCTGCCAAAAAGGCATTGATTCCTCTTACTGAACTAATCACTTCTTAAACCCCTACCCCCCAGTACCAGAATGATGGCAATCAATTAGACAGAGGGGAGTGAAGGGAGGAAAGGGGTTATGAAGGTAGGAAGTATAATAGAATGAATAAGACATTATTACCCTATGTGCATATATGATTTCACAACTGATATAATCCTCTATCATGTACAACCAGAAGAATGAGAAGTTATACTCCATTTATGTAGGATGTATCAAACTGCATTCTATTGTCATGTATAACTAATTAGAACAAATAAAAAATTTCATCATGAATTTCAAAGGAAATAAGCCATATTTGAACTAAAGCATCAGGGGGAATCAAAACTTTTCTTTTAATATCCAGTGAATGATTTTATTCTCTCTTCTTTTCTGTCATAGTTTTATAACTAGAGGTGAAATACATATTGGCAATCTTGACCCATTTTAGAGTTGTCACTATTCAAAAACTTCCCCCACATATTCAGACTCTTCAAATCATTAATCACTCAAATCATCAGAAATATCATAACTGAATAACATTTATTTTGATGAGATACAATTCCTCAGGATCTAAGAAATCCATCTGATTTTGTATTTTACCAAAGACTTTGAGGTGATAATTAAACCCATGAATGACCTGGCTGGGTAACTAGTACTAACTTTTTCTATGCAAGTAATCTTTCCTACTCTGACAATTTGGTCTTCCTGAGTCAATAACTACAATACCATTATATTTCCATTTTCTGGATTATCACCTCTCAATTAGCCTTGTATAGCTCAATTTCTGGATATTTTTCTCTCTACTTGAATTTATTTTTAACTTAGAATGTTTCTTAATCTTATTTCTATCCTCTGAAGTAAAAAAAAAATTAAACATTTTAAAATGAGTTGAAATAAAGTCATTTAGAAGGAATTAGTGGAAAATTATGTACACAGTGGTTGGGTGGTTATTAATGTAATCTTCTCCCATGTTTTTTACTCACAAAATTTCATAGAATAACCTTAAACTAAGGTTTTACTTAGTTTGCTTAAGCATAGTTTATGAAACTTAATGAAAGATTCAGCCACATAATGTAGTAATCATTTGTATGACAGAAATAAATTTAAATGAAATTTAAGTGTCATTTAAATAAATTTGTACTGTTAAATATAGAAAATTTTCTAATCTCTGAAGGCATGTCTAATTCTGGTTTCTTCTTAGTAAAGGAGGTGCATCTGATTCTACTACAGAATGAATGAAGGAAATTTAATTTAAATCTTAAACTGTTTTAGATGGATTAAAAACTTGAATTCTATCTAGAAACATCTTTTATGTTCATTTAGATTATAAAGTAACTAGGAAGTTTATATTGACTTTTCTCTATGAAATCATATTCTCTTTGAGAAAATAGATGTATTTTAATTGCTGTAGAATAGTGTGAGTTACATTTTCATTGAGTGAATGTGAAACACAGAAAGAAAGAATCCAGACAGGCATGATGGCACATGTCCATAATCCCTGTGACTCTGGAGGCTGAGGCCGGAAGATTACAAGATCGGTGGCAGCCTCAGCAACTTAGTGAGGTCCTAAGCAACTTAGCAAGACCCTGTCTTAATAACAATAAAAATAAAAAAAGGGTGAAAGGGCTAGGGATGTGTTTTAGTGGTACAGTGCCTGTGGATTCAATTCCCAGTCGAGAGAGAGGGAGAGAGAGAGAGAGACCAATTTAATTTTGAGCAATATACAGATTTAATGGAGTACTCATCAAAATACCAATGAAAGTCTTCACAGAACTAGAAAAAAGTCTTAAAATTAATTTGAAAGAATAAGTAACCCAAAATAACCAAAGTAATTATAAACCAGAAAAGCAATGCTAGAGATATCGCAATACCTGACTTCAAATTATACTACAGAGCTGTAGTACAAAAATATCATGCTGGCATGAAACAGATACATAGACAAATGGTGCAGAATAGAAAACACAAAGACAAACCCACACATAGTCATCAGATCCTTGACAAAGGTGCCAAAAACAGACATTGGAGAAAAGAAAATCTTTTTAAACAAAGTATACTGGGAAAACTGGTTATGTATATATAGAAGGATGAGGCTAATTCCTTATCCCTCACCTCACACAGAAGTCAACTCAAAATGGATCAAAGATCTAAGAATTAAGCCAGGAACTATGCAGCTCCTTGAAGAAAACATAGGGTCAGCACTCCAGCATATAGATACAGGCAACAACTTTCTTAACAGGATATCTAAAACATCAGGAAATAATGTCAGGACTTGATAAATGGGATGGCACCAAATTAAAAAGGTTCTGGACAGCAAAGGAAACAATTAAGAATGTGAACAGAGAAACTAGAGAATGATAGAAAATCTTTGCTAGCTACTCTCCTGACAGAGGATTAATATCCAGAATATATAAAGAACTTTTAAACTTAACACCAAAACAATAACAATAAAAATAGAAGAAATAAAAATGACCAAAAAATACATGAAAAATTGTTCAACCTTGTTAGTAATTAGGGAAATTTAAATCAAAACTGCTTGAAGATTTCATATCACTCCAGTTAGAATGGCAACTATCAAGAATACCAACAATAATAAATACTGGAGCAAATGTGTAGAAAAAGAAACATTTTTCTACTCTCAGTGGAATCGTAAATTAGTACAACCACTATAGAAATCAGTATAAGGTTCCTCAAAAGACTAGGCATGGAACTATTAGCTATACCATGCCTCAGTATTAATTCCTAAAGAATTAAAGTCAGCATACTGAAGCAGTATATGCATACCCATTTTGACACAGCATAATTTACAATAGCTGGACTATGAACCAGCCTAGGTGCTGTCATTGAATGACTGGATAAAGAAAATATTATATACATACACAATGGGGTTTTATTCACCATAAAGAAGAATGAAATTATTTCTATCATCTGCAGGAAAATGAATGGAACTTGAGAACATTATGTTAACCTTTTTAGCCAAACTCTGAAAATCAAGGATTATATATTTTCTCTCATATAGACACTTGAGAAAAAAAAAAAAAAGAAAAGAAACTTGGTGATGGCAGGTGGGTAGGCTATCATGAAAACTGAAGGGAGATCATTAGAGTGAATGAAAGAGGTCAGAGAGAGGGAGGAGGGAAGGGAAATGATATATACTGGGAAATGATAGTATTCAATTTAAATTGTTATATAGAATGCATGTATAAATATGAAAGGAATCCCACCATATGTGCAGTTATTTTTTTTTGAGAGAGAGAGAGAGAGAGAGAGAGAGAGAGAGAGAGAGAGAGAGAGAATTTTTTTAATATTTATTTTTTAGTTCTCGGGGGACACAACATCTTTGTTGGTATGTGGTGCTGAGGATCGAACCCGGGCCGCACGCATGCCAGGCGAGCGCGCTACCGCTTGAGCCACATCTCCAGCCCTCATATGTGCAGTTATAATGCATGAATAAAAAATAGAAAAAAATCAAGAACAGCACCAAAAAATTTATTTTCTGATTTTTTTTAAATTAAAATTTTTTTAAATTAAATCTTCACGAAGAATGGTAATCATTGCAATTAGACTAGGGAAAAAAGCAGGAAATAGGTCTTCCCAGGAACAACTGATTTGTTTTTTAAGACCAACAAGTTGATTTAAGAGAAAAATTTTATATATTCACTTCAAAGATATTCATAATATAAGAGAAAACACATGGTTAACTGCATTACTGACTTTGTATGTATTTAAGCAACTGGATTTTAGGGATAACACAGTCACTTCAGAAATACCACAATATTGAGTATGTATAAGTTATAGTGTTATGTAAAATGTTTTAAAGAAATATTCAATAATAAACTAATTAAGGGTTGCAATGAGAGGAAAATTGGAATGGAGATAGTAATAAGTTTAAGTTAAGTTTCTATTCCAGTTATTATAAAAACATAAGTGAATAAAAAATTCTAGTAATGCAAATGCAAATGAACTTTAAGAGGTGGATGACACCTTGAAATATTTTATAAATTTATATTTCTTACTACCAATAGCTCACAGTACTATGAATGACACTGATGTCCCTATGGAAACAACTGAATGCATTCAAGGTCAAGGAGAAGGTTATAGGGGAACCATCAATACCATTTGGAATGGAATTCCATGTCAGCGTTGGGATTCTCAGTATCCTCACCAGCATGACATAACTCCTGAAAATTTCAAGTGCAAGTAAGTAAATTAGACAAATGTTATAAATTTTAGCAGACTCTGAGGGGCAATAAGGCAGAATAATTACTTTTTACTCATTTCTGGGTCAGCAATCCTCTAACGGTATTGTGCCCAAGTATAATCAGTAGTAAAATAGGAGATTAGCCTGCTATTCAGAGTTTTTAATTTCTTTAGTCTGAAACTTGACCTCACATAATCATTTAAAAAAGGTAATACTGATTCAGAATGTTGAAGGACTATGTTTACACACACATCTCTAGGTTTTTTCAAATCACAGTTTTGCTCTTGAAGTTCTATTTAATAAATTAATTAGTGGTAATGATAACCATGCATGTTTCAAACTAGTGCCTTCTTAAAGTTTTATATCAGCTTAAGGGATGGGCATTACATATGTTTTTCTCTTACAAGAGAGGCACACCTTGATTTAGGTCAGCACTTCAAATGTTAAAGTTTATATCATAAAGATCTATGGAAAGTATTTTTAATAGCTTAAATGAAGGTTATCAGTTATTTCTGGACTTGTGAAAAGTGAAGTGAAACAAGAGTTAAGACGAATTAAGCAAAGAAACTGGCCTAGGACATCAGTTATGTAGTTGTTAAGTGCATTCTCTATGGTGCTTTTGGTTCCACCACTCAGTTTTTGTTGGACAGACACAGCCACATGCCATCTGTTTTTAAATTGTGCACCTTGTTATGAGGAATGTAAAATGATTGCTTTTGGAATTTATATCACACATGTAACTCATGATGGCTTTGCTGAAAGAGCACCTATAAATAACATATATTAACTTTATGTAATTGACTTTTAATAAGATAGCCAAACATTGCAGGATGAAGAACTTTGAGAATTAATGGTTCATCCACTGGAGAGAAAAATATTTATGTATGTGTACGTGTTTTTTTTTTTTGTGTGTGTGTGTGTATGTGTTAACTTATTCAGCAATTTGTTCAGATAGTGAATATCCATGTGTTGCAATTTTTTGAGTTATTTTATAATAACAAAATTTATAGTTGTCATTCTGATTTTATTTCCCTCATTTCCTTCAGAGCAATTCATATTTTATTTCTGACCCATGTGTTTTACTACTCAGAAATAAATATCAAAGTAAAGAAAGCAAAGGAAATGATAAAAGATTAGCTAACAGGCACAAAAGGCGGCAGTGTTGGAGCCATTCACACTAGTTAACATTTAATCACTGGCAATACCCAAAGAAGAAGTTGTATATGTACAAGTACCCAATGAATTTTATCTTAAGAAAAAAAGAATGATTCTAGGAACTGAATTAGTAGACTTCCCAATTAAAAACTAATTCTCAAAAGTATAACTGTTATGTCTTACTGTAATTTAAATCATTCTTTATTAATTCAGGTATTTGGCTAGAATAAACATAAACATCAAAAAACAAAGTATGAGATGTGTTATTCTACTGTAAAAATGAAACTCAACATTTTGCTCAGAATAATTTTATTATCTGTGACCTAGCATAAAGGGGAATGCTAATCAGGTGTCTCCATTTCTATTAAACACTGTCTGTCCTAATACTGAAATTCCATACGAATGACAATTTTGAAGAACTATAACTACATTTATAACCATAGCTAAATAATACTGCCTGTAATGAATCTCATAGATTTGAATTCACTTTATTTATTGTAAATAATTCTTTCTTCAAGTGAAATTAAAAGTCTTGGGGAAAATATTGGGACAAACCTTTACTTTCATCTTTCCTTAGTCTAGGCTAATAAAGTACTTCCAAATATAGATTCTATAAGTGGTCCCAAATTAAGAATTTTGATGACTGTCAATATTAACTTAATTATCTTGCCTTAAATTAAAAATATAAAATAATTTAGCTGAGTAATTCTTTATATAATATTGCAAATTGGAACAAATTTTATGTAAATTTTAATGTGTATATTTCATACAAACATAATTTTTAAAAATATAAGTACACAATGGTTTGAAGAAAATAAAGGGTTTCTTGATATTAGTTAATAATTTCTTTAAAAGTCTAAAGATTTGAATATGGGTTATCATGTAAACATTTCCTATATAATAGCTTTAACTATTGTCAAACATTATTTTCAACCCTTTAACAACAGTTTTTGTCAAGACCTACTTTGACAAGATAGAATATTGTTTATTGATTTTATAAGCAAATGGAAGTTCCTTCCTTAGAACTTTTTTAGTTTCTGTTGGTAAATTTGAGTATTAATTAAACTGTAGTACTTTGAATTGGACCTATGAAATATAAATACTAATAGCTTTAATATTGATTTAGTTAAAATAATTTTCCAGGAATTGATAAAAGAAAATATATTCTTGTTTAAAAATAGTATATTTCAGGAAAACAAATAATAAATTCTACATTTTGTTTAATGTAAACTTTATATTAAGAGAGAAAGCCACTAAAATCCTTTTTAGTATTGAGAATATTAGCATGAATTTTTTTTACAAGTAACTCTAAATACTGATACAAGATGCACATGTACTATACTGATTACTTGCTGTATTGTTAGTTTTCTGAACTGTAACTAGAGCTTAACTTTCTCAAAATGTTTATAAATATTTTGGTAATCTCTAAATCAAGAAAGAACTATTTTGTAATTAAACTGTATCTATTCAGCAAATTAAAAAATATCAAGAAAATACAGAATTAAAGGAAACAGCTATCAGATTTTTTGTGTCAAATGTTATAGTTTGCACTTCCATTTTAAAGAAGAGTAGTTAATAACTATTAATAACTTTCCTTCAGTAGAGAGAGATACATTTTGTTTCTATATTACATATGCTCCATGGAAATGTAATAAACAAGAGACCAGTGTTTTGAAATGGTACCAGTAAAGAGTCCAAACCCTGAGGATGAGTAACAGGAATATAGAGGGGCTGCTCTTCTCTTTCTTGAAGCAGTAATGTTTTTGTGGAACTCCAGGCGTGTAGGGGAAAGAACAACTGACATCTGACAGCACTTATTTCAGTAATTCAGGCATTGTCAGTTGTGTATGCTGAATTCAAAATGCCACGATTATCCCAAGTCCATAAACTTAGAATTCTATTTGTAAACATGCATACGTTCTGGGCCTGTAGAAATGTAATAGCATTAAGGTTATTGATGTAAGAACTCAGACAATTTATATTACCATGCTTATTCTTAATAGGGACCTACGAGAAAATTATTGCCGAAATCCAGATGGGGCTGAGTCACCCTGGTGTTTTACCACTGATCCAAACATCCGAGTTGGCTACTGCTCCCAAATTCCAAAATGTGACGTGTCAAGTGGACAAGGTAATAACTGACAATTTGCAGTGTGGGCATGATTAAATTCAGAGGACATGCCTAAGGGAGAGTACATTTTATAGCAGAAGATCCTGTTCTTTTTGCATTGTTCTTGCTGGTTAGCCAAGAGGATCACCAAGTCTGAAGTTGGATCTATTTTATATATTCATTGACTCATCCTTTATTTGCTTATTTATTTACTTATTTATGTGAGAGTTGGGCACAATACTAGACCCTGGAGATGTAGCAGTAAATAAACTAAATTATCTGACCCCAAAGAACTACTTCCCAACAGACAGAAAACATGTGCCCTCCTCCCCCCAAAAAAGGTGTGGGATTGCTTTCCTAAGTGTCAGGTAAGTGATAGAAGGATCTTCAGCCTAGAGTTAGAAAAGGGAGGTGATTTTTATATTTTAATGGTCAGGAAGATGTCAGTTATTAAGATGACCTTTAAGAAGGGCAGAAGGAAGTGAGGAAGCAGCATATGTCTGTGTAAATATACGTAGAGACCATTCTAGGAAAGGAAACCATAACTGCAAATGGTATGAGATGAGGGAGTGCTTGAAAAGTTAAAGGAAATACAATAAGCACATCACTATGGCTGGCACAGAATGAGAAAGAGAGCAGGGAGAGATGAAGTTGTAAAGGCTGTTGCGTTAAAATTCCATTGGTCTTGTAGAACTTGGAAGGATTTGCATTTTTATTCCAAAAGGAAGGGGACTGTGTTGGAGTGCTCTGAAAGGTCACGCCATCCGACTTAAGTTTTATCTGGATCATTCTGTCTATTATAAAATAGCCAGAATCCTTGACAAGGGTTAAAACAAGAGAACAAAAGAATTAGGTGTTTCCATAGATGAAAGTGACTTGGTCCTGAGTATTAGCAGTAGAGATGATGTGTAGTAGTGGGATTTGGGATAAATGACCATTGTAATTGAAAACATAGGTGCTCTGAAGAAAACTGTTTCAGGGAACAATTGAAAAGTCATTTTGAAATTGGTTTAAAAAGAAATAATCTGTTAATGATTACTAATGCTGAACACTTGAAATTTGTTGGTATATAAGTTGAAAATCACGATTTTTAAGTGATCATACTCTATTTCACAAAATTTAAAAATGATGCTTATGGTCTTGGTCAGGTCCTAAATCATCCTAAAAGAACCTGAGCATAACATATACTCCATTTCATGCATACATCTTCTATCCTTTAAGTTATCCTCCAATACCATTGTTCTTGACCAATTCTGAAAATAGAGTTGTAGAGACAAGAGGGGATAAGTCCCTTTTCAGTCAATTTCACTATTCTTTGGCAGACTTTAAAGGTCATTTGGAAATAATGTGGAAACCAGTAATTAAAGAACATTTGGTACCAGCTGAGCCTCCTTGTCTCTTTCACATGAGCAATTATCGATAATTTGTGAGTGACTGAAAAAAATTAGAATATTTTTATAAGCGTCTGGTGTGTATTAAAATGTTTTTATATACATATATGTCACTTACAAATGGATCAGGTAATAGAATATAGTAATTCTGTATTTTGGATGTTGGGCAGATGTTTTTGTTTATCTAGTAAATCTATTCAATAACAGATTAAAATTAGTTTTATGAAATTCAAATAATTTTCCCAGATTTCACACTGGCACAGCTGGTATTGAATCTGACTCTCCTTATAATGTCTTCTTCTTATTATTCTCTGTATTCTCCCTTTCATTCATTTTTTTAACAGTATACCTGATCAATACAAATGTGCTAGACTCTGTAGGGTACACTCTGTGGAGAACATACACACCTGTGACTTAGGAAACTGTTAGACATTCAGCTGTGAAATTTTAACTGACTGTTATACCATTGTATGGTACACTATCAAGCTAACGTTAGCATTACTATCCATGTATCCATCATATATATTTTCTTCTCTCTGTATACAGGAATTGATCCAGCATATACATATATAAAATGATATTGCTCTTATACCTCTCTGAGGAACAGGAAATACAAATTTCACATAGAGTTTAATGAGTTGGAAACCTATTTTCAAATTTTACAACATCTGGATTAGAATGTATACAAATTGCCTTTCCAATTGGATATTAGATAACTATTAAAAGAGAACAAAAAATTGAAATTGTAGAATTTTTAAAATGTTGATAAAACTATACTTGTTACATGTTAGATTATATAATACACACTTAAATAAGTAAAAGAAAAATTGTAGGGGCTGGGTTTGTGGCTCAGTGGTAGAGTGTTTGTCTAGCACACGTGAGGCACTGGGTTCTAACCTCAGGACCATATAAAAATAAACAAATAAAATAAAAGCATTGTGTCTATCTATAACTCAAAAAATATTTCAAAAGAAAAATCATAGCTTTAAGTATTTTTATCAATATCATATAATAATGAAATTAAGTGAATTTCTAACTAAAAGAGCTGAGGCAAAAGTAAACTAAGAGAAACAAGAAATAGCGATTGAAAAAGGAAATATCACCATAGACACTACTGAAATACAGATAATAATCAGAAATTATTTTGAAAATCTATACTCCAACAAAATAGAGAATCATGATGACATCAATAAATTTCTAGATATATTTGACCTACACAAACTGAACCAGGAAGAAAAATAAAATTTAAACAGAACAGTTTCAAGCAATGAAATTGAAGACGCCATCAAAAGCCTACCAAAAAAAGAGAGGCCCAGGACCAGATGTAGTCTCAGCCAAGTTCTACCAGACCTTCAAAGAAGAACTTACACCAAAACTCCTCAAATTATTCCATGAAATAGAAAATCAGGGAACTCTTCTAAACTTGTTCTATGAAGCTATCAACCTCATACCAAACCAGACAAAGAAACATCAAGGAAGGAAAAATTAAAACCAAGATGCCTCATGAACATAGATGCAAAAATTCTTAATAAACTCCTGGCAAATCGCATACAAAAACATATTTGAAAGATAGTGCACCATGATCAATGTGGGGTTCATTCCAGGGATACAAGGTGGGTCAACATAATTATCAACAGATTTAAAGACAAGAACCACATGATTAACTCAATAGATGCAGAAAAAGCATTTGACAAAATTCATCATCCATTCATTCTCAAAATACTAGAAAAAAAAGATGGCATAGTATTAGCACTAAAGCAGACATGCAGATCAAAGGTACAGAATAGAAGACAAAGAGAAGAACCCATATAAATATAGTTATCTCATACTAGACAAAGGAACCAAAAACATACATTGGAAAAAAGAAATGCTATGAAAACTGGAAATCCATATGTAATAGATTGAAATTGAAACCCTATATCTAACCCTGAACAAAACTCAACTCAAAGTGGATCAATGACTTTGGCTTTAGACGAGAGACCCTGTGCATACTAGAAGAAAAACTCTCTATCATATTGGCTCAGGAACAGACTTCCTCGACAAGAGTCCTAAAGCACAAGAAGTAAAATCAAGAATCAATAAATGGGATGGCATCGAACTAAAAAACTTCTTCACAGCAAAGGAAACAATCAAGAACATGAACAGAGAGTCTACATAATGGGAGAAAATCTTTACCACCTGTATCTCAGAACATTAATCTCTAGGATATACAAAGAACTCAAAAATCTTAACACAAAAAAACGAACAACCCAATCAATGAATGGGCAAAGGAACTGAACATGAATTGCACAGAAAAAAGAAAAACAAACGGTCAAAAATACATGAAAAAATGTTCAAGATCTCTAGCAATTAGAGAAATGTAAATTAAAATTACACTCAGATTTCATCTCACTGCAGTCAGAATGGTAATTATCAAGAATACAAGTAACAATAAATGCTGGGGAGGATGTGAGGGAAAACGTTCACTCATACATTGCTGGTGGAAAGCAATATGGAGATTCCATAGAAAACTTAGAATGGAACCACCATTTGACCCAGTTATCCCACTCCTTGGCTTATATACAAAGGACTTAAAATCAGCATACTATAGTGATGCAGTCACATAAATATTTATAGAAGCTCAATTCACAATAGCCAAGCTTTGGAACGAAAATAGGTGCCCTTCAACAGATGAATGGATAAAGAAAATATGGTATATATACATAATAGAATATTACTCAGCTATGAAGAATGAAATTATGGCATTTGCTGGTAAGTGGATGGAGCTGGAGAATATCATGATAAATGAAATAAGCCAATCCCAAATAAACAAAGGTTGAATGTTCTCTCTGATACGTGGATGCTAACCCATAAAAAGGGAAGGTAGGTAGGGAAAGTATAGATGTTCATTGGATTAGACAAATGGAATTAAGGGAAGGGAGGGAGGATGGGAATAGGAAAAACAGTAGAATGAATATCAGACATAACTTTACTATGCTCATATAAGAATACACAACCAGTGTAACTCCACATCATGTTCAACCACAAGAACGTGATCAAAATTGTAATGGGTTGCACCCCATGTATGTATAATATGTCAAAATACACCCTACTTTCATGTATATCTAAGGAAAAACATAAAATAAGGGATTAACAAAGGTGAGAAAAGACAAAGGATGGAACAAATAAATAGTTTAAAAGGATGATTTTTTTTTAAAAAATTAACAAAATAGACAACCAATAGCTAAGTGACTCAAGAAAGAGAAAGCCATGTGTCAGGCTTCATGCCTGTAATGCCAGCAGTTTGGTAGGCTGAGGCAGGAGTACTATGAGTTCAAAGCCATCCTCAACAACTTAGCAAGGCCCAAAGCAATTCAGTGAGACCTTGTCTCAAAATAAAGTAAAATAAAATAAAATAGGGGTGGGAGTTTAGCTCTCAGCCTTTGGATTCAATCCCTGGAACCAAAAGAGAGAGAGAGAGAGCAGGGGGCGGGGGGAGGGAGAGAGGGGGAGGGAGGGAGGGAGAGAGAGAAGAAAGGGAGAAGAAAGGGAGAGAGAAAAACCAAACTATATAAAATAATAATTATTTAAGGATAAATAACAGCAAATAAGAAAATTAGAAAGCATAAAGTCTACTTTATACTACTTGATACAAAATCTTTTTAAAAATGGGTTCTTTTCTAGGAAAAATCAAATGATTTAACCCTGGTACAGAAAAAAAGCATAAGTAAATTCATACCTTTAGAAAAAATAAATTTTAAAAAGAGCTATTGTGTCAGAAATACACCATGAAAAGAAATACTCAGATGATCCCAATGCTATACATGCCCCTAAATCATGCAAAATGTAATAAAAGTTCCAAATTATTTTTATGGTGCAGTGTAATTTTGATATCTAAACATGATAAAGATAACATGGAATAAAAACAATTATAAACCTATCTTATTTGCAGATTTTAATATAAAAATTTTAAGTCAAATTTGAATGAGTAGTCCAGTAAAGGAATTAGGAAAATAATACATAATGATTGAATAGAATTCAAGAATACAAAAGGGGTTCCATATTAGAAATGATTAATTCATCTTAGATGAAGAAAAACAATCATATCATAAATGTCAATATTTTCTAAAATTCCAATGATAAAGTTATCCTATTTCTCATACAAGTATACAATTAAGTCCGAATTTTTGGGTTTTATAAGATGTATATATGTGTGTATATGTGTGTGTATGTACAAATATATATGTATAACCATGAATGTATTTATTTATACCTAGAGACTTCCTTAAAATACATATTCATGTTTTATTATACACATATACAGATATACATACCACATATATACTTCCATATGTCATCACTTAATAAGGAATTAGCTTTCCTACCAATATTAAAAAGAAAAGAAGTATTTCTAAAATCTATTACTATTTAACATTGCAAATATAATTTGACATTGTTTCTCTCTTTAACACTGCATTGCAGATGTTATTCTGAGCAATTAGACAAGAAACATATTGATTAGAAAGGACAAAGTAAAATATCTCTGTGAATTATGTTATACTGCTGTAACTGGTAAATGGAATTCAAACAGTAAAAAATTCACTAAGGTAAAAAGATATATAGTTAACATGTAAATATCACTATCACTTATATATATGAGCTTGCAGATTTAAGGAGATAACTATGCTAGGAACAAAAATAATGAAAATTTAATAATAAGTTTAGAAAAAAATATACAAAATATATGTGATAAAAATTTTAAGTCATTTCTGAAAAAAAACCATTAAAAGGTTCAACATGTGGAAAAATAAACCTTGTTCTTGATATAAGTTCAACATCTTAAATATATAATTCCTACATCAACTGAAGTATACATTTAATGTAATACGAGTAATTTTTCTGATAATTAAATTAATTTATTCTAGCTTTCTCAACAAACTATTATGTAAGTATAATAAGGAATACTTTGAAAATGAAGATGAATCAGAGAGAATTAACCCTAACATTGAAATAAAATAATACATGGAATAGTGTTATTTTTAAAAATAGAAAAACGTTTTCAGAGGAACTTGATTTTTTGTTGTTGTTGTTAAGAATATGGACACTTCCATCAATGTTTTATAGGATACAAATTGCTCAATGAAAAAAAAAAAAGAAAAAGAAAACCTCTTATGACATGGTAAGAGACACAGAAGTTAGTTCAGTGGCTTCCACTGGCCAAATGAACATTTCAAGAATCAAAAACTGATAACAGGAATGGGTTATTTATAACATTGAATAAAAAGAGAATCCACAAATCCACATTTATATTACTATTTCCATTAAAATAGTTAAAGTTATATTACTAATCTCTAAAGGAAAGGGGAAGAGATAATCTTATTTTCAAAAAAATGACAATATAATAAATGTAAAGAAATAGAAGTAGAAAAAAATCATTTTTACAAAGAGCAAAGTAGTAACTGATTCACAAAAAAATGTGTTCAAATATGCCTCGGCCTTTTTGTGAATATCTGTTTGGTAATAGGATGTCATTCAGTTGCAAAAGCCCCAACAGAGTTTTTGTTGTTTTTAATATGAAGAGAAAGATTTTCCTTTATAACAAAATAATCAAAATGAGCACTGCATCCAGTGATGGACCAAACAAGCATCCTGTGTCACACACGCCTGTAATGTTCTGAGAAGGACCAACCGTCGCCTATGTAATCTTCCTGTCAAATATCATTCACTTGTTTTCACTCTTACAAAAATGAGCAGAAAGATTGAAATTGCAAAGCATTTATGGAACAGGTGTCTTGGGTGATTGAGGATGTCATGTCATGAAAAGCAAAAATCAAAACATAAGTGAAGTGATTGGTAAGATTCTCACCTCATTATTCTTGTAAATTTTCTATGAAATCTAATTTTTTCAGAAGAAAATTCTGGGAAGAAATATTTCAATCTAGAAATTCTAATTTATTTGGTGTTCTAAAAGGATAACTTAATCTATTTTTGGCTTATTATTATTTGGAAAATTTGAAATTACAGACGCACTCATTTGAAGGAAGTAGAAATTGGGCTGAAAATAGAAACATTTTAATCTAAGGTAGTTAAGTCTCTTTAATTTGTGCAGACTTCAAGTTGCATAGTCTTAATATTTTGATTTTCACGATTTTATGTGGTGGTAAAATGTCGTTGTTTTATTCTCCATAATAGTCATTAACTTTCATTTTGTATGTTTTATGTCTAGATTGTTATCGTGGCAATGGAAAAAACTACATGGGCAATTTATCCAAAACAAGATTTGGACTCACGTGTTCAATGTGGGAGAAGAACATGGAAGACTTACATCGGTGTGTAAATTTCTTTCTTTCAGTATACCTCATGCAGAGATAACAGCATATGTGTGTGTGTGTGTGTGTGTGTGTGTGCGCGCGCGCGCACGCGCGCGCATGTGTATACACACACACATATATTTTCAGAAATACACAGTATTATTTCTTTTTATTCTTTTATCACAGTAAGTTAATAAAAATATTAGATTGATTTTTCTGTACAACTCATTACATTGTCTCTGCATGAAGCAAACTTTTAAATAGGCAGTTTAATCCTGGATATATTCATTGAGCATTCACTATATTTTATGCCATATAATTGATACTATGGGAACACCAACAAAAAGTGAATAAAACATTTGGTTCTAAGCTTCAAGGAGGATATGGTCACATGTAAAAACCAGCTTAAAAGATAGTGTATAATTAAGAGGCATATTTGGTGTTTCAAATAGTGCAAATCAATAGCAGTTTTTCAAAAGTCATGTGATCATTGTCATATACATATTTACCTCAAATAACTACTTAAGTACTAAAAATTTATAGAAACAAAATTTCTTGCTTTAACATATAAAAGTTTGCATAGTTACAGAAATGTGTATGTAATTTTTAAAGATCTCTATATTTGAGAGAATCATATACTTTTTGTGGGCATTATTCACAAAGAGGGTAGTATTCACTCATGCCTAGAAATAGTGCTAATGTTTATTAAATTGTAAAAGAAGTATGATACATAGTTGAAACCTAAATAAATTTTTTTAGTAAACATTCTAGAATATGTGCACTAGAATAGAAGAAAAATAAAAAAATTAAGTTAGGGTCATTTAATCAAGTACCCAGATCACTGCTGCTTTATGTGAACTGTTATGTCATTTGGCCACCATATTACTATACAGAAGATTTTTCTAAATGTGAATAAGAACTCAAAGCATCAGAGAACCTTTGATTCAGTTTTACTTTAATTTTAAAGAATTTTATTCTCTTCCAGAATGTATTGAGTAGTGGGTGACATTATTTTAGTTAATTTACTTCACAAATAAATATCGACAGTTCTAAAGCATTGTGAATATTAATATAATGCAACTCACAAATATGTCACATACATAACATGTAAATTTCCTGATAGCCACTTTTAAAGAAGCAAAAATCATCAAAAAATAATATTAATGTATTTTATTTATATATGAAGTTCATTTCAATGTTTCCTATATGAAAATTATTAATGAGATCTTGAGATTCATTTTCATACTATATGTTCAAAATTTGATATATATTTTACACATATAGCACCTCTATATTTAAGCTAGCATATATCAGTTTCTCAGTGATATGTGACTAATAGCTACCATATTGGACACTGTAGTTCTAGGACTTTAAAGATGATCAGCGTTCTATCCCCATAGATTTCATGCTCTAATAGAGGATGTAAGAAAACAGGAACTGTTGGTACCGTATTATAAAAAATAATGAATGAGCACATTTTATGCTGTGGGAATTTGGGGGAAATGCTGATCCAGACTGAAAACTGTCAGGAAGCATTCCAAAGAGAAAGACATTAACTGGAGTATCCATCATGAGTAAGAGTTGGCCAAGGGAAATGCAGTAGGAAGAACTCATCACACAGCAAGAATAGCTTGTGCAAAGTCTCAAAGGTGAAAGCATTTGAAAACAGGAAATAATGTTGGTAGGACTGAGAGTGTAATTTGGTCAATGTCCACAGGGAAATAATTCTCCAGCAGCAATACCATATGAAGAAACACGTAAGATGAGTGAAGAAGTTTGATCTTTATCCTACGCATTAAAAGAGTTCATTAAAGATGTTTAAGCAAAATTAACATGATTTAAATTAAATGCTGATTTTGACAATGCTATTTTTATCGATTCATTATAATTATACATAAAAATGGGATTTATTTTGATACATTTGCATATGCGCAGAACATAATTTGGTTGATTTATTTTCCTATTACCTCCACTTAAGCATGATGTTCTCTAGTTCCATTCATTTTTAAGTAAATGGCATAATTTTATTCTTTTAAACTGCAAAAAACTATATTGTCCATTATGATTGAAAAAACACACACATTTTCTTCATCTATTCATCTGTTGATGGACACCTAGACTGGTTTCATGCCTGGGCTATTGCAAATTGTACTGCTATAAACATGTATCACTATAGTATGCCCGCTTTAGTTCTTTTGAATAAATACTAAGCAATAGTATAGCTGGGTCATATGGTCATTCCATTCCTAGTTTTTTGAGAAATCTTCATATTAATTTCCATAGTTATTATACTAATTTGAAGTCTCAACAATGTATAAAGAACTCTCTGTATCCTCATCAACATTTATTATTATTATATTCTTGATTATTGATATTCTAACTGAGGTGAGATGAAATGTCAATGTAGTTTTGATTTGCATTCCCTGATTGTTAAAGATGTTGAACATTTTGGACATTTGTAGGTCTTCTGTTTAGCAATATCTGTTTAGTTCATCTTTCTATTTATTGATTGTATTATTATTATTATTTTTCCTAGTGTTAAGTCTTTTGAGTTCTTTATGTATTCTGGATATAAATCTTCTGTCCAAAGAATAGCTAGCAAATAGTTTCTCCCATTCTATGACATATCACTTCATACTCTGGTCTGCTTCCTTTGCTGTATAGAAGCTTTTAAATTGGATGCTATCCCATTTGTTTATCCTTGATTGATTTCCTGAGCTTTAGGAGTCTTATTGAGGATGTCAGTGCCTGTGCATATATGTTGGAGTATTGACCCTATGTTTTCTTCAGCAGTAGCAGAGCTTCTGATCTAATTCTGAGGTCTTTGATCTACTTTAAGTTGACTTTTATGCAAGGTGAGAGATAGGAATCTAGTTTCATTCTTCTACATATGGATATCCACTTTGTTTAAAAGTCTATCTTTTCTCCAATGTATGTTTTTGGCACCTTTGTAAGGATCAAATGATTGCATCTGTGTGGATTTGTCTTGTATCTTGTATTCTGTTTTTCTATGTGTCTGGTTTTATGCCAGCACCATGCTTTTTTTTGTTACAATAGCTCTGTAGTATAATTTAAAATTAGGTATTATGATGCCTCCAACATTGCTCTTTTTACTAAGAATTGCTATGATTATTCTGGGTCTTTTTTCTTTCATATTTTTTTTCTAATTCTGTGAAGCATGTTATTGGTATTTTGATGGGGATTGTATTGGATCTGTAGACTGCTTTTGATACTATGTCCATTTTAACAAGATACATTCATATAATCTTTCTTCATTGCTATATAAATTTCATTACAAATATGTTTTACCTCCTTGGTTAGATTTATTCATAGATATTTTAAAGTATTTTTAGTAATGGTAATGGCCAGTGGTGGTTGGATTAGATCTAGCACTTATGGATTTTTTTTTTTTTTTGGACCAAGGATTGAACACAGGGGTGCTTAACCACCACTGAGAAACATCTCCAGCCCTTTTTAGGTTTTATTTTGAGACAGGGTCTCACCAAGTTCCTTAGGGCCTCCTTTGGTTGCTAAAGCTGGCTCTGAACTTGGGATCCTCTTGCCTCAACCTCCTGAGCTGCTGGGATTGCAGGCACGTGACACCACATCAGATTTTACGAACTTTTGAAAGATGATAGTTTCTGTCTCTTCCCAACACTGTCTTCAGTGATTTTATATTGGAAGGTTGAATTTTTCATGGTGGAAGTATTTATGCCACAGAAATCAACAAGGCCTATAAATAAGGTCTCTCCCTTCCCAGTATACACATATCTTAGGGGACTACTTGTTAAATGTTTACTGCATGTTGCTAGAAATATGTGACATATTAATTTTGGGACCTTAATGCTAATAACTATTAAATCACTGAGTTTAGGCTTAATATTTGAAGTAGTTAAAAGTTATTTGAAAACAGTTTGTAGGAAATTTATGAATGATCAAGCTTTATGGTACCATTTTTGTTTTAAGAATAAATTATGCAAGGAGGAGGTAGAGCATGGTGATTTTGAGCATTGACTCTGGAAAGAGTCATAAGTTTCAATCCTAGCTCTATTATTTACTATCCATGTAACCTTAGAATAATTACTTGTCCTCTCTGCTTGTCAATTTCCTCAAATGAAATAGATATAGTCTTAAATCACATTTTGCAAGATTGGTCTAAGTTTATATCTGTAAATAACTTATAGCATAATCTGGCACACAGGAAAGCCTATATGTATTTGCTACAGCTATTGGCCAAAAAATGAAACTGGTTCTGGAAAAATAGTTCAAGTTTCCATATTAAATCTCTTTCTAATTTAATTTCAAATCCCACATTAGTTATATTCAAGAATAGTAGTCATTAATAACACAAAACGAATTACGTTATAATTTTCATGACTTGGTCAGAGATGGCAGGTAGAATTTCACCTCATTAGTGTTACTGAAGTGAATGTAAATATACACTAACATATTTGGACATGGTCTTATAAAATAACACAGAATTTTTTCTTTTCCTTTGTAATGAATTTTCACACATAAATTTCAAAGGTTGATATGTTAATTGCCTGTTAGAAAATCATATTTTATAACCATATGGCCAGTAAAATCTTCTAATTCACTCATTTCATTGGCACTTTATTAATTTTTACTATAGTTCCCTGTTCTTTGGGGTTGTGATATTGCTAATGGTAATTCATATACAATTGAAACATGAAAAACTTTCAGAATAGCTTATACCTCCTAGGTATTTGATACTTTTGATCTTTGGATCTGTTTGCTTTTAGATGATATTTTTCTATTTCTATACATGGAGGTATTTGTTACTTTGACACTACGATTATTAGATAGAAGTGAAATCACAAAACCCCTCATCATTTTATACAGGCAAATTATGGAGCACTTCACCACATTCTTAAGTTCGAATGTATGCTTACTAACTGTAAGAACAGCAAGGAAGTAAATCTCCAACAAAACAACTAAAATTCACACCAAGTAGAAGCTTATTTTATGTACAATCAGTGATATACTAGGATGATATATTTTGTTTCTTTTGGATGGAATAAGCCTGTACTGATGTTCAGCTTTTTGTTTACCCAGTCACATCTTCTGGGAGCCAGATGCTAGTAAGCTGAATAAGAATTACTGCAGGAATCCTGATGATGATGCCCATGGACCCTGGTGTTACACGGGGAATCCTCTCATCCCTTGGGATTATTGCCCTATTTCCCGTTGTAAGTACATTTATTGTTCTTTTCTCAATTGAAATACTTTAAACGTACTGCACATCCACTAATTTCCCAATCAGAGATGTAAATAATATAGGAATCAGCTTATCAGAGAGCAACAGAGAAGCACACATAGACACACACACCACACAGATGCGCGCGCTCTCTCTCTCTCTCTCTCTCTCACACACACACACACACACACACACACACTTTTCTTCTATTCAAGAAGAAATTTGCTAAAATTTAAAATTTTTCTTTTTTTTTTGAGAAAATCCCCACTTGGAATCCAGAAGCAGAAAATGGTTATGAGTCTAACATGACAGTACGGAAAGACCCATCCAGTCAGAGATGCCATAGTACCAGTTCAGTCTCTGAATATAGCAGAGCTCTCAGGAAATCCCTAGCCCACTAAAAGTCTCAAGAGCAGACCTGAGGTAGTACTTCCATCTCTTAATCAGTTTTTTAACCCAAAATTGAAAAGTATAGCACTTTCTACCCACTTCTCTTAGTCCAACATGGTTTTGTTAAAAGGGTATTAGTGCATGAAGTAAAAGGTAGGTGTAAGATATTTAATACATGTTTGATCATATAAAATTTGAAGTCATATATTTCACATAAATAGCTCTTATATAACATCAAGAAAAAGATGTGAGAGAAAATAATGCAGAAAATGAATCTTTAAGAATAAATATAGCTAATGAACAAATGAAAAGATGTTAAAACTAGTAAAGGAAAAACAAAATTTAAAGAGCATGGGAAATGATTTCTGCTTATCAGATTGTCAAATAATAAAATGATTGTTAACATTAATGGAAGCTTGGGTAGTCACACTTTCTCAATACTATGCTACTTTGAGAATATTGAAAATCCTGTATGGAAGTAATTTGGAAGGTTGTATTAAAAGTAATAATATAGATGTTAACCAGGAATTTTCTACTTTTGCACTACTAACATCTGGGTTTGGATAATTCTTTATCCTACAAGTCTCTTTTGTGCACTGTAGGAAGTTCAATAGTGCCCTAGCTTTTGCCCATTGGATGCCAGTAGCAACATCCTCCCCTCCCTCTACTCCACTACCCATCATAACAATAAAAATATCTCTAGACATTGCCAATCATCCCACCCCTCCAGGGGGCAGGCAAAATTACCCATTGAACTACACTGATTTTATTAACATGTATTCTTCACAATAATAAATAATGAAACACCTTATATATTTGCAAATAAATGGTATTTCCTGTTATATTTTATTTCATCAACTAAAACCAGAATCCTTCAAATTATAGTGTTTTCCTAATGTTCTGCCTCTGTTCACATGTGAAAGGCTTACATAGATATTCAAAATATTCTTCTGGGGAAGATGTCTTCCAAGTTCTAACACTAAAACAGACAAACAAATGAAGAAACAAGTCTACCTCTCCAGAGAATACCATATAATGTATGATTAAAGGATTATTATTGTTATTATTATTATTATTATTATTATTATTATTATTATTAGGGTCCTAGGGATCAAATCCAATGCCTATCAGCATGATAGGCAAATACTCTATTTCTGAGCAACATCCCAGCTCAGCTAAATTCTAGTTTTACCTCATTGTACCTTTTGTGATGTCTCCATGACTAGGAACAATGGAGTCACACAGAATATAGAGTGATTGAGGAAGAATGAAAAAAATGATCCACCTTCTAAAACAGGTTATATTGCTGTCCTAACTGAATTTCTAATTATAAAAATCACAGCACATATCTATTGTCAGGTGTAAAAGGCTCTGGTAGGATCTCAGAGCCCTGGGACTAGTTTATAAACTTAACTAAGGGAAACAGCATTCTAATAATTTTGAAGGTTCAAAAAACTTTTTAAACAGCATTTTCAAAATAAAAGGCACTAATGTGCTGTTGAAAGACTTCAGGGTGTTGTATTTGATTAAATGCTATTGCAGATAACTCATTTTTATTTCAAAGTATACTGAACATTAATTTCAATAAATATTTTTGCACTGTCAGTGATTCAAGTAATATTTATAGCTAGGATTTATTTACATTTTTCTCTCTGGTGAAAGGCTAATGAAATTTATCTTTAGAAGATTTGAGTTCTTATTATTTATTTAACTTCAGAGACTGTATTAATCATTTTCACACTGTACATTTCTCTCCCAAAACATGTAAAGGTTTTTATTCATTTTCTTCAAAAATACTTACAAAATATTACAAAATAATGTTTAACATATTTTAAGCTTATGAAATGTGCAAAATAAAATGTAGAAATGCTTTATGTTTGTTTACACACACACACATACACACACACACACACACACACTTTAGAATATCTTGGCAAAATCTTAAGCATTTATGGGAGAGAATGTAGTGGTTAAGAGTTTCAATTCAGATTACCTGAGTAAGAGTCCCAGTCTTGGGCAAATTACTTAGCCTACTTATGACTCATTCTGTATTTGTAAAAATGTGCAATAAATGCACCTATCTTATTGGGCTATTGCATATAACATCTATTGCATAGTAAGGACTTAAAAACTTGATTTCTGTTTTTATTTGTTCATTTGTTCATAATTTAAAATGAACTACTATTGTATACAAAGCCCTATAAAATATGTTATGCATACAAAAACATATACACACAGTTTCTTAATCTCAAATGCTTTATAGCATAGAGAAGAAACAGTTATATAAACAATTGCAAAGCCATATAATCACGTAGTAAATATATATTGATATATAAAATAAGAATGAACTTTGTTGTTTGCTGGAGAAATATGTAATCTTCATCAAGTTTTGAATGAGAGTTAAAAGTTTGAAAATATACTGAAAGAAAGCTTTATGTTTTCTAAAAGTGTGCAAATTTAGTTCTGAGGCATAAAGATTCATACACACACACACACACACACACACACAAAACTGCTCTTCCATAGGTAAAACTCTTATCATAGATATGTTTTTTAATCAAATTTTAGTTGAACTGATAAAAATAAGATTTATATCACATGTGTTTTTCTTACATGAGTAATGTGGTAGAGACAAGTGGGGGAAGTAAATAAGGTGGAGTGAGGATAATATTTGGAAGTGAAATGAAGAAAGCCTGGAGATCAGCATCACAAAGTTTTGTCCCATGTGTATGCCAGAAGAAACTGTGGTGCTCCTTAAAACCTCAGAAGCCCAGAATCTCCAGAAATCTGGTTTTAAATGGCATTTCAATTTATTCTAAAGTGTGAGAAATATTGAATTATTAATAATTTTATTATTATTAGTTTTATTCATTATTATTATAGAACTATTAATTTTTAAACGCCAAATTTGTAATATCTACAAAAGTTTAAAATTTTAAATATTTTAGGAAGATACAATCATGAACTGATCACTTTGCTGACATATTAACCTCAATCCTTAAAAGTAGAAGACTTCATAGGCAATAAAGGATAGAATGAATAGTTTAATTTTTTTCATTACGAATAAATATCTAGTTATTTAAAAATTCAACTAATTGTCTTGAGTGAAAAAGCCAACATACTTGATACTCTAATATACACTGCCTCAATCCTGCTTTATACTGTGACCTGAAACCCTGACCTCAGCTGACTCTACCACAACATTTCCCCAGGATAAGGAAAAGGAAAGGAAAGGAAAGAAATTTATGTTTGCCTTTACCTTTATTCATTTAAAATGCTTAGATCTGAAAAATTAACATAAATAAAAAACTGTTTAGCATGAATTAATTCCCTTGAGTATCCTAATACATAACAATCAATTTCCATCTCTTCCAAAGGAATTTATGTTCCATTATTGTTTTGTTGCAGGTTTATTTGAGTCCAGGGCATTTGCATGAATTAAGAACCAGCTGGATGTAGATGGTGCCTGACTGAACTCTAAGCCATCAATTCTGAACAGTTAGACATTAAGTTTTAGGAAATGTCTTGTGTTTCATTCATTATTCACAACTATTTCCAAAATTCTAGCATCTTCTAAGCTTTTCTTTTTGCAGCAATTAAAACCCGGTAGAGGTCATGAAGAAGAAAATTATGAAGATTTAGGTAGAGTTAATAATGTCTAGTTTCCATTGTTTTTCTTTCTTTCCATACTTTTTTTAAAAAATAACATCTGGGAAAAACAATCTTTGGAATATGCTAACAACAAAGCAGATTTTACTTCTCTTTCTAAGAGTGACATTGATTTCTTCTAGATTTTTTTTTTTTTTGCAGAGACTTCTGAAACATGGATAACATGTATAGTTTCAATAATTCTCAACCTTCAACTTTTTTCTGAAAGCAGTTTTGAGGAAAAAAAATTAAATAGCTTAAAATTACAGTAAAAACTAAATGTCCTATCTATCTGAAAGGCTCACGAACAGTAATGAGAAGTAATCCTATCAATGAAAGTCCATTGTGTACAACATTGAGCATCTTAATGGAATGAGACAGCAGCTCTTTGAAGTTAGCAGTATAATTCAATTTGCCAAAGGTCATCCAACTACACACCTGATGGTATCTGCAATCATAAAATAAGACTTTTCTCATATTAATGAGTGTCAGTAGTCACATGCACACAAAATTGTCCAGTAAAAGTGATACAAAATTGCTCAATAAAATAATATTACATTTTATCTTTTAATAAAATGCCAAGGATTTTGATAAATTCCCCAGTTCATCAAAACTTGATTTTAATATGTAGCTTTGGTTTTACATACAGAAATATGTATGAATCATATGTTTCTAAATATTTATATTTACAGGTGAAGGGGATACCACACCTACAATAGTCAATTTAGACCGTAAGTATTCTTTCAAAATATAAACTATATATCTGAGTCTCTGTGTGAAACAAATGATGTCATTATTTCCTTTATAGAAAAAAAATCTTATTACTATAACAACTTCCATCATAAAAATAAGTCAATCTGTTTGTTTTATTTTTAAATATGTATTTTCCTATATGTGGGTGGAAGATAGTCAAAGGCAACTGCATTCTAAATATGAAATTCAACTCAGAAAATTTCCAAGATATTCCATTTGACTTTGAAAAGAAGACTTATATCTACTTTCAATTTTGGGGCACAATGTGTCTAATGGGTCACTTTTATAAACCTCACCTTCCAAATGAAGTCAGGGTGCTGAATTCAGAAAATATGAAGTCAGGGACGAGATGGTTAGTCAGTGCCTCTGTTATATTCTCTTTAAAGCATTTTGCAGGCCCTAGAGTCTATTAGGTAAAAAGGGGACACCATCTAAAAAGTTCAGTTACTCCTCAAAATGAGAATCTGTGGAAGCTACTTGCCTTAGATTTTCAAATATTTTTTGAACTGAAACAAGTTACTCAAGTGTTTTGTTTTAAAAGACCACCCTGCTGTGCCCCAAGAAAGGAAGCCAATGAAAATCTATTCTAGACCATGGACAGAATACAAAGGATAAGACAAGGAACATAGAGGAGGGTTAGGCAAACGTTTACTCCAAAGAATTCTGAATTATGTCACTTGTACATAATGATTTGGATATAAGAACACCATTTGGATATAATTTCAATAACTATAATGTTGGTAACATGTTCAAAATAGCTCTACATTCTTACTGTACCAATTCATTACCAAATATGGTTTTGTTTTGTTTTCAATTAGGCTATTGATTGCTATTTAGAAATAACCATTGCAAATAACATTTTTTAATTCATTTTATATTAAGGTTGGTATAGGGAATACATTTGTGTTGGGGCCACTGTCACTATGATGACAGTCTTGTCTGCCTTGAGTTCATTAGTTTTTCTAAGTCACTCAACAAAAAAGATGAGGATGGCAAATATTAGGGACTTGATTCTGAACTTTGGTCTTTTAATACTCTTTTCCCAAAATGTCTTGATACAATTACAGTAGTTACATTTTTTCTAGGTATTATTGCACTTATGAAAACTAACAGGTGTTGATTATTGGAAAAATATTATCTTAAAATGTTATATTTGCCCTGTTTTCAGATCCTGTAATATCTTGTGCCAAAACAAAACAATTGAGAGTTGTAAATGGGATTCCAACACGAACAAATGTAGGATGGATGGTTAGTTTGAAATACAGGTAATTACTAATAGATACAAATCATATATATTCAATCTATTTGCAAAGCCAGATTCCCAGCTGTATGGTCACATGTGGTCATAAAGATTGTACCCTCCACAGGGCACTCAGCCAGGGAGGTCAATGAGGGGTCTGATCATATTCTTACCAAACTATAAGCACTGGATTTTGCAATTTTACTTCATTTTATTTATTTATTTATTTTTAATTTTAATTATTTAAAATCATAGATAGTCTTCATAAATTTGTTCACAGAATTTCCATATATGCAGCCATTATTCCTGATTCCAAGTAACACTTTAGTTTTGATTAATAAGAGACAACCACAAGAACTTCTTATACCTTAATATCAACATAGTAATTATTTATCTCTTTAATTTTCTACTCTTGGGTATTATAATTTTATTTCCTAATATGTCTACATATAAACATCAGAAATATTTGTTTTGATTTTTTTATTTAGTTATTGAAATGAAAAGTGATATATTTAGAATTTGAGATTATGTTATTATGAGAAAGATAAACTCTTTTAAATAGTTGAATAGTCTTGATTTTCTAACAATTGGCATGGCTAAGAATTTTTTTTTTAATTATTTTATTGTTGGTTGTTCAAAACATTACATAGTTCTTAATATACCATATTTCACAGATTGATTCAAGTGGGTTATGAACTCCCATTTTTACCCTGTATACAGATTGCTGTGTCACATCAGTTACATTTCCATTGATTTACAAATTGCCTTTCTAGTGACTGATGAATTCTGCTGTCTATCCCATTCTCAACTGTCCCCCCTCCCCTCCCCTCCCCTCCCCTCCCCTTCTCTCTCTCCATCCCCTCTACTATAAATCGTTTCTTCCACTTATATATTTTTCTCCTATTCCTCCTTTCCTCTTATATGTAATTGTGTATAACCCTGAGGCTCACCTTCCAATTCCATGCAATTTCCCTTAACTCTCACTTTCCCTCCTGCCTATCATCCCTGTTTAATGTTATTCTTCTTCTCCAGCTCTTCGTCTCTACCCTGTCCTTGGTTACTCCCCTTATATCAAAGAAGACATTTGACATTTGTTTTTTAAGGATTGGCTAGCTTCACTTAGCATAATCTGCTCTAATGCCATCCATTTCCCTCCAAATTCTATGATTTTGTCATTTCTTATTGCAGAGTAATACTCCATTGTGTATAAATGCCACATTTTTTTAATCCATTCATCTATTGAAGGGCTTCTAGGTTGGTTCCACAATCTTGCTATCGTGAATTGTGCTGCTATGAACATCGATATAGCAGTGTCCCTGTAGCATGCTCTTGTTAGGTCTTTAGGGAATAGACCGAGAAGGGGAATAGCTGGGTCAAATGGTGGTTCCATTCCCAGCTTTCCAAGAAATCTCCATACTGCTTTCCAAATTGGCTGCACCATTTTGCAGCCCCACCAACAAAAATGGCTAAGAATTTTAAATATTCTCAGTTCTCAGTGCTCTTAAGAACCAATGACATGTTCTACATAGAATCATTTTGCAAGTTATATCATAATAGAAAATTAAGCTTAGGAATTATGCCACAAGAATTAAATGTTGAAAATATGAATTAACTTAAAATCTCATCTTATAACTTTCTATGTCCTATATACATTAGTCTATGTGTTTCTTAGAATGCTAAGATATCTATCTCCATCAGAACTTCATCATGCAACTCACCCAAAATGTACCTGAATCCCAGCTACACTTTTCCTCGGTGCTTGAGACCCATCATGTTTCTCCCTCCAAGCTTCTATGCACTTGTTCCTACTGCATGCTGTGGCCTTTTTTCTTCTAAAAATTCCTTCTCATTTTTCAGATCCCAACTTGAATATCTCCTCTTTCATGGACACTCGCCTTCACCCCTAGCCTCCTAGAGTAGAGCGAGTATATCTATCTCTTACTATAGTAGGGATATAGAATAAACACAACCTCAAACTAAAGTCCATCTATGAAAAAATCAATTCTTGTCAAGCATGGGGTTTAGACCCTTTGACTTTAGGTCACCACAACATTGTGGGAGATGGCCTAAAGACCTTTTTCAGTATATCCTCTCAAGGACTAACTCATCAGACTTAATGTTAATGACAGTAATTATGATGTAGCTGTCCTATGCATGCAGTACTGAAATATAATTATGAAGCTAACTAGAATAGAAAGGTGATTGAGCATTCTGACGATTTTATAAGCACCGAAATTTTTGAAGTGTTTAATTTTCTTTTTTATAGAAAAATGTTCTATAGAACATTTAATACAAATTTAATTTTCTGTATCATAAAAAATGTTATAAGATTCCAAATATCTTAATTAGATTAGTGATTCTTTGTTAACTCATAACCCCAGGAGGAAAAAATATACATACTTCTGAATTATTTTTATCAACTGGAGAATATATAAGGATACTCTTCTAGTATACTTCTCTTAGGGCTGCAAGTGGAACTGTTTTAATTCAGAGAAACATCAATTTTTAAATTTTTTTTCTCTTACAGTCCAAATTCTTAGTAACTATAGATGTTAAGTTATTCTTCCAAAATATATACTGAGAAGGTAGAAATTCAAACTCAATATATACTCTTATCCTCCTGTGTGGTAAAGGCCATAAATTACTGTGGTCTTAGTCTGGGAATCTTTTAGTATTACCCTCTGAAGCACTGAACATCTGTACTCTTTCGAAATGTGAGTTGTGAAAAGTTGTACTTTTCCCATGTTTCTGCCAAAAAAAATATGGATTTAAAGATTTTGGATATCAGCAAACAAACATCCTCATGCTTTTTCTTTACAAATATTTTGCAGTTTCCTAGAGGACTTGGTTTGCAAAATTAACTTCCTCTTACAAATTAAATATTATATTGATGGTCTTTTAGTAAACAATTTATTCAAACCCTGCAATATTTTAACCTATCAAAACTAAATAATGGTAGGGAATGAAATAGTATAAAAATCACAAATATTACTATCACTGGATGTTTTCTTCAGGGTTTTAAGAAAACCTCCAGTTTGCATTTTTCATAATCAAATTCTGAATTTAAAACAGCTCCACATTTTTTCATTATAACCATTCTATATGCAGCACATAATTTCTCTCACAAGGATATATATATATATATATATATATATATATATATATATATATATATATATACACACACACACATAGATGTATGTGTTGGTTCTTTAAACCATAAAAATGATTTAATGACATTGTAATTACATTATGAAAATAAAATTGTTGATGCTGCAATCCCCAAATATCATCCTTTAGATAAAAGAACTGCTACTCATTATAATCCAGTTGGGTTAATGTCTATTTTTTTGCATTTATTTTTAACAAATAAAGCAACAGGTTTTACATTAACTGGTAGGCATTCTTTCTGCATAGATATTACTTGTTTCTCTTTCCTCTTTCTCACAGAAATAAACATATCTGCGGAGGATCATTGATAAAGGAAAGTTGGGTTCTTACTGCACGACAATGTTTCCCTGCTAGGTAAAGTTTATTTTGTATCAGTATATGTTCTGAGAATTTAAAAATATGTATGCTTTCTGCTTAGCTTTTAAGTTTAGAGTCTGTCTATTTTACAGAGATGCTACAACATGGGGTAAACATATATATTCATTCTTTTTTAATTTAGCCTAAAAAACTTTGACTTCACTGATATTTTTGTATGCCCTGCTACTTTCAGTTTACATCTTTTATGATTAACGTTACTCTCACTTGAGAAAATATTTTCCTGAATTATGTAAATCAGTACTATTCTAACCTCCCAACTGTAGTTGGAATTTCTAGATGGAAATTCTTTTTCTAAATTATCAACAAACCTTTCTCAGTTCTCACTTCCTCTCATATAGACAGCCAGACTCAGAATCATCCTGGGAATAATTTCAATGAAAATTAGCCTAAAGAAAAGATAAGGAATTTAAAAAAAAAGATAAGGAAATAGTATTTATAATTTTTCCCAATTCATATCAAGGTCAATTTGATTTTGTTTGTTTAAAACTTCAATCCTTATAAATAAACCAAATGCATACACACTTCAGATAAAGCAAATATTTTCAGTAAAATTATAATTCATGTAAAGAACTTTATCTGAGAATTTTTAAAAAGTTACTTACTCTATTAAGTATATAAAATATTTTTTCAAAAAGCCTTTTAGAATTTCAGCAATTTAAGTCCTACTTACACATGCTTTAAATATTCAGAATCTTCCATAATAAATATTGTTTTTTATTATACTTTGAATCACATTTTAAATTTAAGTTGTTTATCTGCCCTTATAAGCTACATACACACACAAACACACACACACACACACACACACACACACGTGTACACATACACATGATTTATATATTATATATAATATTTCACAATTTGGAATTATATTTTATATGAATTATATTTTATGTTTTTATTTAGAAATAAAGACTTGAAGGATTATGAAGCTTGGCTTGGAATTCATGATGTCCATGGAAGAGGAGATGAGAAACGGAAACAGGTTCTAAATATTTCCCAGCTAGTATATGGACCTGAAGGATCAGACCTGGTTTTATTGAAGCTTGCTAGGTTAGTTCCTTTGGAAGATTCTGTATTTTTAACTGAGACTAGAATTGTTGAAACATTTTCCTCCAGCTGTGTGGCTGCACTTTCTCTCTTAAGTAGACATTTATTATTTCCTATATGCCATGTATCATATATATGTAGATACGTGTATGTATATATGTGTGACTACTTGCAGAATTTTCAAACATGAATCTATCTACTACAATTTTTTTCTTTATAGATATTCTTCTTTTCTGTTTTTAAATAAACAATATTTAATTCCCTAAGCCTCCGCCTAAATATTACATCATATGAACACTACATTTTAAATGCTAATGTGTTGAATCCAGTAGATAGTACTTACCATTATATTTTCTTTCTTTAGGCCTGCTGCCTTGGATGATTTTGTTAGTACAATTGATTTACCGAATTATGGATGCACGATTCCTGAAAAGACCACTTGCAGTGTTTATGGCTGGGGCTACACTGGATGTAAGCTACTTTTTAAAAGATGAGGCAATATCATATTTATTTTACATATAAAATTTTGTATTTACTTCTTCATTTCTCCTTTACCCTGTGCTCATTACCTGTATATTTTTGCACCATTCCAGTGATCAACTCTGATGGTCTGTTACGGGTAGCCCATCTCTATATTATGGGGAATGAGAAATGCAGTCAGCATCACCAAGGGAAGGTAACTCTGAATGAGTCCGAAATATGTGCTGGGGCTGAAAAGATTGGATCAGGACCATGTGAGGTAAAATGAAAGTTCTTTAGTAGAGAATATATGGTTGATAGCATAGCTTCTCGCAGGTTTTATGATTATTTACTTTTTGCAAAGGAAAATAATTATATACCAACCTGTTTCAGAAGTAGGAAAGTGCAAAAGATAACCATGTCTTATTTTTACACATTTCTGTTAATTAAACAGTAAGACAGCCAATGCTTCATTCATAGCAAATTGATGACATTTGCCTCTCAAAATAAATGAATAGAGCCAGAAGTCTCAGGAAAAACTGCAAAGTAAAAGTATCCAAATCTGTTTGATACGATGGCTTACATTTTTGTCATGTTTCTCAATTTAGTTGGTCCTCCCAAATTCTCCCTAAATGAACCCCATTAATATTAAGAAATACACTCCTGGTTTAAACTTTTAAATATGTTTTTGGGTAGACTGTGGGGTGTGTGTGTGTGTGTGTGTGTGTGTGTGTGTAAACAAATTCTTTAAAAAAAAAAAAACCTAAAGGTCAAAGTTTGTGAGTTTAAGAGCTTGGACATTTTCATTTGTTAGGCAACTGTTCTTTTAACTTGGCAGGATTCCTATCCCAGTTTTACATAGACAAGCTGTTAAACTGTTATTTTAGATGTATTTTGAATGTGAGATTCATGTTCTTCTACCTCAGAGCTGTGGCACTGTGGAATACTCTGTGTACTAGAGCACAGAATGAATTCAGTGGTAGTGAAATGCAGGTGGATATATTTTTAAAAATGTATAACTTTGGCATATAAACATGTATTGAAATTCATGTATTTTATGATTTCCTCTAAGATTTTTATTCCTAAAAATAAATGTTTACTAAGTTAAAGAGATTTTTAGAACTGCTTTGAAGTGATATGGGTAGCAACAAACTATGTTCTTATAAACAATTTCAAAGTTTGTATCTTTCCAGCAAATGAGTATTTTGCAATAACAAGGAAAAATTGTAAAAGGGAACATCTAGGAGGAGAAAAATAAATACAGTTTTTTTAAAAAGCTTTAATAGTCCTATGAGCTCTAAAGTTTTCAACTAGGTATAATTTTGGATACACCTAGAAAGGCATGTATTTTATCACAGCCTATTGCCATTTCCAACAATGACTTGACATCTGCTCTTCAGAGGTAGCCTTAAATTTAATTTGTTATCTATACAGTCTTCATTTCCTTATTTTGACATTGAGCCTTTATTTCATATGTGCTATTTTTATCTTTATCCCTAAGACTTGATTTTAGTTTTAGTTTTTCGTTACTTCTTAAAACCATATTTATCCTCCAGAATGTTGGTGTATGTATATATGCATATATATGAACAAATGAATATATTTATAATTGAAATTTAAAACAAGGTAATTTAACCACCAAAAGAACTTTGAACAAAGACTCTCTAAAATGTTGTGTTATCAATAGCTTTGCATCAACAGTGTCTTCAAAGTGAATTGTTTTCAAGAGTTCATATTAGGATTCATCGGTGCATTTGTTTAAAAATCAGTTTTAATGTCTCAAAGACACAACTTATAGAAAGTCTATTAGAATAAGCCTTTTCTTTACTATTTGATGTTTTATTTCTCCAATTTTCTTCATCACAGAATACTGATGGCTCTCTTCTTTTAACCCTCATTACACAATTACATTTTGCATTGATTTAGTTTTATCTCACCATATCACATTTCAAATTAAGATAGTACTGAACACTTTTTTCTATATAAGGATGCTCAGTCAGTGCATTCTTGGGAGACTGCATGGTAAATGAAAAATGATGGAGCACAGTTGCAATGTATATATGTAAGAATATATGTAGCTATATAAACATAGATATACATATGACTGTGTATTGCATACCTATACATGAATATATCATACACCCATATCAATCTATCCTTCTATATTCATCTCTCATCTATCTCTGATGATGCACTAGTATTGCCATATAAGTGGAGGAATACTACTTGCCTAGAAAGGCAACTTCCAAAAAATAAATATAATTATTTCATCAACTTTGAGCTTTTTATTGAATTTGCTATGATTGTCTGGAGACAAGTTGAGAGAAGAAAGAAAATGATAGAAGTAAGAAAAATATCGATATAGTTTGAGCATTAAAATCACATGATTACAACAGGTTTCACTTGTGCTAGTATTTTTATACATTTTTCAAATTTTCTATGTTGAAAGATTTGATTTATCACAAGATCAAAATAAATATAAAATTGATCTTATTAAATAAATGGGAATTTGGTTTTTCGGCATTCAACAAAGGAAAAGAGAACTTTAAGGAATGAATGAATATTTTGGAAAAAAAGCAAATCAAGTCATTCATTTGTGTGTGTGTGTGTGTGTGTGTGTGTGTGTGTGTTGCTGTGCTCGGGATGGTACTCAGGACTTCACATATGCCAAGTAAACTCTCTGTCACTGAACTGTACCCAGCCTGAGCAATTCATGCTTATGTGATTACAGCATGTGACAGAATAATTGGAACTTTATACTTAATCAGTTTTACATGGTTAATTCAACAGAAAGACAATCAGTTATATAACAGACCAATTTTTATGTAATTCCATTCCAGTTTCAGTTATTTCCTTTTATGTGTGTATGTGGCCTAGAATTGCAAATGAGCAGAGGATTATATAAATGAATTATATATATTAATTTAATTTCTAAAATAATACTTTGCTGTTGTTACATGTCTTCTTTCTAGGGGGATTATGGTGGCCCACTTGTTTGTGAACAACACAAGATGAGAATGGTTCTTGGTGTCATTGTTCCTGGCCGTGGATGTGCCATCCCAAATCGTCCTGGTATATTTGTCCGCGTAGCATATTATGCAAAGTGGATACACAAAATAATTTTAACATATAAGGTAACACAGTCATAGCTGAAGTATGTCTGAAGAGTCCATCAATATGTGATGATTTTACAAGAAGATTTCAGAGAACGTGGAATGAAAATGTTCCCTAAAATAATCCTAAAACAACTACTTGAGTGTCATGTTTGTTAAGATGCTCATTAATATATATGGGTATTTTCTGTTGTTCTGTTTGTCAGTGTTACTTTGTAAATGTTGAAGTGAATTAAGGTACATGCAAGTGCAGTAACATATCCTCCTGAAGATACTTGAATGGATTACAAGTGCAAAGGTTTAATTGCTGGATGATAAAGGATTTAATAGGAAAGATCAATTAATCTCTCTACGCTGCTTTCCAAGGTTAGTTTCTTAATGATAAATAAACCATAAGTTAAAAATTATCTTAACCTCATCCTAACAATTTATACCTTGTGTTGTTAAATTGTAACTTTATGTAAAATCATATTACCTTTCATATACCATATATCAGAGTTCATTCATTTCTCCTCACTGTGTATCCTACAATATTGGTAGGATAAAACATACTTTTATAAAAACACATACCCATTACACATGTTGGAGTAAACATGTGCTATGCACTACAGTTTAAATAGTGGTGTATCTAGTATAATCCCTAAATATTTTGGAAATATGTATCCATGATTTCTAATAATGCAGACATTTCTAAAGATCAGTAGACATTTTAAGGCAAGGTACAAGATAGAAGTGACTATCCTCTGTACATAATTTACAGATGACCTCTACTGACAGGCATTTAAAGTGAGATCAGGACCCACAGAGTTACAAAATTCTTAATCTAGATGTTTACATATATTTATTATCCTAGTAATTTCATGTAGTTTCTAACTCTTAAAGGAGAGAGAGTAATAGGTATATTTGTATATTTCTTTGCTCCAAATTTTGGTTCACTTATTTATGTAAGATATTTGTAGGCTTATTTTCCTAAAACATTTCCTAGTTTCTCAAGTTCATATCTAATTGAAGAAATTTAAAAGTGGTTTGGTCATTAAAATTGTATTTAAATAGGTTAATTCCAATAATTGCCACTGCCAACTGGATTCTAACTCACTCTCTTTAAATATTTAAAAATTATTTAAGAGAAAAACTTCCATATGTCTCCTAAGTTTTCTTTACAGCTCTTAATTAAATCATGCAATTAAGTGTATATTTGAGGAAAACAGAGAAATACTTTTCTCAACCTGGTAACTTTTTAGCCTACTAAATCTTTATTCAGGTAAAGGAAAACAATATATAAAAAGAAAGGAAAGGAACTTGTTTTCTAAACTTTTATATTCAACAATATTTAACAATTAGAGTTGAATCTGCTGAATCAGATAATGTATCCAGAGATCTTCAATTTATCTTATTTCATTTTACATGGCCTTTTCCTAATGACATGGGAAATACTCATTTAAATTTTGTATTCTGTATGATAAAAGCCAAATTATCATATTTAATATTCTATTTCCATGACTAGCTAGCAATCTTGAATTTGCCAAGAAATGGGATAACAATGCCATAGAATAGGCTCTGAATTTTTACAAAGTCTCCCTGTATTTAAACAAGAATAATAAAAATAATTATTTGAATGTTTGAATCCAGTATTCCCATTTCTCTAATTTGGTTCTCTTAAATCATTTTTATTAATGCCAAGGATTGAAACAATGCCCCCAAAATTTTCGAGTTTATTCTTCAATCTGAAGGAAAATGGTTTTAAATTTACTGGAGAGCTTAGTCCACAGAATACAGGGCAGTAAATAAAAAAATGCTTATAAAAATTGGAAAACTATATATATATATATATATATATATATATATATATATATATATATATAAAGGATATATAGAGAGGATAAGTGCTGATATTAAGAAACAGCAAAAGCAAAGAGAGATCCAACTAGATACCAGTCCACACTATCTTAAGTGTATTTTTCCATTATATAATATACCACTGTAATAAAGACACATAGAAATTTCAAGGCATATTGTCAAAATATTAAGTTACTTATTATAGTTTCTTCTTGCTGAACTGGCTAAATTATTGTCAAATATTAATCATACTGGTAAAACTTTAAAACAATTGCAATAACTTAAAATACTCACATTTTAAACTATTTTTTAAATGTCTTTCCTATAATTTTCCAGGGAAAGAGAGGTAGAAATTATCTAGATACAAGATGCAGCTAACATTTTTAGAGATTTTGTACTCAGTGTTTTCCACTTGATTAAAGGGTTAAAATAACATTAATGAGTCATTAAACATGGTATACAAAGCAATTTTCTCTTTGGAAGTTTCCTTTGGCTAGAAGGAAATGGATGGCATTGACAATGAAAATTAGGTGAATAAGATCTATGTTATTTTAGGTGGTAGAACAGGGGATAACCATGTCATTATTCTCTGGTGAAAGATACTATTTACTGTGTGTTTTTCTCTGAATAAATACAAAAGAGAATGATAAAATTCAGCTTATCCAGAATCCATTTTATTTTGTGTCATGGACAAAAGGGCCTTTTAAATTAAAAGTTTTCAATGCTATTTTTGTTTTGGCTGTTTGAGTAATGGTTATATGCTGTTATATTTGTAGACATTTTCTTATGTCTACCAGGAATAGAAATGTAAAATTAAAATATTTGTCATAATGCCTCTGCCGTGCAGAAGGGATTATAAGCCTTTTGTATACTTCTTTAATTTTATTGTAAAATATATAATGACTTTTACCTCTTTGCTGTAGGCAGGTCCTCAGTAAAATGGTTTATATTGAGTCAATCTGTAGTATTAACAGGCTCTTGCTTGCCATCTTAGTGTCTCAAACTATGGGGATGGTGAGACACTGGAAGGCAAGAAAAACAACAATAATGGCATGTGATAGCAAAATTGTATTTCACTTATTCCTGTGAATATATCTTGTTGGTACCAATGGTACTGTACAAAGTGAATGTTATAGCCATGGCATTCTCTTGAAAAGAACACTGTCAAGAAGTAGGAAATTGCTGTCAGGCATTTTCTTCTTTCCAAATATTTTTCTTTAGAAAGAAATATTAGCTTTTGCAACATAGAAATGATCAGGTAAAAAGTTTTAATAAGATCTCATAATAAAAAACAGATTGATTTACAAAGGTTCAAAAACGACTGCATTTAATTATTGGGTCTCATAGAAAAACAAATTTGAAAAATAAAATTTATTTGTATCAACAGACATATTTATCTTTGTAAAATAAATTTTGAATAGAAACTTTTCATAACTAAGTCCAAAAATTTATCTTCAATATTCAACTGAGTTTAGAATCAAGAATTTACTAATTAAAAAAAAAGTTACAATTTTTTGGACCCTGTAACTCTTGACATTGTAACTTTTAAGTAGGTTCATTTCCATTTGCACAGAAAGTTTCTATCTTTAGGAAACTGAAAATGGAATACTGTGGATATTATGATTGTCTTGTGTGTAAATAGGAAACTGATAAGCTGCCTATTGAGTGGTATAGCTGGATGCTTACCCAAAAAAGGGAACACTGTGGTTATGACTTGTATTATAAAGTTTCTGTAGTTAATAAAGTCGTTATTTTTATAACCATGATTATATTATTATTCTTAATAATAATAAAATATTTTATCAAAATGCTTTCCTTCTCTTTTATAATTATATGCATATATATTTGTGTCTGTCCTAAAACTTTAATGCAGAAAAAAGCAATAACATTTATTTGACAATAATTACATATACTTTGTTGGAAGAAATGCATAACTTGTTTATAGAACTAAGACAAGAGATCTATTTTATTCCAACTCTATCCATAGTGATATCAATAGTCTTCAGTAAACAGTCTTGGTGCATTTTGGTGTCTCCAATTGTAAAATATAATTCTTTATTTTTTATATTTGCTAGAGTGGTGCTTTGGTACTATATACAAAATATTATAATGAATGATTACTTAATTTCATTCCCAATATAACTCAATATTTCAAAAGTGATTTAAAATTATTTAGTTAATCATTTGAGGATATCTTTCAAAATGCTTATTAAATTTAGAATAAATATGAATCAAATAGATTCATTTACTACAAACTGGATTGACTAATCATCAATGATCTAACCAACCAGAGCTCTATAACTGATTATTCCAAATTATATTTTCTCTCCACCAAAATGGTAGCTCTACTAATTATTCTGGCATAGATCCTGATCTCAAGTGATGATTAATATATCTAATTCTATAGCCCATAGTAAATATCTGACCCTATAAATGATTGTAACTAAAGCAGAAGATACTTACTTGTTTGTGATATCAGTAATAATATTTAAAATATATATCTGTTGATTTTGCTAAATTTGTATTTTATTCTTTTATAGAAGAATTTCATCACATTCTAAACACATATTCTGCTCTTTTAAGTAGAATAGTCAGGCCAGGTGTGATGGTGGCACACCTGTAATCCCAGCACCTCAAGAGGCTGAGGCAGGAGGATCCCAAATTCAAAGCCAGCCTCAGCAACTTAAGGAGGCCCTAAGCAGCTTTAAGGAAAATAGAAAAAAGGGTGTCAGGGGTGTGGGTCAATGTTAAGTGCCCCTGAGTTCAATCTCTGTTACTCCTACTCCCTCAAAAAAAAAAAATAGGTCAGGAAAACCTCTTTAAGACTGACATTTGGACACTTATTAATGAAGAGTGACAGCAAGTTTTGTAAATATATGGGGTCAGATTAAAAATACTTGGAAAATATTGCTATTAGTTTTCTAATACAGTTTATTTATTTATTGTTTTAGATTATGATGTTCTAATTAGTCACTCTTTGTGACTGTCCTGAGTCACCTTGGTGTGCATTCCTTGGTCTGCATTCCCTTTGTGTTTGAGTCTAGGAGTTGTATTCCTATGCTATTTATCAGTCTCCTATGTAGGAACCATTCTTTATTGGCACAGTTCTTCAGGACATTGTTGCATCCCTTTTACCAAGTTACCAGCCTGTCATCTAAAAGAAACATTAGAAGTTTTCCTGTAAACAGCCTATAGTTTCTTTTGTCCTTTACATTTATAAATGTCTCAATTGCATGTGTTATTTATGAAAGTTGAGACTTAAAGCTAACTTAAGATAAAAGGAATATTGTAGTAATTGGGGCAGAGATTGTGGTATTATGAAGAATATTATTGCCTAAAGAACATCTAACAAGACAGAAAAAACTGACAAGAGAAAGAAACACTTTTACTTTATATAATTCAAAAGAAGTTTTGGACTATGTGTGTGTTTATGCTTTAAAAATTAGACAACATAAATTATGAATCTGAAAAATAGTCTAAGCGCAGACTAACTTTGAACCTTTATCACTCTGCAGTACTCTTCAATGCTCATCACTTTGTTTGTACTGTTTTGAGTGTGTCTTCCTGTCTAAGTATTCATGCCAGTATTCATGAGCATTGCCTCAACATGTTAGAAGCCTTACCTGTCTCTTCATTTCCTCTGAGGCTGCACCCTTCTATCCCTACAGAGGTCGCCACTTCATTAGCCTCTGAAGAGCTTGCTTGAGCTTCCTTTACACTTGTCACACTAGACTGCCTGTAATTGCTTTGGGTATGTTTTGTCTTATTTTACTTTTTAATGTATAGTGAATTCCACTCAGTTTGTGCTTCTTGGAGATATCAGCATTGTCTTGGTATTAATATTTGTACATTCTTTTATTTTGCACAGTATTTCATGGTATAATGGTAACAAATATACTTTATAATTAATATTATATAATTATTTTTGAGGGCTTAATATTAAAGGAGATTTTTGAGTAAAAATTGTACAACTCTCAAGATTACGAGTTTTACAGGATTATAATTAATTGCATTATTTTAACTTGAATTAGTACCTGTGGCTCAATGATTTATCTCCTATATTAGGATATATATGGCAAAAGATTATTTTTCTATATTTTAAATTAATAAATAAAATTCATCCATGTATGGAAACCATATGATGTTTTGATTCACAAATATGTTGTAATGTTAAAATAAGGGTAAGCATATCTACTTCCTTGAACATTTAGCATTTCTTCGTGGTAAAACACTGTAATTTTATGAAATACACAGTACATATTCACTATTTGTAGTCTCCCTATTGGGCAGGCAGCACACCAGGACTTCTTACTCCCATCTAACTGCAGTTTGGTACCTGCTGACCACTTTTCTGCATCCTGCTCCATCTAAATTCCTACCCCCTGCTAACCACCATGCTTCTCTCAATGTCTACGAGGGCAATGTTTTTATCATGTGGCATTTGTCTTTTTGTGGCTGGACAACTCCACTTAACAGAAATGATGTGATGTCCAGTGCCTTCCATGTTGTCTCAAATAATTTCCTCCTTCCTTCCTTCCTTCCTTCCTTCCTTCCTTCCTTCCTTCCTTCCTTCCTTCCTTCCTTCCTTCCTTCCTTCCTTTCTCTCTCTTTTCTTTTTTGGTTAAATAGTATTCTATGGTGTATATTTACCACATTTTCTTTATACATTCATTAGTTGATGGACTTATGCTGTTTTCTTTGCTTGGTTACTGTGAAAAGTGCTACAATGAAAATGGGAGTGCAGATATCTCTTTGGCATAACTGATACAATTTCCTTTGGATACATACTCAGTAGTGAGAGTGCTGAATCATATGATAGTTCTTTTTTTTAATATTTGAAAAACTTCCATACTGTTTTCCATAATGACTGAACTAATTCCACATTCCTATCACCAGTGTATAAGGGTTCCCTGCCTATAACATCCTCAGCAACATTTGTTATTTTTGTGAGGTTGGGGATAATACCCATTCTGATTGGGATAAAATGATATTCATTGAGACTTTGACATTTCCCTGATGACTAGTGAGGCTGATCTTTAGATATATGTAAATATATATATATATATGTTTATACACATATACACACACATATACATATGATGGCCATTTGCATGTCTTCTCTGGAATGTCTTATTTATTGCCCATTTTCAAATTGAGTTATTTGGTTTTTTAGCTATAGAGTTGTTTGAATTCCTTACGTATTTTAGGTATTAACCCTTTGTCAGATATATAGTTTGTACATATTTTGTCCAATTCTGTAAATTATTTTTCCCTTCAATTTTTGCTTTCTTTGTGAACCAGCTTTTCAGTTTGTTACAGTCCAATTTTTCTATATTTGCTTGTTTACTATGCATTTAGGTCTAAGCCAAAAAAAAAAAAATGCCCATTCCAATGTCCTGAAGTGTTTCCTTTAAGTTTTCTTCTAGCAATTTCATAGTTTCTAGTCTTACGCTTAAGTTTTACATCCACTTTTAGTTTATTTTTGTAACATGAGAGAACTATAGTTCTAGTTTTATTCTTTAGCATGTGAATATCCAATTTTTCAGGCATCATTTATTGAAGAGATCTTCCTTTCACCAATGCGTGTTCTTAGTCCCTTTGGTGAAGATCAGTTGGCCTTAGATTTGAGGGTTTACTTCAGGATCTCTGTTGTATACTAAAAATCTGTTTCTTTTTTATGTGAATATCATACTGTTTAAATTGCAATAGCTTTGTGATATGTCTTCAAAACAGATAGTGTGATGCCTCCTGATTTGTACTTTTTGCTTAAGAGGGTTTTGCCTATTTAAAGTTGTGTGTGTGTGTGGTTCTATATAAATTTTAGCATTATTTGTTTTAGTTTTGTGAAGAATGACATTGGTATTTTGATAGGAAGTGCTTGGGATCTATAGATCACTTTGAGTGGTAAGAACACTTTAACATTTATTTATAATTAATTAACAATTTAACATTAATTTAAATACATGATGTCTTTCCATTTGTGTGAGGATGTGTGTGTTCCTTTCAATTTCTCTCATCAATATTTTCATTGTGGAGTTTTTCCATATTTCTAAATTTATTTCTGGGTGTTTTCTATATTTGTAGTTAATATAAATGGTGTTGCTTTTTGAATTTTCTTTTCTTAAATAGTTTGTATGACTGATTTTTGTATATTGATATTGTACTCTGAAATTTTACTAAATTTATTAGTTATTTTTTTTTCCTGAGGAACATTTTATTGTTGTCATAAAAAATTGAGACCACAAGAAATATTTTCAAAGAATCACCATAGTTTTATGAATAAGCATGACAATGGGTTTTCTGAAGTTAATAAAATCAACTCACTTTTACATCTATATAAAAGTTAATAGGGAAAATACACAGGACTAAGGTTTTACTAATGCAAATATCTTTGAGTTCTAATAATCTTTTTTTGTGTGTGTGTGTGTGTGGTGCTTGGGATTGAACCCAGAACCTTGTGCATGCGAGGCAAGCACCCTACTGACTAAGCTATATTCCAAGCTCCAGTTCTAATAATCTTTTAAAGTCTTTCTGATTTTATATATGAGATCACACCATCTTCAAACAGTGATCATTTGACTTCCTCCTTTAAAATTTGGATCTCCTTTCTTGCTTTTCCTGCCTGACTCCTCTATCTATGACTTTTAACTCTATGTTGAGTCAAAGTGGTGATGTAGGCTTCCTTGTCTTGGTGTAGTTAGAAAGCTTTCAGTGTTTTCCCAATCAGTCTGATGTTCATCGTTGGCTTGTTATATATGGCTTCTATCATGAGGTACATGCTTTCTATATTTAATTTGTTAAGAGTTTTTATAATGAAGGGATGTTAAAAGTTTATTAAATATTTTTTTTCTACTTCTAACAATGATCATATGATTTTAGTTTATCATTTTCTTGACATGGTGTCTAACATTTAATGATTTGTGTATGTTGAACTAGTCCTTCATTCCTCTTGATTATGGTGAATAATGTTTTTAATGTGTTGCTAGATTTGGTTTACTATTATTTTATTGAAGATTTTTGCATCTATGTTCATCAGGGATGCTGTCCTATGTTCTTTCTGTTTGTGTCATTGTTTGGAATTCTTCCAAACTCATAAATGAATTTGGAAGAATTCCCACCAAAATGAGAATAATTATTATTTTTAGAAAGTTTACATATTTACATTTGTAAATGTGGCTTTAAATAATAAAAATGGAAAATTAGATTTTAGCTTGCTAATGGACAAAGGTGTTTACTTTGTCAAACTAATACAGTTTATATTATGTTGATGAACATTTTCCCATCTGGGTTTTTCCATGAAGGGTTGATGTCATAGGATTGAGGGGAAAAAGGATCACATCAATTATTTCAAAAACTCCTGAATCAACAATAGTCTACTCATTACTTATATGCAAGGTTTTCGTCTGCTCTGCATTATAAAGTTTCACAACATCAACAATGTTAATTAGTAAAAGATTTTCATTTTATGAATCATCTTAACTGAGAGAAATCAGCATAGGTAACCTGCAGCGATTAAATTAGGTGAATAAATGGCAGGATTTTCAAATAAATTTCTCCAAGCATTCTTGAAGTTTTACAAAGATATGGTAACATTTTCTAACCTCCGACTTTTCAGATGATTCATAATCTAAATGCAGTGATAGTTTAGAATATATGATTTATTCCAAAATAAAGAATTTATAACCTATAAAAGAAAAATAATGAGTGATTTAAAAAAATACAAATTTGTCTTTATGAAATGATAAATGATTACAGATCTCTAAGACTGGACAAGAGGAAGTTAGAGAGTATGATTATATATCTTTCTTTGGTAGCCCAAAGAATCATTCTGAGAACAAATGCTCAAGTCCTTTTGGTTGAGAGTGTTCGATTTTAGGAAAATAAGATTGACATTTCATTCAGAGAGTTTAGGTACTAGGTAGTACTTCTCAATTTTGAAGGCTGTGAAATACATAAATGAAAAAAAAACTCATAGACCCTCTAACCATGGACATTTCCTAAAGTAGAAAGTATTACTTCCATGAGTTTGGTCAGCTTTACACAAACTGATCTATAGAGATCAAAGTGACAAAAAGTTTATTAACATATGGTCTTCACAAAATTCCATTATCTTTTGAAAGGTCCACCTTTGAAAGTATTGAACTAGGATAAAGAAAAGTAAAAACTGTAGAGGAAAAGAAAGAAAAATTTTCAAAAAAATGGAAGGGATATGAATGAGGAAAGTTTTCTAGAGGCATGTCCATATTCCTAAAAGTAAAATTAATGAAAGGTCTAAAGCACTATCCTCCTGTACTAGCCACTTCCCTTCTTTATCCCAATAATCTGTACTTCCCAAATCCACCTATAAACAAAATGAGTCATAATGAAGTTAACAAGCACAGTGAATGAGCTAAGTTCTTCCATGTTCAAATGATCCATTTTTACCCTTTCGGCTCCATTGCTCCTTCTGTCCCTGTTATCTTCCTCAGTGATACCTTCTTTTCCCAGTTTTTTTTTTTTTTTTGAGGTAGAATTGTATAACGATAATTGTCTACATTTAGGGCATAAAACATGATGTTTGCTATATTTTACATTGTGAAATGATTACCGTATTCCTAGTATTTAACATATCCATCACCTCACCTCATCACTATTTTTTTTTTTAATGGGAATAGAGTAAGAACACATGACCTCTGCTCAACACAAATTTCAGGTCTACAAAACGTTGTTATTAATTACAGTCTTCATGCTGTCTTCGGTACTTATTCATCTTATAACAAGGTTTGTACTCATTGACCAATAATAGTAAAAGCCAAGCTTTCTCTATGTTAAAGTTGCTCTCTAAGATATTATACCACCTTTCTTAACTTGAAAGACTACATCCTCTTTCCATGGCCACTTAGAGGTGAAGTTGGCTGAACTGAAAAAAGGCAGCTCAGTAGGAAAGAACTGACGCTCCTGGCACAGACAAAGGCAAATGTTCAACTGTCCACTTGACATCCATGCTGGACGTAATCTCAGATTCTAAACTTATCATACCCCAAACTCAACCTCAAGTACTCCTTGCCGCCTTCACCTTCACAATAAAACATCCCTGGTTTCTCAAACCAGAATTCAGAAAATCGCTTTCTATTTATTTGTGTTTACCTTTCAACATCCAAACCATCACCAAGGCATCAATTGTACCTCCTGAATATATCTTGAATCATGTGCCTCCCCCTCTAGTGGCTCCACCTACACCCAAGCCATGATGTTCATTCACCTTCATTAACTACAATAATATCAAATTTTGTTTCTCTACATATACTCCATCTTTTATCCATTTTTTAGATTATGCTTTTTTAAAATGTAACTCTATGTGATTTTCCCATTTAAAATCCTTCAGTATTTTTCCATTGCCCAACATCCATATGAATTGCCTCTGACTGTTCACCTCTTCCTTTTGCCCACTATGTCCCAGCTTCTTTGGAAACTTTCAGTTCTGAGAACAGGATAAGTTCTTTCTTTCCCTAAAACCTTCACATCTGCTATTTTTTTTTTTTTTTTGCCTAGAATTATTCCCCCACCTACAGGTTTTGCCTGACTAATACCTAGTTCATCTTTCAGTTTAAAAGACACCAATTATCCTTATCCCACCCTTCTGACCCGGTTACACATTCCAAAGACGATGCCCTTCTATTTCAGCATGCTTACTCAGTTCATTGAATTGTCATCTGCACATATATGTATATGTATGTGCATGTATAATTATATATAATTTATATATATAATATTGTCTCTCCTAGTTAAATAAAATTGTAAGCTCCATGAGAAAAGGGCTATGGCTACATTTGCAAATATTTATTTCTCAATACTGGTTAGGAATGCTATCACACATGAATATTTTTAATTTGTTCTTTTTAGTTGTACATGACAAGTAGAGTCTATTTAGACATATTTATACAAACATGGATTATATCTTATTCTAATTAGGATCCCAGTCTACACTCATTTAAAAATAGATTGTATAAGTAACTATGCTTTCAGGTTTTTTTTTCAGTTTTAAAATACAACTATATTATAATTCCTGCCTTCTGTTAACTCTTCAATATCCACAAGTTCCTTTGGTGGTAATACTGGGGAGGTAATACTCTACTAGCTTCTCTCATATATTTCTGCTTTAAATACGTATGAATTTATTGAGCACTTACTATGAGAGTGCTAGGTACTGGGAATACAATAGGAATTAAAACTTGACTCTGACCCTTTTGGTAAATACAGACAAGTCTGGAAGAAAGGTATGAAACAGGAATCAGAGTGTTAACTGAAAAATGAAAACAGTTTCTGAAGCACATAGCATCATTTTATCATGTTTTTTTTTTGACTCATTATCTCTTAAGCTTTGAAGATTAATATAATCTTAAATCCTGAAAATTCAAATATTCTCTTTTTTCATTTTATGAATATTTCCATCATGTTACTAGTTATTTAGCTAAGAGTTCCTTTTCTTTAATCTTCTCCTTTCTTAGAGTTTTCCAGATTCTAAGCTTTTAAATCTTACTGCTCCTTTCTTACAGTTCCCTAAATCTTCTCACTCATTTAGTAGAGTCAGAAGATTTATGCATTTATTATCAAGGGAATAAGGTAATTTCTCTGATAGAACATAATCAATTTTAGATATGAAATTAAGTAAAACTTTCTTTTCCTGGTATGAGACTGACAAATATTTTGTTGTAGTCTTAAGTTTTTAATTATATTTGAAAATGATCTGATAATGCAATACTTATTCAGCATTTACTATTTGCCAGGTTCTGTTTTATATCTTTTAATCATCCTTTCAACCTCACACAGGCAGGTTCTATGACTATATCCACATGAAAGAAAAGGAAGTGTTCAAATAACTGGTAATAGGAGCACATTTAGGGGTGGATTTTCAATATTAATTATTTGACCCCTTTGTTCTATCCTGTCCACTGAAAATTTGATTTGTTTCTTTTCTAGAATAGTAGGAAGAGGGGAAAACCCATTTAAACAAGAAAACGCTGCCATCATTTAGACAGGATATGAGCAAGAAGCTACTCAGAGGTCATACTGCTTTTCAAGCAGGCCTAGCTCAAAGCTCTGTGATACATCAGTTGCAAGAGCCTGACTTCCTGGTCATCAAATATGAAGGATAGAAACACAAGCTGCTCCCTTCCTTTGGAGGTAAAAGCAGGTTAGGGCCAGTTTAGCAGGGGAGTTTCCTTTATCTTTGATGGGGGATGAGGCATATGGCTTTTGACAAAGAAAAGCCACAAAACTTGTGAGATAGAAATACTAAGAACTGTGAAGAAACTTGTAATGCTCAAAATATTAGGGGCTCCAATGGATAACAAAGCTCATAATTTATTCTGAAACAAAGAAAAGCAGTAATATTTCCTGCCTTTATTGAAGATCCCAGAGGGGATCTCATATAATAAGAGTGTTTTTTGCAAGAGAGACACACCTTCAAAGGAAATCAGAATTATTTGGGGTCACTTTTCAAATTGTTACATAGAATCATAGACTTTGATAGTTGTTAAAAATCACCTCTTTGTTTTACAAAGAACAAAGAGAGATCCAAAAATTATAATGACTCATCCAGGGTCACACAGCTAGAGAGATTCTTGGAAACATCACCTATAACTTTTTAAATTCAAAACCTTGGTTTTATTATTCACTTATTTTAAAACAGAGATCATATAAATAAAATATATAATACTAAATTATTAAATAGAATATTGAAATAATTGCAGTACTTCAAAAATTTTTTGAAAAGAATGACTAAAACAATTTGTCATACTGCCTGAGAAAAGGCAGAGATCCAATCTACCTTACCTTACAGTTTGATATATTTTGAATGTATCCCCCAAAGTTGTTGTGTTGGAAACTTAATCCTTAATGCAACTGTGTTAAGAAGTGGGACTTTTAAGACATGATCAGGTCACAAGGGCTTTGCCTTTGTGATTAATGGATTAATGGAGTGATGTCCTTCTCTCTCTCCCTCTCTCACCTTCTGCCATGTTATGACACAACAAAAAGGCCTTCACCAGATGTGGTATATCGATCTTAAACTTCCACACTGTTGGAATTATAAATCAATAAATTCCTGTTGGTTATAAATCACCCAGTTTCAGGCATTCCATTATAGGAGCACAAAATGGACTAACCAACCTAAACATTTCTGGACTCAGTCCTGGACAGACAGCCAATCCAGGTGCAGTTCTAGCAAACTCCTACACAAGCAGCAAGCCAAGGTAGATCTTCATTTGGCTTCCTTCCCTAACTCCATTTGTGATCTGATTTCCTTCCTGACTTGGAAAGAGCCCTCATAGAGGGAACCTGGAGAGATGATTTGTTGGTAGAAATGGAGTTGAAATGCAGAGCAAAGAATAAGCAATGAATAGCACAAGCTAACATGCATTAGTATAAAACAGAGTAACGAGTACAAGGCTGTCCTTATAGCTCCCGGGAAAAATAACTCTGCCTGGGCCAACCAATGCAGAATCTGCAAGAGCTCCTGACCTGCTGAGGCAATTTGTTTGTCAAAACAGCTTTAGAAAATGGCTTTGTGTACAGATTTCTTTCACTTACTCATATGCAGCCAGGGTATAGTGTGGTCGTGTCACCTCAGAGAAGGTGAGTTCTGAATAGATGAGTTTGAAACTCTAGCTTGGAGTTCCCCCAATACATGGTTATATGTTAGGATTAAGGCTTCCTAAATAGTACTTTGAGTTCCCAATGTTATGAACATGATTTATGTATTCCTTGGCCACCTTAATTCTTCAGTTTAAATCTTCAAACTTTGTCTCCAGGTATCAAAGAACATCAGGAGTATTCTCAAGATGTTCACATGTCTACAAACATAAAAAAATGCTCTACTTAGTCTAATGATCCCTCTGGAAATGGGGCAGTCTCTTTCTGTCAAGAAATAAAGTATAGTGAACAGTGCAAGTTTTATCACTTCAGCTGTTCATCAGTAATGTACAGCTGCATTATCTTGACTTGTGTGTTCTTTTCTGTGACAACAAAGACAAACTGGAAAAATCTTTTTTTTTTTTTAACATCACAATAAAGTGCCCTGCATTCGGTTAGCTGAATGTTTTGGACCCTTCTTACACTGTTACGCCTGGGGTTCGGTGTATTTGGAGTCCAATATGTTTTTAAAAGGTGTGCTCAGAAAGACAAACTCCTGCATAATCTCTCCACCTCTACGTCTAATAGGTACTTCAAATAATACCTCCCAAACCCAGATCAACTTGTGTCCCTCCTGATGCTGGGTTGTTCCTCATATGTGCTCTTTTCTATTTCAATTGTAGTAGTAATCACCAAAACTGGACCCCTGAATCCTTAAAAGCTCTGGCTTATCTCATTCTTCTCCCACTCCTCCACAGCCCAGATGCCCTGGTGCTTCTGATTATTTTTTGAATTATGCCTTCTTCCTCCTTTGTGCCTCCTTCACTCTGTTTGAAACCCTCATTATTTATCTCCACTGCCTCGGTGTCCTAAAAGTTTAAATTCAAATAGATTGTCCCTTAATCTGTCCTTGTCTCTGCTATTAGCCTTAGCAGGATTCATTTAAAAAGCATATTTGAAAAAGACAGCCCATTCTATATGCTATGAGTCTCCATCTGCCAGGGTCGAGATGAAACTTTTGAGTGACCTTAGAAGTCACCCTCACTTATTTCTCCTTGTCAGTTCTGCTTGGGGCAAAGAGATGTCTTGATAGTTCCTTCAGAGAATATTGCTATATTTTGATTTTTTTCTTCCCTTTTTTTCTTTTTTGCTTCAATAACTTTCATGGTGTTCTGTCTTACTGAAATAGTTTCGCCTACCCTCTCTTTCATTTGTTGCTAAATCCAACTTGCATTTTCAGTTGAGATATAGCTATTTTCTTGACCTTTATCCTGACCAGCTGGCTGGCTGGGTCCTGCCTTTCTTGTTCAGTTCTTACCACCCCCATTGTCTGGGAGAAAAACATTGCTCTAGATCTCTTTCATCTGTTTTTACATGGGTATCCTTAAAGAACCCATTTTCCCCCAGGCAAAAGGATTTCAGCTATGTAGTTGTTTATTGGGCTTAGTCTACTTAGTGCTTGAAAACTGTTGCATATAAAACTGGAAATGTTGCTCTCACAGCTGGTCCCTTGGCTTTGGAGCTCCGCTTCTACATCAGAACTAACTCAGTGTGCTCACTAACTGCAGGGAAACAGGTGTTTACCATTGGACCATGGATTCTGATATCTTGGCCTTCCCTCCCATAAAATGGAGTTTAAAACAATGTATATATAAATGCCTGTAAAAATAACTGCCCCTGGTTTTATCTTAGGTTTCTAGCGGTAGTTGACTTACTTTAAATTCCCCTCCAGTTACTAACATCACTTCCAAGATGTTAAGGAAATCCATCGATACCTTTGTGAGATGTTACTTGGTTTATAAATATAAAAGAAAATACCATGGATATGGATATATCAATTAGAATCAGGTTGGGTTACAACTGGTAAAAATTCAAAACAATAATTTCTTTTCACATAAAAGCAATCTGGAGATAGGATTCCAGAGTTGGCATGGTAACTTCAGGGGTCAGCAGAGACTTGGAGTCTGTTTTGTGATTGCATTGTTGTCAGCACTCAGCTCCATTTTATGTCTAAAATGTCTTCGAGAGTTCCTGCCTTCAAGTCTGTGACTCAGGCAGCCAGAAGAGGAAATAAGGCAGGAAGTGCCACATCCCTGAGCCCAAGACTGGCTCTTCTGTTCATGCTCCACTGACTACAATTCAGGCTCCAAGTGCCCAAAGACTCTACTTAAGGGAAACACAGCAAACTCTTGTTATAAAAGAGATTTACTTTCTCACAGAAAAACTTTAAACTGTCTCTTCTCTCCTTCTCAACAATTTAGAATTGTTCGTATTTTTGAGGAGAAAACCTAGCACACAGTCTTCCTTTTGTAGCAAGGCATAGATGGTGAAGGTAAAAAGAGTGGTGTTATTATAATACTTCAGCAGTGAATTAAACAATTATTTAACTCACCTAGGGACAATAGCACTTTATTTAATTAACAGGGTCAAGTTATATAAAGGGACAAGTAGGTATCTGGAAAACACTCAAGTAAATATTCCCAGTGATCCAAAGTGAGTGTGGGAATATTTGCCAAAAAAAACCCCTCACATCCCCAAATTTCTCTTTGTTTTCCTTTTCTACTGTTTTCATCTAATGGTAGTCCTAAAATTTCATTTTTTAATGCAAATCTATTTTTTATTGTATGTACTTTTCTGTAACCAACTTTGTATACTTTGTGGGAAGAAAATGTGCAATCAATCAGTGTTTCAAAAAAGAACAAGAAAAAAACTAAACAATATTTTGTTAAAATTAGGAAGACAAAACTATACTTAACATCTGGTCCTGAGTACTTCAAGTAACACTCATGTGATTTGATGATGTATTGGATAATTATGAGAGTTAGAGTTTATACAGGAAAGAAAGTTGGAATGATACTTTTTATGCATTTCCTAGCAACTGCTTCAAATTAAATTAAACATATTTATATACCTGTGATTTAAAGAGGCAATATTTAAAAATTACCACTAATATCTATTGTTCTATAGGAATTTCTTTTATGGGATCCATATATTCAGTAGGAAAGAGTTTAGTTTATGGTTGTCAAATTCTTGAAGTGTGTAACTAATGTAATGTCTACTTTTTTGTTGTTCAATAGACTTCCTATTTGGAACATATTTATAAGTAGGTTGTTTCCAAATAATGATATGCAAAATATCCAAAATTCAAAGCATATTTAGTTAATATTAAATAGCCAATATTTATTGAGTGGTTCCCATGTGATAAGTGCTATCCAAAGTAGTGAATACAAATTTCAAATTTAATCCTTAAACTAATCTTTATATTTTCATTTTACCAACAAGATAACAAAAAGGAGCAGACATCGTGATATGTATTCAGTGATATACATCCAATCTGTTCTCTTTACAACAGATTTTATATCTTTCTACACTATGACCTGTACTTATTTTCATTCTTTTATAACATTGGAATGCATTAGCTAAAACCTTTATTTTGACACATATGCTAATGATGTTGCTGACTCTGAGTTTTCTGCCCCCTTGGTTTCAAGTATTTATTTTAGGTAGTTAGTTCATTTTCTGCTTGTTAATGTTTATGGAAATTCCTTGCAGCAAAATAAGAAACCATTTATTCACAAATGTGAAATTCAGCCCAGTTATAAGTTATAATATTCATTAATTTAGCTTGCATGTACTTATTGAACATATGTTATGTGTAAGGTAACTTCGTAAGCATTAAGAATATAGCAGGGAGTAACTCAGGCAAGATATGTAAACAAATTTTAAAAAATAATAAAAACAATTATTTTAGAAATTAGATCCCCCCAAAGTAGGAAGATAAATCAGAGAAAGAGCCTGAGGTATTAGATCTATGATTAGGGAAGTTCCTTTTTCTTTATGAGGATCATATTTGAGTAGAAACAGAAAACAGGAAGAGGAAAAAGCCATTCTCCCTGGGGAAGGAGGGGAAGGATAAAGGAGATTGAGTGATACATGCTTGGAGAATTTGAGAGCAACAGGTCTGCATGTCTGGATGAATTTGGGAGTGGTGAAGATATCCAGAGGTTGGGTTGAAAATGGACAGGGGCTACTTATGTATAGAGAGCTTTGTAGGTCAGACAAGTTAGGAAACTGCTCACTCAGTTTGATGGAAAAGCCTCATGTTGGACCACTACAAGTCTCCATTGCAGAGGGGACCTAAAACAGCTGCCTGGGGGCAATCAGCATCACTTCCCTGTCTAGTTCATTATTGAGAGTGACATGGCCAAGCCTGCATCAGTGAGAGTCAATATAATCTTCCACAAATATTTGGGCATAGCACAGTTTCTAAGAGTAACTGTCTAAAAAATTGAGGGGGCTTTAGACTCCCTGGACATATTTTATATACTCTTTATAACAGAGTTTAAATCATACAATTTAAAATACATTTTCCCAATTTTGTCCCCCAAATCTATCTCATTGAAACAAAAAGAGGTGCATTAAGGAAGATGAAATCTCCTGTTATTTATTAACGGATCCAGAAAAAAAGAATCATTGAATTAAAATAAAGAGATGATGATTTCTGAAGTTCTTTATATGTAAAATCAATATGCCTTCAAAAGAGGGATTCATGAATTTAATTTTTCATTAACAAAGTAGGAGAATTTAAGTGTCACTGAAGCATCATCAGTGGCTTGTTCTCTGGCTCATTGAGTTTTGGTTTCTTTATAAAAAAAACAGTGTCTTCATAAAAGATACTTTCTATAGCTTTGACTTCCAGGTACAACTGGAATTCTAATGTTTTTGTCTACTATAAGAAAGTTGAAATAAAAGTGAACAAGAAAACTGCTGATGGCATGAAACCAAATGATAACATCTACATTATAGGCAAAGGAGTGATTTTAAATTATTCTCTATACTTTTTACTAAATTTTGTCACGTTTTGATATATGTATGCACACATTTAATAGAGAAATAAAATAAGGCCTATAGGATTTAGAGGGAAGGGTTCTATGGATGCTCTTTAAAAAACAAGATGTAATTGAGGGAAGAAAAATAATTAAGCATAACATATTGGATAAGTAGGATATTTTAGTTTGTGTTTTTCCAAATGTTCCCTGTCAGTCGTGAGATTCATCTAAGCAGAAAACATAATGCTTATAAATATAAAAATGTACATAAAGTGTTTAAAAAATCTGAACTCTCATGTACACGAAAAATGCCATTAATAGCAGTATCCTGCTATCCCAGCATTACTTTGTGCAACCCAGGATGAGACTCTTTATGACTCCATATTAACACATTTCATAATCTAATACCTTTATCATTTTGAAATGACACAAACTTTCTTAATTTTAGCTGGAGTCTGAAATTATATCCTGTGTTGCTGTAGATGTGATATGCTAAGTTTAATTTGATGTTATTTATCATCATCGTCCTTGATCCCTTTTCACTTCTAATTCTGTGTGGAACAAAGGGGGAGATTTATGTTTGTTTACTCAAATTTAAGCCTCACAGATTGCCCCTGCTGTACTTACACAGCAGCTAGGACTGCTGGTAGTCAGTGAGCAAAGTGCAGGCATAGCTGAGCCCGTCTCCTTGGTGACCCTTCCCTGGACTTCCTCAACGTCAGCTTCATCTTCATTAAGGCAAAACTGCCACTTCCCCTTTGCATTTTAGTGTGCGAGGGTCCTGTGTAACAGTAGTTACTGCTGTTCTTTTATACTATCTCTTGTATATTGCCTTAGTATAAAATAGATAAATAGCTTGGCGAGAGGTGTGTGTGTGTGTGTGTGTGTGTGCGCGCGCGTGCACGCGTGCATGTGCACGCACAAGTCTATTCTGTATATATAATAAAACTTAAATGCTTCCTTATAATTATGAAAATGCCAAATATACAGAACAATCTAAGGTAAAATTGAAAACAACACATCATCAGAGAGATGTTTGGCATAGATCATTTAACTAGTACTGTATTTATTTAACAACATAAGCTTTCTTCACTAAAATGTGATCAGCCTACAGACACTGTTCTGTAATTTGCTTTTCACTCCCAATGGTAAATCATGAACAACTTTTATGGTTACATATATACATCATTTCCATCCCCTGTATATGAAGTCACTCTCTATGTTAGTTGTATACATCAAGGTCAACATTCCATTTGAAAACTATTATCTATTTTTTTGTCTAAATTGATATCACATAATTTTATCATCTCCTCTTTTTTATTAATGGCAGTATTAAATTGCAAGATTTCCATAATTCACTTCAAAATGAGTATCTTTTGCCATTTCTCATTTTAAAAACATCAAATGCTCACTTATAATAGTTAAAAGTAAAAGGAAATGAAACATTGTGTTGATAATATGCCAAAATTTATACTAGCAATTTTAAATGTATAAATTATTTTGTATCTTCATAACAACTCTCTGAACAAAACTCATTGGTGGTAAAAATATTTATTGAACATCTACCATGTGTCTGAAGTTGTGTGAACTTTGTTCCACTATCACATAAGTTAGATATAACATGATTTTTTATAAAAGAAGGTTTTTTTTTTTTTTTTTGCTTCAAAAGGTTAAAAAGCAAAATGATAGAGCTGGGAAGATCTATCATTAGTTGAGCACTCCATGCATGATGTCCTACATTCCATCCCTAGCACAAACAAACAAGATAAAGCAAAAACACTAAAGGTGAGAAAATGATTGTGATAGTACTTGAATACATTTGTATGCATAGCCTTTATTTTTCCATTAAACTACTTAAAGTTACTTTTTTAAAAGTGTTTGGAATGATAAACATTTGTTTCATATTGAAACAAAGATAACTTGAAATTATCGTTAAAAATATAAAATTTAATTATTCTATTTACAAACTTCCAATAGATTCCAATTCTCTACAGCATCTAATCTTAAATCCTTAAAAATACTTAAAAGCCACTCAGAATTTCATCCTCTGTTGCCCAAGACCATCATCATTCAGAAGGAATTTTCATTTTCTGACCATGACATTGTTTTAGAACTCTGCATATGCTTTCTCAAATATTACTCCATCTCCTTATTACACATGATAAACTTATATTCATATTTTACATCTAATTAAATTGTTTACACCTCTAGGAAGTCCTCCTAGACTTCCTTAGAGAGAACAATCATTTTCCTCCATGAATTGCTAGAGCAATTTAGACTTGCCTTAACATAGAACAAATCAATATCCTAGTACACTACTATTTACACTAGAATACACACTTTTGGAAAGTAAAATTTGTGTTTAAGGTTTCTATTTAGCTTTTACACAGCCTAGACCCTTAGCCTACAAGTATTCAGTGCTTAAGAAATGAGAACTGAGTAAACACTAGAATAACTTGCCTAGTGGTTAGATTTCTATTCTGATGGCAGAATAAGAAATTATTAACTCTAGAACAGAATACTGATCAACTTTAATCTAAACAAATCTGCATCTTTTGTTGCAGTTTTTTAAACCTACGGATAATGCCAGTTATGTCCCAAGTCTTATCCACTACAGTAGCTTATTGTTACTGTGGAGTTGATATGAAAATGGGTGGGCTTGGTTGTAGCTCAGTGGTAGAGTGCTTGCCTAGCACATGTGAGGCACTGGGTTTGAGCCTCAGTTCTTAGGTTTGAATCATGCACATTGTTGGGTACAAGAAAACTTAGGGAATATTCTCTAGTTTCCTCTTAAGGAAACAGAGGCTTCTGTAACTGTCATGGGCAGCTATGGTTGAAAGCTATGGAGAAAGTAACTTCTACACTTTCTCCATTTATATTCTAGTTCTTGTAAAACCAACATTGGAAAGTCATTTTAGTCCCCCCCCCCCCCTTTTTGTGCCTTTTGATGACATTTGAACTGTTTTTGGCTGGTTTTTATAAGCACCCTGTTTTATGATTTTAGGAAAAGAATCGTTCTAGTGGGAGAAAAAAGAAACTCATTTGAATAACATTCTCTATCTGGAACTTGTTTTCCTCTTATGAGCAACTGTACTGGTTGTATGCATATTTATACTGTTGTGAAATTCTTTTCAAATCAGGTATTGATTTCTATAAACTGAAACTCAATACTTCATTAGAAATAAAATTACATTTAAGTAAGAAAACTCTAACAAAGTGATTATTAAACTGGGTGTGGTGGTGCACACCTGTAATCCTAGCAGCTCAGCAGGCAGGAGGATCTTGAGTTCAAAGCCAGCCTTAGCAAAATCGAGGTACTAAGCAACTCAGTGAGACTCTGTCTCTAAATAAAATACAAAATAGGGCTGGGGATGTGACCCAGTGGTTAAGTGCCCCTGAGTTTAATCATTGGGACCAAAAATAAAAATTATTATTAATTATTATGGCATCTAAACTTTCTGTCTTAGAGGGACATGGTGGGGTATGCCTGTAATTCCTGCTACTCAGGAGGTTGCAGAAGGAGGATTGTGCATTCAAGGCCAGTCTGGGCAACATTGTCTTTTAAGAATTTTTTTTTTAAATAACTTAAATTAAAAAATAAACTTCCTGCTTTCAAATATTCCATAACATAGTAAAAAATAGATTTGTATATAAGCATAATATGAGCTTTATTTTTAAAATGATTTGAAATACTACAGATGTGTGCATGAGCTATTTACTCAATGATTAAAATAACTGTTGGGGAGAACAGTTTTAAACACTTTCTCATCCCGTATCTCATTCTGTTAAAACCATCCTAGCTTTTCCTTAAGGAGGATGTAGCTGCTTATCTGCTTGATCAGAGCTCAAGGATGTTACAAAAATACAATAAACTGCAAATAAAGTCACTATGACTCAAACTGCAATCACCATTGGCCAGTTATTTCTCTTTTGCTTCCTCATTATGGATCCTGGCAAAGTCTTTTAGCTCTCTTTCTCCACTTCACCCTTCTGAACACACATTGCCCATACTTATCCACACCTTGGGGCTTTTCTATCTCCATTCCCTCTGCATAATATTTTTCTCCAGCTATTTCATGACTTATTTAATTCAGATCATTATCAAAAATGCAAAGCTCTAAAGGAGAACTTCTCTTGTACACCCCATCACAAACCATACCCCAAAGCTTCAGACTCTCCCTGTCACTTTTCACAGATTTATTTATTTCCCCATGTTATGGTTTAGATGTACAAAAGCTTATGTATGAGACAATTCAAGAAGTTTCAGAGGAGAAATGATTGGGTTATGAGAGCCTTAACCCAATCAGTTAGTTAATTCTATCAGGGGATTAATTGAGTGGTAGCTGAAGGCCAGTAGGGTGTCACTGAAGGAGGTGGGGCAGTAGGAGCTTGGCTTTGAGTATGTATTTGTATTTGACAAGTGGAGATCTCTCTCTCTCTCTCTCTCTCTCTCTCTCTCTCTCTCTCTCTCTCTCTCTCCTTCCTAATCATCATGTGAGCTGCTGCCCTCCACCACACTCTTTGGCTGTGATGTTCTTCCTCACCCTAAGACCCAAGGAATAAAGCCAGCTCTCTATGGACTGAGGCCTCTGAAACTGTGAGCCTCCAAATAAACTTTTCCTCCTATAAAACTGTTTTTGTCAGGTTTTTAGTTACAGCAGCAAAAGAGCTGACTAAAACACTCCAAGTCATCCAATACTCTAAATTTCTAATTTATTTTCTAATTGTTTTTCTTTTGTCCACTAGACTATCAACTTCATGAGGGTGGAGAGTTGGCATTTCAATCCTGTAACCCTAGTACTTGTCACAGAGTAGGCACCCAATGTGTACTTATCAATAACTGAAAAAATTCAGATAGAAGGGCAGAAGATGAAATTCCCACACAGTACATTCCAACCCAAGTTTTTCAAAAGTTCTGTTTGAGGATATGAAATCAGCTCTTAATTGTTCCTAGAACTTCAATTTTCTGCCATGTTAAAGAATAATTCCACAGTGGAATTCTTGTGGTCTTGGTACAAAGTAATTAGTTTTGATTAGCAGAGGAGAATGTGGTTATTTATCTGACCCTGGATTTAATATCACAAAACACCATCAAAATCCCAGCATCCAATTAATGTTTCTTTATTTATAAGGATATTGAATCTTCCTTTAGTCTATACAGCTAAGGTTCTAGATAAATTTATTGGGATGAAAAACCAGAACCATCCTATCAGACTATGTCTCTTTCTCATCTATGAAATGTGGGTAGTTCCATAAAATGGAAAGAATTCACCCCATTCTCACATAAAAATTGCTTACAATAATGTTCAGCACCTGAAAAGCACATAATATAAAGCACATAATATAAAGCACATAATAAAAAGTCAGCTATTTTTAATTTCACTGCCCAATCAGTTATCAGGCATTGGTGAATATCTCTTAGTGTCTCTCAGTCTGTCCTCTCTTTTTCATTACCACTGATGACAGAGGCACAGTTTTTCAAGTCATTTTTTGGCATCAGTATACAGAAGATTATATTAAATGCCCCATGAGGATAAACCATAAAAATAAAATTATTTATTCTAAGATTGTGACTCTTTGTTCTGAATGAGTAGTTTGAGTTTTAAAGCAATCTAATATATAGTAAAGCAATAATTGAAGAAATGTATAAGTAATACATCTATATGCAAAAAGTCTTTTTTTTCTGGGAATGACTGATGTTAGGAAAATAAGTTATCTGGACATCTAGTTTCTCAATCCTTATTTTGTTTTTCACAGTCCAAACTATCCTCTGAGTTATCTTTCTAAATAAAAATTTGATCCTGCGTTACCCTGACCTTAAGTATCTTTTGCTCTTAGGCTTCTTAATAGGACAGATCCCAAACTTAGGAAAACACAAAGCTCTTCATGATCTGGCCCCTAACCTTGTCCCAGCTCCAAAGATGGCAACTGTCCCAGCACACTTTGTGCTCCATCAACCTGTTGATATTTCCTTGATCACATTCCATACAATTTGCAACTCCATGCATTCATTCCAGCAAGTTATTTCTTTTGTCTAGATGGTCATATATTTGCTTATTCAAATGGAGAGTTTAAATTAATGCTTCAAAATCCAATATATATATGGAAACCTTGTGAAAGGCAGAGCTGAATCTTTCTCTTTCTATGATAATGTGGTGTTATATTTTCTTAAGTGTTTTCCTTCATATTTTTTTGATGTGTTTCATGCATATGTTCACACTATATTCCCTTCAATGGAATATGATCAGAGACTGTATCCTCATTCAAAGTAATAAATGAGGCAAATGCATGCAATAAGATAAATGCTGAACACAGGAATGAGAAAAAGCATATGCATTCTGAATTTCAAATTATATGCACATATGTACCTTTAAACAGAATTTTACAATGTAATAATTATTGTTAATACTTTTAGTAGATTTCAATATCTCTTATGTTTTCACTGAAATTGCTTTGGGAAATTCAACCATGCCATACTCATTATCAAACCCAAAGTCTTCATTTTAAACTCCATTTTATTTGACTTTTCTATAATCATTCGAAATATTAAATGCTAAGTTTTTTGTTCTGCTTCTTTATTATGCATTTTAGTTGCCAGCCAGTTTTGCAAATTGAAATCTTAGCATCGTTTTTAATTATGTCCCCTTATTCTCAAAGTACATCCAATTATATAAAAAATTATATGCATTATCCATGTAGAATTTTTAAAAAATAGTTTTAGGTTTCTAATTTAAAAAAATCAATACTGGGATTAAACTCTACCACTAGGGTACATCCTCAGCCCTTTTTATTCTTTATTTTGAGACAGGGTCTAACTAAATTGGGTAGGCTGATCTAGAAATTGTGATCCTTCTGCCTTAGGCTCTGGAGTAGCTGGGATTATGGGCTTATGCCACTGTGTTAATTTCAAATTTATTTTTAATGGTAAAGTCTTGTGCCTAGCATGGTATTTCAGGCTATGTCCATATCATCTTACCTAGACCATTGAAATAACTTCTTAACGGGCTATAGGATAATTCATTTAGTGTGTCAGAATCTCAACTCCTGCTAAATTATTTAAAAGGGAGAAATTTGTTGTCTAATTATATCAGTTATAATAATGCTGCATCAGAAATATCATAAATTCTTAGTGGAATGTAACACTATAAAAATGTACTTAGCTTTGTAAATCTATGGTTAGGTGAATAATTCTGCAGATGGGGGCTGATTTGGGATAATCTTGACTGGGGTAGGTAAGTATTTTGAGGTACGATGGCAGATCAGTTGCTATGCGCCTAGGCTGAGTTAATTTTCCTCTACATAGTCCCTAACTCCCAGTGAGCTAGCTGGATTTTATTCTTATGACAAAAAAGATGAAGCTGGTCTTAGAGAAGATTGGATATGAAGATAAAATTCTATTAGAGATCAATATCTCTCTACCTCTATTCAATTCTTATCTATAATTTTTAGGCCAGTTATTCTTACCAGACTGTCTTGAAAGTTACAAGTAGTTCTATGTAAAAATAAGGTTCTTTAGCAGCAGCATCTGAAAAAAATTATATTGGGATAAATGTTAATTTCTCTGTAAGTTATACATATCCACTCCAGTCATTTTCCTGTAGATAGGAATAGATGATATTACTATTTAACACATATAAATAACTGCCTTGGTCCATTTTCTGTTGCTATAAAATAATACATGAGACTGGGTAATTTATAAAGAAAAGAGATTTATGTGGAGATTGAAAGATATAGATTGTATAGCTGCCTCTGTTTTGCTTCTGGGGAGGGATGAACATACATGGTGGTCAAAACAGAAAAGCAAGTGGGCACATGTTGAAGAGACCAAGATATAAAGGTGACCAGACATTTCACAACAACCAATTCTTTAAACAACTAATCCATTGCCACAAGAACTAATCCAGTCTCCTGAGAAACACATTAATTCCTTTCAAAGACCACACCTCCCAACATTGCTATGTTAGCACCAATTCAATATGAGTTGTAGTGGGAACAAACCACATCCAAATCATAGCAATAATCTAGCCAGGGTATGATGCCCTTTGTTCCCTGAACAGGGAAGCAAAGAGCGTGCTTTCATTAAAATAGGGAAGAAAGGTGATTAGGAAGCAAATTAAACAACCCTTGGTCTTTATATAATTGAGTTCTTTTATATTCTTGTACAACCCAGGATCACTTCAGTTATCTCAAATGATGCAACTTACAACACCATTTCCCATTTGCCTTTAGTGGCCCCTCACTGACCAAAGGTAAAACCAGAAATATTTTAGCACAATATACAAGACTCTTAGTCTCAATTTGGTAAATATACATCTCTCCAATCTTTTTCTCTTTGTTTTTTCTTCTTGTCCAAAGATATGTATTTTAGCGATTTGGACCTATTTTCCATGACATAAATATACCATACAATATTGTGAATGCTTCAATTAAATTTCCTCTATGAACCTGGCCCAAATCTCTATTTCTTGTGTTTCATACCAGACCTTTCAAACAACTGATGATGTGTGACCAAGTCATACTATCTCCTTTTACTAATATCCTTTTGTGATTCAGTATCTTTGCTTATGCCCCTTATATACAATGTGTTCTCCCATTATCATTCTCTATGTGGAATGATCCTGAATATTCAAGTTCCAGCTTCTAATTTCTCTCTTGATGACTCTTGTTAGTCCATGAGTTACTTCATCATTTTTCTCTCATAGTCCCTATCATACAGCATTTTAATTACTAGTATCTTTGTATTTGTCCCCCCTATGGAATTCACTCTTGTTTATTTTTGTCTTTTAATCCTCTGCACATGCCATACCTAAATAACCTACAAAATACTTTGCAAAAGTTATTTTGCTCAATATTTCAGTAAGTGCATGAAAATAATAATGGCTAAATAAAAAAAAAGGATGCTATATTGGGGTATAGACATTTACTGTGCTCATGGATTGGAAGAATCCATACTGTGAAAATTTTCATAAAATCCAAAGTGATGTACCAATTCAATGCAATCCCCATCAAAATACAAATGACATTCTTTGCAGAGATAGAAAAAATAGTCTTAAATAAATTTGCATGGAACCATAAAAATCTTCCAATAGCCAAAGGCATCTTGAGTAAAAATAACAAAGCAGGAGGCATTACACTACCTGACTTCAAAATATACTGCAAAACTATACTAAATAAAGCATCATGATACTGGCATACAAACAGATGCATAGACCAATGGAACAGAATAGACAGCCTAAAACTAAACCACACATCTATATCCGACTGATTTTTAAAATTAATTAATTAATTTAAATTAGCTGTATATGACAGCAGAATGCAGTTAGATTTGTTGTACACAATTGCAACACAACTTTTTATTTCTATGGTTGTACACAACGTAGTGTCGCACCATATGTGCAGTCATCCATGTGCCTAGGGTAATGATATCCATCTCATTCCACCAACTTAACTGCCCCCAAACAAACAATAAATGGGCTGAGGAGCCAACTAATTTTTGACAGAGGTATTATGAACACATTTTGCAGAAAGAAGAGTTTTTTCAACAAAGGGTGCTGAGAAAATTGGATATGCACATGCAGAAGAAAGAACTAGACCCCTGTCACTAGTTACAAAAACAAATTAAAAATATATTAAAGACCTAAACATATGAAATTACTAGAAGAATACAAAGGGAAAATGCTTCAGGGAATTGGCATAAGCAAGGATTTTTTGAATAAGATCTCAAAGACAATGCATCAGTGTAGACTTTGCCCCAAATCCTCATCAACATTTATTGCTACTTGTATTCTTGATAATTGCTATTTTGAACGGAAGTGAGATGGAATCTCAGTGCAGTTAAATTTGCATTTCTCTAATTGCTAGAGATTTTGAACATCTTTTCATATATTTTGGAGCCATTCTTATTTCTTATTCTGTGAAATATGTGTTCAGTTCCTTTGCTCATTTATTGGGGGATTTTTTGGTGTTAGTTTTTTTTTTTTTTTTTTTTTTTAGTTCTTTATATGTCCTAGAGATTAATGCTGTATATAAGGTTCAGGTGACAAAGATTTTCTCTCATTCTATAGGCTCTCTCTTCACATTCTCATGTCCTTTGCTGTGGAAGCTTATTAGTTTGATTCCATCCCATTTGTTGATTCTTGATTTTACTTTTTTCACTTTAGGAGTCTTATTATCAAAGTCGGTTCCTAAGACAACATGTTGTAGATTTGGGCCTACTTTTTCTTCTAGTAGGTGCAAGGTCTCTGTGCTAGTGCCTAAGTTCTTGATACACTTTGAGTTGAGTTTTGTGCAGAGTGAGAGATAGAGATTTAATCTCATTTTGCAATACAAATATTTCCAGTTTTCCCAGCACCATTTATTGAAAAGGCTATCTTTTCTCCAATGTATGGTTTTGGTGCCTTTGTCTAATATGAGATAACTGTATTTATGTGGCTTTGCTGGTGAGACTGTAAATTAGTGGAACCACTATGGAAATATGTATGGATTTTCCTCAGAAAACTTGGAATGGAACCACCATTTGACCCAGTTATCCCACTCCTTGGTTTATACCCAAGGGACTCAACATCACCATATTATAGTGATGCAGCCACACCAATGTTAATAGCAACTTAATTCATAATAGCTAAACTATGGAAACAGCTTAGTTGCCTTCAACAGATTAATACATAAAGAAAATGTGATATATATATATATATATATATATATATATATATATATATATATCACATAATATTCCATTATATATAGACACACACAATGGAATATTGCTCAGCAATAAAGAAGAATGAAATTATGGCATTTGCCAGTAAATGGATGGAACTGGAGAATGTCATGCTATGTGAAACAAGCCCCCAAAACCAAAGGTCAAATATTCTCTTTGATATGTGGTTGCTAACTCACAATAAGGGGGGTGGATATAGGGAAGAAATAGAAGTACTTTGGATTAGACAAAGGGTAATAAAGGGAAGTGGGGAATGGGAATAGAAAAGATAGTAGAGTGAATAAGATATTACTTTCCTGTATTCATATATGAAAACAACCAATTTAATTCCACATCATGTACAATCAGAAGAATGGGAGGTTATACTCCATATATGTATAATATGTCAAAATACATTTTACTAACATGTCTAACTAATAAGAACAAATAAAAATAAGGATCCCAAAGGCAGAGAAAAGAGATAGAAAATAGAAAAATGGGATTATAACAAACCCCAAAACACCAGTCATCAAAGTGAAAGTCAATCTTCAGAATAGGAGAAAATACTTACAAACTATACTTTTTTTTTTTTTTTTTTTTTTTTTTTTTTTTTTTTTTTTTTGGTACGAGGGATGGAACCCAGGGGCACTTGCTTAACCACTGACCCACATTCCCAGCAATGTTAATTTTTTTTTTTTTTTTGAGACATGGTCTTGCTAAGTTGCTTCGGGCCTAGCTAGGTTGCTGAGGCTGGCTTTGAACTTGAGATCATCCTGCCTCAGCCTCTGGAGTTGCTGGGATTACAGGCATGTGCTACCACACCTGGCTACAAGCTATACTCCTGATGAATATTACATATATCTCACTCAATTCCACAGAGGAAAAGCAAAACAAACCAAACCAAAAAACAACCAAATATCCAATTATAAATAGGGCAATAGATCTAAATAGACATTTCTCAAAGGAAAACGTACAAATAGCCAAAAGGTTATATGAAAAAATGTGCATCACTGATCATCAGGTAACTGCAAGTCACAACTATAATGAGATCTCACCTCATTCCAATTAGAATGACTACTTATCAGAGAGATAGATTATAACAAGTACTGGTAAGAACATAGAGAAAAGGCAATGCTTATACACTGTTGGTGGGAATGTGAATCAGTCCAGCCATTATGGGAAACAGAATGGAAGTTCTTAAGACATATTAAAAATAGAACTAACAATATGATTCATACCACTATTTGGTATCTGAGGGACACAGCTGAAGAAAATGAAATCAATATGTCAACTGAATCATATGACATTCACACTGCCATATTCATCATAGCACTATCCACAAGAGAAGAAATGGAAACAAACCTAAGTGTCCATTATCTGATAAGTAGATAAAAGTGTTTTTTTAAAAAAAAAAACATATCCACAAGAGCATACTACGTGGTTATTACAATGGTTAAAATCTTGTCATCTGTGGCAACAGGGGCAGAACTGGAAGACATTAGGTTAGGTGTAATAAACCAGGCACAGGAAGACAAGTACCACTTTATACTAATATGCTGAGCCTAAAAACAGTGGTCTTATAAACAGAATGCAGGTTACCAGTGGCTATAGAGTGAAGGGGTGGGAAGGGGATGGAGAAAGGTTGATTGTCACAGGCTAACTTGCAGATGGAGAGAGGAAAGAAGTTCTGGGGTCCTAATGCACAGTAGGATGTTTAGATATGTCCAGCATTTATATATATATATATATATATATATATATATATATATATATATATATATATATATATATTAAATAAAGCTGGAAAATGGAATAAATGTTTTCACCAAAAAGAAATGATAAGTGTTTGAGGAGATGATTTGGACATTACATGTATAGATGTGTTGAATCATCATGAGGTTCTTTATAAATATGTACAATTTTTATGCATGGGTTAAAACATTTTTTAAAGAATTACAAAAATATCGTTTTCAAATCTTGAATAGAAAAATCACAGTTTCAATCCTAAGCATTAAAGTAACAATGAGTGATCAATTAAAAACATTCAATCTTCTCCAAAAACCCTTAATGTACCAGAGTCTAATGAAGTTCAAAATTGATTTATAAACATTATCTTTTAAAGTTTCATTATTGTATTAGTTATGAAGTCGTCTCTTCTTTTTAGAAAACCTGCATCACTACCTGTTGAAATAAAATATCTGATGTCTTCTCTTTTGTCTATTTCAAATGTGTCCTCTAAGCAGAAATAGATGCATTTTTACTTTGTTCTGTAAAATCGTACATGTTAATGATAAATGAGCAGTCTGTGGTTACATTTGTTCTTATCTCTTTTGAAGCAGAAAAACTGGCAGTCTCTTATCTAAACTTTAACAAGTGGAGATAAACCTTGATAGAAAAATGTCTCTGGACTGCCATGGTTTTTAGCAAGAATAAACGATTTAAACTAAAAGCAGCTGTTTTGATTTTTTTTAATAAAATATAAATCTAAAAGTAAAATTCTCTCAAAAGAATGACATACAATCCAATGTAACTTTCAATCAAGTGCAAATGTAACTGTTGTGCACACTTATCTGTTATAAATATGAGGCCCTTTTAAGTTAAGTTCTCTTGGCACTAGAACTAAGGTGGTTATTGAAATAATGTCTAGTCTATTCCATTAGCATGATCAAGGAAGTGGCACTAATGTTGTACTACAGGATATTAAGCCTATAAACATCAATGTTATATTTTTTCAATTGATAAGTTCATTTACTAAATTTTAACTTATGTTCCAGCAACTGGGAGTTCCCCATAAAATTCTTAGGGTGGATTCTAGGTTCCTGTTGGAGGAACACAATATGAGTTACCATTCTTTTCTAGAAGGGACTGAAAAAGAAAAAAAATCAGTGAAAGAAGGGGAAAAGATAAATACAAGCAATGAGAAAGTCAGCTAAGAATCTTTCTGTATTATAAGGAGTAGAAGTTTACTCAAATTTGAACTGTCACCTCAATGTAACCCTCCTTGCTCCACTTAGTGTACTGCCTGAATTACCTAGTTGAAATACACACACAAATTGACTCTAATTTTCTTTTTAAATACTTTTCATTTGGAAGTTTTAATAACTTTTTTCCTTCTAAAAATATCAGGCTGACATACAATAAAATGTATTTTATTTTTAAATTGTTTGATTAAATTTTCAAAATTTCTTCCTTTTTTCTTGTTTGGTGAGGCAGGAAACATGATTGTCCAGTTGAATAAAATTATTTTTCTTCACATAGAAGCTAATTTAAATTTTTTTAACCAAATCATATGATAAGATCAAATATTTACTTAACCTAAATTGCCTTAAACTAGAACATACACTTCTGTGAATCTAAGTACTGAGGAATCATTTTTTATTCCCTTTAGAGAAAGGAAGTCATCAAGTTTGACTTCCAAGTTCCTGTTGCACTTTATAACTCTTTCAACATTGGCTTGAGGACACACATTTTATCTTTAATTACCTTCAAAGTTTACTTTAGAACTAAAGCTACACTGTATTAAGTATTTGAAATGTGAAGATTCTGAACTGTGCATGTAAATAATTAATTTTAATGTGACGTTTTTCTTGAGTAAATTTAATGTCTCTTATTTATTAAGTTTAATCATTAATGTCATGATTAATACTATCTCTTTGCCAATCTTTTCCTTTGGGGTACTAAAAGATTTAAAGAAGAGTTTGTGTTTTGTATTGATTTTTATTTGCAGTCCTAGTTTGTATAGAATAAAAATACATAATCCACAAATTTAAGTAATACTACTAGTTTAAAAATTTCAAAATATTTTTTCTTGGCATTACCATACATTTCATATTTGTGATTTTTCTAAGTAAAATAATTAATGAGAACAGATAACAGTGTGGGGGTAGGGTGTTTCTGATTCATAGGATTGGGTGGAAGTAACTGAAAGTTGACTGCAAGGGAATTAAATTTATGTGAGAAAAAGAAAGCAAGAATCATTCCTCCAACAAAAATCTTTAGGATTTACTATCACCACAACTGAAGTTGTTTAAGGAATTCTTCTTTTCAAATGGTGCCAATAAAAAGGACTAAACCTTCTTAAGATTCCTTCTCCATTCTTTGAATCATTATATTTTCCACAGGTATTAAGAATAAAAAGATTACTTCATCACAATATAGAGATTTTGTAAAATTGTAAGTAAGAAAATACATTTTCAGAGGAAGTTTTTTTTCAACTAAATGGATTGATCTGCTTTTTTCATCTCTTAACCAGTAATAAGGGGGTTTAATAAAGTAAGGTGCCTTTGGTAGTTAACATGTAAAGCCTTGGTTTTAACCAAAATTTTATGTGGAAGTATCACAAACTAGTTTTTATTTTCTGCTTTCTTATAATACCCTGAAATCACTTGAACTAGACTTCTACTTAACCAACAAAGAATTTATCAAGACAATTCTTTCAACATTGTTTCTAATTTTCTTGTTCTCTCTTTATGCACAAATTTTCATTGATTTTTAATCCTTACTAGCTATCCTTTATTCTGTACATTCCTGTTTCAGTTTTACATAATGTAACTCCAACCTTAAGTATTTTCAAATGACTACTCCCTCACATCTTTTTTCTATTTATTCTATAATCACTTTTTAATATCCTGGTGAATTGGATAAAGATGTAAAAACAAAGCATAGCCATTCATACCTGGAACACTTGGGTAGTGAAGTTTATGTTGAGAATGGTCTTGGTGACTGATTGGTGTCTTGAAAGGCATCTCAGTATCAGTTCTGATTAATAAAAATGACAACATTCCACATGTGCTCTTCAACATTTAAATCAGTAGATTTAAATAAGAATGTCAAATCTTTCTTCCAGCATTGATTAATTCACCATGGCCTGGTACCATACTTTATTCAATTTAGATATTCTTAGTTATACAGAGCTATAATTACCTATTTTTTAACACAGTTATAATACCTGTTATTTAAAATTCATACTTGACATTTTTTCGAAAGTACTTTAAGAAGATACAATCTTCTCTAAATAAAAACCTAGATCTAACTGCAAATGTCTAATGCCTATATCAAATCTGAATTGTCTCTGAAAGGCTAATAGTTAACAGTTTAAAGTATGAAAAAGATTTGCTCTTTCCTACTTGTGATATACAGAGTACATGTATTTTACTTTTTGGGCACTGTGACTGAGTAAAATGTAGTTATCAGAGGATTCAATCAATCAGCATCTGCCAGACTTTTTTAAGACATAGACAGTTCAGGATACTCTAATGGTCATTTTTACTACCCACTTTTCTAAGTCCTACTCAAATATTAAGTAATAATATAAAAAAAATGTCTGTACTTTTTCTTAGTCTTCTATATTGATTTAATATCATATTGTCTACTTGATAGAAAGATTCTTTAAGAATTAACCACATAAATAGTGATTATATCTTTTGAAAAATTTTAGTTAAACATATTAGAATAATTAAAATTCATCCTAAGATACCTTTTTTATAGTTAAGGATAATGACAATTCTATTATTAAATGTCATGGAAAGTGAATACACTAAGAAATTAAAAAATTCCATTCACAACAGGCTACAAAAAGGATCTAGAAATAAATCTATGCAAGGTGTAGAGGTGAAAGACCTCTACAATAAAAATTATACAATATTGAATAAAGAAATTGAAGAAATCACTAGAAGATGAAAAGTCCTCCCATGTTCATGGGAAAACAGAATATAATTGTTAAAATGGCTGTATTACCAAAACTAATTTACAGATCCAATGCAATCCCTATTAATAGGTCAATGACATTCTTCACAGAACTAGAAAAAAGTGCCCTAAAATACATTTGTAATAATTAGAAGACCCCAAATAGCCAAATAAATTCTAAGCCAAAAAGCAACTCTGGAGGCATCAAAATACTTGACTTCAAATTATACTACACAGCTATAGTAACAAAAAGAGCATGGTATTGGCATAAAAACAGACACATAGATAGTACAAATAGAAGACACAGACATAATCCCATACAGATATAGCCATCTGATCCTTGACAAAGGTATTAAATCATATGTTACATAAGTTGTTTTAAAATAAAACAAAAACCAACCAAACATCAACAAATATACATTGGAAAAATGACAGGTTTTTTTTTTTTTTTTTTTTTTTTTTTTTTTTACATATGGTGCTGGGAAAACTGGATATTCATATGTAGAAGAATTAAAGTAGATTTTCATCTCTCATCTTGCATGAAAGTCAACTCAAAGTGGATTGAAGACTTCAGAATTAGACCAGAAGTTCTTCGACTGCTAGAAGGAAAACAGTCATCAGTCTAACATACACGCACAGGCTTTGGCTTCCTCAATGACTCCTAAAGTTCAGGAAATAAAAACATCACATTCAAGAGTTTCTGCATAGCAAAGGAAACTAGAACCCAGAGAGCCCAGAAAATGGGAGAAAATCTTTGCCAGTGCTTATTCAGCTGTTTTGCTGCTCTGACTAAAAGACCCAACCAGAACAACTGTAGAGAAGGAAAAGTTTATTTATGGGCTCATGGTTTCAGACATCTCAATCCATAGACAGTAGGGTCCATTCCTCAGGGCTTTAGGTGAGGCTGAAAATCATGGTAGAAGAGTATGCTGGAGGAAAGGGGGTCCCATATTGATTAGGAAACAAAGAGATCTCCACTTGCCAGATACAAATATATAGCCTATAGCCTGGCCCTGCAATGAACCACTGCCTCCAGCCACATCCACCTGCCTGTCAGTTCCCACCCAGTTAATCCTATCAGGGATTACTTTGCTGATTAGGCTAAGGCCCAATCATTTCTCCTCCAAACCTTCTTGCATTGTCTCATTCATGAGTTTTTGGGGGACACCACATCTAAACCATAACGGCCAGCTACTCTTCTGACAGAGGATTAACCATTCAGAATATACAAAAAAACTCAAAAAGCTTAATACCAAAATAAACCCCATCAGTAAATAGTTAAATGAACTAAACAGATATTTATGAAAACAAAAACATAAATGGACAACAAATCTATAAAAAAATGTTCAACATGCCTCACAATCAAGGAAATGCTGAGATTCATTTCCATCCAGCTAGAATGGCAATAACGAAAAATACAAATAATAATAAATGCTGGCAAGAATGTGAAGAAAAAGGAACACTTATACAATGTTGGTGGAATTGTAAATCAGAATAACCATAATGGAAATAAGTATAGAGGTTCCTCAAAAGAATAGAATCACATGACTCAGCTATTCCATTCCTCAGGGTTTATTCAAAAGAATTAATGTCACCATACTATAATGATACATGCATATCCATGTTTCACAATAAACAAGATATGGAATCAACCTAAGTGTTCATCAACAGATGATAAAGGAAATGTGACACATACACACACACACACACACACACACACACACACACACACACATACACACACATCCTTTATGGAGTTTTATTCAGTTACACAAAAGAATAAAATAATGTAGCCAGCAGAAAACTGGATGGAACTTGAGAGCACTATGTTAAACAATATAACTCAGACTCAGACAATCAAGGGTCATACTTTTCTCTCATATGCAGAAACTTGAGAGAAAAAAATTAAATGAGGGATGATCTCATGAAATTAGAAAAGATAACAGAAGAGAGAAAGAGGACCAGGGGAAGGAAAAAGAGGAGGGAAAGGGGAGCTACTGGGAAATAAAATTGACCAAGTTATGTTATATGCATGTATGAATATGCCACCGTGTATCCTGTTATTATGTATATAATTATAACTCACCAATGAAATAATAATTTAGAAATGCCATGAAAAATAAATTCACAGTTAATTTCTTTAGGAAAAAAATGATCTCAACACTCGAATTAGCCTAGTATTTTCTGCAAGTGATGCAATATTTGTTTTCTATATTTGGTCTTAATTTTCAGGAAATGTATAAGCATATTTATCCTTCAATACACATAATTAGTTAATCTAGGGCTTGGAAACTTCATATAGCTGATTCTAAATATATTTTTTGATTTCATAAAATTCCCCCTTTTATTTCATTTAATTTTCTTTCACCCCAAATCTATAATTATTTTTTTCTTACAGTGCTTGGTATACACTCTACCACTGAGCTACATTTCCAGCCCTCACCTAAAATCTTATGAGGAGACACTAGAGTATACATCATAAATAATGAGAAAATAAGATGAAAAAAAATTAATGAATTGTGAAAAAGAAAGTTTGTAATGTAATACATACCACAATTAACCATAATTATTAGCAGTAACAATAATTACAAATCTTTGAAATTTTAGCCCTTCTTTTAAGGGAAAAGAGAATCTTTACCTTGAAAGTTTAAATTTATAGTTAGTAATAATTACTGATTTTTATGTTATTAATTAATATTTGGAAAAATGGAGAGTAAATACCTTTGCCAAATTTTTATTAAGTAATGATTTGTATAAAGGAAAAAATCAGTACTGCCTACTGAACATTTCATTTGTGGTATGAATTTGACATTAATATTCAATAAAGGGAACCACAAAGTCTCCCATGAACATACATCTGCTACTAAAGAGCTATAGCTCACATATCACAGGTCTTTTCCTTGACATATGCATGTCAGGAAGGAATGTTTTTTTTTTTTTAATTTAAAAGCTACAAACTCCTAATAAACACATTAAAATTGTACCATTTAATGATTCTGGAAAAATATCTGGACATATATGGAATAAGACAGCTGTTACATTGCTCTCAGGTTAAACAGATTTATAATATCACCATCATATTTCCCACATGTTAATATCAGGGCCTTCTAGGGGTGATTAATATTAATAACATTAGAAAGAAAACAAGTGTGTCTTTCTTTGAAAAATATCAGATTTTGTACATAATTTTTGATTTGACTAAAGCACAAGAATATGCAACTAAGAAATGTTATTTTAGGCAAGCCTGAAGAATGCTTGAAATAAATCCAAATGAGACATGAAAAGTATTAAAAGATTATTGCTACTTTCACTGACATACAAAAACCAGTAAATTGTTTCTTTTCATAAACTGGATTCCTTAACATCCTTTCATAACAATCTTATGAAAACATGAAGAGAGCAAAAGTGAGTTTAAAAACCTGAATGAAGTGCAAAGGGATGGTATGAGAAATGCAATTTTGAAGGCAATTATTCCTTAGAAATCTATTTATAACCCTTATAAAGTTATAGTTACAGAACCTTTGTGTTCTTTGTCTCTCTCTTTTTGTCTTCCTCTTCCTTCTCTTCCTGTCCATCCAGATTCCCTGCAGTGTTCTAAAAGGATTCAAGAATTTTTTTATGAAAATAAGATGATATTTAGCAAGGTGACTCTCAGGGTCTATCCAGGAAAACAGAAACTGCATTAACCATGTTTAATAAAGTGACTTTTCTAGGAAAAAACTTTTTTGTTTTGTTTTGTTTACATAGGCAATAGATTGGAGGAGAATGCACATAAGAAACACTGAGATAGAACAAATTAGCAACAGCAGGAGGCAGCTGCCATCCTTTGGGTTAAGAGAAAAGGCACTAAAACTGTGAGAATGGAGTGAAGGACTGGCATCTCCCTGGAGAAGCCAGAACTACTACAGGCCCATATGATAGGAATCAGTACCTGAAGAAAGGTATAGTTGCTGATGACATCTCTGCAGAGGAGTAGACATGAGAAGAAGTGTTCTGGTTTCTCCCATCCTCTGGACTCTAGCCTCCTCAAAGTGTTTGTTATCTGCTGAATCCTGTAAACAATCAGTGGATTAGAGCTGGAAAATGAGCCTGGAGGGGACCTACAGCCTGTGAAGCCCAGAGCAGGTAAAGATGATAAAGGTTTTGTGTGAGAGGCCCGGAAACAACACAAGAATGTCAATTAGAAACGGATAGCAGAGAAATGACCAAAGGAAAGCAACAATAGGAAAAGAAAAGTGAACAAAGGTGAGCCCAGCATCCAAAACTGTACCTTAGATCACACTAGCTTGATAAATGGAGGCAGCTATTTTTTTTAAAAGCTTCTAATAAACAAATTGAAGAAGAAAATACAGGTAGCTACACAGTTTACAGTGCCACAAATTACACAGCTTTTCTTGATTCCCAGTTCTGGAAACAAAATTTCTGTGTTCCAATAAAAGAGGAATAGTTTAAAAAGATGAACAATGTCCTTCTCAGTGTCCTTCTAGTGAGGTTTTATGATTTTATTTGTCACGTATTTAAAAATTTAAACTAATACCACTGCATAAGAAACATTTCAGGTAAGCATTTCCAAGAGAGAATGTACCTAATAAACTCTGGGTAGGCTGCTCTTTGATTATCTAGATTATCTCAGGGACAGACTTTAAAAAGGGAATGGAGGTGCAGGTTCATCAGCCACTGTTCAATAATGATGAAGTTTTGAGGGACATTAAATAAAGGGAACTCAAGATTAAACTTCCTAGTATCAATATGGGGCTATGTGGTTTTGTCTGAATCAAGTTTGGTCAACTCTGAAAACTTTGTGCTTTGATAAGTTGTTGACCTAGATTGAGGGTCAGTTATTTATGTTGTAATTAGATATGTTGTAATTGGAGCAGGCAATCTGAAGAGGGTGAATAGTGGCAATTGATTGGTGATTTATCTAAATTACTGTGGCTAAGAGTGGAAAAGTATTAGTAGTTAATAGCAATTTCATTCCTACTTGCAATGGTAAAATTATTCAGAGCTACTGTGAAATGTAATTTATTAAGCGGTCCTTGGCTTTTCCTTTCTTTACAAATTAGCTAAAAATATGTCTTCTTTTTTTTTTCTATTACACAATTTCTTTTCTCCTTTTCCAGACATTTTAATTAATTATTGTATGAACTAGTACTATCAAACTCTAGTTGTTCTCATTATGTTTTTGCTTTAACTATGTGTATCATAGTTAAAATCTACTAGCAAAATACATTGAGTCACAGACAAACAAAACCTGAACTTTAAAGGCTGATAGACCTAAGTACACTCAGTCTCTTAGAAAGTTGTTTGCATACTTTGTGAATGTTATTTGTTTCCAAGTCTCACAAAATACATTTTGTTTTTTTTGTGTCATATAAAATTCTTAAATCCTGCCTTATTCTCAAAATATACAAATGCCTGATTAAAAAGAAAAAAACATGTAAACATTGGCATTAATGTGGCTGTCACCTTTTGTGCCCTAGAAAGGAGCAAATCATTCCCTTTTGCACAGGCATGCTGAGTTCAAGTAGATCAAATGACAGTTACTGGAAAATTGTCTTAGAATACTATTATATCTGGATATAATGGTATTAATAGGATACCAAAAGTTCGGGTATTTATTGTATTTAACAATCAGCTTTGACTTCTCTTCTGCTACCCATAAGTTATCTTTTCTACATGCTTTTCAATAAGAGGCAACCAATAGACTCTGATTGAGAGCTTTGACTTTCGGCCATGTCTGGTGCTAAGTCCAGCTTGGAGCCACTCTCTACATGATCTTGGGAAATCAACTCTATTTCTTTGGCCTAAGTTTTCTCATCTGTAAAATAAGGGCTGTTTTAGAGCCTTGTTCATTAGTTCTTTTACAATGTATTAATTAAATTAATATTTGTAAATTGTTAAAAACAGGGTCTGATTTATACTAAGTGCTTTGAAACTGCTCTGAATAGAAACTTCGGTATATTTCTTTTAAAAAACATAGTGAAATTACCTGTTTTTAATAATATATAAGATTATAATACTTTGTGTAATTCTGACCAGTATTAAATGCCTCTGAGCATAATTTATAATTCAGTGTTTTCATATTTGCAATAAACCAACCATTGACCTACTGCTAATTCCTTAGGAGCAATGCTATTTATCATGTCAGATTAAAGCAAAATTTATTGAGTTTTCTTTACTATACTTTAACTGTGTACACTCTTACTACTGAATTCTGTTTGAGCCAAAAAAAAGAGAGAGTCAAGTAGATGTTTGAAGCTCTCTGTATTTATGAAGTTAGAGAAAATGTGTGTTTTAAGACAAAAACACAGCTGAAGTTTGGTTACGGCTAAATGCCTCAAATATAAACTCTCTATTAAGTACTTAAATAAGTCCAACATCTGGCTGGCCATTTATTATTCATTCTGCTTCCTAGGGGGAATATGGCAAATGACAAAGCATATGTTGATTTGGGATCATTTCAATAAAAACTCTTTCTTATGCAAATATTTATCTTAAATTCCTTAAAGCTACTAATGAAGGCAAAGATTTCAAACAGACAATGGAATATTGTTAACATTGGCGACAGTGGACCAGGAATGGGGGTATATATTTTCAAGGATAAACTGAGATTACTATTGTGAAATACTTAGAAAGTCATTTATGCTGTTTAAATCTTGTTAAAAATGTGTGTGTGTGTGTGTGTGTGTGTGTGTGTGTGTGTTTGTCTTAGAAGGAGAGAGATGCAAACAAAAGTTAAATAAAGGTTTTCTTTTGTAGTCATAGGTGAACTGCAATTTTTTTTCTATATTAAAAGCTCTCCAAGTATTACCTTATTAAATCTCAGCAACAGCAAGGAAGTAGATAGCATTAATTCATAGAAAAGAAAATTGAGGCTATGAAGTATTTAGTACCTAAAATGATCTCACTTAGCATTTTGTTTGCTCAATTATTGTACATCTCCCTTGCTAGAATGTGTTCCCCAGGAGAGCAGAGGCCTTGCTCTGTCATGACCATATCCTCAGTGCCATGCCACTTTATTGAATGAGTGAATATCTAATTCATGAGCTTGCTAAGATATTACCACTAGTAATTTCTTAGACTAGGTGCAAGTTCAAATCATTTTTCTTTTCTTTTCTTTTTTTGGGGAACAATACAATAAAAAGTAAAACCCAAACCATATAACAATATTGTCAAAAATGCCCAGCCAGGTCCTGCAAATTGAATTTTTTTTTTATCAAGTTCTGTGCACAGCACAATGATGTCCCAACTCTAATAATCATTTTCTCAGTAACAGCTGCATGGCCTGGAGCAAGGTACTTAACTCATTCAATAGAGTAAAACCTCATGTTGGTGTGATGAGGATTAAAGTGTACTTGAAAATTCTTAGAATAGCACCTGGCACTTAAGTTAATGTTATTAAAATCTTAGCTATTATTATTAGTATTGTTTTTATCAAATTAATTTTCAGTCAGCTTTCTTTCCTTTTCTAACTTTGTGCCAGGGAAATACTGAAAAAAAACAAAAAAGAGCTTGAATTGGTAATCTTTCAGAAGAAATAAATTTGTTTCATCCTGTTCGTCTCTATCAAAAATAGGCAGGAAGAGAATCATTAATTAAAGAATTAATATTTAAAACCTTTTTATAATAGACAAAATATGCAATCCTCGCCAAACAGTTCATATTTTGGCCTCAATTCTTTATCATTTTTTACATATCTTGAGTTATCAGAAAACAATCCAAAAATGTCACAATTTGTATCACTAATATCTCTCACCTGGAAGCAAATTCAACTAACACATTATGATGCAATCACCAAGACTCATCAGTGTACTTGTGCATGCATCTATTTTTATCTTCTTTATGAAAATATATTATGTTTACAATTATGTAAGCCTGAAAATATACATGTGTGTTCTCCAGTTATTGAATATTATTCTTCCAACATCCTTTTATTAATTATTAATGCTTTAGCAAACTTTTTATCACAAATATGTGAGCATAGAAATTTATTTTGGCCAATTTTTCTGGAGATGTAGGTAACTGACTTTGGTAAAGTTTCCAATTATTAGTTCAAAGAGTAGGATTGACCAAAAAAAAAAAAAAATTAAATTCTCTTGACCGTGTGAGGTAAAGCTCAAAGAAATTAAAATCTAAAACTCATTTCTCTGAATTTTTTTTTTCAGCTCAGACCTAGCCAAAGACATTCTCAGTGCCTGGGTACATGTAAGCACATTAAGCATCTGTAGCCTGGGCTCTTTTCCATGAAAATCACTGTGGCTCTTCCAGTATCTCAAGAGTCCTAATGAGTCTCTCATGTGCCCTACTTTCAAAGGAGCCCAAGAGTTAGTAGGATAAATAAGATAATAACAGCACTGACCCTTGAGCCACCAAAGCAAAAGAAAAAAAATAGTAGTTAGGTAATTAAAAATCACATGGTCCAACCAATTCCTAAAGCAATTATTTCTGGCATATACAGAATAATTCCAAAAAGTAGAGACTCAGCAGTGTCTCAGATAAGGAGAGTATGTGGAGAAAATCTGGTTTTACCTTAACAGATGCCAATTTGTATTTTTTATGCAGAGATGATACAATAAATGTTTCTAAAATTTCAAATGTCTGTGTACTTAGATTTAATATGTGTCTCTTGTAAGGAGTATACAGTTGTTGATTCAATAATTCAATCTGATATTCTAGCCTTTTTATTGGTCTTCTAAAATATTTATTCATGATACAATTAGTAATACATTTAGTCTTCCACAACCATTCTTCTATTTTTAATCTCCTTACATCACTTTTTTCCTTTGCAATTTTCCCTCTTTTGTCCAAACATTCGGAAATGTTTTTCTTCTAATTATCCTGTTTCCCTCCCCTTTGACTGGTATTTGTTGTACTCTGTCAATTCTTGTTTTGATGATTACTTTGGGGATAAAAATACATCTCCTTACTGCATACAGTGTGACTTGTATTGGTATTTTCATCATTTCCAAGACAATACAACAGTCTTAGATCACTTAGATCTAATTTTATTTCTCTATTATCTTTTGTGATTTTTTTCTGTGTCATTTATACTGAGGTTAGTACTGTTCTATATAATCAATACTAATCCAGATTTGCCTGCTTCCTCTTTCTTCCCTTTTTATTCCTTCCTGAATTTTTATGCTTCTATCACAGAGGACTTTCTCTCTGTCTTAAAGAGCTCACTTATAAGAGTTTTGCTTAATTCTTTTCTCTTTTTTTCCAGAAAATATCTTTATTTTTTCTTTATTTTTTATCACAAGGGTAATATTTTAATAACATATAGAATGAATTGGATAACTATGTTCAAATATATAAAAACATCTGCAATAAATCTTACAAGCATTTTTTTTAAGTTACAAATAGCCTCCTTTAAAGCCAATCTGCCCACTATACAAGGCACCATCCTATTCTGAAATGGTTCCATGAAATCTCAAATGCTTAACTGCTGAAAAGAAAAGATAAATCCTATTGCTAAAATACTATTCCCCCACTGGAAGAACACAGTATCATTCCATGCCTTTACTGAAATCAAAAGAATAAATTTATATTCAGGCATAGACAGCAAAATTGTTCTTTATCTTATATATGGATATTTTCAGCATATTCCTTAGGAACTGCATTGCATAACATTACGATGAACCAATTTAGTTTTCTTATAGTGCAATGATTATTGTTCAAAGAGGCCCAAATGAAAACTCATCTTTTTCATGCATGAAATATGCCGGATCTTTTTAACTAACTGTTCATATACAAAAAGGCTACGAACTGAAATTAAATGTTTCTGATTAAGTTTACACACTTGAATTCCTTACTTAAAACCATAATGGAATTAAACAGCATGTGAATAAGATTGCTGACATTTGCCAAGTAAAACCCCCAGATGAGGAGTGGGCACTTCACAGTCACCAGTTTTTATTTACCACAAAAGAAAACTAAAAAAAAGATGTTACTTCCTCTAATCTTCTTCCTGGATTTTACATAAAATCTTAAAATATTACTTGTTATACCAGCAATCAAAATATTCCCTAGTCTATAGTTTCTAGTGAAAATAGTTTAACACAAAATTTTCATATTCTATTTTGCAATTGGTTGAAATACCAGTGGGTGTAATTTTTAGAATTAGATCCTATGTAGAGTCAAATGTTGGAACCATAGGTGATAGCATAGAATTTCCATCTTGGTAACAAAGGCCTCTGTAGCTTCCTTTGGCAGTCTAAAGCCAACCATCATCATAGAAATCCTCTGCTGCTTCAGCTGTCTAAGTGGTTCCAAAAAAACCACTCTGGTGATAGGCTTCTGTTCCTTTGAGATTCCTGAGAAAGTGCTGGAAGAGCTCTGGCATCCTGGTGGCAATTGGCTTGGCTTTGTGAGTGCAAGGACACAAGAGAACCATGTTTCTGAAATCTCTCAAGGGTCTTCCTTATCTCCTGTTCTGATCTTTGAGAAGCATACAGTGCTTATCTTTAATCAGAACTCTCCATGAAGTTCTAGGTAACATATAGCCAAAGAATAGTTCACTCACATTGACCATTCCGTGGCAACATTTAAGGGGCTATAGCTGAACAAAGTGCACACCCCTTTGAAAACACTGTGTCTGGAGAGTTCTCTTCCTGTAACTTGCTAATGTTATTCATGTCAGATATGGCGGCAGTACAGAAATTTCCACTTGACTTTTTTAGGACACTGAAAGAAGTTGCTGGACATAGAGTGCTAAAGGAAACTATATGAAGAATCTCCATGGTATATGGTTATCGTGTACTTTCTTATAGGAGGACTATAAAACTGGATCAAAATGCTCTCAAATCCACAAATGTGGATTTCCACATTTGTCCACTTCACTCAAATCAAACTTATAATCTGCATATTCAAACTAGGCAACTTCTTAAGAAAGACCACACTTCCTGCTGCCAAAGCATATAAATATTTCATCAACTCTTTCAATGTTGAAAAGATCATAAGTCCAGAGACAAATTGGTCAATGAAGATATTTCTCTATCTTTGGGACACCTGAGTTTTAGTTAAATATACAATTCTAAGTACTTGTTCAGCATCAAGAAATCGATCCTCAATTGTATAAAGCAAACAGCACTTGTTTTCAACCACACTGCTACCATACTCTATATCCAACACAGGTAGGCCAAGGCTGATGGATACCTAATCCCTATAACCAAAAAGAATCTCATTGCTACTCACCACATCATGGGACATGTTTGATAAAAGCCTTTTTTAGGTGTTTTTCTTGAAGGAGACTGATGAGTTTCTCATGAGGAAAGCAGGAAATGCTGAAAGCAGAATTAGATGGTATTTAATCTTTTTGAATAGTCATGATACTGACACACTGGGGTGGGCAAGAGGTAGGGATTTGTGACTAGAAGATGTAGAGGACACAAGGTTAAATCTTATGTCAGTACTGGTGACTTTGGAATTGCCTAATCAACACAGGCAGAGGAAGACAAATGGTTTAATTGTACAAATTAGACTTACTACCGCAAAATGAGAATCATCATTTAGAGGCCATACTGTTTGATAAATCTGCAATTCCCATTATTCCTGTCAGAGAAGGCAGTGAGGATTATTTACTTAAATTCCTCCAGTTAGAGAAATACGCCTAGAGAAACTTAGCCAGTGAGATCAGTATTTTCTTTCCTACAGAAGCTAGTGGAGAAGAGTAGTGTCTTCCAGGAGGTAATAAAAGGAATGTTATGCTTATGGAAAAAGGGAGACCAGGTGAGTCTGTCTTCCCAGTGAGCAACTGGATGAGGACATTCTATTGTCTAGGGCCAGAACCTAGTCCCAGCTAGTCCCTGTAGGACCTGGCATTAGGACAGGGGACTGTGGGTTAAGACTGTGACCCCACTAATCTAGCCTTTGCTGCCACCTACTATACCTGAGAGCCTCAGTGTTGGTGTCAAGAGCCCTGTCTACCTACCCTCAGTACCTCTTCACACACTCTGGGACCCCATCTGGGCAAAATCCTGGGTTGTCAGTCATTTATCATTTTTTAAAATTTTTTTAAGAGAGAGAGAGAGAGAGAGAGAGAGAGAGAGAGAGAGAGAGAGAGGGCGGGCGGGCCGCACGCATGCCAGGCGAGCACACTACTGCTTGAGCCACATCCCCAGCCCCTCATTTATCATTTTTAAATGTCAGTCTTCTTTTGTCATCTTTTTTTTCTCTTGAAATGTCAGCAGCCAGTCTTACTATTGGCCCAGTAAAGATAATGGCTACTTTTGAGATTATCCTCCTAGATTCAGTTTTCAGTATTTTACTAAGAAGTGGCTAGGAATAATTTCCTTCCATTTATCCTATGGAATGTTTGTAGAGCTTCTTGCCCCTGTGTTTTGATGATTTAATTTAATTTTTGCAATATTCTTGGCTAGTGTCTTTACAAATAGTGCTGTGCTTCACTATTTCTCTCCATGGTATGATACTGCAGTTACCAATAGGTTGAAACTTTTCACTACAATCTATATATTTCATACTCTTATATTTGTTTTCTATTTTTTTCTTACCTTTTTGTAGTTTGAACTAGTCTCTCTGACCCACCCAATTTTTCAGTTTTTTAATCCTCTTTCTATACTGGGTATTTTGTGGAAAACTTATTTGCTTAAGTGTTTTTTTTTTTATTGTGTTTTTCACTTCTCATCTTCATTTGTTTCTTTTCTCTAAATTTATTTATTTATAAGTTAAATTGTATACATTTATCATGTACAATATGATGTTGTAATTTTAGATACATTGTAAAAATGATTATATCTAGCTAATTAACATATGCATTGTCTCCCATAACTACTATATCTATATCTATATCTATGTGTGTGTGTGTGTGTGTGTGTGTGTGTGTGTGTGTGTGTGTGTGGTGTGAACAAAACATCTATACTGAGCATTTTTTTCCAGAATATTTTTGTTTGTTGTTTTGGTGGATTATTATCATACACCTTCATGGGTTATAGTGTGTTGTTTCAGTACATTTGCATATTATGTAATGGATCAACTCAGGATATTTAGGTTATTCATCATTCCTAATATTTATCACTTATTTGTGATGAAAGCATTCAAAATCCTTACTTCCAGTTATCTTACATTATGTAATATAATATTGTTGAGTATAATCACCCTCCTGTGTAACACCACCAGAACTTCCTCCTATCTGGCTGTGACTTTGTTCCCATTAACCCATCTGTCACCATTCTCTTAGTATTTGTCTTTTTATTTTTCCTTCATAGTCTTTACTTACGAGGTAAACTTTTCTGTTTATTTATATTTTTATATTTTTTATATATTTCCTTTTGATTAGTTTTTCTAAAATTCATTTTGAGATCTGGAAAATATGGCCACCTTTCCAATGACTTCTAATTTTAGTTAATTTTCCTGATTTTTCTTTGATTACTCCTCCTGATTTGTCTGTAGTTGTAGATTTAGTGACTACTGTATATAAAATTATTTATTCTGACTTCTGTTATCTTATGGCAGGACTATTCAGCTGGTCTACTCTTCTGTTGGAGTAGAAACAGATCACCATCAACTCAATACTTTGTAACTGTGCTTTTCTCCTCTGGTGCAATCCTTCACAAGTCTTGGCAGAGGGCCTGGGCTTTGTTCCAGGAAGCTTCCTTCTTACTAGTTCTGAGCTCCAGTTTTTGTTTTCCCAGCACTATGTTGCTGCTAAAGTTTGCTTAGCTCTGCTGCTTCAGGTTTGACCTAATGGCCACTCACTGCATGGAACCTAGGAAGAAGGAAACACTTCTAGGAAAAGCAATTGCAATACATGTTCACCTTTTTACAGTTATATTTCCTCTGTGACCTCAGCCCTTCAGTGCCTGGATACCTTGTCCTCAGCTACAATTTTTGCCTGCCTACCCTCTTCAGGTTTCTGAAAGCATGGAGCTACTTATAAGCCTGTACTGTTACATATATGGAATATTTTGGACTGACAATTATGAAGACTTTTGAACTAAACTTAATGTGGTTTTTCATTTCCACAACTTAGCCTCTCAAGTTCTATCTACCTTTGCAACTCTTACAATGTCTCCTAACTGCTATTATATTTCTGTTTTATAAAGCTTTACTAGTTGTCCTCTGGGCTCTTCCAGGATGTATAGTTAAGGTGAGACTGAAGATGTTATTTATATGCAGGAAGAAAAGGCATGGAATATATGAATGTTTTCAACAAATATTTATTGAGAGACTACCAAGGGTTGGTGTTTCTTCTAAATACTAGAGATGTAAAGGTGAACATAACAGGCAAATATCCTTATCAATGTGGAGTTTAGAGTTTAGTGAAATAGGTAATCATATAGAAATAGAAAAAAGATTCAGATTTCTGGTAACTTTTTAGAAAAACTTTGCAAACTAGTTAGAAATGTATGGTACTGTGCTAAATATATGTTACCTATAAGAATAATTGAGAAAAAACTATAAGCTAGGTGTTTCTGTGGATATCTGTCATAGCAATCAGTCACTCAGTTTATGTAATCATGATATTTGACTTCTAAATTTTGTTTGCTGGGTTAATTATAAAATAATTTGCTTGAATTTTAGTTCTTGGGTTCATCCTATTAAGAATAGATGCTTTTTACTATTGACTGGATCCACAAGCCAACTTGTCTTCAACTCTAATTTTATTATCTCACTAAGTTCTTATAATCTAATTGTATTCTCCAAGCATTGAAAGGTGGCTCTTCTGTCACCTGAACACATCTGTAACTGCCATGTAATTTGTGACACAGAGAATGTTTAAGGCAATACTTCTTAAGACCCAAGAACCATTGCTGTTCCATTGTTTGTGCTTTATGTAATTTTCAGCCCTATGAACTGTGAAAATAATACCCAAGTTTATAAACATGTCCTAATATATTTTCATCTTTGGGTAAAAGACAAGGATTTTTTTTTCATCTACAAATCAAAGTTGTTTATGAAAATGACCTAGAAGTCCTTTCTGATATTTCTTTCATGCACATATGATCAGTCACCAACCTTTTTAAATTCTAAATTCTGAGTACCTCTCAGATCTACCTACTTTTCTACAGCTCTGGCACCATCACTTAAGTCATAGCCACCATTACTGCACCATACCAAACTGGGACAGTAACATTAAGCTCCTTGACTCTACTCACTGATAAACCATTAGAGTAATTATTAAAACAAATTTATCATATTGATTGCTTTTCTCCTTGTTTTTTTTGTAGCCTCTCATGCTATTTTTTGAGTAAATTTAAATGCTAAATACTTAGTATCACCCAGAAGTCCAGTCAGAGAGACTATAAAACTCTCTGGCTATGAAAACATCCTCTGGAGCCACTTCAAATCCTAATTCTGTTGCTTGCTAAGTATTTTGGGAAAGTTACTTAACTCTCTGTGCCAACTTTCCTCCTCTTTACAATGTGTCTATGTTATAGAGACATAGTGAAGATTAAATGAGTTTAAAAGCAGGATTAGAACAGTGCCTAGATGGCACTCCAAAATACCTTAAAGAGGATTAAATTCTACATGTTATAATTCTTGCCTTTAACTCCATAATAACCTCAAAATATCACTCCAACTCTCCTGCCTACCATCCATGCTTTATCTCTAGCCTTACTGACCTCGTTACAGCTCCATGAACACCTGGGCATCATTATTCCACATGGTCTTCACACTTTGTTTCTATTTTTACTTCTATGATTTAGCTTTACTGTCTGATTTTATACAAGTTAGGTATCCTTATGAATTGTACTCATCATGCTTCATTAAAAAGATGTGATTGTTATAATTTCAAATAGTTATTTTTTACTTGTCTCTCTTCTAAGTTTAATGTCCTACTGTGGGATCTCTGAACACATTTTCTTCATCTCTCTGTCACTAATAGTTTCTTATAATGTATAGTAGATATTAGCTTCCCAACAATTTTCTCTGAATTAAGGGATCCTGAATCCCCCATAATAATAAAAATCCACATATGTAGATGTATATGGAATAGTAGAACAGAGTTAATAATAATGTATTTGGGGAAATCTAACGTGAGGTTCTGGTGGGACAACTGTGGATTGCTCAGAAAAGACGAGTTGCTATTTAATGTACAGACAACTCTAACAGTAAGTTACAGAAATAGAAAACTGAATAGTTTGGATTAATACCAAGGTAAATCTAGCTAAAATAAATATCAAGTACAGTTTTGTCAAGTATGAACTGTACCTAATATGGGTATTTTGTTTAACATGGTTAAAAGAATTCTTTTTCTTCTCCTGGGACATCTTTGGAGAATCTTTTGTTTAGACAGTCTTTTCTTGTCTGTTTCCCTTTCTACCTGCCAGCACCCCACAAAGATAGTTTTCACCATATTAAGCCAATCTCTTTCCCCTTCAAAGAGTCTCAAAACCATAAGAAACCACAAATAGTCATGTACATCTTTGAAGCTGAAGGTTTGCCAAAGAAAAGCATTCATACCAAATCAAACTTGAAACTCTAATGCTTTCACACTTAAAACATTGCAGTTTTATGGAAATGCAGCATCCAAAAAACCCACAATGTTTAAAAAACATTCAACACTTCATGATACTAAAGGATAAATGATTGAAGCATAACATTTTGATTAAAGTGGAAATCAAAGAAAATAACAGTATAATGTATCTGGCTGATTTTTTTAATTTATAAAATTTTAAAAATATTAAGCTTAAGTAAAACTAAGATGTACAGTCTCCTGATGTGTGGCATAAAATTCATTTAAAAAATGATAATGCGCCTGTGGTTGTGGCTCAGTGGTAGAGCACTTGCCTAGCACATGTGAGGCACTGGATTCGATCCTCAACACCACATAAAAAAATAAACAAATAAAATAAAGTTATTAAAAATGATAATGCTATCTGGGTATGCATAAGAAATATTACAAAGGTTCTTTGAAGGGAAAATGATTTCAATGTTAAAAACAAACATCGGTTTTGTGAAATTGCAGTATATAATATAAGTTAACTCTCTGTTGTCTGTTACTTAATAGTAAATAAACACTACACTGATTTTAAAATTTTTGTTAAGACGTAAGTTTTTAGAGTAGTTTAAGTTCACAGATTAATTTAGCAAAAGGTGGATAGATTTCTTGTCCATCCTCTGCTCCCACACATGAACAGCCTTTCTCATTATCAGCACCTCCCACCAGAATAGTACATTTGTTATAATTAGTGAAGCTCTATTGACATATCAGAGTCACCCAAAGTCCAAAGTTTACATTAGGATTTACTCTCCTTGTAGTATATTCAAAGGTTTTGAACAAATATAAAATGACGTATATCCTTTATAGTATCATACAATGTATTTCCACTGCACTAATAATCCTCTGAAAATCCTCTGTTTGCAGCAGCCTGTACATCCTCTTTCCTTTCATTCCAACTGCTGACAACCACTGATCATATTTCTCTATCTCCATAGTTTTTACTTTTCTACAATGTCATATAGTTGGAGTCTTTTAGCAGATAGTCTTTTCCAGGTTTGATTCTTTTACTTAGTAGTGTGGACTTAAATTTCTTCCATGTCTTTTCATTACTTAAACTCATTCTTTTCAGAGCTCAATTATATTCCATTGTCTGGATATAGCTTTTTAACCATACACTTACTAAAAGGACATCTTGGTCACTTCCAAGATTTGACAATTACAAATTAAGGTGAAATAAGCATCTGTGTATAGATTTTTGAGTATTTACAGGTTTCAACTTTTTGTGGTAAATACCAAGGAGTATCGTACAATAACTGGATTATATGATAAAAGTATTTCAAATTTTCTATGAAACCACCAAACTATCTATCAAAGTACTCATACCATTTTGCTTCTCATCAGAAATGAATGAGAGTTTCTTTTGCTTCAAATCTTCACAAGCATTTGGTGTTGTCAGTATTCTACATTTTTGCCCATGTTAGTAGATGTATAGTGGAACTACCTTCAAAGGATATTTGTAGAAAAGATATGCTTTCCTTCTTCTTGGGAAAATAGGTTTAAAGTCATATATGTCAACGTACTCTTTGATAGTTGTATAGCATTTAACCGTCAGCTCATTACAAAAATAGGCTATTGATTATCTCTTTTAATAAGTATTAAGTGCTCACTCTCAATTTTCTAATCACCTCCCATGTATGAATTCATTTCTTTTTCTTAAGTACACTCAAATACACATTTAAGTACTCGTATGGAAACCATTTTGCAGGTGACAAAACAAAAACTTAGAGACACTGAATAAATTTCCATAGGTTGCCACAGTTTTCAAATGCTAGCATCCTTGCTTGAAATCCAGCAAACCAAAAGCCTTGCGCTTGATCCCAGTTAGTCTGTCTTGGACTTCTCTTACCCTATGTTTCCCTCTTGTCCTATACCAGTCTGTCTCTCATTCAAGCGAAACCATCTTTGCCAGAGTCACCAGTCTTTCTTAATTGCCAAGTCTATTGGATGGCTTTCTGAGCTTATCTTGTTTCACTCCTTTGCCATAATTAACATTATTATTCATTTCTTTCTTGATGAAACTCTTATTTAGCTTCCATGAAAACACTCTCCATTTCTTTCTCACCATCCTGGCCCCTTTTTAGAAAATTTGTTTCTTCCACATATTCTTTTACCTCCTTCAACTTCTTATGTTTATTTTTGTTTTGTTTTGTTAATTCAGTCCTTAGCCCTTTCTTCATCTCCTAAATACCATTAATCAAGGTGGATTTGTATTTTTAATTATTTTTGAGATATCTTATAGGCAACTAATACTCAACATGGCTAAATGTAATTTTCCATTAGTTTTTTTTTTTTCCTTTTTGAATCTGGTTCTGTCTCCTTTAATCCTTGTCTCAGTACCTGACACTTCTATTACTCAGAAAATCAACTTTTATTCCTCTTTATTTATCTTTCACACTGAGCCAGGCACCACATCAAGCCTTTTCACTTCACGCCCTTTGCCACTTTCCTAGTAAAGACCCTATTACTTTTTACCAGGATTATTGCCATGTCCCACTGATAAGTACTCAACTCCTCCCTCCCCACTCCTTCCCCACAACACTATCGTAGAGGAATTGCCACAAAATACAAATACAGTTTTGTCACTTAACTTAAAATACTGTAATGCCCAAATTTCTGTAGGTTAAATTTCTACTTTTTCAGCATCATATCTTTTCCTATGTATTTTCTATGAGTCTTTCACACACAATCAATGTTTACAGGTTCCATACATTAGAATGTGCCTATTCACTGTGATCTATTTGTAACTCCTAAGTCAATACTCTCAGAGCTTTCACAATCATTAACATACATGCACAAAGTGGCAAAAATTTTGATTTGTCTGATATGCTCATTTCTAGCTAATATCGGAGAGACTCCTGCCTTCTTGTTTCAGCTCTCATATTATAAACATCACTTTCTGGTATATTTAATGTCACATTTTTCACATTTTCATATTTTTGTTGGTGATTTTACTGTTTAAAATGCCCCACACTCATAGTGCTTAGGAAACTAGACTGCACTTTAGCACTATGAGTGTACAGAAAATACACATACATACAGAAACTATGTATGTTAGATACATGTTCTTCAGGGATGAGTTATAGTGCTGATGGCCATAAGTTCAACTTATTAAATAAGGCATCTTTTTAAAAAATTACACATAAAATGAGTTTATGTAACTTCAAACTGTAATTATTAATAATATGAATTTTAAAATTTTATATTAGAATAAAATAAGAAAAATTATGTTACTAGGAACAAAGATTTCAGCCTGAAAGAAAAGAGGTATAATATAAAATCAAATTACATAAAAGGAACATGTGTAATCTTAAATTTGGTTTGGAAATATCAGTAAGGATTTTTTCATATTTCTAAAATAGGTCTGAACAAATGTAAAATGACATATATCCATTATAGTATCATACAGTGTATTTCCACTGTATGATAGGTAAGATATAGGTATCTATACTCTTTAGTCATTCTCTGAAAAGGCAAAGGAATAATAACAATCTGGGTTACAAGAAAATACAGCTCATTAGCAATTAGCACCTCCATTACCCAGATTTTGGTCTCTAAACATGATTTCTCACTAGAAATGAAAACCAGAATTCCATGAAGAAATGGTTGCTCCCAGGTCTATGACAGGAAAATCTAAATGATAGTCATGGAATTTCTTGTGCCCAAAACAAAGGAAGCTATCAAAAATCACTAGAGTAGAAGTAAAACTGTAAAACAAAACTAAGAAACTAGAGAATTATGTGAAAATGTTACTGCCAGCCTAAATACAGGGGAGCTACATCAGCATAAAAAAATTAACTACAATGATTGAAGCCATTTATTGGTTAAAAATTATGAGTGTATTTTTAAAAACACTGAATATCTACCTTTACCTTGGAGGACTCACTAGGACACAAACCCTTTACTCTAAATCAAGGATTGGCAAACTTTTTTTTTTTTTTTAATGGAACCACACAGTAAATATTCTCCTTCTTCCTCTCCTTGTACTCATTCTCCACTTCTACAAGTCTACATTCAGTCTCTATGGCATGGTCTTCTTTGTTCTTATGAATACCATTTGAGAATTGTTTAAAAAATAATTTTAGCTCTGGACCACACAAAAAGAGGTTTTAGGCCATCTGTGGACTGTGGTTAGCCAATACCATTTCTAAAATAAAGTAAGTCAAATGAGAAAATTATTCTGGATTGTTATAAAAACTACATATTATAGTAACCAAATCACTGATGACAAAACGATTTTCTTTATAGAAGCTCATCTAATGAGTTCAGAAACAATAATGGGACTTCATATTTACATACCTCAATTAAATAATAGATGTAAGCAAAGATCATTATAAAATTGTTAACTAAAAGGCTGATGGAAAATTGTACAGATGGATAGATAAGCCTGGAATCACTTTAACCTGGCATTTCTCAAACTTTGTTACACACTGGCATTATGTGTTTATCTTTAAAAAATACTGATGTCTGACAGCCAACTCTGGCTGGACATTCAGATTGAATTAGAGTGGGTCTCAGGAATTTTCACAGTTACCATGATAAAGAATAACAAGACTAAAATAAAACAATATGATATATGCCTACTGAAGAGGTGTAACAGGAAATAGGTAACAGTGCCAAAACATATAATGTTGCCATTGCATTGGAAATTGTTATGCAAAACCAATGCTAGGCAGTCCAGGGAGATGTGTCATCTTCACATTATTATCTACTTCATATTCCACTGCTCTGAGTAAACTTGAGTAAGTACCATAGATCTGAAAATATTATTTAAAAGCAAATTTATCATTATTAATTGAAACAATTTCCCTTTCCATTCATTGAATTCATTCAAATTTTAAGTGGACACCAAATCTATAATTCAATAAGATTATACTTTTTTTAAACTACAGATTGAGTCTAGGAGTGCTTACCCACTAAGCCACATCCTAGCCTTTTAATAGCTTACTTTGAGATAAGTTCTCACTAAGCTTCTTAGGGCCTACATTTTGAGACTGCTTTTGAATTCACGATCCTCCTGCCTCAGCCTCCTAGAAATATTGGGATTACAGGCATGTGCCACCATGCCCAACTAGACTTTTCTAATATCATATTTTTTCTCATATTTGAATTTTTCTCATAATAAAAATGGACCTTGTGTATTTAAATAGATCCACTCGAATGATATTTCATTGATAAAGAATGAGCTTTGAAACCTAACTAATGGCAATATTCAAATTATGCATATTAATTAGTATGAAGTAAAGTTTCAGTTTATGTATACATTATGTAATATTTTAATAAGGTTATATATATCTGATTTATCATATTTTAAATTAATTAATTAATTTTTATTTGTTCTAATTAATTACACAAGATACTAGAATGCATTTTGATACATCATACATAAATGGAGTATAACTTCTCATACTTCTGGTTTACATGACATAGAGTTATACAGGTCATGTAATCATATATGCACATAGGATAATGATGTCTGACTTAGTCTACTATCATCCCTACTCCCATACTCCTTCCCCTCCCTTCACTCTCCTCTGTCTAATGCAAAGTACCTCTATTCTTTCGTAGGTCCCACCGTTATTGTAATTTAGCATCCACATATCAGAAGTGAGATGGCATGGTAAAGCAGATCTTTTTTAAAAAAATTATTTGTACTAATTAGTTATACAAGACAGCAGAATGCATTTCATTATACATTCTTTCAAATTTATCATTTTTGTGGTAATAACTTTCAAAATGTTTTCTTCTAGCTTTTGGAAATATAGTACAATATTGTTATCTATGGACACCAATCTGTACAGTAATACCACACCTGAACTTCTTGTTAGTATCTAATTATAATAGTACTCATTGACCAACCTTTCCACATCTTCCCTAAATCCTAGCCTCAGCCTCTGGCAACAACCATTCTACCGTAGACTGCTATAGATCAGCCTTTTGAAATAACAAGTATGAATAAGACCATGTGGAGCTTGTCTTTTTGTGCCTGATATTTTTCACATAGCCGCTATAAACACTGATGTGGTTATCCATTGTAGTATGATGATTTCAAATCCTTTGGATATAAACCAAGGAGCGGGATAACTGGGTCAAATGGTCTTTCTAATCCAAGTTTTCTAAGGAATCTCCACACTGCTTTCCATAGTGGTTGCATCAATTTGTAATCCCACTAGCACTGGATGAGTGTTCAATTTTCCCCACAAGCTTGCAGCATTTATTGTTACTTGTGTGCTGAACTTTTTAAATATATTTGTTGATCAATGCATTTCTTCTTCTGTGAAATGCCTGTTTAGTTCCTTTGCCCATTTATTGATTCAGTTATTTGATTGTTTTGTTGTTGTTGTTGTTGTTGTGTGTGTGTGTGTGTGAGTGAATGTGTTACACTTTTTGAGTTCTTTGTATATCCTGCAGATTAATACTCTATTTGAAGTACAGGTGGCAAAGACTTTCTCCTATTCTGTATGCTCTCTCATCATGTTCTTGATTGTTTCCTTTGCATGATATTGGTACAAAAGCAGACATGTAGGCCAATGGTACAGAATAGAAGAGACAGAGACAAACCCAAATAAATACAATTACCTCATACTAGACAAAGGCACCATAAACATACATTGGAGAAAAGATAACCTCTTCAACAAATGGTGATAGAAAACTGGAAATAAATATGTAGTAGAATAAAATTGAACCCCTATCTCTCACCCTGCACATAATTCAAAGTGGATTAGGACCTAGGCATTAGACCACAGACCCTGTGCCTACTAGAAGAAAAAGTAAAACCAACTCTACATCATGTTGGCTTAGGAAATGACTTCCTCAACAAGTGCAAGAAGCAAAGTCAAGAATCAATAAATAGGGGCCAGGTGTGGTGGTACATGCCTGTAATCCCAGTGGCTCTGAAGGCTGAGGCAGGAGGATTGCAAGTTCAAAGCCAGCTTTACAAAAGTGAGGCACTAAGCAACTCAGTGAGACCCTGTCTGTAAATAAAATACAAAATAGGTCTAGGGATGTGAATCAGTGGTTGAGTTCCCCTGGGTTCAATCTCTGGTACCAAAAAAATAATAATAATAGCAATAATGATAATAAACGGGATGGTATCAAACTAAAAAGCTTCTTCATAGCCAAGGAAACAATGAAGAATGTAAACAGTTCATGAACAGTTCATGTGTTCTATTTTTTCATGACTTGGTATTGGTAAGTGTGTGTTTCTAGGAATTTATCCATTATTTCCAGGTTACCAAATTTTTTGACATATAGTTGCTCATAAGAATCTCTAATTGTTTGTGTTTCTTGGTGTCCATTGTAACCTCTTCCTTTTTATCTCTGATTTTTTTTTTTTTTGATTGGGGTCTTCCATTCTTTTCAGCTATCTGGTATATCTACATTTTTTATTTTTTCAAACAACTCTTCATTTTATTGACCTTTTATATTTTTATATTTGATTTTTAGTATTCATTTATTTTCTCTATTTCTTTAGATCTAATCTTTATTATTTCTTTCCTTCATTAATTTGGGGCCTACTTTTTTCTTGCTTTTCTAGTTCCTTGAGATTCAGTGATAGGTTATTTATTTGAGAATTTTTTATATAGAAATTGATTGTTGTAAACTTTCCTCTTAGTACTGCTTTTGCCAATCCATAGGTGCCTTCATTTTCATTTGTTTTAAGAAATCTTTAAATTTTCTTCTTGATTTCTTCTTTGAACCATTATCTGTTCAAAAGTAAGTCATTTCATTTCCATATATGTGTATATTTCCCTTGCTTTGTTATTGTTATGGTTATAGTCTTATTGCATTGTGATAAGGAAAAAAAACAATTTAATTTCAATTTTTTTGAATTTGTAGAGAATTATTTTGTGTCCTATCACATGATCTATTTTAGAAAAGCCTCCATGTTCTGCTGAGAAAAATGTGTTTGGACAGCTGCTGGATGACATGTTCTGTAGATATTTGCAAGGTCCATTTGGTATAGGGTGCAATTTAACTTTGCTATTTCTTTGTGGGTTTTTTTTTTTTTTTTTCTGTTTGGATGATCTGTCCATTGCTGAAAGTAGGGTGTCAGACAGAGTTCCTATTATTGAATTGAAGTCTGTCTCTTCCTTTACATCTACTAACATATGCTTTATATATTTGGGCACTCCAGTAATGGGTACATATTTATTTAGAATTGCCACTTCCTCTTGCTAAATAGATCCTTTTATTTAAGAATTGCCATTTTCTCTTGCCAAATTGACCCATCAATTATAATAACAATTTTCACTTTTTCTATTTTTGATTTAGTCTTTTTTATCCGACTTAAGTTTGGCTGCTCCTGTTTTTCTTTTAGATTACATTTTCATGGAATATCTTATTCCCATCCCTTCACTTTCAGTCTGTGTGTCCTTAAAAGTGAATTGAGGGTTTTTTGTAAGCAATATATGATTATGTCTTTTTTCATTAATCCATTCATTCATTCTATATCTTTCAATAGGGATTTTTAATCCACTTTTTTTATTAATTGTTGATAGGTAAGATCTTACTTTATAAACGTTTAGTAATTTCATTTTGTTTTAGCTTCTTTTGACCTTCAGTCTTTCTTACCTTCCTTCTTCTTCTCTCTTTTTCTGTCTTCTGTTCTTAGTCTTCCTTTGAGGTTAAGTCATTTAATCTAGTGATGTATCTTGATTTCTTGATTTTGGCTTACCCATTACAGATTTTTGTTTTGTGTTGACCATGAGGCTTTAAAAACATCTTTTGATTATTAGAGGCTATTTTTAAGTGACAGCAATTTCACATGATCCTAGAGATAAGAGTAGAAACAAAGAACAAGAGAAATTACTACAGCTGGGGATGGAGCTCAGTGGCAGAGCACTGGTCTAGCATGTGTGAGGCCTGGAGAGAGAGAAACTACTAATTATGATACAACTATGCATATTCTTCCTCCACACATTTGGAATTTTTGGTATTACAGTTTACATCTTTCTATATTGTATATCTCTTAACACATTAATTTAACTATTTAAAAATGATATTTTTTTGGTTTTTAAAATAATTTTTATTTTTTTAAGAGTAAATTGTACATTACAGGGAAAAAAACTACAAGCAAAGAACAAAGTCATCCAGTCACAAGAAGCTTAGTTGGAGGTGTAAAAATGATATTTAATCTTCATGCCAAACATATGAGTGGTTTAAATATCATACTTACAATAGAGCATTTTGAATTTGTTTAATAACTTTTTACCAGGGAGTTTATAACCTCTCATATTTTCTTCTTACTCTATAATGTCTCCCTTTTCCAGATTGAAGAACTTCCTTTACCATTTCTTGCAGGACAGGTCTGTTGGGCACATATATCTCATCATTTTTTTTTTTTTTTACTGGGAATCTCTTAATTTCTATTTTTAATGTATAGCTGTACAGGGTACAGTATACTTGATTGGCATTTGTTTTTCCCTATGGAAAATTCATGCCAATCTTTTTTTTTTTCTTCTGAAAATCTCATGCCACTCTTTCATGGGCTGTAGATTTTCTTCTGAGAAGTCTGCTTTTAGGTGAACTCAGACCCCCTGATTGGTTATTTTCTCTTGCAGCCTTGAGAATCTTCTTTATGTTTGACTTGTGATAAATTGATTATAAGATGTCTTTGGGTAGATTGGTTGAGTTAGATCTGTCTGGTGATCTTTGACCTTACTGATCCTGGATAGTTGTATGCTTTTGCAGGTTTGAGAAGTTTTCTGTTATTTCCTGTCTTCAAGTCACTAATTCTTCTCTTTGATCTATGCTGCTATTTATGCCTTCCATCATGTTTTTAATTTCACTGAGTACATTTTTCAGCTCAAGAGTTTCTGTTTAATTTTTTAAAATTGTTTCCATCTCTTTGTTAAATTTCTCTCTTAGAGTACTGAAGTGTTTCTCTGTTTTCTTTGAGCTTGTTTAGTTTCCTTAAAGCAGATGTTTTAAATTCTCTATTTCAGCATTCTCTCATACTGATTAATATCTGGTCAGATTCTGGCACCTTATTTTGAGTATTAGGTGAGGTCATGATTTCCTAAAAACTCTTGATGCTTGTTGGCATGTGACATCATTTGGGAATTGAAGGATTAGCTTTTTATTCCTGTTTTCCTAATATGGCTTTGTTTGTGCCTGTCCTTACAGAAATTCTAAATAGGTTGTTTATTTTCTCTGATTCTATAGTCACTTCCCCTGTATTATCACTGGATGGCGCCCTGTCCAGGGTTGTTGTTTGCTACTGCAGTGTTATCAGTTTCAGTACTAGAAGGCGATACTATCCAAGTTTCCCCCCAAATACACTATTGGTGTGATTTTTTAGAGCAAACAAGGAGAATATCAAAAAGAGTAGTCCTTTCCAAAAAGTTCCTCCGGAGACCTCATGCACAGTTACTGGCTGGGGTGGTGAGACACTTCAGGATTCTTCCTGGTTCTGGGCAGAGTCACTGTAGGTGGACTAGCTCCAGGGATGAATGCCACACCCATGACCACCAATATTGCCAAGCTCTGTTACACCCTGAGCCACAGGCTTCCAAAACCTGCACAATACTGGGGTAGACTCAAAGCATACACTGCTCTGTGTTTTATACTACTGAGGTAGACTCATGACTTAAGACTGTTTCAACTATACATAGGTGATGCACAGTCTCCCCGAACAGGCAGGTCAGGGGAAATATGCCCATTAGAATGTGCCCAGTATTAGGTTTATCAAATTCTGCACTAAGTTCTGGGACAAAATTTTGTATTTACTACACTTTCATACCTCCATTGAATGGGGTCTTGCCCCACACTATATTCTCTGAGGTTCTAGCCACAAGAACCTGGACATTCCAGATGCACAAAGGCCCATACAATAGCTGGTGGTAATGCAGGTTGAGAAACAAGTCCCTGCCACTAAATTGCAGGTCTCTGCCTGGTGCCAGGGATGTTTGAGAGCCCTGTCTGCAATTGCTGGCTTGTTGATAGTGTACTGCCCAAGATTTGGGTGTGAGTGATGGAGATGGTTTATTGTCTACCATGGCTGAAGCTAAGCAAGGTCACACCTGATTTTCACAGCCACAGGGACCTGAACAGACTCAAGAGGGAGGGTTTGAGGCACCTCAGAAATCCTCTGAGGCCAGAAATGATGCAAACTGAAGTTCTCCATTTGTCATATATGCGCACATATGTGCACATATTTCTTCCAGAGCTGGCCTAGAGATTATGAGATCTGGCCTGTGTGTGAAGCTTCAGTTTTTACTGAGTTCTGGCCTTCAACCCAGTAGGCCTTGAACTGAGATCTGAGACAAGACCCTGTGATAGTTTTGGGCTCCTGTTCCTCAGTGCATGGAGTCTGGATCCCCACTCAGCCTACTGAGTTTGGAGGAATGGTGGAGGAGGTTAATAGCACCTGGCCTATGACAGTTCCAGAGGTTCCATCTGTGATTACTAAGCTGGTGGTAAGAGTCTGGGTTTTTACCCAGCACTGGGTTTTAAGTCTAAGGCCTGGAATTAATTCTCTCTTCCTCCCTACAAGTGGAAGGGGTCTCTTTTCACATTGGGCTGCTTAGAGTTAGGAAGGGATGATGCAGGCACCTCTTACCTTCCTGCCTTCTTTAGTTTGCCTTTTCATATTATTATACTAAAAGCAGACTCTGTGCTCCCTTACTTGATTTTCCAAGCATTTGTGAAGGTATTTTGGTGAGTAGTAACTGTTTATCTTGGTATTTGTAGGGAGATGATTGCTGGAGCCATCATTTTGGTCCTGTTACTCTAACACTCTTGATTTCCATTCTTTTGCTTCAGTACTGGGGATTGAAGTCAGGGCCTTGGGCATGCTAGGCAAGTGCTCTCGCAGGGAAATACACCCTTAGACCCTTTTGCTTTTTATTTTGTGACAGGGATTCACTAAGTTGCTAAGACTGACTTCCAACTTGTGATCCTTCTGCCTCAGCCTCCCTTGTAGATGGGATTATAGATATGGTGCCAAAACACCTGGCTCTCTCTAAGTTTTCTACCTATAAAAAGATTCCTATATGAAATTAGGTTTTTATTGAGAATTTACTATGAATTGTTTAGTCTTCATCTTTTGAGAATTGATGTTTCCAGCTAAAATGATGCCCAATGAAATGATCATCATGATGTTCTTTCATTACTGCCTATTCCTTGAATTTTGAAATACAGTGACTTTTTTTTTGATAAGTGGTATGTTGACAAAAAGTTTATCACTTTCTTGTTTTTTTCTATATGTTTAATTCATCTGAACTTTGTTAATTTCAACAACTAAATAAAACTTCATCAAAATGACAACTCATTTAAAATTATAAAAATGTATATATAATATGTACATTTATTTACACGTTTTTGCTATATTTAAAAGGAAACAAAAGAAAAAAAAACAATTCTGGGAATATACATATGAATATGGGTATTCAGTGAAAGGAATGGGAAAGTAGTAATTTCCTGATGGGGGTTATGTTCATTAATTTTACTAATTACAACAGTGGACCCTTTGATCTCATTCAGGAGTATTTTTTAAAATATCCCTTTCCCAACATTGTCTCTGGACCTTCTGAAACTTCTTGATTTATTATCTACCTTTCCCAGATTTTCTTAGATATATCCCATGCCTTTTTTCCCTCATTGATTAATATCACTGGATTTTTTTTTTCTATCATTAGCTTGATTCACTCTATTTTACAATTTGTTACTTACAATTAGTTAATTGCAATTGCAGTTTAGCGGCAGGGACTTGTTTCTCAACCTGCATTACCACCAGCTATTTTTTAATTATTTTAATTTCAATAGTGACACTTTTGATTTTTTTGTAACATTTCTAGGATTTGAGCATATTATTTTCTACAGTAGGTTGTTTTTGTTCAAAGGATATAATATACATTTAGGTTAAGAGTCTATTTTTTTCAAATAATTTGTGTATTTAAATACAAACTCTGAAATTTAATTTGTTGAGCTGAGATTTGTATAAAATAAGAACAATAACAGGGTCTAACTCTATTTTAATGAGGTTTTAATGAAGATTGACACAATGACCAGCACCTAGTAAGTGTCAGTACTTAGACTCTAGAGTTCTGCCAAGGTCTACTTGCAGACTTCTTAGTCTGCAGCACCCACATTTTTAGATCCATTGGTTGACTTGTTCAGAATGGATTTCATTTTAATTGCTGTGATGACTAGCTTATGACTTACTCAGGATTTTGAATTTTACTACGAGCATGAAATTAAAGAACATTGTTGTTCCAAATTTAGGCTTTGAATTATAATATTCATTCCTCTATTTTTAATAATTTAATTCCATTTGTTTTGCTTTCCAAGAGTTCTCTTAATTTCTGGACTGCCTTTAAATACCTTTTTTGCTTTCTAATAACCTTATAATTCTTGTAATTTGTATGCTGAATTTGACATTGGATTGGCATCTAAATTCTTGGTTCCACGTTGGCTTTTCTGAAGGAGATTACCCATGGGCTATCTACTCTCTTTTCTCTAACAGCAGCGCCGATAAAGTTTCTCCTATTCTAAATAATTTCTTTCTAGTATTCAATTGTAAGTACCATGTGAATTCTGTGCCCCCTTCTCTCTTTCTCTCTCTCTCTCCATCCATCTTACACATTTTAAGCTTGATTTGAAGAGACCCAACAGTCATTCCTCCTAATTCTTCATCTTTTGCCCTATTTTCAACCAATTGTTGAACATTTCCAAGCCCATTCAGACTATTATGGCAAAAGGGTCAAATTCAGTGAATGAAATCTATGTCCTTAGCCCTTTGAAACCATACTCTTAAAAAAATTATTCTTTTAGTTGTATTTGGACACAATACCTTTATTTATTTTCATGTAGTGCTGAGGATAGAACCCAGGGCCCCACATGCACTAGGCAAGCGCTCTCCCGCTGAGCCACAATCCCAGCCCTGAAACCTTACTCTTGATTCCTTAGTGTGTTTGTGTGTATGTGTGTGTGCGTGTGCATAAATACATTTTCTCTTTCTTAGTTGTGGTATGGTCATATTAAAATTCCCTTTTAAATACCTAAATACTGACACAAAGTTTTCTTCTTCCTTAGACCATCTTACTTATTGTATTAGTATAGTTTCTGCTGCTATAACAAAATATGTGAGCAGGCTAACTTCATAGAGAAATGAGAATTATTAGGTTCACAGGGCATGACACTGGCATTGGCTCAGTGTCAGGATATCACGGTAAATGGCAGGGGTCTGGTTGAAAAAGAGACCACACTTCAAAAAAAGAACATAAAAAATGATTCAGGTGTCATGTTCAGTTTTATAATAACTCATTGTCAATAGGACTCAGGGATCCCACGAGAAATATCTCAGTCTCTTCAAATGTCAGAACTTCCCACTAGACCCCACCAATTAAAGATCTCAACAATTCTCAGCACCACCACTGTGGAGACCAATCACTCAGCACACAAACTCTTGAGGGCCACACTGAATTCACATCTAAACCACTGTACTTACACTCAGAATTTTAACTAAAAACTGTGTATCAGTTTTGATACCAGATATTTATATCTTGACCTTATCTCTATTCTACCATTTAGAAAAAAAAATTTATGTAAAAAACACATTTTTTATGTAAAAATATGTGTTTTTTACATAAAAATATGTAAAAATTACCTAATGAATAATACTTGACTATCTCCCAGGTAACACAAACTCAAATTGTTGTTCATTGCCCTTTTTTTTCTGTCTGTCACATGTCCCAGTATTCCTCCTATATTTCTTGAATCACTTCATGAGACTTCCATATACACCATATACCACCCAAGTCAAGGACATGAGGAGCTGCCAGGTTACTTCTCCTCTTGCTAGCTGTATCTGATAAGGTATCAAATCTTACCTTTTGCATTACTTTAATATGAAAAAATGTTGTTCTCTTTTGTTCTAGTTGTATTTATATTGCCTTAGCTTGTGCCCTTATCACCAAAGTCACTACAGTAGAGTCCTATGTTGTTAGTGAGTTAACTTGAACCCCTAAAAAAACCTGCAACATGCTCAAGTTAGTGAGTCTTAAAAACAAGTCTGATGCTGTCCCCCAGTTTATTTATTTATTTATTTTTTGGCAAGCGTTTTATTTTTTAATTTGTTCTAATTAGTTATACATGACAGTAGAATGCATTTTGACATACTGTGCACAAATGGAACACAACTTCTTCTTCTTCTGGATGAACATGGTGCAGGGTCACACTGGTAGTAAAATCATACCTGTATATCAGGTAATAATGTCTCATTCCACCATATTTCCCATCCTCACACCCCTACCCCCTACTGTCTTCTGCACAATCCAAAGATCCTTCATTTTCCACCTCCCATTATGGATTAGCATCCACTTATCAGAGAAAACATTTGGTCTTTGGTTTTTTGGATTTGGCTTATTTCACTTAGCATGATATTCTCCAGCTCCATTCATTTACCTGCAGATGGCATAATTTCATTCTTCCTTAAGACTGAGTAATATTCCATTGTGTATATGTACCACATTTTCTTTATCCATTTGTTTAAGGGCATCTAAGTTGATTCCATAGTTTAGCTGTTGTGAATTGAGCTTCTCCAACCATTGATGTGGTTATGTCACTGTAGTGTGCTTATTTCAAATCCTTTGAGTATAAACCGAGGAGTTTTAGAATAACTGGGTCAAATGGCAGTTCCATTCCAAATTTTCAGAGAATCTCCATACTGCTTTCTATAGTGGTCACACCAATTTGCAGTCCCACCAGCAATGTGTGAGCCTACCTTTTTCCCTGCTTCCTCACCAACACTTATTGTTGCTTGTGTTCTTGCCATTCTGACTGGAGTGAGATGAAATCTTAGAGTAGTTTTGATTTGCATTTCTCTAATCACTAAAAATGATGAATCTTTTTTCATATACTTGTTAATCGATTATATTTCTTCCTCTGTGAAGTGTCTGTTTAGTTTGTTAGCCCATTTATTGATTGGGTTATTTGTTGTTTTGGTGCTAAGTTTTTTGAGTTCTTTTTTATATCCTGGAAATCAGTGCTCTATCTGAGTGGCATGTGGCAAAGATTTTCTGCCATTCAGTAGGTTCTCCTTCATGTTGTTGTTTCTTTTGCCGAGAAGAAACTTTTTAGTTTGGGTCCATCCCATTTAATGATTCTTGATTTTACTTTTTGTGCTTTAGGAATCTGGTTAAGGAAGTCAGTTCCTATGCTGACATGGTGAAGATTGGGTCTTACTTTTTCTTCTATTAGGCACAGGGTCTCTGTTCTAGTGCCTAAGTCTTTAATCCACTTTGAGTTGCTTTTTGTGCAGAATGAGAGATAGAGGTTTAATTTCATTTTGCTACATATGGATTTCAAGTTTTTAAGCACCAAATTTGTTGAAGAGGCTATCTTTTCTCCAATGTATGTTTTTAGTGCCTTTGTCTAGAATGAGATAACCATATGTATGTGGGTTTGTTACTGTGTCTTCTATTCTGTAGCATTGGTCTACATATCTATTTTTGGTGCCAACACCATGCCATTTTTGTTATTGCTCTGTAGTATAGTTTAAGGTCTGGTATTGTGATGCCTCTTGCTTCATTCTTCTGGCTAAGGATTGCCTTGGATATTCTGGGTCTCTTATTTTTTCAAATGAATTTCATAATTGCCTTTTCTAGTTGTGTGAAGAATGTCAGTGGGATTTTAATAGGAACTGCATTAAATCTGTATAACAGTTTTGGTAGTTTGGCCACTTTGACAATATTAATTCTGTCTATCCAAGAATAAGGGAAATCTTTCCATCTTCTAAGATCTTCTCATTTCTTTCTTTAGTGTTTTGTTGTTTTCATTGTAGAGGTCTTTCACCTCTTTTGTTAGCGTGATTCCCAAGTATCTTATTTTATTTTTTTGAAACTATTGTGAATGAGGTAGTTTTCCTAATTGCTCTTGCAGTGGATTCATCACTGGTGTATAGAAATGCATTTGATTTATGGGTATTTATTCAAGTAAGATCATCATTATCACTGTTAAAGCTGTTTTATCTGTCATTCCCCTTCTTCATTTACTACTGGGTCTCCCTTTTTCTATCTCTCTCTCTTTCCCCCTCCATGTAGCTCTATCTCTTACACACACACACACACACACACACACACACACACGGAAACTTGTGCACTATGGTATTTGCAATTTTGAGCCTTTGTTCCTGCTGTTTCTGGTGTCTAGAAGGAACTTCCTGTAATTCCTTGCTTGGTAAGTCAATTTAATGCATTTAGATTTAGCTTTTGTCATACAGGGAAGCTTTATCTGACTTTCTTCAACTTTAACTAAAAACATTCCCTCAATGCAATTATCTCTCACCTGAATCACCACCACAAATATGGATTATTTTTACCTCTTCATTTCTCCATGAAACTGTAAATTTTATTTGGTCAGGGATAATTCCCTATTCACCTTTCTTTCTTCAATGCTTAGAGATGCCCGGTTCAGTAGGGCAGTCAGGTAGATCTCCTTAGTAAGAACTTACATTTTGAACTGAACAAACATACATACAATATATTGCTTCACGAAAGACATATCATTTAAGTGTTTTCAACTATAGATTTTTGAAAAATCATCTAATAAGAGCTGGGGATATAGCTCAATGATGATGTGCTTGTCTAGCATGCGTGAAGCCTGGTGTCAATTTGCAGTCCTGGTAAGAAAAAATGGTCTGATAAGTGTAACAAATTTGATTATTATTAAACCTTCTTTCTTTGATTCAATGAATTTTAATGATAATATATTTTGTCTTGTGGTAGATATATAATATTCAAAATAAGGTCAAATTAAAGTCAGTTAAATAGTATTTATTAATTTATATATTTAAACTATTTGCTTCTTAAGCACAAGATTAATAAATATTTTCACATTTAAGCTTCTTACATATAGAATGAATTTGACATATAAACTATTAGTAGTCAGCTTTGATAGCACTCAAATATGATCTCAGAGAACCTATGATCACGTTAAGTTCTGAAATATAGAATACAGTACCTGGTGTTTTTCTTTCTTGTTTTTTCTTTTCTTTTTTATTTTTTGAAATCAAGGAGTTAGATATTTCACAAGTGGCTGCTTCACCTAGGGTTTTTTTTTTTTAAGTCTGAAAACTGTGACAAAGCTAAACATTATAATTCTCTAATTGAAACATTATCTTTTGAAATCCATGAAGACATAAATTCTTCTGTTTATTTGCAGTATTCTCTTTATGGATCTCCACATAATCTGCAGTATATCTTCCCAGGGTGACCCCATGACATGATAGGCACAAGGGAACTTTAGACTATCTCCTTGTTAGATTGACATGTATATTAGGAGAAGAGACACTCTTTAATCCATAACTCTACAGTATGTCACATTTACATTTATCTTGTGCATCACTATATTTTATTGGTGCTTCCTGATGTCTTCAAATAAATTATGCTCTTGTGCCAAAAATGATTGTACTGTCTGTTTTTATTGGTTTACCATTTTCTCTAGGGAGCTGACTAAGAAGCATACTTTTGAAATTGCTGTTAAGTGAAAGTTAATACTGGGTCCTGAGAGAAAATGTTGAAAGTATAAAAAACAAGGAAAAGAAAAAAAGAAAAGTCCTCCTATTTTCTTTTAAATTTCTACATCTAGTTCTTTAATCTGACTATACAAGTTCCTACAAACTAAAAATGAAATATGTTATATGACCCTTATAAGTGTGTCCAAATCAGGAGACCCAAGTGAGAATCACTTACATCCAGAGAGAATTAGATCATCCAAAGGATAAATTTGCTGAAATGTGATTATATGGAAGTAGACAGGATTTTGGCTGAAGAAATATCTTCCACAATGCTAGCTCTCATATATTTTTGTCTATGGATCGTTTGGAGGCCACCAACTATCCACAGTGTTGACTGACTTATTAAAGTACTTTTTTCAGCCAACATCAACCTGGCTGCTACTTTTCTAAGTCTATTATTCCAGTGACAAAAGAATAACAACTGTGCCATGATTAGAGACTTACCATCTTTAAAAGACCTTTTGGTGACTAATAGATGGCAACAAAGAGACCAGTAATTGCCCTCTGGCTAATCATTGATACCTATATAACAGCATCTTTGACATTTAATTCTAGCAGGAAAACAATTTCACAGTATTATTAACAATATTAATGTACAGTTCTAGTATAGAGTAGGAACTAAGAGATATTTGTTCGCCATTCCTAGTTGTAATTTACTATTATATTTTCCAAGGCTTCAGATTATTCTGCTTGACATCTTTGTACTAGAACCTGGAAATTTTGCAGAACATTTCTAGTGTGTTCCACCAGTAATCTTTGGTTATACTGAAGTAGTATCTTCACTTCTGGCAATCTTGAGTGAGATCACTTTGTCTTACCATTCTGAAATTGGATTTAAAAATATTTATTAATTCAGATAACAGGATGGTTAAAAGACAAATAAAAACCTCATTAAAATGATAAGAGTTTTAATAAGACTTTTAATCTCTATCTCTGATTAAAGATGAAAAAGAAGTGAAGTAAAAAGGAAATGAGGTTGATGTTTCTAATCTTAGAGGTAAAGGATCTAATTACTTCCTGAGAATGGTAATAAAATTAAAAAAAAAATTATAATCTAAAAATGGCTGATGTACTAATGGAAAAAGAAAGTTCTCACCACGGACATAAAATCATCAATAAATAGTTCTGCAATCTTAATAAACTTTTAATTGAATTAAAATATATGCCCATAAAATATATCTAAGTGTACATAGTAAATTCTCAGTAATGAACACAAATATTCATTAACATTTAATGTATTATAAACTAAATATATAATATTCAAAGTGTTTACTAACAATAATGATAAAATCATTATGTTTAAATAAATTGTATATTTTGTGAAAAATAACTGTATATTCCAAAACAAAAAAAGTGAAAAGAATGTCAGTTTGTTATACATTTGTGCAAATCTCTTTAATGTCTCCATTAAGAGAAAAAAGTTGGATATTTATATGAGCCCTTACACTCAATCTGTTTGTATATGTTGCTTGGTTGAATATTTGGAAGGAAATGTAATCTTATATTGATATGTAGTTGAAAATGGAAAATTTTTTAAAAATATTTTTTTTGGATAATTGTAGATTTTCTTTGGTACAACAGAACAGCTTTGAAACTTCCAGTAATCAAGTGGTAATTTCTGAAAGGTCTTTACAGTATGAAACTGAAATTGGACTAATGAACTTTTATACTCAGAACATTTGTGAGAGAATGATTCTCAAAATACCAAATAACATCTTAGTATTTATTAAAAATAGTTTAAACTTTACTCATCACTATAAGAGACTTAGAGATCACTGGATTCCCACAATCTTCCTGTGAGAATCATTGCACTCTATAGAATTTCATTATACAAATACATCTAAGTTTATTGACTTATTATTATTGACATTGGTGTTTCTTACTGAAAAGATCATCCTTTACCCCCAATGTTCTTCAGTCTAATTTTCTATGCACATCTATCTCTGGATTCTATAATATTGTATGGGTTTAGCTGTGTAATATTGTAATCTCAGCATAATCTTCCTTACTGCAGCTTTATATTAATATCTGGCAAGTAATAGACTAAGTCCTAATTTCTTTCCTTACATATTTTCTTCTCTATTTTTTAACATTTTAATATAAATTTTATAATGTAAAGCATCTTTGTAATGATTGCTATTTTTCTCTGTGAATCCTTGCAAAATATGAATTAGACTCATTCATAGGTGTATCTTATATGTGTTTGAGGTTAATAGCATGTTTAATTTTTTTTTAGTATATAATTGTTCTAGTTTTGGGGGAAATACAATTAATTTTTCCACAGTGTGAACTTTCTAAATTTACTTATTTATTTAAATAGTGAACTATAGATTCTTTTTGGTTTTCTTGTGTAAAATTTACATCATCTACAATAATGACATCTCTATTTCTTCTATTACATTATATTTTTCCTTGGGTTCTATGGAATTATTAGGAAAAGACTCAAGTAAAATATTAAGTAGAAGCAGACATATCAAATAGCATTGTCTCATTCCTAAAGTCAAAGGAAAAATTTTCACCACTTCAACTTTATTTTTATGTTTGCTATTGATCTTTTGTAGAAAATTATTTTGTATTCCTAATTTATAAAGACCTTTATGTTGTGAGTATAAATGTTACCAAATTATTTTTCAACACTTCAAGTATGTGTTTTCTGTTATATTCTCAATATCATGAATAGTATGGATTTTTTAAAACATTAAAATAAACTTACATTCCTGGAATAAATCCAGAGTAGTTGTGATTTTACATACTTCTAATCACTAAATTGCCAATATTTTATTTATGGTTCATAAAATATCTATTTATGGGAAAGATTGACTCGGAATTTGCCTTTCTTATATTGTCCTTCTCAGGCATTAATGTTACTTTGACCTTAAACCAAATTGAAGAGTGTTACTTTTATTTTTCTGTGTGTGCAAACTGCAGTTTTCTTTCTTGAGAGAGTGGGGGTGGATTAATTCCTTTTTAAATTTATTCAGTGAAAAGACTATAAATTTTCTAAGTCATTTTTTAGTCATTGAGACATAATGCTATGTAATAAAATGTGTACTTTTAAGTGTAGAGTTCCTGAGTCTTAATAACTTTATATACCCAACTTTATATTTCTCATGCCCTTTTCTAATCACCTCCCCCAGCTTCACATCTGGATACAATACATTTCTTATTCCTATCACCTTTAGGCCTAATTTCACCAGTTCATGGACTTCATATAATTGAAATCATACAGTATATACATTTTTTTGTATTTGGCCTCTCTTTTTGAGCATAATGTTTATGAAATGCATCCATAGAGATGCATATATGAGCAGTTTATACCTTTTTAATTGCTTGATACTATTCCATTAAATGACTATATCATGGAAAGAATATGGTAAATTAAAGGAAGGGCATACTTCTCAGCAGTTCCTTTGTATCTACTTACAAAGCAGAAACACTGCTCCTCAGTAAGGTAGGTAACTAAGGGAAGTCACTGAAATGAAATACTGGACAATAAAAGAAACCATAGAAACACAGAAATCCAGAAAGTTTGAACATAATATAAGAAACAAAATGCAAACTTGGCATCCAAATGCTGCAACCATAGCTACTGAGGGTAGAGGGGCAGTGCAGGTAGAGAGAGAGGAAAGTGCTGCAGATTTTAAAAAAATTGGCGGAGGGGAACTTGTGGAAGTGAGAGAGGGTGATATTTATGGGCCCAGAGTTGGTGTGGGAATTTTTTGAGTGAAAACCAACTCAAATGGCTCAGCTCACAGGAAGATTGCTCAGCCAGAATTGGGCTCACCGACATAGGAACCATTTATATGTGCTGTGCAGCAGAGCAGAGGTGGGAGATCAAAAATTTATACAGTGACTAGCAAACCAAGACTTAGCCTATTGTGACTCTCTGAGTTTATCTGAACTAGAAGGACAAAAACAGATGCAAAGAAAATTGTGCCTGGAGCATTCAGGATCCAGTTATCAAGGACAGAGTGCTCCCTCTGTTGCAAGAGTGTGAAAAGAAAGTGATGAGCTCTTAAGAAGATAACAGTCATGAAGGAGCATCTACACAGCAGGGTGGATACTTGGCAATTCACTTTCATAGTGGTGAATAGGAGACATGTGGGGATATTTAGTCCCTATCCCCTAAATGAGATTTTACCAGAAGCCCTAGAGGTGCAGACATCCAGCACAGACTGGCATCTCCCCAGTTAAAGGGGGCATGGATCAAATCTTAAATACCCAGAGACAGAGTGTGAAATGTCAGTGAAGGCTGAACCTCAACTACTGGAATTTCCCATTTAGAACTCTGCATCCGGCCCCAACAGGAATACACAATTTGTCGCCATCCCCCCATCTATCCTACTCTAAATTGGGAGATGGGAAGCTGAGAGGTACTACAATCAGCAAATTTGGCTTCTAGCCACAATGTCTGGTAGCTAGGTGAGGAGCCCGAAGATAATGAACTTAACCACATCAGTCCTTGACCCAAGAGTTTGCAAAGCCCAAGTGTAAATATAAAGAACAAAATCAATCTCTATCAACTGTTTTGACAACCACAGCAGAAACAAGCCTTTTATTTCTCATTAAGATTTCATTTTTTATCTTTTTCTCTGTATTCCCTCCATTTTTTATGTTGAGTTTAACTTTATAAAAAATGTTTCACATAACATTTCATTGTAAAATATTTTTTTTTAATTTTTTCCATTCTGCAAGATTTGTGTGTGTGTGTGTGTGTGTGTGTGTGTGTGTGTGTTTGAGGCTGTGTGTGGATGTGTGTGTTCTAAGTGGATACGTTCTATATTTTGTTTTATATAATTTTACTCTCAGTTGCTTTCTTTTGAACCTATTCATTATTTAGCCTCATATTTTATTTAGCTTTTTCACTGCTGTGTCCAAAGACCTGACAAGAACAATTTTAGAGGCAGAAAACTTTTATTTGGACCTCATAGTATCAGAGGTCTGAGACCATAAACCGCCATCTCCATTCCTCAGGGCTCTAGGTGAGTCAGAACATCATGGTGGAAGAGCCTGGTGAAGGCAAGTGACTTTGGACATGATCTGAAAAGAGTGAGAGAGCGCACTTCTCACCAAGAACAAATATATCCCCTACAGTCATGACCTAAGGATCTACCTCTTCCAGCCACATTCTACCTGCCTATAGTTATTACCCTGTTAATCCCTATCAGGGGATTAATTCACTGATTGAGTTAAGGCTTTCATAACCTGATCATTTCACCTCTTCTTGCATGGTCTCACACATGAACTTTGAGGGAATACCTATATTTAAACCATAACATCTTGGTTTCACAAAGGTGGGAAAGAATTATGTGGGCATCAGACTTGTTTTGTTGTGATATTTGCTTGTTTGTTTCCTCCTTGGTTTTTGTCCCTCTTATTGCCACTCCTTCACTCTCTTCCCCCACTTATAGCCAAATTTTCCTGTTCCCTCCTCCTCTCCTTCATTTTTACTACTTTCAGTTAATTTGTTTTCTCCCTTCTTTACGCCTAACATCTGCTACTTCTCTTGCCTCCTGTTTACTTTTAAAGATTTTAAACCTTTTCTTGCCTTTCTACCTTATTTTCTCCTCATTGAGGAAACTATAATAGTTATATATAGTTTATATAATGCCTACCCAATTCATGTGGTTGTGATTACTAATACAGTGGACTACATAGCAGATACCAGTGGTTTAATGCCTGATCTAGGTCACATTTATTTCTTGTTGTACTGATATTAAATGTTGACCTCACCATTCCTATGTAGTTGGCTATTAGTGTTATAGATGTCAAAGTAGACATCTGAAAATTATCTTAACGTTGTGCTACTGTTGCTAACATTAGGGCTCCCCTCTTCCTCTTAGAGGGGCTGGAAAGTGATTGGGACACTTTGAGCTCACAGAGTAGATATTTTTCTGCAGAGCAATGCTTGCAAACCAGCCAAGTAACAGCAAATCTCAGTGCACACATGATCTAGCCCCATATGAACCTGAACATTACTTCATCACATAGAATTGGGGACAGAAAAAAAACCCAAACCAACGACCAGTCCCCAAGGAGGAACAATCAGAGGAGGACTTCAAGGAATCATGCCTGCACATCTACTCATACATCAAAAACAGAGAGAAATCCCAGAACATAAAAACTAACTACACACATAAGGACACATGTATAAAAGAAAAAAAAAAAGAATCCATTTCAATTGATAAGCAAATCTAAGACCTCTGAAAATATGAAGAAACAGGCAAACAAATCTCGCCACAAAAGTCACAATCTCCCAATAAAGGATACTGCAGATACGGAAGTGCATGAAGTTCCAGAAAAAAAGATATGAAAAAAACCGATTATTAAGATGTTCAATGATCTAAAGTAATATCTAAATAATCAAGAGAGAAAATATGGGAGCTGAAAGATCATTTCAAAAAACAAAGAGAGATAGTAAAAAGAAACCAAACAGAACTCCTGGAAATAAATATTTCACACCCAAACACCTCAATTTTTCTTCTTCTCAGCACCTGATGGAGACTTTTTCAAAATAGATAATATTTTAGGTCATGATATAAGTCTTAGCAAATACAAAAAAAAATAATATAATTCTATGCATCCTATCAGATCAAAACAGAATCAGATTATAATCGAATGAAACTAGAAAGCAACAGCAAGAAAAGTAACAGAAACCACATAAGCACATGCAGATTAAACATATTATCTTATCTAAAGATTGGATCATAGAAGAAATGAGAGAAGAGCCAGGCACAGTGGCAATGCCTGCAATCCCAGTGACTTGGGAAGACAAAATCTCTAAAAACAAACAAAAAGGCTGGAGATGCGGCTTCCTACAATGAAGAAAGAAAGAAAGAAAGAAAGAAAGAAAGAAAGAAAGAAAGAAAGAAAGAAAGAAAGAAGGAAGGAAGGAAGGAAGGAAGGAAGGAAGGAAGGAAGGAAGGAAGGAAGGAAGGAAAGAAAGAAATTCTTAGAAACAAATGAGGATAGAGATTCAACATGCCAAAAGCTCTGGGACAGTATGAAAGTAATTCCAAGAAGAAAATTTATTGCATTGAGTACCTACTTTATATATATATATATAAAAAGCCCAAATAAATAAGCTTTTGCTCCACCTCAAGGCCTTAGGGGGGAAAAACTAATTACAAAATCAGTAGAAGACAGGAGAGAATCAGAGCCAAAATTAATGAGGTTGAAAAAATACACAGGATCAATGGGACAAAGAGTTGGTTCTTCAAATAGATAAATAAAATTGATAAACTCTTAGCAAAACTAATCAAAAGAAAGAGAAGACTCAAATCAACAAAATTAGAGATGAAAAAGGAGCTATCACTACAGACACTTCTAATTGTAGTCCAATAAACTGGAAAATCTGGAAGACATTCACAAATGTCTTGACACATATGACCTGCCAAAATTGGACTAGGAAAATATAGAAAAACTAAACAGACCAATATCAAGAAATAAAATTGAAATAGCAATTAAAAGCCTTCCAATAAAAAAACAAAGAAAAGCCCAGGACAAAATGAATTCACAGCTAAGTTTTGTCAGAGCTTTAAAGAAGAATTTATACTGGTCTCTCTCAAATTATTCCATGAAATTGAAAGGGAGAGAACACTCCCAAATAAGTCAAACTCAGAAAACAAGGGTCAGATGTTTTCTTTTATATGTGGAAGCTAGAGCAAACAAGGGAAAGAATATATCATAATGATACCAGTAAGATTAGTGGAATAGAAGAATGAGATTGAGATTGAGAGAGAGAGGAAGGAGGGATGAGGAAGGGGAGAAAATAAGGAGTTAATTTAACAAAGTCAATAATATGTGAACATATAAATATATCACAGGGAATTTTACCTCTATGTGTGTGGAAAGCACCAATCAAGGATGGATAAATGGATAAGCAAGGGGAGGTTCCGTAGAATGAAGGGAGGGATGGGAGCAGAGAGGGGGGAGTTGAGAGAAAGGGGACTGAAATGGAGCAGGTCACATTCTATGCATGTATGATTTTGTGAGGATAAACCCAGCTACTAATGCTCTAATTAAAAACTTAAAATTAAATTAAAAAATGTATCCAGACAGTATTAACACAGGTTTAAGTTGTTTTCAGTTTATATATACCTAATTTAAAAAAAAATTATGACATTCTCATACAGACCTTGTGTAGATGCTTTAGTAGGGTAACTACTAAGAAATGAATTGTTGAGTCATGAGTATATTTAACTTTACAGAACACTGTAAGCAGTTTTCCAAAGGTATTGTAGCATTTTAGACTCAAACTCAAGTTTCTCCTCATCCTCTCCAATGTCTGGTAATTTTCATCTTTTTTTGAGGCTTTTAATGTGAGTAAAGTGAAATCTCATTATGGTTTTAATTTGAATTCAGTTGATAACTAATAATGTTGGTAAATTTTTACGAGCTTTTAGTCAATCAAAAATATTTTTGTAAAGGCTTTGCAAATAGTTAAACTTTTTTTTTTGTTCTGCCTATTGTTTTAAATACTATTAGAAGTATTTGTAATATATTCTCCTTGAACGTCCTTTACAGGTATATTTACTAAGAACACTGTTTAAAGGTCTGTGGCTTTTCAATTCATCTAATGGAATTTATGATGAATAAAAATAAAAATTTATAATTTTAATAAAGAAATGTATTTTTTCTTCAGTGGCTGAGGTTTTTGTTCATGCAAAAAAAAAATGCCTATATAAAAATTCATAGTTATTCTGTTATACTTTCTCATAGAAGTTTTATGGATATATATTTTTAGTTTGCAAGTGTTTAATACCTTTTGAAAACACAATAATCGTATCTTCTTTTATCCATTATTCTTAGTGGGAAGTTGGTGATTACACCATTTTTTTTTTTGCTTCCTTAATGCTAATTTTTTTGAAATGTTCTTTTTTCCCCTTAGTTTCAAGCAAATGTATATTGTGCCATTGGTGCTGTTTTCTTTGAATTTATTTTATTTAGGTTAATGTAGTGCTCCTAGAACTTATGACTTGTCTTTTGTCAGCTTTACAATATTCTTGGTTATTTCCACTTTAAATATTTTTCCTCCAAATTATTTTATCCTGCCCTATTTACACAATTACACATATATTAGAAATTTTTAAAAATAATATATTTTTGTAATGCTTTTTTGCATAATTCCCACACTTACATACCTTTGTAATTTTAGGATGGATATTTTTTATCTTCCAATTTGATAAATCTCTCTTCAACATTACCTAATCTCATCTAATAATTTCTCAGTTTCCCTTATTGCACTTTTAATTTTTCGATTTTGTTATCAACATTTGTTTCCTGTTTTATGATAATATTTGTAATTTAGCAAAGTTTTCAAATATGAGCTTTAATCATTATGAAACTGGTAAATTTCATAGTGTGCTTCCTATAACGTAGTCCATTGGAGCTCCATCTGAAAACCTGTTGGACTTATTAATATCCTCTTAATGAGATCTGATTCTTCTGAAACCTTTGCCTAATTACTCTGCTTCTCACCCCTAACTTCTAAGAACAAGAAATGGCTCTAGGGAGAAATAAAGTTTCTAGTCAACTTATACATTCTCTCTCTTCCTCTGTATGTAATCCTGAAAATTCTATCATGTCTTGAATAAAATATTTCATTTAAAAGATTAATGTAAAACTGCTTATGTATTTCATCCCAAATTTCATTCTAATAATTCTGATTTTTTTTCAATTGTGGAGAAAATATAAAAGAACTCGAATGATTAAACAAATCAGCAGAGAAGACTGTACTTTTGATTAATTGAAAAGACTAATAAAAAGAAAGTACAATACATTTGCAAATATATTTTGATTTTCAATTTGCTTTGTGTGAATTTGATTATCTCTATTACATATAATATTTATAACTATAATTAATTGTCTATACATCAGATATTGACATTTTGATCAATTTAGTATTGTAAATAGTGTGTCATTGCCTATTGAAATCAATATAAACAAAAGAAATATCTTAAGATGGATATTTGTATAAAAACTCTAGATAGGTTTTTCAAAATATGTTAAACATTCTAAGAATATATTGATTTATTTTATATTATGAAATATAAAATTTATTACTATTTGATTATTATTTATATTTTATGATAGTTTTAGAACAGGTTTTCATCATTTTTGACACTTATTCAAATAGAAAAGTAGATTCTATCCTTCTTTACTTGAATCAGGCCTGTTAGTACATAACCTACAAGAATTTATTCTATGTAACTGTCCAAGTTAGGCAAAAAGGACTGTTCCTCTTGCTGAAACATTCATTTTTAGAGAACTTAGTCATCACATAAGAAGTCTGAGTGTCTTATAAATATGCTGTGAAGAAGTTCATGCCAAATTGAGAAACTGTGTATCTGTTCTATGCAGGAATCACAACTGTGACTAGCCTTCTAGTCCTCCTAGCTCAAGTATCAGACATAAAATCTTAGAAGCTTCCAGAGCCTCCAAACTCTGGTAATTTAAGCTACCCCCTGATGTTCTGGTCTTTCCAGCTGAGGTTTCAAATACTGTAAAGGAGAGGCAAGCTATTGCCACTGTGATCATTTAAAATTTTGAAGCACAGAAGAAACATACACAAGATAAAATGGTTTTCTTCTTTTTTTTTTTTTTCATCTTTAAGATTTGTGGACTTGTTATACCAAAATAGAAAACAAGACAATTTGGGAATGGAATGAGAATATGGGGAATTTTATTAAAAATCTGAGAAATGCTGACTTAGGATCAAATACATGGAAATCTTCCAGTCCTTGAAGTGTACATATAGAAGGCTAAAGAGAATTAAGAAAAAAATGTTATAGGAAGATTGAGGAAAGAGGACTCTCTTATCACGTAGTAGAAAATTTGGCATCATTGCACCTGGAGAGAGAGAGAGAGAGAGAGAGAGAGAGAGAGAGAGAGAGAGAAGAACCTAAAGGACTCAATATTATAGTCAAGGAAACTTTAAACCATGATGTTAAAGGTAGTACCCAGATTCCTGTATCTGCTTATAATAAAATTCTAGAGCGGAAACATGAACTAGAAATCAAACTCCTCACTTTTCAAGTAGGATTTCAAGAAAATACAGAGAAACCAGAACAAACTCTCTTAAGCAAAGAGTTCTCAAAGTAAAAAACCTTTCAAATAAATGATCAGATCCTGAACATTGTCAGGAAAACATGACTTCACAGCAAAAATGAAGTCAAGGTTTAAGAGAAAACTTTGTTAATATCTCAGAAAGTTTTAAGATGTTTTGTCATAGATGTTTCAGAAAAATGTGAGACCACAGCAGGCTATTAAGGGCAGGCCTTAGTGAAACTGTAAAGTACTAGGATTTCTTAGAATCTTATAGGCTTTTTCCTCTAGCAGTCCCATCAAAGTGGTACTTAAGGTAGTGAAATATTTAAGTGGAAGATATTGTAGATATGGCTCTTGTCTAATGGATTAAATCATAATTAGGCATTAAAACTGACTTTAAAAATTTTTTTTATTAGTTATACATGATAGTAGAATGCACTTATATACTTTGATAAATCATACATAGATGGGATATAATTTCTCATTTTTCTGAGTATACATATTATAGAACCACATTGGTCATACAGTCACATACATAAAGTAATAATGTCTGTTTCATTTTACTGCCTTTCTTATCCCCACATCCCCTGCCTTCCCCTCCTTTCACTTCCTTCTACCTAATCTAAGGTAATGCTATTATTTATTTATTTATTTAATTTTGAAGCACAGAAGAAACAATCACAAGATAAAATGGTGTTGTTCTTTTTTTTTTCCCCATTAAGATTTGTGGACTTGTTATGCCAAAATAGAAAACAAGACAGTAATAATTTGGGAATGGAATGAAAATACGGGGAATTTTATTAAAAAATTTTATTAAGAAATGCTGATTTTGTATTACAATTCTTAATACACATATATACCACAATTTTTGTATCTCCGTTTGTATATTAGGATGGTGGAATGTGATGGACATTATTATACAAAGTACATGTATGAAGACTTGAATTGGGTGTCAACATACTTTATAAAAACTGACTTTTAAAATGAATTATACGTTTGAACTGAAAGAGAGACAGTAAAACATACACAAGGTCATCATATCCCGAAACTTCCATTGGCAGTAAACTAAAATATAAAATGGCCTAAGAAGAGAAAGCATGACTCAAATATCAGATGTATCACATGCTACAGATAATCATTTTCAGGGAGCAGATTTGGGTCCTAAACAAATGTGAGCCTGACTAGTTTTTAGAATTGTTATTAGCTAACCACTATTGGGTACCTTCTCTTTTGTTTATTTGAAAATGATGTCTGCTGGCATAATTGTACCATTGAATGTCAGATGTGTGGTAGTGGTAGGACAGAGGCAGGCCTAGATGAAATGTAAGCAATAAATTGCATTTGAGGGGCCTCATCTGTATACAAGAGATTCTTGACCATGAGCTTGATCTTAATGCAGTCATTTCAGGGCCTTGGAAAAGGATGGGTATACTTTTCTAATGGAACGTATAAATCATTAATGTATATAAATCATTAGTGTATTTTTTTAAATGACAGCAAATTCTCTAATATTTCTCCAAGCAGGAAGTCAAATCTAGGTTCCTTTACCTTATACCTGAGTGTGCTGTGATTACTTGACCAATAGAATATGGCAGAAGTAATGCAATGTGACTTTTGAGGCTGTTATAAAAGATCAGGTATCTTATTTCCTAGTTAAGTTGATACTGGATTCCTGAGTCATAATGTAAGGTCTGAAGCCATGGTGTCTGAGAAAACTCCAAGCACAACTGAGAGGACATGTGTAGACATGTGTAGACAGTCCCTGCTGAGCCATTCTTAGATTCTTCCCAGCTCTAGATATGTGAGTAAAGACGCCTCCAGATGATGCTTGCCATAAACAAATTTGGGTCACCTGTAGCCATCTGAATCTTCTCAACTATTGTGGAACTGAACAATTCCCATTATGTACAGGATCCATGAGCAAAATAAAATGATGGATCTTCTTCTCCACTAAGTTGGCTTACAATGTACTACTAAACTGGAAATGGTTTATATATAGTGGGATAAACTTCTAATGTTTGTAGATGATAAAATATAGCTATAAGCCAAAAACTTATTATAACTACAAACAGTCAAGGAATTCAAATGGAAACCAATTTAATTTGACATATTATATTTCTAAATATAATATCCAAAGCATGATATGTTTTGTGATAAATAAGTTGTTCACATGCTTACTGTGTGATAAATCAGTTCTAACATTTTTTTAATTTAATTATTCTACAATTACTTTTCATAAAGCATAAGGTCAAGTTATTTTACTTCATTTCATTGAGCATGTTGGACACTTTGTATGTCTTCTTCTCTTCTCATTAAAAAAATGTGTTATATTACCATGGTGTCATTTTTCTAATACCAAATTACAGTCTCTTAAATTGTGAATTTTTAGGGGCTGGGATTGTGGCTCAGTGGTAGAGCACTCGCCTACCATGCATGAGGCACTGGGTTTGATTCTCAGCACTACATGAATGTAAAATAAAGATATTGTGTCCACTAAAAAATAAAAATTTTTTAAAATGTGAATTTTTAAGGAAAAAGTTTTTTTCTTTATACTTAGAGAAGTAACTAAACATGACTTTAACAACATGTATGAGATAGTTGCTTTCTATACCATAATAAAAGGTTTAGTGCTGTATTTTCCATTGCTAACAGAGAACTAACAAAATTATAAATGCGGGGATTCCACCTCTTGGGTCCCCTTCTTCCTCTGGGAGAAGTCTTTTCTGCTGTTCTTTAATAAACTTCTAATTTCTACTCTGAAAAAAAAAATAAATGCACATGTAACTACTGGCAGAGAAACTGCATTGTGCTTGCTTACAGTTGGTCATTCAGAAGTTGGTCATTCTCGACAGAGCATTGGCCTACATATGTCATTTAGTACCTATAGCACACAAATCTAAAAGCAAATAGTTATTGCATCCATGTAATCATGTTGTTATGACTTGTCTACACAGGAAAAATCATAAACTTACTCAAATCATTTAAAATGTATTATTATTTTTATTATTATGAATAGGATTAGCCAGCCTTTATTGTATAGTTAGTATGCATCTAGTTTTAAGAACTTTGCATAAAATTTCTCACTTAATTCTCATGGTTATTTTAGAACAGGGATTAACCCTGCTATATTGAAGAAGAAAGTAAGGCTTAGAAAAAATTAAATAATTTTCCAAAAGCACAGAATTGGTATGCAAAAATTAGAGCCAGATCGTCACCCATGCTTTGTGAACTTTAAGCTACATCTCCTTGGCAATTTGCAGATTAAATTTTCATTTCTAACTATTTGCTTTTATTTTCAGTATAAATTATTTGTACATAGGAAAAAATACTTTGTGCATTACTTCCAATTAGCCTACAGGTATGATGTCAAGATTTTGATTTTCATCAGAAGCCAATGTGATTCGATATTATTATCAAACAACCTTAATATTTTAGTAATTTTCCTATTCACTATCAACTGATACAGGTTAATGTTAAATAATAATAACCAAGGTAAAAACTAAATAAGAATACTGTCACATTCATTCACTCGAGAATATATTTTAAAATGTTTTGGTTTTGAAAATAAATAAGAAGGTAAAGCATTGGCTGAAGTGAAAAAGTTAAAGTTACAAAAGGACTTAAAAATCCCAGTAAAACCTGGGTTTCAAGGATATTAGTGTCTAGGCCTTCCCATTGGAGGTAGAGAACACAGTAGAAGATAACTACGACGAATATCCCAGAGTTTTTCCACTTCTGGATGGCTTACTGTGTTATTACGTTGTCCTATTGTCTCCAAAATTCAATTTGTACAAATACAGATATAAGTCAATTTCTTGCTTATCAAGTTTCTACTCTTTCAATTACCTTTTTGAGTTTTTGTTTAAATCTCATTTGTTTTAGGTAATGTTTTTACATTTTTAGTTTATGGATCTTAATATGTTGAATTTAAGTAATTCTTTGAGGTGAGAATAATAGAAACTTTAATTTTTGATACATTTTAATGAATTGTGTTAAATATTTATTAAATAAATTTAAAGACAAGTGTTTTGGATTTATAGGACCATGCTTTTCCATGTTTACCACTGTGTTGCTATCATAGGACCTTTCATATCATAGGACCTTTCTGTGGTTACTCAGTTTTACTGAATCAAGATCCTTCATCTGATTGCTCATTGTTAGTCATCACAGACCAGATGCGGAGCCTAGTAATTCCCTTAGGTCCATGACATCATATATGAGAGGAAACTATTATTCACTCCATTCATTATTTTAGTCTTTTTGTGCCATATTTTTAACAACAAATTTCTTAATTTTTTTATACAAAGAAAAATGATTTCACAAATTCATAAATTTACTTTTATTTCAAATTCCTAAAATTTAACTTTTTTTAACTTTCACAAAGTATAGAGCACAGATAATCATTAAAGTGCTGTTTACCTCAAATTTGACTATATTTTGAAACTATAAAGGACTACAAAATAACAACTGGATCCCAATAAATTTCTGATTTTAAAAAGGGCACATATGCATTTATGAGAATAGGTGAAAACTACATGAATAAGTTCAGAAATATTAAAAACCCATCCCATCTAAACTACATGTAAAATAGTGAAAGTAAACATATTAAGAAAAAATTAACAGGGCAATAGTTATATTCATAAGCATTACTTTCATAAAGAACTATAAAGACCTTACACCAATATCTCATAAAGATGAGATAACAATGGTAATTAAAGAGTAATTATTTAAGCAAATCCCTGTTACTAATCTAGAAACTGATTTTTCAACCATAATAGACAATAAAAAAATTCTATGGGCTAATTTTAAAATAGCACCTATTATAATACTTGGGAAAAAATATGTAAAATTTTATTTATTTTTCCTATAGGCTTAGGAGTTTGATTTTATTTTCAAATATTGTTTTAAAAACAATTCCATGGTTATTTAATGCTCTATCATATTTTTCTCACAGAGTTTTAAAAACAACTGCCTAGATGATTATATGGGAGAAAATATATTTCTTTCTTGTATTAGAAAATATGGAAACAAAGCAAATGTACTGGACACTATTTAAAATAGGCTAAATTATTACAACACTTAATTAAGCTAGGCTTAAACACATGATAGATATTCCAACAGATTTTTTAAAAATGATGAATATATTTTATAATAGAAAATGTTCCTACTGACTGCTTTTTAGTAAATTTATGATGGTAAACAATCTAAAAAAATAGGGCTGTCAGGTTTTTAAATTTACTGCAGTATAACTTGATATTTAGCTCATGTGGAACAGAGTCTTCTCTATTTTTTGCCCACTGCCAATTCCCAGTATATATAGTATATCATATTGAGTAATAGTAAAGTGAAAATTTTTGCTATTATCACTATGATTTACAAATTAATTGGAATAAGGTTATTGAGAAAGCATGTAAGTGGACAAATACTATTGTACTTTTTTTCCTTCCAGATAATACTAGCTAATTTAGGAAAGTCCATTTTACTCTGCTTCCATAAAAGCAAAAAGTATATATTTTTCTCAGTCAACAGTCAACTCTAATGGATCATCTAAGCAATGTCTGACTATACCTCTTTGCAGAATCCCATCCAACTCTGTGATCTGGCAAAAATAAATTTTTCAACCAATGGCAGCAAACTTGGAGAGACACTGGAAAGTTTTTGCAACAAGGACAAATTCCTAGTATTCTTCTCTTTAACTAGAATCTTGGAAAAACCTTGATTTCTCCCCTCAGGTAATATCAATAAGACTAATATCTTGTATGAGTCTAAGGTGACCTTACATGAGTGACAGAAACTTCAGTCGTTAATCTAGAATGAATAGTGAGTGTGTGGATACACTTTTAGCAAAATAACATTGTTTTCACTTATTGGAAATTCTATTAAAAAAAAAAGAGTAATCAAATAGTATCTGAAAAATACAGATAAACGCTCTTTGGAAGGAAAAACTAAACAACACATATATGAACACCTTCCATAATGAACAAAATCTTAAATGAAACACTTGATAGAAGGAAGACATAAGGGAAACCAATGGTTCTTGCATCAATGCAATGACAAAAATAATATTCACTGTGACAATTTTATTTCCTTTTTAATTTTTTCCTGGTATATTTTGCCTGACAGAGACTACTCTTCAGGGGAATATTATAATTACAATTTTAGTGCTCAAAACAGTATTCAGACTTTTTTATTCATTTAAGTGTTTTATTCATTTAAGGGGAAAAATTTTAAAAACCTTTTTTTAACTTTAAAAGCTTCTCACAAATCATAAAATTAAGCTAAAACAACAAATGTTAAGAATAATTTGTTTAAAGAAAACATTGTATTTTATGAGTTAAAATATAATTCCTAGATTCTTTAAACAGAAATGCATACTCTTGCCAAGATCATTTTTGACTTTGTCACGTACGCATCAGTTTGTCCTTGAAAAAATAAGAGAACTTTTTCTGTTATTTTTATAATGTTATATAAAGTTCCTGTCATTTTCTTTTTCAACCTGCCAGTTGCAAGTAAATGATAAAACACTTCCACATAATACACATTTGATAAAATCTTAAATATCTATTCTCGGTAGTATTGATGGTATACCCAGAAGCTATGCTGTCATTCTGAATAGATCCATTTGACTTATCTCTTAAAAGTAAGATAGTTCTCTAGGATCAAACACATACAGATGTTTAGGACTTATGGTACAAATTAGAGGGAAAAATATTCTTTAAAGAGCCAACTATTTAAAATGCAAAGTTGTCTTCTTTAAATTCTCTTTATGGAAATACGGCTTTCACTGAAGTTTTGTCTACCCTGGTAATCATTCTCTATGAGATTTGCCAACGTTCACCGTCTATCCCCACTGGAAAGAAAGAAAATGGATGTTTTCCATCTGCAGCAAAGTAGAGTCAAAACAAATGTATTTAAATTGGAAACATTTGTGTCTAAAAGAGCTATTCTCCATGAAAACATCTGGTTGTACTTTTAAGTCATTGCCAAATAAACGCATGCTGGAAAGTCTATTTTATGCCACACATGGTCACCCATGTCGATGTAGCCTAAACCTGTTTTTGTTTGAGGTCAACACCCTATTTCAGGGAGAAAAGTACTGATTTGTGAGTGTGCAGAGATTTTTTTTTTTTTTAACAATACTTCTGGAATGGAAGTTTGAACATGTCTACTTTCTTCCAGATGGGGAACCAAAAAAGACAAACAGTGCTCTTGATGGTTCTCAGGTAGACAATGCAAGGATTGAAATAATGATGGTTGTGGGACAGATCAAATAACTCCTTACTTGTGAACAAAGACTGCTTGTGGTTTCTGGTTTCAGCCAGCTCTGGCTGTTACTTTTTTCTGATTAACATAGACGAAGAGAGATAATCAACTAAAAAGATGTGAAGAAAGGGGATTTCAGTATATTTGGTTGACTAGGTTTATTTGTTAGGGTATATAAAATACCCAAACATCAGTGGCTTAATATAGTTTTTTTTTTTCACTCAAACCCAGTGAAGATGTTTCTGGTTGGTGGGCAGCTTTCCTCATTTTTATTCAGGGATCTAGGTTTTTTAAATCCTGTGGCTCTCTCAGTCAGGAGGGCTCAAGATTTTTCTGTATTTGATCATCAGAAAAAGTTTATAGGCTCATGCTGGATGCTTTTATGTGCCAGCCCTGGAATTGTGTGTGGCACTCCCACAGCCCTTTGGCCACACCTAATGAAAGGCTCAGTTACGTCCTCTAGCTGTGTACCAGGGAAAACAGGATTCACCAAAATGGGTCTTGGTAAATACAAAGTTGCTTCTGTTATACCCAGAGGAAAGTGTAAATAGAAAGTTTGAATATTAAAGCACATTTTTATGTTACTGTATAATTGTTAGGGTCGTAGTAGCCAGTAGCACAGAAATACTAGTGGTCTTTTCCTCTTCTTATTACTATCAGCTACCTATGAAGTGACCCTCAGTATCCTTTTGAAAATGCCTTGTGAACACACCTGCTACTGTTGCACCAGTTGCTAGCTACCACTGTCTCCACTCAGTATGGAGTGGAGATACTTCCCACTTTGTCATCCATCATCTCCCGATGGATCATCTGCAACCTACTACTGTGTCTAAATACATCATGTACATTTGAAAACAAGAGTATAGGCCTTTGAGATGGCCACTAGTGTTGCAAAATGAGGATCCAAGCACAGTTACATGTGTTCCCCCTTTCTTTCATAGACATTTTCAAAACATTTTCACCTTTTTACTGTAGTCCTTCTCTCTGTAGGGCTCAGAAATTCATCTCAGGCTATAAGAAACATCAAAATTCTTTACATTCAATCAAGCATTTATATAAGTTGTCACATTCAATCCTTACAATAAATCTAAGAGGTAGATCCACACTGTTAAAATTATTTTTGCTCTAATTTCTCCCATGAAGAAACTTAACCATTGAAAAGTTAGGCTAGTTTTTCCAATCTAGCAAGGTTCTTCACCAGATCTCTGTACCCAAAGTTTAGGTTCTTAAACATTACACTGTTTTTTATTTTTTTTTCAACATTGGAAATTGAACTGGGGCTGCACACATGCTAGGAAAATGCTGTACTACTGAGCTATATCCCCAGGTTTATTTATTGTTTTTAAGACAGGGTCTGGGTAAGTTGCTGAGGTGACCTCAAACTTGGAATCCTCCTGCCTTGGCCTCCTGAGTAGCAGGGATTACAAACATGTGCCACCAGATTGGGCTCATATTGATTTGATGTTAAGATTTGATAAAACCTTCTAAATATTTTTTCATTTATTCTAAATATGCTTAACTTTTACATATTTAACCATTCCTTTTCCTCTTTCTAAAGTGTCTATCACTCCTTTTTTACTGAGAATGGTGGTATATAACATTAAATAATCCTGGATTAGTGCTTTCATAAAATTCATTGAGTCCTAGAGGTCAAATTCATTCACTAGTAATGAAAGGGCCATTCTGTGTGTAAGAATATAAAAATTTGAACTGTGAATGCCACACAACAGGGTACATCTACAATCTAATGGTTGTCATTTAGGAATGCATAGTATAAATTGCCAAATCTATGATTTTTCAAAGGAAAGTATAAACAGATTTTTATGTACAATCTCCAGATTTTTAATTATTAGAATTTTACTCTTTTTTTTAATAGAATGGATTTCTAACCTATAATAACTAAACATGGTCCCTTTTTCCTCTCAATTATTTTACAAATGGGAAATAAAGAAACTGTGTTCTTCATGGTTGCTTGTATTTCAGAATTAATAACCATTACACATTTAATGGTTCACTCACAGTTTCATATACTCACTTATACATTGATGGAATTCACACATTCATTCATCATTTCATTATGTACTGACTTGCATATTATAAGATACACAGTAAAAAAATCAAAGAAAATTATCCCTGCCTTTAAGCTGCTTACAATTTTATATGGAGAAGAGATGGATCAGCAAGTAGTTAACATTCTGGGGGGAATATGTATAATGATAATGGAAGGAGATATTAATTATATCTGAGGATAGTGATAAAGATTATGTGGTTTCAAACAGCAGAACACAATTGGGAAAATTTTGTAAAGTTCCATATGGCTTGAGCAGAAAATTCTTTTCAGAGTTGTGGTAACCAAAAGATATATATTTGTGAGAAGAATGATACTTCATAAAACTAAATATGAACATTGCTCAATATGAATATTATCATATTATTACATCTATATTCTTTAGCACATTAATATTTATTATATGTTTATTTGATAATAATTTACATTATTGCTTGGCATATTATTATATATGTGTATTTAGTTGATAAGTAATAGATCTGAGAGGTGGGAACATGAGGTTAAGAGGATAATTCTATGAAATGGGCTTACTGTACTGACCCCATATGCTTTCTTTTAAAAGAGCAGTTTACCCATAGCTCTGCCTGTCTTGAGTCAATAGGATATGTTACATTCCTCAACAAACAACCTGTTATCTGCAGGAGAAGTGTATGCCCAATAGGTTCCTCCTTGCCTGATAAGAACATAAGTTACCCTGAGAGACTTTGTGACCTTCATGCAGACCAGGTTCTGGAACTCAAAGAGATAGTCCCTAACCATAAAATATGTAAGAACATGTTCCAATTAGAATTGATCAGCACAGGCCAAGGGGGCTCAGAATTTCCTTGAGTCTTAAGAATGCCATAATAGCAAACTCTCCCCTCCATAGGGTAAAACCAAGGGCGGTGGGGACATAAAAATCTGAGGCAGTCCTACTCTTGACTTCAATGAGAAGTCAAGAAGTTGATCTGGGTGGGACTTTCTGGAAACTTATCTGGAACCCGTAATAAAATAGGAGGAAGGAGGGGTGTGACATTCTCTCTCTAATCTGAGAGGACCCTTAAGAATTTCCCCCTTTTCCTCTTTCCCTAAGGTTTCTAAAAAATCTCATACCTGCTACTCTGAGGAACTTGTCTGAAAATATTTCTGGTGGAATCATGAGAACTGGTGACTGGGGACATCCATCGTACCTCTGGTTTGATGGATGGTTTTTCTCTGCAGCAGAGTTCTCAAATACATTTTGACATGTATCAACTGCATAATAATCATCTTTGTGTGCTATGATGGCTGTTACAGTGCCACCAGTATGGGCATACACTTACTTATTAACTGCTGTATGAACATAATGGTGACTCAGTCTGATGGTTACTTGCCTTAGAATATTTGTGCTGAAATTAATATGTAATTTTACTCTTTTATGAATCAGAATACAAAGACAAAGTATCTAATTATCCCTGAAATTTTATATATATATATATATATATAATAATTAAAAATATCATTTATAGTTTTTTATAGTCTATTAATATGACATAATTTTTTTGAGGGGTACCAGGGATTGAACTCTGGGGCACTCAAGCACTGAGGCACATTCCCAGCTCTGTTTTGTATTTTATTTAGAGACAGGGTCCCACTGAGTCGCTTAGCGCCTTGTGGTTGCTGAGCCGCTGGGATTACTAGCATGTACCATTGAGGCAATAAAATTTTAAAGCATATGTTGTACCAATTTTTGACCCTGAATTAGGTCCTTTTTTCCTCTTAGAACTGTAGAATTAATAACAAGATCAAGCACCGACTGAGTAGTGAAGGAGACTTTAATTGTTGGTAAAAGTAGAGAAGTGGAAGATAAACTCACAGATCAGCTTCTTGAGCCCTGTGGATTGGGAGCCTGGAGATATAGGGTAAAAGAAATTAAAGATAGGTCTACAATAACAAAGGAAGAATATTCTTGTCTTTTCAGGGAAGGAGTAATTTTCTGGGAATTTGACACCTCTTTTTGATCCTTTTATGATTTTTCTGATTACTGACATGGCAGTTGTCAATGGTTATGATGCTGGGGTGTAGTTTACAGTCAGATGGAATAATAATGAAGTCAGATTATCTTTTGGTCACTCTGGCAGCCATTTGAGATCCAGTTGGTTAGTTGGCTTTGCCGAGTCTACTTAAAGAGGAACTTCTGCTCTACTCTTTTCAAAGCTAAACAAAAATAGGGTGAGATAGAAATTCATCCAGGTCAACTAGGTAGTACAAGATTAGGATACGGTAACCACTGATATTTCCATTGTGAGGGATAGTATAATTTATGAAGACCAAGGGTACAAAATAGAATACAAAGAGAAAAACACACAGTTATCTCATACGAGACCAAGGCACCAAAAACATACATTGGAGAAAAAATAGCTTCTTCAACAAATGGTGCTGGGAAAAGTGGAAATCCATATGTAGCAAAATAAATTAAGCCCTTATCTCTCACCCTGTACAAAACTCAACCCTAAGTGGATCAAGGACCTAAGCATTAAACCAGAGACCCTGCACTTAACAGAAGAAAAGGTAGGCCCGAATCTATATCATGTAGGCTGAGAAGCTGAATTCTTTAACAAGATTCCAAAAGCACAAGAAGTAAAATCAAGAGCCTATAAATAGGATTGTATTAAACTAAAAAGTTTATTCACAGCAAAGCAAACAATAAAGAACAGGAAGAGAGAGCCTACAGAATGGAAGAAAATCTTTCCAGCTTGCACCTCAGATAGAACATTAATCTCCAGGATATACAAAGAACTTAAAAACTTAACACCAAAAAAGAAAAGAAAAGAAAACAAAACAAACAACAACAAACAAATAACCAAATCAATAAATGGACTAAGGAACTGAACAGACATTTCATAGAAAAAGAAATATGAATGGTCAACAAATATATACAAAATGTTCAACATCACTAGCAATTAGAGAAATGAAAATTAAAACTACACTGAGATTTCATGTTACTCCAGTCAGAATGGCAATTATCAAGAATACAAGTAACAAATATTGGCAAGGATGTGGGAGAAAAGGTACACTCATGTATTATTGGTGGGAATGCAAATTGGTATAAGCACTTTAAAAAGCAGCATGGAGGTTTCTTAGAAAACTTGGGATAGAACCACCATTTGATCCAGTTATCCCACTCCTTGGTATATACCCAAAGGACTTAAAATCAGGATACTATAGTGATATGGCCATATCAATGTTGATAGCAGAGTAATTCACAATATTTAAGCTTTGGAACCAACATAGGTACCCTTCAAAAGAAAAATGGATAAAGAAAACATGGTACATACACACAATGAAATATTACTCAGCTATGAAGAAGAATGCAATTATGGCATTGCTGGTAAATGGATAGAACTAGAGACTATCCTGCTAAGTGAAATAAGCCAATCCCCACAAACCAAAGGTTGAATGTTCTGATATGTGGATGCTGACTCTCAGTAGTTGGGAAGAGGGGAGTGAGGTTTCATCAGATTGAATGGGGGAATGGGGAAGGGAGGGTGATGGAAATTGGAAAGATTGTAGGAATAATTCAGATATAACTTTCCTATGTTCATATATGAATACACAACCATTGTAACTCCACATTACTTTCAACCAGAAGATTGGGAGGTTATACTCCATGATATGTCAAAATACATTCTACTGTCATATATAACTAAAAAGAACAAATATAAAAAAATACATTTTACTGTTACGTATAACTGAAAAAAACAACAGTAGAAGAGCCAAGGCAAAAAACGTGACAATAGTCTGATAGGTTAAGGACATTAGGAAATGAATTAATGGCAATTTTCATTTATATAATAAATGGTGAAAAAAATGCCTAAGGTTTTATATTACCTGATGTATAATTCTTATTTTTATTACAAAATAACTGTACCTTTTAATGTTTGGTAATAGGTGAAACCAAAATAGTAACAGCATTTTTTAACATAATGCAATATCTCTGCAATTCTGAGGTACTGAAAATTATATGAAAGAAGTATATCATAAAGTCTTTTACCAAAGAAGGTAAAAATATAAAAAAACTGTCAGCTAACACTAGAATTTACTATATAATTCAAAACTTACATTTGTTAAATGTTATTTTTTAAAAAAAAATAGTTGTAAATGAATCTTTAATTTATTTATTTACATATAGTGCTGAGGATTGAACCCAAGGCCTCACACATGCCAGGCAAGTGCTCTACCACTGAGCCACAACTCCAGCCCCTAAATGTTAATTCTTAAAGGGAAAAGGCCGTTGGAAATCATGCCATAGTGGCACATCTCAAATCAACTAAGGTAGATGGTCATTTTCTCAATAATCACAGAAATAATTGAAGGAGGCATATTTCTGATACCCACATGCTTCTATAAATAAATGTTGGAAAAATAGGAAATCACAAACAGTGTTTGTACTGGATCATGTCTGTTCCAAAGACAGGGTATATTTTTTCTCAAAAAAAAAAAAAAAAGAAAAGGGAAAGGAAGGAGGTAAATATATAACCATATTTTTAACAAGAAAATATTCATATATTATAAAATATATATGATGGTGGGAAAACCATTGGTAAAGCAGTAAGAAGAAGGCAAACAGGAATAGACGTTTATTTGTCTGGCATTAATGAAAGTGTATGGGCCATTTAAAAGACAAAGTAAGTACAATTGAAAAATGAGCTACATGATATTCCGTTTTGAATTTATGAAACAGTAAAAAGAATTGCAATTGGGCTTCTCAGGAAGTTGATGGACAAGTGTAATTTGACTTTTTACAACTGCATCAATTTCAGAAAAAATCTCTTCAAATCTTTATTTTGTGACAGATTGGATGCCATCCATATCCTGGTTAATAACTTTGAGAATTCAAGGGTTGACTACATTTACAAAATCTATAAACAAAGAAACTTTCAAAAGAACATTTTAGAAAAGGTAAAAGAAAAATAAAAACAAAAAAAGAATAATCTGCCCTTGAGTTTTCTCTTCGTTCTCTATTTATCAGCATAAATGACATTAATAAAAAACAAAACTAAAAAGAGTGCCTTTAACTGGATTCCCTTTCTATTAGACATAAATAAGCAGTGATTTTTTTTTTTTTTTTTACAGTTAATGCAATTTGACTCATTTGGGAACTCTTCAGAATAAAAGACAAAAACTCACTGCAACCAAATAACAAGCAAATATCTGAATGATCTTATAATCATACTAGTATAAATGTGTGGTGCTAAATACATAAATCAAGTGGAAAATGGAGTGCTACTTATTAAATTCATATCTATATCTGTTAGTGTGATATCGTACATGAGAAAAATTCATGTGATTGATGGGAATTCGTCCCAGGTGCAACATTAAATAATAATTCAAAAACCAATTATAAACTACCATTTCCTCCAAGGGTTACTTAAGCCTTTGGTTCAAAAGAGCTTGAGTTCCTCATGAAAGATCTGTATTTTTTCAGGCACGAAACCAGTGATTCATAGGATGAGTAACAGACCCAACCCCCATCTTTCCCTTCCCCACTTTCTGTTCTGTTCTGCTTCAGCAGAGCACACATATTAATAGACTGTTTTTACCATGCCCTTCTGTTGCTTATCTTAGTTCTTAGCTTTCAAAGATGCTTTAAAATTATTATATTGCAAAACAACCAATACAATCACTAAGAGAAGAAAAGGTGGTTTTATTTACCAAATATTTGGATATTTTGCATACTCATTAATATTTAAAATTTTAAATGTTAAATAAAAATATAAATACCTGCTGTATTTGTTGTGTACAAATTTCTATCTATCTTCTATCTATCTAGCATCTATCTAAACTTAGAAATCAGAATAGTATAAGCTGTTCGCAAAAATATTTTAATCAAAGCACATGGAAATGGTAGGAGACCTTCAATGATACACAAAATTATAAGAGGTTATGAGGGGCAAGGGGGAGGGAAAAAGAGGGAGAGAATTGAACAACAGCAGAGGAGGTAGAGAGGGAAGATGGGAGGGGAGGGGAGGGGAGGGGGGATAGTAGGGGATAGGAAAGGTAGCAGAATACAACAGTCACTAATAGGGCATTATGTAAAAATGTGAATATGTAACAGATGTGATTCTGCAATCTGTATTTGGGGTGAAAATGGGAGTTCAAAACACAATTTGAGTCAAATGTATGAAAGATGATATATCATGAACTATGTAATGCTTTAAATAATCAATAAAAAATAAAAAAAAATATTTTAATCATAATTCATAGGATGTAGGCTTTGGGGGTCTACAAAATTCCATTTTAGACATTGAGGTATTTAGTAAAGTACCTAAGTAACTTTTCTGCAATATCAAGTATTTGTTCAATGCTTCTTTTAATACACTTACTATGTAATGAACATAATACACCCACTATGTAAACACAGGAACCAATCAATTTTCTTATCTATCCGTCCAGGTCCTGGGTAGAACTATGAAATCGTGTTAGGTGCATTCTCAGATCTATTTAAATATCATCAGTCAAATCATTTCATGTTTCTTTGAACAATTTTTGTAGGATATTGAATTTATGTAGGATATGATATGAAAATATTTACCATTCTTTTTCCCATATAGTAAATCCTTCAAATAATCTCCAGGCCCACTATTTTCCAGTTATTGGAGATAATTCTTGAAGAAAAAAAAAGAATACATCTCCTCCTTAATACAGTTTACATTATAGTGAGTTTAATCAGACAATAAATATTACACTTTAAACAACTATACCATATGTTAAAGAATGATAAGTTTTATGGATAAAGTAAGACAGTGAACTAAGAATGAGGAGAATGAAGAATTGGCATTTTAAAATTTTTATTTATCAATTCTTTTTAGTAACAAATGATAGCAGAATACATTTTGATATAATTATATAAGCATAGAACATACCTTACTCTAGTTAGAGTCCTATTCTTATGGGTGTACATGATGGTGGGATTCACTATGTTGTTTTCATATATGTACATGGGAAAATGTCAAATTCATTCTACTCTTGCCTTTGCCTATCCCCTATTTCTTCCCTCCATTCCCCATTGTCTACTCTACTGCTCTTCTATTCTTCCCCTAAACTCACCCCAACTGTGCATTTGACCTTTGGTTTTTGGGGAACTAACTTATTTCACTTAGCATGATAAAGCTCCAGATCCATTTATTTGTTGGCAAATGTGACTAATACTCCATTGTAAATATAAGCCATATTTCCTTTATCCATTCTTCTATTGAAGGGCACAGTGGTTGGTTTCATAGCTTAACTATTGTGAATTGAGCTGCTACAAACATTGATACAGCCATGTCACTATAGTGTCCTGATTTTAAGTCCTTTGGGTATATACCAAGGAGTGGGATAACTGGGTCAAATGGTGGTTCCATTCCATGTTTTCTAAAAAATCTCCATACTGCTTCCCAGAGTGGTTGCACCAATTTGCAGTTCCATCAGCAATGTATGAGTGCACCTTTTCCCCTACATTCTCACCAACATTTATTATTACTTATATTCTTGATAATTGCCATTCTGACTGGAGTGAGATGAAATCTCAGTGTAGTTTTAATTTTCATTTCTCTAATTGTTAGAGATGTTGAACATTTTTTCATATATTTGTTGAGTATATTTTTCTGTGCAGTGTCTGTTCAGTTCCTTTGCCCATTTTGTTTTATAAAGTTACTTGCTTTTCATTTGTTTGGTGTGAAGTGTTTGAGTTCTTTATATATCCTGGAGATTAACGTTCTATCTGAGGTGCAGGTGGTAAATATTTTCTCCTATTCTATAAGTTCTCTCTTCAGACTTTTGATTATTTCCATTGCTTTGATGAAGCTTTTTAGTTTGATGCCATCCCACTTATTGACTGTTGTTTTTACTTCTTGTACTTTAGGGGTCTCATTAAGAAAGTTAGTTCCTGAGCTGATATACTGGAGTGTTGTACCTGCTTTTTCTTCTAGTATGTGTAGGGTTTCTGTTCTAATGCCTAGGTCCTTGATCCACTTTGAGCTGAACTTTATGCAAGGTGAGAGTTAGGAATTAAATTTCATTCTACTACATATGGACTTCCAGTTTCCCTGTCCATTTGTTGAAGAGGCTATCTATGTTCCAATGTATGTTTATGACACCTTTGTCTAGTATGTGGTAACTGTATTTATATGGGTTTTCCTCTGTGACTCCTATTATGTTGCATTAGTCTTCTTGCTTGTTTTGGTACCAGCATATGCTGGTTTGCTACTATAACTCTGTAGCCTAACTTTAGATCTGGATTGCGATGCCTCCTACTTCACATTTATTGCTAAGGACTGCATTGGCTATTCTGGGCCTGTTAGTTTTCCAAATGAATTTCATGATTGTTTTTTCTATTTCCATGAAGAACATCTTTGGAATTTTGATAGGAATTGCATTGAATCTGTACAGTACTTTTGGTAGTATAGCCATTTTGACAATATTAATTCTGCCTATCCAAGAACATGGGTAGTCTTTCCATCTTCTAAGAGGTCTTCCTTGATATCTTTCTTTGGTGTTCTGTAATTTTCTTTGTAGAGGTTTCTCACCTCTTTTGTTAGATTGATTCCCAACTATTTATCTTGAGGGGGTATTATAATTGGGATGGTCTTCCTAATTTCTCTTTCAGCTGATATGTAATTGGAGTGTAGAAATGCAATTGATTTATGAGTGTTAATTTTGTACTGTTACTTGGCTAAATTCATTTACAAGTTCTAGAAGTTTTCTGGTGCAGTTTTTTAGGTGTTCTAAATATAGGATCATGCTGTTGGCAAACAGAACTTATTTTAGCTGTTCTTTTCCTATTTGTATTCCTTATATTTTACTCTTTTTCCTAATTGCTCTGGCTACAGTTTCGAGGACTAGGTTGAATAGAAGTGGTGAAAATGAGTATCCTGTCTTGTTTCTATTTTTAGAAAGAATGCTTTCCAGTTTTTCTCCATCTAGAATGATGTTGGCCTTTGGTTTGTTATATATAGCTTTTACAAAGTTGTGGTATGATCCTTTTATTCCTATTTTTTCTAGTGTTTTAATCATGAATGCATGCCATATATTTTCAGATCCGTTTTGTGCATTTATTGAGATAATCAGGTTATTCCTGTCTTTAAGTCTACTGATAATGATTGATGAATTATATTTATTGATTTCTGTAGGTTGAACCAAACTTGCATTCTCCAGGTGGATGAAACCCACTTGATTATGGTATACTATCTTTTAAATATGATTTTATATGTGACTTGCCATTATTTTACTGAGAATTTCTGCATATATGTTCATCATGGATATTGGTGTATAGTGTTCTCTCCTTGATGTGTCTTTGTTTGGTTTTGGTATCAGGGTGATATTGGATTCATAGAATAAGTTTGGAAAAGTTACCTTCTTTTCTATTTCATGGAATATTTTGAGAAGGAATTATTTGTTGGTAGACTCTTGATGACTTCTTCATTCTCATTACTTGAAATTGATCTGTTTAAATTTTCTATATCATCCTGGTTCAATTTATTTAGGTTATATGTCTCTAGGAATTTATCAACATCAAGATTTTCTAGCTTATTGGAGTATAGATTTTCAAAATAGCTTCTGATTATCCTCTGTATTTCATTAGTGTCTGTGGTGATATTTCCATTTTCATCATGGATTTTAGTAATGTGCTTTTTTTCTCTGGTTAGCTTGGCTAAGGACTTATCAATTTTGTTTATTTTTGAAAGAACCAATTTTTTTAATTCGTTGATTTTTTGAACTTTTTTTCATCTCACTTTCATTGATTTTAGTTCTGAATATAATTATTTCCTGTCTTATACTGATTTTGGTGTTGATTTTTTTTCTTCTTTTTTTTCTAGGGCCTTCAGATGTAATGTTAGATTATTATATTTGGTATCGTTCTGTTAATGTATGAGTTCAATGCTATAGTCTTTCCTCTTAGAACCACCTTCATAGTGTCCTCAAAATGTTGATATGTTGAGTTGCAATTCTCATTTACCTCTAAGTGCTTTTCTTAAATTTCACCCATGATTTCTTCTCCTATCCATTGATCATTAAATACTGAATTATTTAGTCTCCATATGTGAAAGTGATTTCTATTTTGTATCTTATCAAATATAATACAGGTTATTATCTCTGTTGATTTTTTTTGTATTTGCTAAGAGTTGCTTTATGTCCTACAATATAATTTGGAACATGTTCCATATGTGGCTAAAAAAAACTGTATTCAGTCACTGATTGATTAAATATTATATATATGTCCATTGAGTCTAAATTATATTTTTTAGTTCTGTAGCTTATTTAGGTTTTGTTTAGATTATCTTTCTAGTGATGAAAGGCATGTTAAAGACACCCAGTATTATTGTGTTGTGACCTACTCAATTCTTGATATTGAGAAGGGTTTGTTTGATATACATAGGTGCTCCATTGTTTGGGGGCATACATATTTCTAATTGTTATTTCGTGTTTTTGTCTGACTCCCTTAAGGCAGTATGAAATGGCCTTCTTTATCTCTTCTGATGATCTTTGGCTTCAAGTCTACTTTATCAGATATGAGAATAGAAATCCCTGCTTTTTTACAAGATACATGTGAATGATAGGTTTTTCTTTTTCTTTTTCTTTTTTTCTAATCCTTTCACCTTCATTCTGTGCAGCAGACCGGCTGCAGCAAAATAACGGGGGTGGGGTGGGGTGGTGGTGGGGTGGTGGTGGTGGTGGTGGTGACGAACAACTTGTGTACATTGATACAGCAGGAGTAGGAGCCATTTATTGTAGGACAGGAGTGGTATTTACACATTCCACACAGCTTATCTTAATTAGCATAAATTAGATACATCAGTCAACCAATAAGAAATCTCCACACTTAATGGCTCGCTGGCCTTACTTCACAAACCACTCCATCTGGCATTTTGCCAGGTGCCATCCAGACTTGTTTACAGACTCTAACATTTGCCAGGCACCATCCTGACTTGTTTACAGACTCTAACAATTCTGTGGATATCTTTACCTATGAGTTATAATTGGTCTTGTTTTGTAATCCATTGTGCCAGCCTATGTCTTTTGGCTGATGAGTTGATTCCATTAACATTCAGTGTTATTATTGAGACATGATTTTTATTTCTGTCATTTTGATTTCTAGTTTATAATTTGAATTAGAATCTCATTTGGTACACTATTCTTTTAGTGTCCTTTTACCTTCTGCCAGTTTTCATTTTTATTCTCCATTTCTTCTTCATGAAATATTTTTAGAGTATGTTTTGTAGTGCCAGCTTTATAGTTGTTAATTCTTTTAACTTTTGATTATCATGGAAGGTTTTTACCTCATCTTCAAATCTGAAGCTTAATTTTGCTGGACATAGTATGCTTGGATGCTTGGTTGGCATCCATTTTCTTTCAGAGCTTGGTATATATTATTCCAAGACCTCCTAGCTTTCAGTGTCTGGGTTGAAAAATTAGCTGATATCGAGATTGGTATACCTCTAAAGGTGACAAGTCATTTTTTTCTAGCTGCTTTTAAAATTCTATCCATAAAATATAGGATAACATTAAAAGGCCAAATATTCATGGTCTCTTAACATCTTTTCTTAGTGATCAACTTTATTCTCAAGACTACATACTTTGTCTTCATTGCCTGAAAAATATATCTTTCAAATGAACTAGTCTATTGATAATGCTTTTCATTGAATTTTTAATTTGTTTTATTAATTTCTTAATTTTGAGAATTTCCAGTTGATTCTTTTTCAGAATTTCTCCTTATTGAAGTGATCTTTCACTTCTTATATCTTCTTTCTGATTTCACTACTTACATTATATTTAATCTTGCAGATCACTTTAACTATACACTTTCTAAATTTCTTCTCCGACATTTCCTCCACTGTGGTATCAGTGGAGTCTGCTATTGACCCATTCTGGTTTGGGTGGGATGGTTTGTTCCCTGGCTTTTTAATGTTGTTTTTGTGTCTAATCATCTATCCAAATGGATCTGAAGCAGCACAGCTTCTATTCTATGAGATTTTAGTGATCCTATAGGTTTCCAATGCCTCACAGATTAGGGGGGAGCCAAAAAATTACAACCAACTATGCATACAATATTTAGCAATAAATTAAGTACCTAATTTCTATTTGATACTTACAAAGTTAATTAACACAATAAACAGAATTGGTAGTTTCAGCAATTTCTATCAGTAAAGATAGTAATCATGAATTATATCTGGAATAAAATCAAACAATAGGTATGTTATTTATGACTTTTTGTATTAATTGTTGCTATAAAGTTAGTGTTTTATAAAACAATTAGTTTAGGAGATGTTAAGAATAGTATTAATTAAGAGTACAGAAGAAGAGATGGGGGTAGAAAGGGGTTGGTTCTTACAAGAGGTGAACAGGGCAGATGCAGAGGTGAGGTAGGATGTGTTGTTGTTTATGAGGAAGAAGGAGAAAAAGTAGAAGTAAGAGAATTAAAGTAAGAGTGAAAGAATAGTAGAGTTTGATTGTTAGCAAGAGAAAAACAGAAATAGAAACAAAGGGGAATAGAGTTGTGAAACAGAGAATACAAAATCAATCCAAAATACACTAATTAAAAACCCTAACAACAGAGTAAAGAAAAACAACTTCTTTCAAGAAATGAGAAAGCAGAAATAAACATGTACATGTACAAATGTATAAATTTCCATCATGTATCAATCAAGTACCCATTAATAAAAAACAAACCACAGAATAGTCAATGAGGGTAAATGCTCGCTTTCTGTGCCAAACAGTATGTTTTTTTTCTCAACTTCCCTTCTCAGGAGGATGGGGAGCTGTGGGAGGTTGTGTTGGCTCAATTTCCAGCATAGAGATGCTGCTGGGTTCTGTGAAATAAGTTTCTGGAAGTGAAGCTCCCATGGGTGGGGATTAGGCCTGGTATTACCCCAGGTATTTTATTGCTTGAGAAGTTATAAAGTGTTAGTGAATCTATGCATCGATAAGACTGTACCCCACTAGTCTACCCAGGGCTCCACTCTTGGGAAGGGGAGCCAGTCCTTCACTGCTTCTGTTATTTGTGGATACTTCTCTTTCTGCTCCTGAGTACTAAGCAACTTCACCCCACTACACACACTTATCCCCCATTCTGCCTTTCAGATTCTTGAGCCCCTGCCACTGATCCTGGGCTGGATTCAAGGGACCTGTATTACCCCTGGGAAAAATGCTTTCTGTGCCAGAACTTCTCCTGCTTTGCTAGGCTCTGTTTAGTTCTCCTGGCTAGTATCTGCACGATTAAGGTATTGGACCCAGCCCTGAACTCACAGATGTAAGTTCTCCATCTGAGTTGGCACTGGTGCATTGTGGACATCCCCAAATGTCTCCAGGTTCAGCTCCCCATGCACAATAGTCAGACCCAGGGGGACTTTGGTGTACCAGGTGATAAGCTGAATAGCCTCTAGGTCAGCCCAGGACAGACTGCCCCTGTGATCCCAGGATTCTCCATGCCAAGAAGTGTCCGCAGCATGTTTTACACTTTTACAACCTTGTGTACTAATTTCTCCTCCTAACAGGAGCTCAGCTCCAATTTTGTTCCTTTTCATTGTGTAATACATCCAAAGTTACCAAGGCTCTCTGTCCAATACTGAGTATTAGTGAAGTGCTTTATTCACCCACCTCTCAGAAAAGCAGTTTTCCCACTGTTTGAGTCCCATGTTTCAAAGCTGTAAGAAAAGTCACTTTCTGTTAGTCTGCCATATTCTCCAATGCCTTCTGGAAGAATTGCTGATGCAGGTAAATCTCCATGAGAAAATAATTGAGCAAAATCTTGAAGGAGTTGATGGATCAAGACTTGTGACCACCCAAAGCAAGCATGCTTCAAGCAGAGAAAATGTCAGTTCAAAGTGATGGAGGCAGCAATGCCTGGGGCAGAATGTGACCACCAGACAGTTTCAGATTCTAAAATAATAGTCTATGAGAATAAACACACTTAAAACTCAAAAGGGTAAGTTCTTATGATATAATTTAATCCATAATATAGTGATAGACACATTCTTGTTCCATCATTCATTCAAAGGCCAAACAGGTATATAGTAAGCTTTTCCTATTCCTGAGCACTGAAAACACAAACCTGAGTTAGACAATAGGGAAAGACTCATGTAACTTAATCATTACCTTCCATATCATGAGGACTGCCATAATAATGTTGTATACAGAATGATAATTTTCTTGCATAATAATAAGAAGGAGTTATTAACTATCTGGAGAAAGTCATAAATGGCTTCTCTGAGAAAGTGATATGTAATATGGTTCCTGAATAATGAATGAAGTTTTACAAGGAAGAAATGATAGGGGCATTTCTGGGAACAATACCATGTCTGTAAAATAAATGAAAATACTGAAAAAACTAATGAAAAAGTCTTGATCTCACTGAATGCATAGTATATGAGCAGGTAAAGAAGCAATGAGCAAAATGTGAAATACTGCATTCTGAGTATTTTGACTCTAGTCTGTAGGAAGAGCGTGTTAGTAGAAGAGTGATGTAATCAGGTTTGTAAAATAGAACTGTTTGATAGTGGATGGAGAGGATAGATTACACCATTCAGGCAATCCCCTACACTGGCCAGCTGTTCATGAGAGGTCCCTGTAGATACATGTATAAAGATGCTTTAAGTCTTATGGGAAAACTTGATAACATTACGTAGGAATCTTACCGCTAGTGTTGATGCAGAACAGAACTCAACACAGGATAGGTTACTTCCAAAAATATTTAAATGATAATCTCAAGGGGTATACAATATGAGGGTTTACAAAATTCCATTCTAGACCTTGAGTTATTTAATGAGGTATCCTAAGTAATTCTAAAACAATATCAAATATTTGTTGAGTGCTTCTCATATATCCTGTACTGTGCTAGTTCCTTTTATGCATTACCTCATATACTCCTCGTAACAGTTCTGAGGTAGTTATTATAACTTCCCACATATTATAAATGAAGAAAATGCTATCTAGGGAGGTTAAATAATAGCTCATAGAAAGAAAAACATTTTTGATTCAGGTACCTTTAATTGCACATGCAACACTACACTGCTTCATTAAATATCTGGCACACATTGGCATTTGCAGCATTTTGTGATTAAGGCACAGCTCACATCTGAAATGTTTTCTCTTCTACAGGTTTGCACCTTACTGTAGTTTGTGCACTGAAATATTCTGGTTTTTCAGCTTGAAAGATAAATTGAGTTTATTGTGTTAAGAACTGGGAAGGGTCTGGGATTTTGTCTTCCTTGAAAGATGAGAGATTGTCTTTCCTCAGGTTCCAGAACACTGTTACAAGATATAAAACACTTAGTTCAAGTACAAAAGACATTGTTACTCATGAGACTTGCAGAAATCAGAATGTTAACATTCACATTGGTTCCTTAAGTCTCAAATTCCAAAAGCTAAGACAAAGAGGACCAAATGACATCTGCACATTCAGTAGGTTGATTGGAGGAGAGAAACTTTGAGCTTAGGGAACTGAAACTCTGATATAATAGAATAAATAACAATAAATAGAAAGGAAACAAAAGGAAGAACAGAGAAATCTAATTTTAATTTAAGGTTCTTCATACCTTTAAAGGTCTCTCACTCCCCTAGGTTTGTCATTCCAAAATTTCTAGGACATCTGTAAATCATATTAGAGAGTTACCATAAACTCACTCAGTTATAAAAATCACCTTGTGCACTATTAACTAGCTCATGCAATAAATAGGTCAAGTGAAGACAGAAGCAACATCTTAAGAACTTATAATTTAGGGGATTTTCCAATATTATCTATTGATCAGACAAAGGAGAACAAGGATCCTGAGAGGGAGCAGATGGGTATAAACTGTCCTTTGATCATAAGACTGATGTCATACTCACATACACACCCTTCCCATGCCCATCCCTCACCAAGTTTCTTTTCAAAGAAGGGCCTAAGAATCCCCCAAATTATTTCTTTGTTTAGATAGCCCAGATTCTTTCTTGAAAATGAAGCTACTTTCTTAATAAAAAATATCTGTGTCTCTGACTGACACCCACTGAAATTCTTTTCTGTCACATACACCAAAGACCCCACTTATCCTAGGTTGAGTTCCTTCCCCATTTCCAGGAACTCCTCAGACCATCTTTCTGGTGACAGAATCTTCAAAAGGGACACTGGATGATCTAGGAGGAAGATTTTATTATACTATACAATAAAGAAAGCAGCCCCTTGTTCTAGAGGGAGGCACTTTCTATATTTTAAGACTGGTGGTTATACAAATATCCTTCTAACGATAGCCTAAAATAAAGATGATTAGGTTCTAAGTTCACAAGACCTTCAGAAATGGGAAAAAACAGGGAGAATTGTCTTCCAGGATTGCACCCAAAGTGAACATGAACTGGAGAACATATAAGAACATCTAATTACCCACCACTTCTAACTAACACATCTGAAATCCCACAGAAGCCTTGAAATGCAAACATTTCCTAGAACTTGACATGGGTAAGTAAGCCAAGTTCTATTTCAGTGTCAGTGTCAGACAGAAGTTTGTGGATTTTATTACATGATTAATGGAATTTATTTTTACTTAAATCACAGAAACTATTACTTTTGGATAAATTTTGATGCCACAGTTGAAGGACAGGTATGCTTCAAAGCATGTTTTTAGCACTGTAATTGGCTGAATAATACATATCCTTATCTATTCTCCATAGTAGAGAGGTTATACTTAAATAATTTAACTTTTAAAAAAGTACTACCACCAGTTAAGATTCCTAGCCATTCTGATTTTCTTAGGGTCTTGAATAAAAATGTATTTTTTCCTCATCAAGCACAACTTTATTAATCCAGTCAATAAATCAAGGATTTTTTCCAAATTCTAACTCTTTCTAACTTTAGATGGATTTTCAATCTACTGACATTATCGCTGGAGATTATGCAATTTTTATAGGTGATCTTTGGATTAAATATTACATGAAGCATAATTTTGAAATCATAAAAGCATCTAAGAAGAAATGAACAATGAATACTACATGGGCAGTATGACATAAACATTAATTTCTCAATGCAAATAATTTTGCAGTAATAAATGAAGTAAATAGAAAGAAAATATGAGGATAGGAATGCTGGCACTACTGGTATTTTAAAAAAGAGGTATGTCACCAAAGGGCTCAGTGAAGGTCACATCAACATAAATGAAAATATTGGTTGTGATAAAAAAATGGGACATCCCAGAGGATGTGATATATTCAAAAATCTTCAAGAGAATTGTGAAGACATTTCACAACACTGACAGTGTAAAAGATAAAATGTGGGAAGTTGATCCAAACTAGAAAGAAATAAAGTAATTTACCAAGACACAGAAAGGATCTGTGATAAAAGTTATGTGATGAAAAGGTTAGAACTATTGAAATTATTTTTCAAAAGATTTTTCATAAACATTTTAATTCTCATTTAAATTACAATGCATCAAATATATATTTTACTGTTTTAAACATTTTTGTTCATTCCTAACCTATAGTAACAGAGTTTTTAATGTTTTGATACACTTTCTATAAGTACTGCAACTCAGAAAGCAAAGTAACTTGGCAGTTAATATGCTCCAGTGATTGTCTCACCACAGACACACAGATGTGAAAGACTCTCAGGACCAAACCACCTTCACAACAGCTAAGGAAATCAGGTCAGAGACCATAGTGCCTGCTTTTAGAATAATGAATTCAAAAGGTGCATTGAAGAAGGTAGGAAGCAAAGAGTAGTCAAGCAGTCCTGTAGAGAGACACCTGCTGCTGGGAAGGGAAGAGAGAATGAAGTCAGGTTTTAGACTTGAAACCCAGGACCAGACCTCCCATGGTGAAATCTGGTACTGGGAAAACTCCAGACCCCTGCTGGAAGTACTGGATGGGCCAGTGCCACTGAAACCCAGACAACCCTGACTGCCTCCCCGACTTTGGGTGGCAAAGTGGGAAGAAAGACTGCACTTGCTGGGATCTACCACAGGGTTTTATCTTGGGAGTCCAGTGCCCAGCCCAAACTACTTCTGGCACAAATAATTTAACATTAACGTTTTTTATTTATTTTCTTTCTTCCTTTCTTGTGGTTCTGGGGATCAAACCCAGGTCCTATGCATGGTAGGCAAGTGTTCTACCACTGCACTATATCCTCAGTCCCTCATGGGTATATAAGCTTCACATAGGTTCCCCTGACAAGAGTAATCTTTAAAAAAACAAACAAAACAAAACTATTCTACTTGCAAAGCACCTTCTACTAGGTCAATAAGGATTAAAGAACAAATCACCCGAACTTCTTGCCAAAAATTCTCCATAGTATACACACATCAACTCTCAAGACACAGATTAAATTGTTATTTAGTGATCCTGGCTTTGCTGAGATAATCTCATCAGATTTATATGGGAAGCAGACCTAGAAGTTGTAATATGACCTATGTGCATAATCACTCAATTAAATAAAATTAAATGATTGGCTTCCACGTTGAGTAACAACTTGTTGACCTGATGGCTTAATTTGTGTAAAGACTGAATTTGTATATAAATAGCCACACATTTGTTGATGGTATTGCCACGGGCATTAGGGAGCCGGTCTAAATATGAATATCTTCAAAATTTTATTGGTATATACAGGTTTGTTTAGATTTGATTTTTTTTTCTTTTGATAAATGCAAGTTTAAGTGCTAGTTTAGAAATTTGTTGAGATCCATTTAATTTATTGAATATTTTGTTCTTGTAGTGTGTGTGTGTGTGTGTGTGTGTGTGTGTGTGAGAGAGAGAGAGAGAGAGAGAGAGAGAGAGAGATATTAAAGAACAAAGACTCAAAATAATCTGGAATTATTTCAAATAGGAATCTACTTTTAGTGTTTTTGTTTTTCTTTAGGGTCCTCTTTTTGTAGCTTAATTTGCTTTTTAAAAATCTTCTGTTTTATAACAAGTAGTCATGAAATATGTATAAATTTATGACTATTTTTAATATTAGGCTATTGTTGGATATCTTATGTAACTACGTGTGTGTGTGTGTGTGTGTGTGTGTGTGTGTTTATCCTTTTAATCATACCACATTGTCTGGAAGTAAGTTTTAGGATGTGTTTATTTCTGGTTTTCCCTCTAGGGGTGCAATATAGTGCAATTTATAAGTTACAACTAAATCAAAATTAATCTCTCTTCTTTCTTAAAAAATGAAAATAAGTCAATTAAAACAAAGGCATTGAGTTTTTTTCAAATAGCATTTAATATTGAAAAACAGCAGGCTTTAAAAACTTTAAAAACATAACAAGTGAACATGAAAAATTGACTGAAATGATCTATAAACTGAATAAAGAAGTGAGTGAAACTACCATCTTGACTGGAGAAATCATTCTGTATGGTAATAAGTATGCATGTTGAATGAAAAAATAAAGATAGTAAATTTGGGATCTCAACTTGTTCTTTCAAGTTTGTTGTGTACAGCCCAACATAGAAACATAATACTGAATGCAGTTTAGAGAAAACAAACAAACAAACATTGATTCAGTTTTAGAAGAAATTTTTTCCCAAATATAATTTCAGCTATGTATGTAATTTAGGGGACAAATATCTAGAATGATTATTGGTAAAAATTTTCATTTGTGTATTTTCTTGGTATTACTTAAGAAGTGTCTCTATGTTATCTTTTCAGTGTTTTCCTACATTGGAGCAGAAATTCAGATATTAATTAACCCTGTGAATTTGCCTGAAAACATGGCCCCTGGAACACAACTCAGTCGGGCTTATGATAAAGATGTGGCAGGAAAAGCAGATGCATATCGCTTTCTGAATAAAACAAAGGATTTTGTCATTGATGCAAGTAAATGAATATTAACATTTTTATATTTTTATTTATTTTATATTTATTATTTAAGATTTAGGCTTAAATGAAAATGACTTAGTTATACTCATATGGCATATTGAGTTTTTTGGCATACTTTGCTTTAGTTAATATCTCTAAAGAGACTTCAGATTCTTGCTTTGCCCCTAACTCATGATGTTCTACAGTGTTTCTATAAAGAAGTAAAAGTTTTGTTCATTGTTAACCTGAGAGTCACCTCCTTCTTTTCAGGGAAAAAAAAAAAACAAAAACAGCCTTTGAATAATAGAAAAGATGATCCAGTATATATACTACTTTCTCGAAAAACAATTTAAAATATACTTTGGCTAAGTGAATTGCAATTCCCCCCACCCCCGCTGACGTGAATGAACTAGCCAAGACAGGGAGAACTCATACCTGGTTAGGTAGCTGGCAGGGTAGACTATCAGTGGGTGGGTGAAAAAATAGATCCGTTTCCCTCACTTATAATTAAGCAGATGATAACTCTAAAGTGAGATGTATGCTAGAACAACTGTTTTATTTATATTTCCTATAGCTATTATGTATACATTGATTTTTGTACTATGCTCAGGAAATGTCAAAATATTGCCTGCTAAGATTTTTATAAATTTAACATTTTTGAAAATAGCACTATGTGTCACTGGCCATCACCCAACTGTCACTTCCCTAGAATGCTTTACTGGTGGCTGAGCACAGCTCTATACTCTAAGAATAAGGCCCCTGGTTCCATTTTCTGCAGAGATTAATTCTAACCTTTGCCAACTTGGCTGTTTCCCTTCCTCTCCGTCACTCTAAACCTCAAATTCAGAATAAACCTGAACAACCCTGCTTTCTTGACTAGTGATACTGAAAACCTTCCCCTGGGCACAGGATTTCTGATTCCTGATGGTCAGACTGCAATAAGACTCACCTCCCTAGATGCTGATTGCCTGCCCTCTAGATCCAAGTCTTTTTTTTTTTTTTTTTCCTTTTCTTTTTGACCTTGGCTAGAAGTGATAAACCATGGCCTGGTTCCCAGATGAATCACCCTCCTCTTTGCACACCACTTATACTAAGGAAATGTCTCAATCTGATTCCGTGGAACTCTGTGCCCCACTCTGCCTCTCATCTTCTGAGTAGTTGCCTAGGATGAAAAGCCACAAATACGCATGCATCCTCTCCCCTATCCTTATCACCATGCTACTCAAGGCTTCCTTTCCTCTAACTTGGCCCGGTATTCTCTTTGCAATGTTATGCCCTCTGAAGTGCCATTTATAAATCAATAAATACAACTTTTAAAAATTCCTTACTTTTGCACTCTATTTCATGACATTCTCTACCTCTTGGCTTTAACCAGAATTGATCATCCCAAGGGACAACTGCAGAGGGCCTTAAGCTGCTATTCTTCCTTCTCCCACACACGTCTTGCATCTCTGAGTCAGGAAGTGGGGAGTCAGCATGCTTCTTACTCTGCAAAGCTGATTCCTGACCACTGCTCAGACATTTTTTGGGAAGGATCCCTGCTCATTTGGAGCTCCGGATATTTGGCTCCTCACCACACTAAACTAATCACTCCCCCACAAGCCCTGGGGACTTGAATGCATCCCTCACAGTGTTTCTATTTCAAGTTCTGCCACCATTTCATATGTTACTATGATGTTCACACTCTATCCTATCCAGCACCCCACATGTAAGACCCTTTACCTTATTCAGTGTAAATCCTGTACCTAAATTCCCATGTCTTTAAAATTAGCTACCATTTACGTACTCTTGTGGTTGTATCCAGAACTTCAGCACCCAGAATAATTCAATTTTTTCACTCTTAATTCAGAATCTCACTCTTAGGCCTCTTTCAGCTCTTTTTTTTTTTTTTCAGTTATTACTATAATATTGTGTTGCCATTATCTCTAAGGTCACCAGTCCATTGATTTATTTTCTTTCTTTCTATCATTCACCTCTTCTCTATGCCCTGTCATTCTGATCCATCTTTCAACTCCTCCTTAACATTATCCTTGGATAACCTACCCTGTGCTTCCTCTTGCAAATTCTCTTCTGGAAAATTCCAGCATGAGATTAATCAATTGTTAATGTTTCCTGCTATGCTAGGATTGTTGGATATTCTTGGAGAAAATCACATGAATCAACATGTTAACATGTCAACCAAAATGTTTTCTGGACATCCTTCAATTATTTTTTTTAAGTCAGAAAAGAATATTTTCTCTTCTTTACTTCTTCCCTTCTCCTAATCTTTAAGTAGTCTTTTAAGCCTTTTGCATTTCAATAAAATCCACTCTTGCCAAGTGTTCCTTTCCTTCTCCTGTCTTCTTTTTGACTTTTAATAGAATATCTCACTTCTCATTAGACTGGATAAATATCTTTAAAGAGTTCTATACAACACTTTCCCCTCCCACACCTCTCATTTATTCTTCTATGATGTTCAAAATGAACTGTGATAGGTTACTTCATCAAGACCTGTTACCATACAGAACAATCGATAGGTTACTTCATCAAGACCTGTTACCATACAGAACAATCCCCTTTATTGGTAAACACAATGCCATATTTTGTCCTGATCACATATAATCTCTCTTTAAGATTTGGAAGTGAAAAAAATCACTCCCTACTTCTTGAAACACATTCATATTTAAATTGCTTTTTACATAATTTAATGCAGATTTTCCCTATTTACCACTTTATCTCCGTTTCCTGTTCTTCTTCTTATTCTCCTTCTTCTTATATTTCCTTTGTTTAACCTGTACATGTTTGCAGGGTGTGATTTAGGGCTATTTAGGTTCCTTTGTATTTATACTCTGCACATTCCACCTTGCATCTATCTTGACTAAAACCACACCTATGTATCCCTTGACTACAATTACAAAAAGATTCGTATGATCCCAAATATATATATATATATATATAATTTCAAATATTATGACTCAACTCCAGACCAATGTCTCTACCTCATTGATATATGTTCAAACATATTAAAGTATTCAAATCTAGACTCAATAATGCTGCTTCTACTTTAAACTTTGTGTGAACTTTATAAAGTTCACCACTCTCCATTAAATGTTTTATATTTTAGTCAAAATATACATCTCTTAATGCAAATTTTTCTTCTTTCCTTGGGTCTTTCAATATATTTTCTGCCTCCTTTTCTCCTGGCCAAATTTTTCACATCACTATCAATTATTAGTTTGGAAATAATTCCTCCCAAGTAACCACAACATCTACCCTGTCCTCAACACTGCATAAAATATTCCTTTTTGTATTTTTAATCCACTTTATTTAGCAGCTTTATTTCCTTGATTGTACCTCTTGAGCCCAAGGACTGTGCCTGATTCAGTTGTCTTCCCTGTTTTATTAGTGTCTATCCCTATACCAATAAATTCATGTCTGTATTTCCAATTCTTATCCCACCACTTTGAATCTGCATTCCTCCCTTATCTGTCTTAAGGGACTACGTAATGAACTCCTTCAAAACATGTGGCTTTAAACAACACTGAGTTGGCTAAATGATTCTTCCCCTGTTCTTGCTTGGGTTCATTCTGACGTCTAAGTTCTAAAGATCTGATTAATCTCAGGAAACTACAGGTTTGTTTCTGAAACTAATGTCATCTAAATTAATCTGTTTCCCTTTAGCTTCTCTAAGGCGCAGTTACCTAGGTTTCTATCAGTGTAAGAAATATCTGAGATAATGCAACCTGTAGAAAGTTTTATTTTGATATTTGAAGGCTACAATCCATGCTTGGTCAGTCCTGTTGCTTTTAGTCCTGTGGCAAGGTAGTACACCATGGTGGGAGTACACTGGTGAGAAAAAACCTCTCATCTGATGGCTGGGAAGTAAAAGAGAGAAAGAAGAAAAGACTGGAATAAAACAGTCCCCTTCAAGGCCATGCCCCAGTGACCCAAAGACCTCTCACTTGGCTGTACTTCTTAAAGACTCCACCATATTCCAATAGTACCAAGATGGAGAACCAGTCCTTGAACACATAGGACTTTGGGAGACATTTAAGATCCAAACTGGGGTAGAAACCATAGCCTTCTGATGCTATTCCTGGTGGCCCATCTACAATATCCTGGGACTACACTAGCACTGGGAAGATAGGTTCCACTTAATAACATATTGTAGAAATGTCTTCCCTTTGATAGTTGGTGCTTCTAGGCCCTAAATGGTTCTAGTTGTTTCTAGCGTGCCACAGTTTATTTGGTACATTGTCAATATGGGAACTGGGACTTTTCCTGTTATATCTTCATACCAAAATAGGGAGCAAAAAATCTTTCTTGGGAGTTAAAGGAGAACTATGAGACCATTCAATCAAGTTTTAATTCCTTTAATCAGTCTAGAGAAGACTTGCTAGGAGACACTATGTTAAACATACATCCAATGGTTGATTCTATTAATATTCTCTTAAGGTTTGATCCAACACCCCAATTTGAGACAGTTTCTTGAATTATGTACAAGGAATCTATAAGCTCCATTTCAGTTTGAAAAAGAGTTCAGGTAGGGTTATTCTGGTTTCTTGTTATGTCTTGATTTGACTTGACTCTTATCATTCCATAAAGCTAAAAAGCAAGATTTATATAAATTTGTAGGAAACTTATTTGTTTCAGGGAAACTCGCTTTTTTGTCTTGATTAAATTCATTATAAAAGCATAATTAGTATATAATTTAAACACATGTTGCTACTTGATAATAGTGAATTTCTCAGAATACAGGATATTTTTTTTCTAATTCAATAGATTTTATGACTTGAAGCTTTAAAAAAGCATTACAAATATTACATCAACTTTTAAAATAACTTATTTACTAATAGTTTATAATTCATTTTAAAATGTCCAGATTTAGGAGGAAGGGAAAGGGGAGGTACTATAGGATGGAATTAACCAAATTATGTTATGGGCATGTGCAACTATATCACAATGAATCACAATGTTATGTGTAACTATAATACACCCATTCAAAATTAATTTTTAAATTTCATATTTAATAGAATACTTATATTGCTAATAGTAACAAAATAAAAACTTTCATTTTTATCAGTGTCTATATTTTTCTTCCTTTCATATATACCTTTCTTGTCTTAATTAGCTCTTTTACTCTCATGTGTTAGCCTAGTCCAGTAGGGAATTGGTTAGTGTTGCAATCAGTAGCACAAATAATCATCTTTTCTGACAGTATGCCTCCTTTGATAACAGAGAATTCTTGCCAAACCTGTGTTATAATTTTATGGTAAACTCATACAAATAAGGAGTTTAGATAAAAAATAATATTTTTTTCTCTCTTAATAAAAAGTAGACATGAATGTACTCACAACATGATGGGTCATTGATGGCCTCTGTTGTCTTTGGCAATGATTTTCAATAAAAATATTTGAGGGGAAAATACAGTTGATTAAAAATGTGTGTCTAAATTATAAACCAATTTGAAAAGAAAAGAAAACTCTAGCTTTTGCTATCCTTTTGCATATTTGAAAACTTTTTAATGAGGTGGCTAAAAATTAAAAATGCAGACTAATTGCATTCCTAGCTTTTAAGAATTCATTAAAAATTCATATGATGCTTGTTAAATGGGTAATATTGGTTAGATCATGTCATTTCTGATTTACATTCTTTATAAAAGAGTTAAAATCTGTAATTATAACACCTTTTAAGATGTAAAAGGTATGTTTCTTAGACTGATAATTATTATAATTTTTGGATTATTTCTTTACTAGGTTCTGGTGTAATCACTTCTACCAAAATTTTTAATTACGAAACTGATCCAATAAGGTTTCTATTTATAGTTGATACTGGAGGACTCATGAGACGTGTTCTGATTATTAATATCATTGATGTTCCTGAACCTCCAAACTGTACTGCTGATCCACAGTTTTCTTCAGGCACAGGTATCACACATCATTTTCCTATGTTTACTTTCAGTAGAGGCCAGGGCTACTTTTTCTTGTAGAGATGATTAGTGAAATTTTATTATGTATATAATGTGTTTATATAGGTATATGAAAATATGTGTAGACATTCATGTATATAAGAAAACACATGAACCCTATTTCTCCCTATGGAATAGATTGAAAACAATTTTACTATATAGAAATTTTCACTTTTTTTTTTTTAATTAGGGCTTGAAGTGAGGGGTGCTTTGCCACTGAGCCATATCCTGGGCCATTTTTATTTTATGACAGGGTTTCACTTAGTTGCTGAGAGCCTCATTAAAATTGCTGAGGCTGGCCTCAACTTGCTATCCTCCTCCCTCAGCCTCCTGAAATGCAGAGATTACAGGCAAGTGTTACCGTGCCCAGCAGCCAAGAGATTTTATGTGAGGACTTGCAAAAGAAATAAGTCAGGGGAGACAAAGTAAAAGTTTTACTTTTAGGTAAACGCTAAGAAAGGTAGTTTTAAGAATGTCTGTCCTTGTCCAATGGGTAGTGGGAATCCTTTGAAGTATGGTAAGCTAATAGGTATTTTGAATTGATTTATCTGGTTGGACACAGAGAAAGATTGGAAGGAGACAGAAGGAGGCTGAGTGAGCAAGATAATAAATATATATTTTCTTTATTTGTTCTAATTAGTTACACATGACAGTAGAATGCATTTTGACACACCATACATAAATGGAGTATAACCTCATTCTTCTGGTTGCACATGATGTAGAGTTACATAGGTTGTAGTAATATATGTAGTATGTTGGGTAGTCATATATGCACAGAGGGTAATAATGTCTAAATCATTCGACTATCCTTCCTACTCCCATCCCCCTCCATCCCTTCATTCACCTCTGCCTAACAAAAAATACCTCTATTCTTTCCTAGCCTCTTCCCCTTACTGTGAATTAGCATCTGCATATCAGAGAAAACAGTGATCTTTGGTTCTTTGGGATTGGCTTATTTTGATTAGCATGATATTCTCCAGCTCTATCCAATAAATATTTTAAGGTATGCATATCACCATATCACGAGGCAAAATTGCATACTTTATTTATATAGTACTTAAATAATAAGAAAGAACACAAATAGCTAGACAGTTTTCCTGATAAAATTTTCATAGTATAATAGTAGTAACCACAACAAGTATAATTTTTCTTTATTATTGGTCTATTAATAAGAAGAATGGATTTTCTTTTTGAGGTATATAGAAAATTCCTTTATAGGGTAGGATTTTAAATAACTCACTATCAGTGAATGGCTTTCCTTGCTTGATTAAACAAATGAACTACTTAGAATCTTATTTTGGTTGTAGTCTTAATTTTGTGAATAAAATTTGTAATGAAACTTTTAGATTAAAATTTTCTACTTTTTCTGACGATTGATTTCCATGTAAGTGAAGACATTGTGATGAGAGCTTAGTCAAACACATGCCTGAGTCAACTGGGACCCTCAACTCACATGACATGCATTATATTCTTTTAGCAGAGTTATAGAGTCATTGTATAAAATACACTTCTTCACCACATAATTCAACAGCATATTTCACACTCCATCATGACTTAAAATCGTATTATTCAAAGTCCTCTTTTCTCTTCCTGTTTTCCCGTGATGTGTAGGCATGGTGATTAGGAACAGTATGGTACTGAGAATGCTATTATGACTGGATTACTCAAATTCACATTTGAAGTGAAGAGAGCACCATGCACGTTGTCATTCCTGTCACTCAATGTGCAATACAGCAAAAATGCAGCAAGAGACAATCTGTAACAAGGGGGTATATATGTTGCCTGTTAATATTTTATTTATAAACACTGAAATTTGATTTCATATAGATTTCATGCATCACAAAACGTTAGTATTCTGTGGTTTTTAAAAACCATTTAAAAACTTTTGGCTATTTATATTTAAAACTTTAAAAACTCCTCTCAGCTCATAGAGCACATACAAACAGTCATCAGTCTTGATTTGGCTCAGCAAGACTAGCAGAGTAAAAAGAGGAAGAGAAGTTATCAGGTTATTTCAATAATCTAGGGAAGGAATGATAGAGTTTAGCCTAAGGAGGTGACAGAGATAAAGAGAAAAGGGTAGTCTTGAGATATTCAGATAAGAACTTAATCTGATGAGGAATTTAATAGAAAGCAAGGGAGGACAAATCTCAGAATTGTGATTTGCATGACTGTTGTGGTAAGCCTCAGGTAAGGTAGGATAGCATAGAAGTAAACCAAATTTGAACAGAGAATCCTGAGTTCCCCCTTGAATGTCATATTTGATATGCCTTTGTTATGTCAAAGGAGAGATTTAAGTTAGCAGTTGAGCTCAGAGGTCTTGCTTAGGACTATACATGTTTTGTAATTGAAACCATGGATTTGGATGAAATCACTCAGACACAATAGAGAATTAGAATAAAAGCAGGCCTAAGGCCAAACCTTGAAAAACTCCTACACTTAATGACGTGGGGAAGAAACTGAGCCTGCCAAAGACACTAAGAAAGAGTGACTGGGGTTGTAGTAGAAGATGGAGAGAGTTATGCCATGAATGGCAAAAGGACAGGTTTCAAAAGAGTGCCAGGTGGTTAGCTGGCTGAATTCAAGTCAATCAAGATCGGGGATTACAGAGTTCATTGCATTTAACTGGTGATGAAGGAGAGATGATAACTCGTGAGTCTGGGAACGATGTTATGGGTAATAGAAGGTGGAAGACAGAATGGAGCAGATTGCTGAGATTATAAAGAGAAAACACTTCTGTAAAAATTTGAATGTGAAATTAGAGAGAAAGCAGATCTGTATAAGAATTTCAAGACTGGTGTCTGGTTTACCTCTTTAAAAAAAAAGAATTGTTGCATTATAATTACTCACACTAGTGGAATTCTTTGCTATGTATTTGCACATCACATAATATAACAATGAAATCTGTTCATTTCTATTCCCCAGTACTTTCCCTTTCCCTCCCTGGTTTACTTCTTTTTAAAGGGAGATGTCTGGGTTATTTTACAAAGGAGGAGAATTGATTTTACTGGGAAAAGTTGAAGACACATGAAAAAGATAGTAGAAAAGAGATGGAATCAAGGTGTAGTGGAAATTAATGAATCATCTATCAATCTAGCTGACCCATCCATCTTGTAAACTTTTACATGCCCACATTTAAAATTTTATTTTATTTTGATGTTTAACAACTATAAAAAGTCTCAAAAATTTAAATCTCAAAGATTATACTTGAAACACAATTTTCGAAAAAAGTGCTTCAGAGTTGTGGGTCCCAGTTTATTTGGGTGTGTGCCTGACAGAAATTTTCTTGATTATCGCATTTAAAATATAGTACTTCAAAAATATGATCTATTATTCTAAATTATATTTATTATCTCTAGATTTGAAAAATAATAACTGTGAACTGTAAACTTATTTTAGAAAAATAAAAGAAGCAAAATAGGGGCTGGGTTGTGGCTCAGTGGTAAAGCACTCACCTAGCACATTCGAGGCCCTGGGTTCTATCCTCAGGACCAAATAAAAATAAATAAATAAAATAAAGGTATTGTGTCAAGTACAACTAAAAAAAGATTTCAAAAAAAGAAGCAAAATATTTACCTTTTTGAAATTTGGACACCATAAAACAAAAGTATTCATTTTATTAAGTGAGCCATATTAAATCCGTTTAATGTTGACTGTAAAAATAAAGTAAGATTTTTGTATATGCAACTCTATTATACTGTGCTCAAATATCACATCCAGGGACTGGGGCTGGGGCTCGGTGGTATAGAACTTGCCTGGAATGTGAGGCACTAGGTTCAATTCTCACCATTACTAATAAATAAATAAGATAAAGGTCTATCAACAAGTAAAATAAATTTTAAAAAAATCTAGTTCCTAAAGAACTACAAAAGGAAACAAATTACATTTAAAAATATAACATTTATTCCATTACGTGACTACAAAAGCATTTTTAATCAAATTTTACTATGATCCATATGTTTTCTGATAACATGTGTAATTATTTTTCAAAACAAACATAGCAACCCATTTTCAATAATGATATTTGTATATACATTTGAATAAGTAACAAGAATCCTTTCTTCTTTTCTTCCTATCTTAGTTAAATGGTAAGACACCAGATCATCTCACCTGAGTTCTCCTGGTCTTTTAGACCCCTGGATCTCAAGGGCCACTAAAAGTACTTGAGTATTATAACCACCTACTTTCTGTTTTCTGTTCCCCTTCTGTCTCTGACCAGGATATGAGGGGATAGAAGGTGTACACTCAAGGATGACAGAACTCCTACAAGAGATTATGGATTATTAAGACCTTGCTGGTTAAGATTTGGAATCTGTATATGGGATTTCACCTGCTTTGAGAACTTAATGATGACTGTTCAGGAATCTTGCCAACTTTGATTTCCCCAGACAATTCTTCCAGAAGTACTTAGAAATCTTAGTGTAATTCCTACAGATGTGCAGTGCTTTTTTTTTTTTTTTTTTTTTTTTTGCTAATAGAAGGAAGGTTAACTGTGTAACTGTTGAAGAAAACTCAAGTAAGATGGACAGTGAGCATCCACTTGGGGTCCGTTGGTCTGGCATCATGGAGGCAATTTATAATATTTGGGGAGCAGTTTCTATTTGTAGAGAGAAGCAAAGACTGATGAGGAGATGAAGAAGAACATAAACTGTGGCCCTGAAGGGTAGGAAAGAGACAGGAACATAGCTAGGCTATGCTTAGAATAAAGGATATTCATTCTTTCTCTCTCTCTCTCTCTCTCTCTCTTTCTTTCTTTCTTTCTTTCTTGGTATTAAAAGGGACTTGAACAGTTTAAATGAGAGGTAAAGTTAAGAGTCAAGAACTACAGAAAGAACAGGTGAGACAGCTCAGCATGAACAAGGTGTATTTTTAATGATGAAATTTTCTCCTTTACCACAAAAAAAGTGAAGAATATACACATATAAGTAGGTTGGTATATCCTGTGGGAAAACATCAGCTATCACTAGTCTAATTGTTTCTTTTTATTCTGTGTGATAAGATGAGAGCTCCCTTGTGAACAGCAAGATAGAAGACAGGGGAAGGGATAAGAGGTTTGGGGTAAAAGATAAGATTTGAAATAATGGTTGTAAAAGTTGAAGAGTAACAGAATAGAGACTTGCTTAAGAGATCAGGGTCAAATACAGTCAATCCTCTAATAATTCTCTTTATAACCAGTATATTAGGCTTATTCTGCAAAGTACAGCAAAATCTGATATTTATCCAACTTTTAAAAAAGTTAAAAAAACATTAAGCTGTGTTCTATTTGAGTCAAAAAAAAGGGGGGGTTCTGGATACCAGCATATTACTAACACATGATTTACTTATTTTTTTTTTAAAAAACTTGTATTATCTTAAAATCAATTTTTTATTGATTTTTTTCTTTAAGTAAAATGAGTTTGGGGATGTTTTATTCATTTATGTATCTATCTAACATAAAGCAATTATGGTACACATAACAGAATAGAATTTTCTGTTTAAAAAAAAAAAATATATATATATATATATATATATATATATTAGACTCAATTTTTCTGGTAATAACAACAAAAAATAATAAAGCTAACAACAAGCCCAATTTTAATATTTTATTTTTTTGCCTTTATTTTTTTGCCTTAACTTCAGTTTTTCTGGGTTCTTTCTTGTTTAATACAAGGCCTCACAGTAATATGGAAACTAGAGATTTTGTTAGGATTTGTTGAAATTATTTCTTTATTATTTTTTAATTTACTTAAAGTTTTGAAATTTGGTCATACTCTGTCTTCAGGTTATGCTGAGGGCATGGCTTTGGTGTAATGTTATTTCTTCTTTTTTCTATATTGTTTTTGGAGATAATATTGGAAAACATGGTTCTAGGTGGCCACCATCATACTCAGTTACCCCAAAATCTGGTCACTCATTTCAAACATAACTATGTTAGAAAAATTAAATTTTGTTGGGCAGCTTGTTACAATTTAATTTTATTACAACATATAAATTTGGTTCAACAATTTATGTAAGAAATATAAAAATTTTAAATGTCTTGTTACTCAACTTGAGTTAAACTTTATTTCCAGTTTATATTCCAAATAGGGTATAATGACACACACACACATACATTTACAAACAATAAGCCAGAAATCAGTGAAATAGTTAATTTAATCTGAATCCTTTATTCTATCTATGTGTATTATGGGTTGGGATTTTTTTACTCATGGTCAAGGACGCAAAGAGATGTTAAATGTGTGTGAGAGTTGGAGGTAAATCAGTTATCTATGTATCATGTGCTTCTGTTAGAAACAGAGTTCCTCATTGCATGGCCCCATTAATCTAGAAATTGGAGCAGTGAGATCTTTGTGACACTACCCTGTTGGCTCAGTAAACACAGTAAAGATTGTCAGCCCATATGTGATACTCTTTCTCATGAACCTATAGTTTCTACAGATAGTGCTAAGAAGTGCAGGTGGCTTAAAATTCTGAGATTTTATAAACCCACACCAGGCACATCATTGGTCAGGAACATTGTTGTCAGAGATGGCTCTGAGTAAATTAATGCATGAAAGAAATAAATACAAGGATATACCTCCTGATTTTGCATATCTGACATCCAAATACCTAGATTTTAAGCAGCATGTTCAGATAAATCTGAATGCAAGAGTAAGTGTTAATTTTAAAGACCCTGAAGCAGTCAGAGCTCTAACTTGTACTCTCCTAAAGGAAAATTTTGGACTTTCTATTGATATCCCATTGGAGAGATTACTTCCCACAGATCTATTGAGACTCAACTATATTCATTGGGTGGAATACCTGATTGATCATCAAGACTCTGAGAAAAGTACTCTCCAAAGAGGAATTGACATAGGTACAGGGGCATCCTGCATCTATCCCTTACCTTACTTGGAGCAACCTTAAATGGCTGGCATTTCCTTGCTACAGAAGTAGATGATATGTATTTCAACTATGCAAAGAAAAATGTGGAACAGAGTAACTTATCTGATATCATAAAAGTGGTAAAAGTGCCACAAGACACTCCTGATGGATAATCTTAAAGAAAAATCTGAGATAATCTATAACTTTCTTATGTGCAGCACCCCCGCTTTTTGCCAAACAATTGGAAGCCTAGGGAATAAACTCTCGAAACCTCAAAGACCTCCACCTAGTTCTGAAAATACAGGAGGTATCACAGAAATCATGGTGGAAGGATGAATTAGAATTTGTTAAATGATCATCTATCACAGTTTACAGCTTTAAAAAAGGCTAAGGTGGTAGAGCTGTATGCTGGGAAAGAAATGCAGCCTGGCTCCACTGAAGGAAGAACTTCACATCCAAGGGGTTCCCAAAGTTACCTTCACTGAGTTTTGTCAAGGTTTTGTCAATGAGGTGGGCCTTAGCTTGGAGTTTTTATGATGATATCACAGTACCATTCCCATCACGTAAGCGAAGAAAAGTAGAGAAGCCAAGAAAACCCATTACATTGTGGTGTTGGAGTCTGTGATGAAAGAATTATTCCTCAAAGAATCGTCCTTGGGCTCTGAGACAGTGGAGGGCATAGTGGTCTTAACAACATGGATAGAAAAAATTCTCACTGATTTAAAGGTCTAGCAAAAATGAGTTCCCTGTAGAAAACAGGGAGTTAGTCTTTCCCTGAAAGCCACAGAAAACTCCTGAATTCATTTAAGGCGAAAGAACAGAAAGCCAGTAAGACAACTGAGGGAAGTGCCTCGAGCTCCTGAGGATGTCATACAGGCCTTGGAGGAGAGAAAAGCTATCCCCAGAGAATTGGGCAGTAGCCAGAATTTGGCCCCAAGCCCCCAGGAGGGTACCCTGAGGGGTCTGCTCTGCAGAGGGTGAGTCTGCCACTGTTGGGGGCCACTGCCCAAGCAGATATCCCAGAACTCATGGAGGACGAAAGCAGTGAGGAAAGGGGAGGGGAGAAGGTTGTGGAGAGTTATAAAGTCTTTGGCAATGAAGCCCAGGATCCAGAGGCTTCTGAGAAGTTTAGCAACCCAGGGGCTGAAAAGTGGGGGGAAGCCCCTCCAAGGAGCAGCTGATTGTTACCTATTTAAGTGTTTGATAAACATTAAGAAGGAAATGGATGATGCCTTAGTTGAAATGCAGTGGGTTGGGGGACAGAACAGAGATTTGATGAACCAGCTTTGTACCTGTATACATAACCAGATTTTTAGGCTTTTTGCTAGTTAACTCCAAACTTCCTTTAGTTAGAAGAGTGTCTACAGAGACTGGGGGTGTGGCTCAGCTTAGCATGTTCTATCCCCAGTCCTCCTCTGACCCCCCCTAAAAAAAAAGAGAAAAAAAATCTATTAAACAGATTGTTTGGAGTAGCCTGTATGGTGGCACTGGCCCATTAGTAGTATTATGTGAAATTATCTTAAAAAGCAGAAATCAATTAATTCATTTGAAAGTTATAGGGAGTTATAGTACAGTGGTTCAGGAAGAAGAATTATGGTTATCAGCAAGAACAAAAACCTGTTTGTAAACTCAGGAGGGACTTAACGCTGACTCGAGCTGCTCATCTCAGCTTTGGACTGAATTTATGATGCCAAAGTATCTTTTGTGGTGTCTGGTCTGGGTCAGCACTTCCCGAACATCATGGTCTCACGTCCCCAGCATCTTCATAAGAGGAGACACTCTTGTCCTCTAATGGAGAACAGAAAGGCCCCAGTGCCCACTTCGAGAGTCACCTTTAAGACTAAGCCTCAGACACTGCGTACAAGATTAGTTAATGTGCTTCAGTGCCCAGACATGAGGTGACCTGATGGTAGGTGGTGGAAGAGTTTGGAGGAGAAACCTTAGTAAGATCAGGAAGAAGGGCCCCTCTGCAGTATGCCTGGGAAATGGAACATTGCTGACTCCTGGCTATTTTGATGTTGCTAATTTCTGAAGCAGAATTAAGTAAACAAAACTCCTAGATGTGACTGAGACAACAAAATACACTCATATTGTGACCTCCAACCTGTTGGAAGTAACATTTTGTAGCAATTTTGCTGCTGTTCGATTTTGGTTAAACATATGAAGCTGAATGTGTTTTATTTTTAATATAAGGCAGAATTAAACTGTTAGTACTGTTTGAATCCTGGGATTGGGGAAAATACTTTCATGGGTAAATAATGATCAAAATGTGAAAGAGAACAAGGCACTGTGTGCAGTCATAGCTTCAGAAATCTCACCTATTGGCAGGTAATTTGTTGCTGATCAAGTGCTGCTTCTTGTGTCTTCCCTTGTAATCCCTTCTGTGCATTTACCTGCTAGCACTGGAGCATTCTGGGTAAAATCTAACTGTGTCATCAGAACAGGTTTCTAATTGAAATGCCAGGGTTCAGCAGATACCTCTGGAAAGGATTCTTGGTTTTTGTTCTCTTTGTGTCTCAGTAAACCATCTCGGTGCTTGACTCTCACAATTTGATTTTGCACCACTACCCTAGTATTCTGTTTAGAGTAAAATCTTTGAGTCTACCAGAGCTCCTTGCCCACTCCAATGAAGATGGCTTAGTTAAGCCTCCCTGTTGAGAGGTGGCTGTTAGGGCAGAAAGCCAGTGACTGTGGCATATTTTGGTGGCGGCTAAATTAGACCCTCTGTAAAAGCATAAAGAAAAGAAAATATTTTGTCTCACTTTGGCAGTAGAACTGCGGAAAGAAGTTGTTTTAAACACAGGGCTCTTTGCATACTAGACAAGTGTTAATACCACTGAATTCTGTCCCGTGCCCTTTATTTTGTTTTGGGACAGGGTCTTGCCGCATTGCCCAGGCTGGCCTCAGACTTGTGATCCTCTTGCTTCAGCCTCTTGAGTAGCTGAGACTACAGGTGTGCACCACCTGGGAAAAGAGCATTTTAACCAGTAACCAGTGTTTGGAACCTAGTCTATGAATCTCCAGGGAATCCATAGGCCTCCTGGAATTATTTCTAAAAGTTCTGTTATGGCAAGACTTCAGTGAGATAAGAACTTGAGTATATGGGGGAGTGGGCTTTTCAACTTCTTTTTCTCTCCTTATTCTGCTGGAGTTTTCAATTTCCAGTCAGAAAATCTACCAGTGGACTCAAATGAAAAGGCTGAGACCTCAAATGTATAACTGATAAGTTTGTGTACGAGTTGCTGAGGCATAGGATAGGCCTCTTTTAAAGACTCCTCCTTGTATATTGCTGATTTGCCCACTAAAAAGTCTGTGCTAGTTTACATTTGCATGAGAGCCTGCTGTTATCACACTTGATAGCACTAAGAGGCAGGAGGAACTCACTCCTCATCTCCACCAGTTTCTGTAAGACTTTCAAGACTCTGCACTCCACACTGACAGCACTTCTTCAGGCTGGATTAGCCCAGACAGTCCAAGAAGAGGACCAGGCTACTACTACTCAACTTGCCATCTTGATGACCTTCAATAAGACACCTTCTCTTGGGAGGTCCTAAGCACCTGTAAGCCATAAAAAAAAAAAAAAAAAAAAAAAAAAAAAAAAAAAAAAAAACATTAGGAACAACTCTTTGGAGATAGCTGACCTTGGGATCATTCTCCAAACCTGCTAAGCTTTCTATTGAGACATTAAAAAGACTTCCCTTGCTGGGTATGGTGGAGCATGCTTATAATCCCAGAGGCTCAGGAGGCTAAGAAAGGAGGATCACAAGTTCAAGACCTATCTCAGAGGCTTTGCCAGACCCTGTCTCAAAATAAAAATGAAAAGAACTGGAGATATAGATATATCCAGGTAAAACACCCCTGGATTTAATCACTGTTGGCTAAATAAATAAATAAATAAATAAATAAATAAATAGATAGATAGATAATGAAAGCAAAATATACTTTAATTTTTAATACACTATGTTGATTTTTTTTCTCACAGCTACCTTGGAAATTGCTGAAGACTATCCATTATTTCAATCAATTTATAGAGTGATTGCCACAGATGAGGACTCTGCAAATGGTGATCAGCTGATGGTACGTGGCTTCCATTGTGTGAGATGCATGTATTGCTTCAGGAGACAAAGCAATGCACTGGAGATGTTTCTTGGGAGTAGTTGATACAATTTGATAATTAAAGAGCATATAATGAAGTTAGAAATCACTAAAATGCAATTTTAGTGTTAATTTTAGTGTTAATTTTTAGTGTTAATATTTGTATTAATGTTGGAAATGGTATTTTTAGTTTCTTGAAATCTATATGAAAATGATAAAGTAACTTATCCTGGAGGTATGGGCTAAGAGGAAAACATCCATGGTGAGGGAAAACTAGGGCTTTGCTTTTTGAAAGCCAATCAGAATGGTTTTACTTTTCTATGTCAATAACACATGTGAAATATAAATTAATATTTATATGTATAGACACATACATACATACATACATGTTTCAGTATCCTAATTACTAAGTATTTAATCCAAAGAAACTTGCTTTTCTCATAAATAATTTATGGTTGTAATGTCTCTTAAAGAGTTGGGAGAATAAAAAGAACTTATAATCCATAAAGTTCTATCTGGAGAGTTCAGTTGTGCACTGAACTGCAAAAGTCAGCACGCTGGCTCTGCAGCTGTTCTTTTTGAACACGTATTGAAGTAGTTTACTCCTTCTAATTTAGTAACTCACAGTATGAAGTAATGAAAGCACAATATACAAATGGCAGTGGGACTGTCAGCTGGCTGCCTGGGCTGTTATGGATTTACCACTATTTTAGTGATAAGATCCTGGGGAAATCACTTAATCTCTCCTGACCTTGGATTCCACAATTGTAAGAGATTTTTTTCTCTCTTTCCCTAACCTTCAGTAATGTATTTGCTGTCAGTCAAAGTATTCAAAATCCCTGTGGAATGCTCCAAAAAATTAATTTGTTGTAGACTAGCTGATATGAAATTGTTAAGAAACATGAGATCCTTTCCATTAGATGATATATTTTCAAAAGATTAAAAAAATAACTTGTAGTTCAATTGAAAATAGTTATTTCTAGTTCTGTCATTTGCAGGAACATGAGAAGTACCAGAAGGTGATTGTTTTAAAATTTAGTGTTTTGAAAAATAATTACATTGTTAAGGATAGAATGCAAATTAAATTGAAAAGAAATACACATAAGTAATTGAGCTTCTTCTTATTGAATTTTTATCTCATTTGTAGCTAAAATTTATTATGTTAAATTAAGGTAAAATTAAGGAAAGATTTATCTGCCTCTCCCTCACCTCAAAGGTGGTGTCAAATAAATTGAAAGTAAAATGAAGAACATAAACTATATCACAAAATGCATATTCAACTGTATGAATACTTGAAATTCATTTATACTCATAATTCTTGTTTTGTTTTGTAAAATTTAAAATGATGAGTTTAATTATGTGTTATTCAATCAAAGGTGCATTAATTTGAAAAATCAGAATTATGTATATTTTTAAAATTTTCTTAGAAAAATGTAGAGTGTTGTGCAGCTTTATTAAAAAGTAGCAGATGTTTCCGTTGTGCTTATAGGCTAAACAACTGAATTATTTTTTCAGTACTGTGAATTACAACTTATCAGTGATTCTGATACTAACTAGATCATGAAGAAAAATTGAAATTAATTATATTTGCTATATTATTGTATGCTAATAATCTTCTATTTCCTTGGTATATTTTATTGTTCTAGTACACCATTGAGGCACAGTTTTCTGGACCAAAGGAAGGAGCAAATTCTTTTGGAATGGATCCTGTAAGTGGTGTTGTTAGCTTGAAAGGTGGAGACCCCCTGGACTTTGAAGCTGGATATCATGTAATTAATATATTTATTTATTTTTCTATACAGAGTGAAAGGGATTTTTAGAAATAATTTTGAATTCTTCATGAAAAACTAAGTACATTTTTATTTGAAAGAAGGGTGGTGTTTTCTGAGATTCACTTGTATTTTTACAGCTAACTAAAAGTCTAGATCTGAACCTTACTGTTAGCAAAACATACTGATTGTGTCTTGACCTTTTAGATTAAAATTGAAATCCTTCTGCATATCAAAGGAAATGGAGGAAACTTAAAATGGTCAAGTTTTCATATTGAAACTGATTATTCATACCCTGCCTCACTTAGAATATTAGCCAAGGTAGGATCAAGTATAAGCCTTATGATGAACTTGAGACTAACACGGTGGGAAAGAATATTTCTGGTAGTTCTATGAGAAACATAATGTAAGGAAAGCATTTTTAGGATGATTTTTTTTGAGTGAAAAAGGATATGTAAGTAGGAACAGCTGATTGGAAAGAAACCAGCTAAATGGCTATTGAGATAGTCTCTCCACATTAAAATTAGGTGTGGAAATTGAGAAATAGAGGATGTTATTATCATCATCACCATTGTTATTATTATTGTAAAAACATTTCTGTTCTCAGAAATGCCTCCATATGTAATGATTCAATAAGGTGACAGAAGAAAAAGGGACAAAAGGCAAGATGCAAAACATTACAGTAAACATAGAGAATGTATTGCTGATTAGTTTTTTGGGGAGAAGGAAGTGATAATATTTAAAGATGATCTCAACATTTTTGTCTGAAAGACATAAATGGAAGAAAGCAGATGAATTGTATTTAAAGATAATTTGGTTTTGTTGAATGTTGGAGTATAACGGAGAGGCCAATGTGACATAGCTTTTAAATAATTTGAGTACTAGGAATACAATATGAGATTAGAACGAGGTGGAAAAGAAATGGAGGTTATGCCTAAGAGCTATGTATTTATGTATTTTTCAGATGTATACTTCTAACCCTCCCCTGCCTCACTTCCACTGCTGCCTTTACTTCAATCAATTTTCTATTTAGTCCTTCTTCAACTTTCTGCTATGTACCCTAATGAGATCTGAATTACCCATCCAAGAAACTGAAGTTTGGTACAATCACTGTAGGGTTTACCCAACAGAGTCTCAGACATTGTGGGCAGTTATTTAATGTTTGCTCAGGAAAGGCTCATAGTGGAACTCTTAATGCCTCAATGGTGTATTGTTTTTGTTTTCAAAGGGACAGCTGATGATCAGAATAAATATCTAAGAACTGAGATGTATGATAGGCTGACATGAAATATATTTGAGATCTGTTAAGCTTCTCAGCTCTTCAGAAGTTACAGCAAGTCCTGGAACCCAGAGTAGCTCCTTGTCCTGTGTAGGGTTTACCATCAAATGCATTAGATTTGGGGTTTATTATTGAATCTAAAACTTGTTCATAGTTTTGGTTTAGTTGCTCCTATATTTAGACATATAGTCAAACTATACAGACCTCTGAGTAAATTTAATGCCATATAAATTGAAGCTATTTTGAAATTTACTACTAACCTAAGTAAGAAAGCCCTTATATTTTATTTAACTACCTGGAAGAAAAATAAAAAGCTATATCTAATTGGAGAGAAAAAGGACAACCTAACAGGAGACACACTGTAAAAATACATGTGTATTTCCAATTACCAAATAGTATATTACAAAATTTCTAAAAACTCTTTTCCAGGTTTTCCAGCTTGCCCTGAGAGCAACAGATAAAACAGGTCTGTTCTGCCAAGGGACACTAATTATCAAGATTATAGACATAAATGATGAGAAGCCTCAATTTGAGTAAGCATATTTATTATTACTTTTACTAAATAACTAGAATTTAATGCTAGATAAAAGCAATACCAAGATTACCAAATTGTCATCCCTGAACACATTGTTTTTATCTCTTTAGAGACATAATACATTAAATAACAGTTAATGAAATAGAAAAGGAAATTATTGAAAGTGGTTCAGAATGTCAATATGAGGAGTCACATTATGCTGAGGTATAAAGGAAGAACCACATTGGATTTGGTGATGAAGTACGTAGGAATACGCACTCACTTTCCTTTACTTTGACACTACATTCCTAGGAATACTCACTCACTTTCCTTTACTTAGACACTACATTCCTTTGAAGACTTCCTTGAAAAATCTCTCCAATCCCCAGAATCAGTCTTCCCTTTTCTGTAAACTTTCAGCAAACTTAGCATCTCAACAATTACATAGCATAATAGGTATTTATAACTGTATTGCCTATTAGCAGTGAGATTTTTGAATGTTAGGAGACAAGGCTTAGTCATCTGTGCATAAACTAGTATAACATATGGTAGATTATCAATAAGTGTTTGATGCCTTGAATGAAGGCAGAATGAGAAAAAGATGTAAGTTTCAAAAATGTCCTAGAATGATCAGGTACTTTAAGTATGACTCAAAAAGGTGTGTAATAAAGCTCCCAAAATCAGGACTGAGTTGTGGTTCAGTGGTAGTGTGCTTGCCTAGCATGCATGAGGCACTGGGTTCCATATCAGCACCACATAAATTAAAGACAATAAAGTCTATCAACAACTAATATATATATATATATATATATAATTAATATATATATGAAATATATATATATATATATATGTATATATATATATATATATATATATTTAAAAAAAGAAAAAAAATTAGAAGTTTTTTAAAAAATAAAGTTCCCAAAATCATCTCCATGGTTGCTCTAATAAGTTGCAACTTTGGCTACCATTTCATCATACCAGATAATAAGATGAAAATGGCCATATTTATTACCTTATGTTCAATTGGCAACTATTCCATACGTTGGATATCTGGAATAACAGAACTATATAATTCCATTCTGCTTTTCATTTTTTATCTCTTTTATGTCATGGTATCTTTGATGCCTGGCAAGGGACCAGAGACTATATTATTGAAAATTAATACTTTTGCAGGAACTAAGTAATTTTGTGCCACAAATGAATTTTCTCGACATTTGGATAGCTCCGTGACACTTCAATTCTTGACAAGAGGAAGTAGTATTATCACAAATCTAAAACTTTCTTCAAAGTTTGTCACAACTTGCATTTATGTGTGTAAGAATTTGTAAATTTGTAATTCTCCAACTGTTTTTTTCAACTCTGTCTTTAACTTTCTTTAAGGCCATTTCCTCTGGATTCTATTAATGTGACTGAAATGAAGCCTGTAGGAGAAATTATAGCAAGAGTAAAAGCAACAGATCGAGATGAAGATAACAGCATCACTTATTCCTTTAAAACTCAGCAGGAAATGTTTGGTTTGGACCCTCGTGAGTTTTAGATACATTTCTTGGAGCCTACTTTGGTTAAACATTCACTATATATCTCTATACATTTTTAGAACTTGGCCTGATTCAACCACCCTTTCAAAATTAAATGTGGAGAAGCACACATACCAAAAACGTGGCATTTATAATTGCTATTTTCCTACTGGTTAAAATGGCATTCTTATGAAATAATGGGTGATATAAACTAATTTTTTATAAGTGGCCATCATTTTTTTTTAAAGAGAGAGAGAGAATTTTTCAATATTCATTTTTCAGTTTTCGGTGGACACAACATCTTTTTTTTATTTGTATGTGGTGCTGAGGATCGAACCCAGTGCCCCGCACATGCCAGGCGAGCGCGCTACCGCTTGAGCCACAGCCCCAGCCCAGTGGCCATCATTTTTCAGAGATAATTAGTACAAAGGCATCTGTGAAATCCTTGAAAACTATATGACACATAAGTCATAATGATTATCTCAATTTTATTTGTAGAGTTTGGGACTTTTCATGGATAATTTGATTAGCATTTTTGGTTATGGATAGATTTCTATGTGAAGAAGATTCCTTTTCTGAAATTTTCTTATAGGCTGTTGAGATAACTGATTTTATTAGTAAAACATTCACTACATATCTCTATATAGTGGGTTCAAGCAGACAATCAGAAGCACCAGGGGTACACTGAGGGAGCTTCTTTAATACTCTCTGAAAGGCTGTTCTAACATAATGCTAGAACTTGAAGTTCACAAGGCAAGAAATCAGGAAGAGAAGACAGCTATAAAGTGTGGTAAGTTAAGGGTAGACTAGAACATAGAAGCATCTGATAGACCCCACAAGTATGGACTGAGACCCACATTGGTTCTTATTGTCTCTGACCTGGGTGTTGTTGGTAGCTCATGAAAGCTGGGACATTTCATCACAGGGATGAGCACACATACCTGTTCAGCAAGTCAGAGAAACTGGAAGAACTACAGCAGGTCAGGTAGTTGCAGACTCAGCTAGCTAGTTTACACCAACAGTGATGAAGGGGACCAGCCAAAACATATGTAAGGAACAAAAGGACTGCTGCTATCCTCATCCTTCACATTGGCCAAGAAGCTCCCTTATGACCCACATGAACCAAAATACACACAATAATTAGAATTATGGAAAATAAAATTTGGCTTAGAAGAGTTGACATATTTCAGAATCATCATACTGATCAACCAACATTTGAGATCATTCATTTAAGTTCTTAGAGTTATTACCAATTTATGCATCTGTCTTTGAAATGCAAATGTCAGGCTGGGGTTGTGGCTCAGGTATAGAGTGCTCTCCTAGCATACGTGAGGCACTGGGTTCAATTCTCAGCACCGCATAAAATAAATAAATAAAATAAAGGTATCGTGTCTACCTACAACTAAAAAAAATATTTTTTAAAAGATGCAAATGTCATTGGGAGAAGAAACTAGCTAAGGACAATTTTGGCAAGACTAAAGCCTTTGAGAGTTAGGAAGACACTCAGGATTAAGCCAGATGATTCCAGAGCAAAAAGAAGGAATTCTGGGAAGGAAGTAGGTAGGTGGTGGCAGCAGGGATAGTCTCTTATGCTTTGCAAACTTTCTTTAGTTTGATCTTTAAACTCATTTTTTCATTTTTTATGCAATGAGATTAATTTGAAAGGCAAAAGCAATGAATGATTAGGATTTCGAAATGTTTTTACTAATTTTTAAGGTTCAAAAGCATTAGCAACAATTTATTATTGTAATTAAAATGAAATACAATGGTCTGTGTTTGCTTTTTTTTTTTACAAGTAGTTGTAAACAAATAAATGACAATTTACAAACTTGGAGGAAAATTTGATGAAACAATTTTTAAATATGATTATTTTAAAATATAAGCACACAGTAAGCAGAAGCAAACTATAAAATAAAGAAATATTTCCAATGAATGTATAATTGCTAACAATTGTTTTTCTCATTCACAGAAAAATATATCATTAAATAAATTTAAAAATTGTCAATATAAATAAACTAACATAAGCTTACTGATTTGGTAATTCTTTACTTTATTTCTTTAATTAGTTAAAGGTATAATCACTCTTCTTCAGCCTTTGAATCTTGACAACCCAAATAACTCCAAAACCTACCCTTTGGAAATTGAGGCCAGAGATAATGGAAATAATACCAACACTTACATGTTTACAGTTTTTGTGGAGAACATAGATGATCCTATTTCCTGTGACTCAAGTTTTTCAACAGGAGCAGGTATATTACAGGTTAATTTTATTTTAAAAAATATATGAAATGATACAACAGTAAAATTTAAAAATAAAACCTAGAATTGTAGTTCAAATTTACTTAGTTTTATTAAAAATAATTTAAATCCTGAATATAAGATATAACATGCTTCAGAAAAGAAAACACTATATTCAAATTGTTATTTTTTTTTCTTTGTGTGGTAGATAGAGGATAGGAGAAATGACAAAATTATTCTAAGTTTATCTGTCACATACAAATTAATGTGTGGCTTTAAAAGATGCCAAATACCAGAAAATATAAATAACAAAATATATTTTTCACCTACTATATTGTTCAAGACATAAATATAACAGGAAAAAAAGGTAATGTTATATAGACATTGAAAACTTAGCAATTTTAAGTTCGGATTTTTTAATAACCACACAGAATATTATGGTAGTAAATATTTGTTTTAAAAAATGATTACAATCTTTCTCCCAGAATTTGTTTCTTAGATTCATCGTTGCCAAAATATTAAAACATGGTCAAGATGTATTACAAAATTTGTAATAAGCATAACTTTGAAATAACCAAAATATCTAACTATAGGAAATTGACCAAAAGTTGTATATATTTTAATGAATTACTACCTAGTCTTTAAAAATTACCTTTTAAAAAATAATAGGCATGAGATGACAATGATACACACTTTAGTTTGCTTAATTTTGTGTACAATGATGTCATTGTACATTGTCCCCCCAATAATTATAAACATATGCTATTTTATTTAATCATTTCTTTTTGTTTGAGTACAGTAAATTAGTCTGAACATGCCTGACTTTTTTTGTTTGTTTGTTTGTTTGTTTCTGTGTGTTTGTTTTGGGTGCTGGGGATTGAACCCAGAGGCACTTTACATTTAGCTATATCCCAAGCTCTTTTCACTTTTTATTTTGAGATAGAGTCTTACTAAGTTGCCAAGATTGGCCTCCAACTTGCAATCATCCTGCTTCAGCCTACCAAGTCACACAGTTCCTGGCTCTACTGTTAATTTTTAATGTCTCTTATATTAAAAAAACTCTAGCTTTAATTATAAAATTTCAGTGTATTACGAATATAATAGTGTCATTACATCTGATAGCTTTACTCCCCCCAAAGAGAATTACTGGAATTGTATACCTTTATATATAAAATAATGAAATATGTTCTTATACTTTCTGCTACATAATTCAGAGCCTCATATACTGTTCATTAACCTCACCCTTATGTGTGTTGGTTTCTTTTTCATGAAGGCTTTCTAAAAATAAACTCTTTTAAACATTTGACTGTATTTAGACAATGCACATAACTGGAGCTCTGAAACAGATTGGCTTGATTTAATTTTAGTTGGGTCAACTGGATCTCAATAATTATATCTGTTCTGCTTATTCTCTCTTCTTTTCTGTTTTTTCCTAAACTTAGCCACTTCGTTATTTGTCATATTAAACTTAGCCACTTTGTTATTTGTCTCCTTTTACCTTTTCTGTTTGAGTGCTTGTCTTCCTCTCCCTATTTCTATTAGGAGAAACTGAAAGTTGAAGTCAAGAGAAACAAGGCAAACTTCATTAAAACACTCCCCCCTCCCCCCCCCACCAGTGCCTGTCTGTTGCAGCTGTGTAGCAACTTCTTACAGTGTTCCCTCTTTTCTGTCCACAGAAGCATCACCTTTTGAAAATTCAAAATTTCTAAAACACACACACACACACACACACACACACACACACACACACACATACTTCTTGCTTTGAGCAAAAACATACCTTCTGCTATGGATATTAATAAATATCTCTGAAATAGGAATTTATGTCAAAGGGATTGTTCTCAGGCTGAAAGAGAAGTCCCCTAGGTGAGCTCTGGCAATGAGCCAGCTTTCCGTTTGATGTTTGTGAAGATAGTATCTTTTGGATCACTTTGAAACAATAGGATGTTCTCTGTAATTTCCATTCAGTCTCCCCAAATTATAGTAAGCTTTAAAAAGATACACATGGATCCCATGAAGGTCATTTTGACCTGGTTTCTACCAGACTTGGCTGAACCAACACAAACTGCTCAAACACTATCAAGATCATGATGCCCTCTTTTCCATTATGTGGGCTGTGTCCTTGGATGGATGGATAGTGGGGGAAAATTACTTTCTATGAAACACAGGGTAACTAAGTGCCTCTCTGAAAAGGTGTTGATCTGATTTTTAAGTTGTTGGTTTGATGCACATGTTCACCTCACTGTGGTTTGTTATCTCTCTATAATTAACACAGAGCAAACCATTAAGTTAGAGAATCTGTTTATATATGTTCAATTTGAAACAAAAGTTCAAAAAAAGCTAGTTCCATTCACACAAAAATTATTCCTTAACATCCTTAGAAATAGTCAAATAATATGAGGCTTTTGCAGAACCACCTAATTTATATCCAAGACTGAGACTTTTTGAGAATCCTAGATGAAGAAACTACCAATGATTTAAATGTGCATGCATCTGTGTTATTTGATTTTGGGGTGAGAGAATCACAATGGTAACATTGGACGTAAAATAAGAAATGTTTGGGGAAATGAGAGTAGCAGTTGTGAGATATTTATGTATGGTATTTTATTTAGTCCTCAAAACTACTCTGAAGTTGGAAATGTACTTTATCTGCATTGTCCAGGTGAGAATACTGATGAAGCAGAAATTCAAGCTCATTTCTTCTGACTTTGCTACCTGGCTCCACATTGTGAACATTGTTGTGGAACAGAATAAAAAAACTTCAACCTTCTAACATATAAGAATCCCAGATGAAATATCTTAGAGACTATCGAGGTTGTGCAAGCACTGAGCAATTATATCCCATTCCACACACTAGCCCTAAATTTAAATTTAGAAATATGAATTGGAACTATGTTGATTTAAAAAATACAGATGTTCATGTGAATAAATATTTTTTAATTTTCTGAAAATGTATTAAGAAAACTGCTTGAAAGCCAGACATGGGAGCATAAACCTATAGTGTCAGCACTCAGGAGGTTGATGCAGGAGCATCAGTTGAGCCCAGGGGTTCAAGCTCAGCCTGAGCAACATAAAAAGACTCTGTCTAAAAAACAAAAAAACAAACAAACAAAAACCTGAAGTTGAAATTTTTACAGCATGAAGACTTATCACACCCATATGAGGCAAAGAATGTTTGAATTTAAAATTTTGTTCATGATTTTGGTGATTTTATAGGTGTTTCAGTGTCTGTTCCTGAAAATATTCCTGCATCTGCTTTTATATATATGATTCTTTCAAGGGACCCAGATATAGGACAAGAAGTTGAAGTAAGTTTTTAACTTTCAGTTATTAATTTTTTAAAAAATTTGATTTAAAAGTGTCTAATTTTTAATCAGCAAAAAGTTATTTCATCAGCTTTTTAACTATAATAGTCACCTAATGACAGATTTACACACTAATGAAATGTCCTTTCATTGTTTTTTTTTATTCATTTCAATCATGTCATTTCATTGTTATTTTCTTTTATTCACTCCAATCAGGCATATTTTCTTCTTATACATGTAATTTGAATAATGGACATTTTAGATCTCCCCCTTATTTCTGGTTTCAGCAATAATTCCTAAAGAATAGAAAATTCATAAGTAATAGATGACAACATGGTTACAGCTTAAGAGGAGGTAAAGAAAAAATTTAAGATAATTTATTCATAACTGCATTTTCTCAGAAATTTCTAATGGTGAAATATGACCTAAATGTAATTATATTTTTTAAGAAAACAACTGGATTCTTGATTATACATTATAAATCATATTAATACATTAGAACATTCTGCCTTAAATTTAGCAACTCTAATTCTCCATAGAAGAGACTTACATTGTTTCCTATTTGTTCATAATTGTTGCAAAAATACTGGCTTATAAACATGACTTGAGAATTCAGTTGAAACTAAAGTTTAGAGGAGCAGATCGCTGGAGAATTAAGCATATATACAAATTTTAATGAGGCATTGATTAGCATACTCGATTACATGTTTTGTTCATGTGAATTTAGATGGAGGATAGAAGACAACACATTAAAAAAATGAAATTCCTTGTTTACAGGTTCAGATCCTCCATTGTGTGAGTGTGTGTTTCAGGAGGGAAAAAGACAGAAGATGGGGGTCTTATGCATTTGAAATATGTGGGTTTTTGTGGGGGTTTAGGCTATGTGTAGAATTGGTGTTTCCATAAATATAAATTATAATTATGTGTTTACATGTATATTCCATAAGTAAAATTTATAACATTTGGATTTTATTGCAAAAGTCATTATAAAAGAGAAACAAAGACTTGGAAGATGATAATTTTTAACAATTCAAAACCATAAAAGTAAGGGGAGAAATAAAAAAAAAATTCCACAAGAATATTTAGTGGAGTTTATTCTAAAATAAGCCAACTTTAGTTGTTCACTTACAGACAATAAAATGTAAGCCATTATACCCGTCAAAATGGCCATTGTGACTTTTTAGAAATGGCATTGGATATCACATCTCCAAGTTTTATTCTTTTTCTTTAAGCCAGAATCTGGATGTAAATTTTTTGTAATTTCGTTTCTCTATGAAATTCTTTGCAAAATCTTTAATATTCATCTTGAACCTGGGCCCAGTTATAGGCATGGGTGACATCAATGTACAGGAACATGCTTATGCCCATAAAATCTTTGTCTCCAAAGCAATATTTTATTTTTTTCCATACAGAAAATCAATACAGAGATGACATCAAATGGTTTCTTCCAAGTATTTCAGTGCATGTACCTCCTTTAGATACACTTCCTGAGTATACAAGAGGGAGTGACTTTTTTTTTTTAAATTGGAAAAAGCTGCATATGTGAAACTAGAAAGTAATTATGAAAACAGTGACAGATATTTACAAAAATGCTCTAGTACTTAAGCACATGAACCAATGGAAAAAGTACAGTTAAAATGCAAAAAGAATGTTCAAATTGTTTTTGAAGTCTGGAACTGAGAGTAGGTTCAGATTTAATTTATGGGCACTGTTTTTACAAACCTAATTTTTATATAGGTCTGGCCAAATATCTGCATCAAAACTGTCAGCTCAAAATTCACGCTTTTTCAATAATGTATTTACCATGTTTGTGTTTTTTCTTTAAGTTTCTAATATTAAATTCTTCAACTAATGCCACTGCCTACTTTGCTTTGGATTCACGTAATGGTGTCATTTCTAAAACCATTGAACCTCTTTTGGACTATGAAACAAATCCTAAGGTGAGACTAAATATAAAATAGAGAATTAAAATAACAAATGCCTTTAAATACTTTTTCAATGAAAAATAATTATTGAAACATCTAAATTGAAATAAAAATATACCAAATTTTATGTAATTGTCTTTTCATATTCACATAGATCATGGAGAAATTCTCATTAAGAAAACTGATGAAAAACTTAATTGATTCATCTTACTTTTTTCTTAGACCTTTTAAAAATATCTCAATTGTTGTATGTGCTTCTATGGGTGTGTGTAAAAGTTGGAAGAGGGATCCTCTCTATATTCAAAAGCCTAGAACTGAGACAATGTTCTGTGTAATCTAATGAGATCATACTTCTTAGTTTTGAATTATCTGGAGAACTGCATCTGTCTGACTTTACTTGATTGTAGAGATCTAACCTCTTTTTTCCCTCATTACCCTGGTCAAATTTCAAATTAAAAAAGATTGGGAAAGAGAAAAGTATAAGGAGATGGAGAAACATAATAAATCACTTCTCCCTACCAACTTGTTCTGAGAAATGGAATCATTTAAATTTCAAATGTTTTCCAGTTTCTTAAATAATTTTCAATGATGCTTCCAGTAAAACTATCAAGTTCCCCCGCCCCTTTATTCTCTAATCTTACCTAGATACTGACTTCCTAAACTGCAAAAATTTTGGCCAGAACTTTTCTCATCAGGTAGGAATAAAAGAAAAACAAAACAAACAAACAAATCCAGTCATTTCTCTAAGACCAAGACATCTGGTTAGCTATTTATAAAATTACTTTTCATTCTGGTATTATAGGCTCTTGTGTCATATAGTCAACTTTGCTGTTTTTCACTCACTCCTAAAGACACAAATTGCCTTTATTATTTTTGTTCTTTTATTGACATTCTGATTTTAATTACATTGAATTTATAAAGTATAATGGCATCTCATCATCTTTAAAGCATCATTGAGAATTATTTAAAATTTGTTTAAATTTTCAATAAGACTTTATATTTATCCAGATTTTTCATACTATTTGTATAGCATTCTTAGCCACCCTTCATTTTATTGTTAAATATCCGTTTTCTAATTGTTCTTTATAGTTGTATAGAAAACTATTGGTTTTGGTTTCCTGATCTCAAAGACAGCAAATCTCAAAATCCTTTTATTGATTCTAATACTGTCTTGGTGATTTTTCATTTTTTTATGTGTCAACATTCATAAAGGGCTTGTTGAAAATAAAAGTTACTACTTTCTCTATAATCCTTACAATTTTAATTTGTTTGTTTTAAGCCTTCTTGTTCTGATAAGAATTTCCAGGGGGAAAAAAAAGTTCACTAGAAATGGTATAAGAAAGAATCCTTATCTTGTCATGATTTTCAAAAACGTTATTTAAATGTTTCAAATTGGAATGCTATTTGTTGTAGGATATAGTTAACCTTTTTAAATAATGAAATTTTCTTTTATTAAGAGGTTTTTTAAAAAAAATCAGGAGTTTGATTTTGACTTATATACCTTTTTTTCTCCATTTGTTCTAATGATTACATTTTCCTTTTTTCTTTCATCTATTAAAGTTCTAAGCTACTTAAACATATTTTCTACTATTATACCATCCTGTGTTTTAGCATATAATCAACCCCATTTGAGATCGTTTTCAATATTGACTGCTAATTCACTTAATTAATATTTTAGTTTCATTTGATACTTGAATTCTGGCTAGCCCCCCTACCCCCATTCCCCACAGCTATTTGGACAGTGTTGAGGAGCTTTTCTTCCAAAGGGTATTTACCATTTGACTCTGTAAGACATGCCTCTGGCATAACTGGCCTTTGGGAAATCCATGTTATTTTCATGCCTTGGCAATTCTCAGAAGAGATGGTTAATGTGGTCACTATTCACCTGCAATACCCCACCCCTATCCCCACTTTTTCTTTCCCCTTACAATATCATTTCAGCAGTATTTTTGAAGGATTACAGAAAACTATTTTATTCTGTACTTCAATCTGATTTAAAAGCAAAACTGCGCACTTGATCAACTTTCACCTTTTCCTTTGATTTACATGTCAATCTTCCCGATTAGACATGCTTTCCTACACACTTAAGGTTATTTCTAATCTTAATAAGATAATTCTTATCTCTAGTATATTACACTTGCATCAAACAGTCAGTACTTGAGAAATAATTTTTGAATGAAAACATTTAACTTTAGCTACCAATTTCCAATGTTTTGTTAAGATTCAAAACATAAAGAGGCAACAGATTCATTTGTTCAAAAATACTATTTTTGTTTTCCAAGTACTGTGTTGCAACTCTTACCTTTACTTCTAAGTACCACACATTTAGTTTTCTCCTACTTTTTTCCTAATTGTGTATTTTATCTCTATTTTATACATTTTTCTACCTTATTTCTAAACAAATAGTTTATAGTGGCTTTTTTCTGAATAATAATTTGCTTAAAGGTAATATATTGTTGTTCATGCAAATTTTAGAATATTCATATCTGTGATCTTCAATTTCTTCTCACTTATTTAAAATATTCCTGAAGTAGAAAGCTCAAAAGTTACAATTTTGTGGATTAAATGTATTTTAAAGTACTTTTTGCATATACATATAACTTATTATAAAATTAAATTTAAAAATAAAACAAAAAATTACAATCATTCTTTGACTTCATCAAAATTAGGTATTACCTCTTTAGACTACACTTCTTTGTTGTTTATGGCATTGGAATGTTACCTCTTTAAATAAAACTTCTATTCTGAAGTTTCTAAAATATTTGAGGCTTTTCAGTCTGTATTTTCTAAAAGTTAGTTGTTGAGCTTCAGAGATTTTTCCCTAAACAATAAAGTTACTTTTATTTTGATATTTTATTTATTTTAAAAATTTATTTATTTACTCTAATTTGTTATAGTATTTTGATATTTTAACAAATTTAAATTTGACATATTTCCTTATTGTGGTATGCTGAAAACTATCAAAAATTTAACCTCAGTTTCATAACAACTGGGAAGTTAGCATTAATTGCAGAATCTGCATGAGAATACAAAGGATGTTCTTTTCTAGAAATGATTTTAAAGTGTTTTTGGGATGCTACATTTTTATGCTAAGAGCTTTTTAAAAGTGTTTTTTTTTCTGTTTTATTTTTAAAGAACTTTTTATGAAGGGGAATATGCATATTTTAAGTACTCAAGGAAAAAAATAAAGATGTACTCTCTTCTCTTGTTTATTTTAGCATTTCCAGTTTGTAATTGCTGTTAGGAATAAGGAGAACCTCCATGTGGAGTCATGTGTTGGCACCATCACTATAAACATCCAGAATGTTAATGATGAGAGTCCTGTTCTTACGTAAGCAAGGAGTAATCTAAATATTTAAGTGCTATGATTAAATCACTGAATCTTTTTTAATAGCAGTTAAAATATCAATGTTTTACTATTTCTATTATAATTTTCTTAAAATTATTAGAAATCAAAATTTTATGAACTCTTTTGTTATTGCTTTTTTAAATAAGGATTAAAAATCAACTCCATTTCTACTTTGCTTTCAACACTACAAAGAGAAATAATACTTTGGTGGAAAAGATTTTAACATTTGCTATTTTCTTGCTGATTATCTGTAATATGTAAAATATTACAGAAAACTCAGAGATATATTCATATTGTGAATCAATGTGGCAGTTCAAGAGAATTTGGGCAATAAGTTCTTGCTGATATTGAAATATTTCCAAACATATGAAATGAAAATGTGATTGCCAGAGTGTTTGTAGAATTTTATCATCTGGAAAACAGTATAATTTACTAGTCATTGGAAGGACTGGAGAAAGAGTTTAGGTAAAAAAAAATTAAAAAAAAGAAAAGAAGAAAAAATATTATAAGATCATTTATGATATGTAAGCATTCCCTACATACATAATAATCTACAAATTATTTAAGGCCAGTGGCTTTAAAATGTTACAAAATATGTATCAAAAGAAATTTAAAATATTTGTTATATGACATAGATGAAAAGAGACATTTGTTTATACTGAATGATAAAAAAAAATCTCTTGTCCCACAGATACATACCAGATGCACCTATAAATATTTATGAAAATCTGCCTATTGGAACAATGCTGGTCAAGTTGACAGCAACTGATAGAGACATAGGAGACTCAGTACACTATGAATTTATAGGTACACAAAAAGAATTTTCTATAAATGAAGGTAAAAAAAGTTTTGTGGCTAATCATTTCAGAAAGTATAATATAATGTATTTTTCACTAGCTAAAAATAAGCCTGATTATCATTCTATTAGGATGAAAACATCTTCAAAATATTTAGCAGTGTATTTACATATTTCTATGAAGTAACAAGTAATCATTTCTTCCTTCTCAGAAGTATGGAAACTCTCAGACAATTCAGATCCATAACAGTATTCCCTAGGATTTTATTGTATAGTTTTCCTCTGAGAAGTAAACTTTCCCATGGAAACCAGAATACTAGTTAACATAAATTGAATATTTATTTTTATATCATACATTCTTCTAGGACTTTGCATGCATAATAACCCCATTGGGGTTTTACTGTCCTAACCCCCATCTATCATATAACTCCTGGAGAGGAGTTTTAATTTAGCCAAACTCATATGATTAATTTCTTTAGAAGACCTGTAGTGAGTTTAATCTGCTTGATTGTGACACTTGTAATTCTGAGTCCATCTCACATGACTGGAAGTTAGAAGTTCATGCCTCTAACAATTTAGGTATAAAGCAAGGAGGAGGAAGAAAGAAAAATTTCTCATCTTTTAAAGAGGGTATACCCATAATTGGATTGAATATAAATGGTCTACCATATCAATAGAAAGACCACCATGTAGGGGATCAGAATCTGAGGTTAGGGAAGATGACCCATGGAAGGGTGGCTAGGTATGGCAAGTCACAGTTTAAGTGGAGAGGAAGAAGGGTCCTTGAACTGGGTATGAGGGAGATGGCAGCAGAGAAAGGACAGTAGTTTACATACAGGGGGATTGCTAACTACATTAAGGAAAGGCTGACACTCCTATAGGAGAGATGAATTATTAAGATATAAAATGAAAACCATGTGGGTGGGGATGAATTAAAATTTGAAGGTATCAGAGTGAATATATGCATTTCAATATACATATTTGTATATATGTGTCTATACATAATATACACAAATACACAAAAAATATTGACATAACTACATGTGTATATACACATACATACATTCTGTACCTGTGTCTACAATAAGATTGAAAGAGTTTAAGAACCCCAATGTCACAATAGCAAAAGTATACTTTGTGTGCAGATACTGACCTCTAGGTCCCATTTCCCTACAAGAGCTCCTTAGAGGAATGGTTCCTTTTGAGACTAGAGCAGTTAAAATATAGGACGAACAAACATGCAAGAACCTACTCAAACAATAACAAGGAATGTCAATAAGGAGAAGAAATTAGACAAAATTGGTTATATTTTGGAAATGCTAGGACCATTGGAATATCACAATAAATAATAATGCATAGAATCAACCAAGGTGTCCACCAATGGGTGAAAGGATGAGGTACGTGCAGTATATTTTCACAATGGAATACTATTCCATTCTAAAAGAGTTTGCAATCTTGTCATTTGCAACATCATAGACAAAACTAGATATCATTTTGTTAAGTGAAATAAGCAAGAGACAAAAAGATAGATAATGCATGTTCTCAGGTCATAAGAGACTTGGAAAGACACAGGATGGGAGATGAAAAGGAGATTAAGAGGTACCAAAAGGTAGGTAGTAGGAAGAATTAGTTCTGGCTCTCTACAGCACAGTAGAATAATCACTGGTCACAACAGTGTGATTTATGTCCAAATAATGAGAACATAGGTGTATTAAAGTTCCCCAAACATAAAAAATGATTAAGATTTTAGTAGATAAAAATATTTATTACTCTGATTTGGTTGTTAAACATTGTATGCATATATCAAATTATCATAATGTACTCATAAAGATCTATGAATATTATGTATCAATAAAAATAAATAGGGCTGGGGTTGTAGCTCGGTGGAAGAGTGCTTGCCTAGCATGTGTGATGCACTGGGTTTGATTCTCAGTACCACATACAAATATATAAAATAAAGGCCCATCAACAACTAAAAAAACATATTTAATAAATAAATAAACATAAGTAAGTTTATTGTATATTAAAACCCATAAATAAAATGGGACACCATAGTCCACAGAGATATAAATATGCAAATAAACATGACAGTTTGATGAGGTAGAGGATGCTTATGTAGTTTCAAATACTTCTCCACACAATATATTTTGCACAAGGCAAAACAGTAACTTTGGAATGGAGTAAACTGGCAGATGCCTGCTTAGTCAAGTAATTAAGATGGACATGATTAGTAATGAAACAAACTGACAGAATAAAGTATAACTTCTGTGGTATTTAATCAAAAGCTTTAAAACCTTTATCAATTGAGAAAACTTTGGGCTCATCTAATCTGAGGGAAATTCTCCAAAACTGCTATTTTAAAAAATCTTTCAAAGGGTTAAGGTGGTAAAACTGAAGGGAAGACTTTAACAACTTTTTTTCAGTTGAAAAAGTTGAAACTGACTAACAACACATGACAATGTGTAACATTCTGAACTGGATCTTCTTTTTATTAAAAAATGGAGACAATCAGTGAAATTTGAATGAGACTCTCAGAATTAAATGTATTGATATTAACTTCCTGCCTTTGATGCTTGTATCATGTATATTTGGGGAAATATACATCAAATTTTTCAGAAGAGGGGCTGGGATGTGGTTCAAGCGGTAATGCGCTCGCTTGGCATGCACGGGGTGCTGGGTTCGATCCTCAGCACCACATAAAATAAAATGAAGATGTTGTGTCCACCGAAAACTGAAAAATAAATATTAAAAAATTCTCTCTTTCTCCTCTCTCCTCTCTCTCTCTCTCTCAAAAAAAAAATCAGAAGATGAGGCATTATGTTAGCAACTTACTCTCAGATTATTCAGGAACAAAACCCTTCTACACAGGTTTATTTTTATTTAAAAATCTAATATTATATTTAAAATAAAAATGAAAAATATTATAGCTGTTGATGATAGGCAGAGAAAAGCCAATGCTTTAAATCATATTCTACAAATTCCTGAGGAAGCAAACAAAAGCAACAGACCCAAGAAATAAAAGTGTCATTCAAGAATACATTCCTAGACTATACCAAAATTTCATCTCACTCCAATCAGAATGGCAGTCATCAAGAATAGAAATAATAATAAATGCTAGAGAGGAGGCGGGAAAAAGGCACACTTTCGCACTGTTGGTAGGACTGTAAATTAGCACAACCACTATGGAAATCAATACAGAAGTTCTTTAAAACTCAGCCTGGAACAACCAAAAGACCCAGTTATAACAATTTTTGGTCTAAAGGATTTAAATCATCACACTATAATAATACATGTATACCATATTTATATTAGCACACTTTGCAATAGCCAAATTATGAAGCCAACCTGGTGTCCGTCAATGGATAAATGGATAAAGTAGGTTTTCATGGCTATGAATTTTGAAATTGTTCTTCTATCAGTGTATCAGTTTTTTAATTTTAAATTAACTATGGAAAGCACCTAGGTTTTCATTTTCTTATATGAAGATTAATTATAATGATAAGATATAACAAATTAAAACATTTGATATTAATAGTACAAAAATCTATTATTTTTTTGAAAAAAATGACTCTTTAAGGAAGAACTTTATGTGTCTTTCTTTCAATTTTTGTTTCATAACTGTCATAAAACTTTTAACCAGATTAAAAGCCTGTGCCTGAGAGCCAAGAATAACATTCCGAAAACCTTTATCAAAGAAATATTAAAAAATTCTATGTAATAATCATTCATTTACTTTGCATACATGAGGGAATAATATATTTAATTAAACTTAATTTCCCATATCCATGATATTTACTATTTTGAGTAGCAAACCTAATAAACTTTTCTCCCATTCTCCTTTTAAAAAATAATAAAAAATAAAATTCTACATGAACCAAAAATTTTAAAAAAAGAAAATGTGACATATTTGCAATAATGGAGTTTTATTCAGCCATAAAATAATGGAAATTATGTAATTTGCAGGAAAGTACATAAAACTTGAGAACATTATGTTAAGGGAAATAAGCCAACTCAGAAGGTCAAGAGTCCTATGTTTTCTCTCTATGGAAGCTAGAGAGGATAAAGAAAAAAAAAAAGCAAGAAAAAAGGGAGATCAGTATAATAGGGGAGGGGCCTGGGCGAGGAAGAAGGTAAGGGAAAGGGGAAATACTGGGGAATGACTCTGACCAAATATTGTTATCTTTTGTGAATATATGAATATGTAGCAACAAATCTCACTATTATGTGTAATTATACTGCAACTTTAAGAAAACATGGAAAAAGAATATATTTCGTATAATAAGAGATTTGAAGCTGCATATTACGAGAAATGTGAGGTTCTTGGAAAAATCAACCCAGAATGACTAAATTTGAAACACATTCCAGTATATTATTAGATGTTAACTTAGATGTTAAGAAAAGTGTTTGAGTCTTTAGGCAAAAAGCCTAAGTCACTCATAAGAGAATGATAATCATACTGTAAACAAACCTTTTTACAACATTTTTTCTATCAATTAATGAAGTAACATACTTAGGAAACATGAAAACACAAAATGAGAGTTGAAAATTTATATCCAGCAAAATGACTTCACAGATAAAGATAGCAGATAAAATTTTCAGAAGGTGAAATCAATAAAGAAATATTATGCCTATAGTTTTTCTTCAAGAATTCATTAGGGAAAGTACTCTAGACATCCAAAATGCTTGGAGAGCTATCAATGTGAGAAATGACATCAAGCATCAAGTATGCGTTTACATTTAGAATAAAAAAACACTGTTTATAAAGGAGACAGTGTATTGTACATGTTACATGCTCTGAAAATGTAGATACAATAAAAAATGATTTAAAAAACAGTTCCTAATTAAATTAATATCAATTTTTCTTTTTGTTCTTTTTCTCAGTGTACTATCCACAGTTTCACACACATCCACTTAGCCACATCCAAGCCACCCCAATCTTCTCTCTCGATTTCTGTGCTCATTTTTCCACACTCAGCCTAGGCTTCACAGTGTACTCCTCACAACCCTTCTGCAAAATACCATCTGATCTACACAGCTCAGGAGGCTTCTCTCTTCCCCTGTCACTTATCCAACTTCTATTCTTCACAAATCCAAAGTTGTATGTAACTCACTTGGGAGCTACAACAGGTCAACAACTGACCTTTATTTTGTTCCTAGAACTATTTTATCCATGCCATTATTTTAAATCATAAATTATTCATCTTGTGAATGCTGAATACCTTTTCATTTGCTTGCCTTTTAGATTCAGGAGAGGTCACAATTGCCTATCCTTTGGATTATGAGGATGTAGCCACCCCAAAGTCTTGGGTATTATATATTAGAGCTTATGACAACAAACGGATGCATTCAACAACTGGGTCACTCACAGTGATACTACAAGATGTGAATGACAATCCACCTCAGTGCTCACAGGATATTTACACGTAAGTTACAGGAGCAATTATGTGAGATTCAAATTTTGTCAAAGATGAAAGAGAGAAATAAAGAGTAACCATCATGCCATCCCTGGTGGAAGCAGAAGCCCTTCATTCGTTCCTCACCTTATTTTCAGATAATATGCAGCTTCTCTTTATTTTTCCTTATTGAAACAAGTGGATCTGCTTTTATTTGCTCTCAAAAAAATGTATAAAAACAAGTGCTCTTGGGCTGGGGATGTGGCTCAAGCCGTAGCGTGCTCGCCTGGCATGCGTGCGGCCCGGGTTCGATCCTCAGCACCACATACCAACAAAGATGTTGTGTCCGCCGAGAACTAAAAAATAAATATTAAAAATTCTCTTCTCTCTCTCTCTCCTCTCTCACTCTCTCTTTAAAAAAAAAAAAAGAAAAGAAAAACAAGTGCTCTAAAATCTGAAATTCTTTGAGTGCTCATATGTTATCAGATTTTGGAGCATTTCAGATTTTGGATTACAAATTTTTAACTCATATGTAGAAAACCTGAGGAAACCATAAAAATGTGTGCTTCCAGCATCAAAAGGTCACCAGGATGGGATTAATGTCAACTACATGCAATAAAATTTAGATAGTCCTGTAAGTGTTGAAAGGGAAGCTCCTGCTTCGCCAGAATTTTCACTTTAAAAGCAGAAATGATATTTTATATGTTATGAAAGGTTTTGGGTAGTTTGCCCTCGAATTACTTATCTCCCATTTTAAACAATATTTTGTGGAAAAAATGCAGATATGTACTTGATCATCTTATAGTAATAAAACAATAAAAAAATCCAAATATGAAAAAAGTGTCTTTGCTCTGTTGTACTTCAAGATTCAAAACCTTTACCATCTCATAGAAGTCAGTAGTCAAATGGTGGCTATTAGAGGCTGGCACAGCAGTGGGGAGGACAGAAAGGAAAGGCTGATCGACAGGTACTAAGTTTCAGTTAAATTAATAAGTACTGGTGTGCTATTGCATAACAGGGTGACTATAGATAATGGTAACATGCGGTGAATTTCAAAAGCTGAAAGAAAGGATTTCAAAAGCTTTCACCATAAAAATGATAAATGTTTGAAGTGACAGATATGTTTAAACATTGCACAGGGTATGCGTATATTAAAACATCACACAGTACTCATGAATATGTATCATTTTCATGTTTTTATGTACCAGGTAAAAAATAAATTTAAGGTTCAAAAAGAATCAAGTTTTACTTTGTAAACTTTTTGTCCCTGTTGTTTTGCTAAAAAAAAAAAAAAAAGGTGAAATAACAAACAATATTTCTGCACACTCTGTAGTAGTAGTTCCCTTTCACTTTTTTTTTTTTTTTTTTTTTTTTTTTTGGCAGGGGGTGCTGATACCAGGGATTGAACTCTGGGGTACTTGACCACAGAGCCACATCCCCAGCCCTATTTTGTATTTTTATTTAGAGATGGGGTCTCACTGAGTTGCTTAGCATCTCACTTTTGCTGAGGCTGGCTTTGAACTTGAGATCTTCCTGTCTCACACTCCAGAGTCGCTAGGATTACAGGCCTGTGCCACTGCGCCTGGCTTCCCTTCTCTTTCTATTCCAGCTAGTAGCCTATAGATTCTTATTGAAGGAATATTATAAAATTTAGTTTCCAGAACTTTCTTCACATTAACAAATTTAAAAATTCATCTTTTATTTCATTATTTTTTAGTACTAAGGTATTTTCAATGATTAAATTAATAATACCTTTTGACAACTGAGGAAAACATACAATTATAGTCATTTGAACTCATCACAATATTTTCCACTTAATTGCTGTTAATGAATTAAAACGTACATATCAATGGCTAAATTTAATAAGCATGTCCTTGCCTCTTATGGGAAGAACAACGCAGGCTTGTTGGCCATACTGTTGGCACTCCTCCACACTGATTCAGGGATCCCAGTTTGTTCAGTAATTTTGCTTTGCAATGTTAGTCCCTTTTGCTCCCCACCACATGGACAGAAGGGAGGGAGAACATGTGGAAAGTACTCCAAATTGTAACTATCTTACCTAGAGCTGATGCACAGTCTTCCTTTGCATTTCACTTGCCAGTAGACTCCATATAAGCCAAGTGCAGGAGCTATAAGTGGGACATACAGAGGGAAATATGAATATTGGTCAGAATCAAAGCTCCAGCTCACCCTCCTGTAAATTTAATAGCAAGGAATTCTCAGTTCCTTATTTTAAAAATGAAGACAATGGTATGGTATCTGCTACAGGGTACAAATTGTCATTTTGTTCAATAATATGTATATTTTACTAATTTGCTGCTTATTTATTCAACATGATAATACTTCATTTCCTTTGGCCTCAACAAGAATGCCAGATAATTTATTATACAATTATTTATCAACACTATGATTTTCTTATTCGCAAAGTGGTTATTTAAACTGTGAACACATTTTAAAACATCTTTTATGCTAAATATTATCATCTGCGTAAATCTTGATTAACATGTTATACCACATTTTTTCTTGTGTTTTACTCATTACAGAATTGAACTTTCTGAAAACATCCCATCTGAAACTCTTTTAGTGTCTCTAACATGCACAGATAAGGATGGAACTCTTCCTAATAACAACATAACTTATCATTTGATTATGGATACTTTTTCAAATAAAACCTTTACTCTCACAAACAATGAACTGAGGGTAAGTACTTTAAAATTGCTCTCTGAATGTGACCCTGTAATTAACCTTAAATAGAAAAACATTTTATTTTTATTATTATTAAATTCTTAATGAACTACAGTAGTTCAAATAGCTGATGGCAGAATTTGTTCCTGAATTTTCAACTGAACCTGAAATTGCCAACAACATATCTTGCTTTGAGATGAACAATGGAATGCAATTTTAATCTTGTGAACTGAACTAGGAAGGTTACAAATTTCCTTCAACAAATGGTTCTGTGATGAAATACTGTCTACTCCTTTGAGTTGTTTTGGATATATTGTGTTGGATATATATATTAATAAACATATAATAAATATATTAAATAACTAGTGAGGTTGGTATATAATTAGAATAATTGTGCATACTTATTGCTATATCCTGGAATATGCAGTAGCTAAAATATTTTACCAATTGGGGAAATATAGATTTTATTTCCTGTAAGTTTTGAGGATAAAGTCATTCTACATGTTGCTATATCATATATTTTTTAAAAGAACAGGAAGTTAAATTATGTACTGTGTTCAACGCAGTGATAAAAATGTTGCTTATCTGAACAATTAGCTTATGAACAACACAACATGGACTGGATGAGTGAAATATAAGTAAGAAGTACTTTTTCACTTAGTTTTTATACTGATTTCATTGAAATTGAACTTCTACCCAAGATGCATTTCAAACAAACCCCTGTATCTTTACCACTTGCTGTCCCACACTGTGATTGAGGTACAGAATAATTTTCATGACATTAAAATACTGTGATGTCTTTCACTTCTGCCTTTCAATCTTAATGCTGTTCAAAATCCACCCTAGCTTTTTTTTGTATCCCCATTTCCCATGTCCCCTTTTGCACAACCTTCATAATTTGCATTAACATTTCTTTTAGGAAGCCATCCCTGATGTTTTTTCTCTTTCATGTTTGGATGAGGTGCCTCTCCTTGGCTTCTCACAGCATTTTATAGCTCTCCAACCTTGGCACTACTCACATATTTCACCTCTGTTTTCCCAATTAGAGTAAAAGAAGAAAGTTTGTTATTAAACTAGGAGCATGACATATTTGGTGCTGGGTGGATACATATTAATCAAGACTGAATTAATGAATCATAAATAAACAAAATTGAAATTTCAAAACATTTTTAAGCCATTGACAGGATTTAGTAACAAATTACTGCCAAGTGCATCAAGGTTACCTTTTCACAATTCTTTGTAGTAAGAAGATATTGCTTATATGACCAGAATATTAAAATGGATTCATATAAACTATATTATATATATATATACATATATATGTATATATATATATATACATACACATACATATCCTGATAATAATGAAAAATAATGTGGTATTAAAATATTCTCAATTAGGAAGGTGAAAATCATGGCACTATCTAATATATCTTTGAATTCTTCCTATTTGGACAACTCTAACAAAAATGAAACAAATAAAACAACCAAAATTATACAAATAAACAATAGCAAAATTATTGTATTGGATATACTCTAATTTTGACTAAACATAAATCTAGTCTCAATATTCACAGAATGAAAACCATTGATTTCCCTACCTTTCCCTGGAGATTGTAGAATATTAACTTCAATTAACTTATTGATATGTGATATAACCCCTTTATCTTTTTCTCCCAATTACTATATGACTGGATTGAGTATAATTGCAATTTTCTTAAATGGGATATTAAATTCAAAAAGGGTTATTAAAATGGTAAACATGCTAATCTTGCTATAGCAGCAAGGGAAGAAAAGCCAGTTTGTAAAAAGAAAGACACTTTTAATGCTTAGTGAATTAAACATCTATTAGCAGAATATAGAAAGAAAACCTATTTAGTTTTCCAAAAATGCTTAAGTTTTAAACTCACAAAAGACTGCAATCTAGAACTTGAGTTTTTTAAAATGTAAAAGTAGAGGTGATTAGTTCTTTTTACCATCCTTTGGCATGTGTATTATATTAAGAGGAGAAACAGCTCTAGCAGTCATTCAAAATGTGGATTCATAATAAGCATCAAAACTTTATTTTAAAATAATGATTAAAGCTCTAGTAGACTAGTGTATATTAACTTAAAGTTATCTCGATTAATTAAGGAATGATTTTCACCAGGATACCAGGAATAAATGTATAATTTTAATGTTTAACAGTGAATTACTATTTAATTAATCCAAATGATTTCATATGCAATAGATTTAACTTTTAAGTAAGGTAATGAAATGAATATTTCTCTAAGTCAGTATTGTTAGTCTTGTATTTTATTAGGTTATTTCTCTTTAATGGACATTGATGTGAAAAATCACCCCATCCTATGTATTTTGTTAGTCATTCCATTCTTAATTATTATTGTCTAAGGATGATCTGATATTTTTAAGATAACATAATTAACAGATTTGCAAATTATGCAGCATAGTAATGAAATGAATCACTGAATCCATCCCTGCACTTCAGAATTACAAAATCACTAACACCAATTTACCTGTTCCCACCCTTCTCCTTGTGAAACTTCCTCTCCTTTTGAGAGGAAACTCATTCTCTGGCAGTTGGTGGATGGGGTCTGCTAAGATTGCGGGTCTCTGCAGCCAAGAAGTGTTGCAGCTCTTAATATCTGGCCATGCCCTCCAATGTTGTAGCAGACCCCAGAGACTTACCTTCAATTTTTTCTTCTTTCTGGGTTCTTGTCTTGTGAAATCCTCAGACCAGAATGAGTGAGTGTAAGAGCAGGATTTAACTGATAGTCAGAAACAGGAACAGAACTCCAGCAGCGCCGGAAAGGACCTGAAAGCAGGTTTTCTCGCTCCAACTGTACTAGTTTAGGTGTTTATATAGCTTTTGGGCCACTGCTATTGGTCCAAACTTATGTTAATTATGGTTTGAAAAGAGTACCAATGTAATTGGTCTAAGTTGATGCTAATTAAGGTTTGGAATCACAAATGCTATTGGTCAGCTCTTGAGCCCCGATTTCCATTCAGGTCAGCCTCCCTTCCATTTTCTTGCCACCAGTCAGGAAGCCTCAGGTTGAGGTCCTGGGGTGTTCCATGTTTGCAGGTTCTGGGCAAACTGTGTGGAGTAGGCTCTTGCAGCAGGGTACCAGTATTATGCCCAGGCCTGGCTGAAGGATGATAGTTTGGCAAGCCTTGCCTCACAGTGCCTCAGGCCCACCATGCCTGCGTGGTGGGGGGCCGTGCTTACTCCTTCAGCCGGACTCATCTGGGCTGCCACTTTGCAGCCCCACTACTCCTTTGCCAGTTCTGGGCAGGGACCCATAGGCCGGCAGCATAGCTTAGTAGCCAGGGAGCCCTGTCACTTGTCTTACTGAGAAAATAGGTATATTGAATTTTGTGTTTGTTACTACCTTGAAGAATTTAGTTTTATCAACCATGTATGTATTCCTGAACTATATTGAAAAGCTTTAAAAGAAATGATATAATATATGCAGATTCATAACTTGATATTTATGTTGTGCTTCTAATGACTGTCTCTATATGGATCATATCAATCAATATGATTATTATAATGTTCCATATTATTCTTTAATATTCTGTTGGGTGATTCTAGTCTTTCTCCCAAAAATGCAAGTTTGAAGTTCCTTCTAATTTTTGCTTATTATGTGTAATATTATTATGAATATTATTATGCATTTCCTTTGGTTCTTTCATGCAACATGTACTCTAGGTTATATCATTTAATTACATGAAGTAGTATCAAGTTGTTTTCCATATTGGTTGGTTGTATCAGCTTGAACTCTCATCAGTAATGTTTAAGCATGGTTCTTCTTCAGTGCCTTATTTCAATATCTGGTATTCTCATACATATTATGATGTTTAGCTTGTTTGGTAATAAAGATTGTAGATCTTTTTATATATTCACCATTGTGTGAAGAAACAGCAAGTATTTGGACAGGGTACTTGTATGAACAGGATGAACATGTATTTATCCATTATTGCTTTATTTTCCTTATTGATTTGTGTGATGTATTCAAGCATAATATGATATAGGATATTTTCCTATAAATATTTTAACCAATGACCTTCATACCTAAATTGTTGGAAAAACAGACATTAATTTTGTGGTTTGGAAGTTAGCAAGGAGTCAATTAACTTTTTTTTTTTTTTTTTTTTTTTACCATGTGGAATATTAACTCTCCCAGTAACATTTCTGTAGGGCTCTGCCATGTTATATTTATTTATTCATATATATTTGTGTGTGCCTTTGATTATCTTCTTATAGTAGTTGTAGTTTTTCTCAATGTTCAATTTATTTCTATTTTCCATATTTCCATAGTATAAACAGGGTGAGCAAAAGCATGTAGTAATTTTGGAGGACAATTACCAGGGTGAATTACTAACTTTCTGACTGATACCTGGTTCAGTGCCATTGCCGTTCTTTATGTTACCTTCCTTTGGACACTTAGAATGCAGACTACAGAATTTTAACATTGAAAAGGACCTTATAGACCACCTAATATTCTTCTTCATGCACAAAGAAATTATTTTTTTCTCCCACTTGACTTATTTACGGTCCCTAATTTCTCAAATTCTTGAAACCCAGAATCTTAAACAATGCTATTCTTCTATGCTTTTCTGTCCCAACTAATCACTTAATTGCTACACGTAACTCCCCTGCCTAATAATGCTGACTGGTTTGAAAAATAGTTAATGTGGATGTGGCTGACGCACAAAAAGGACCTCAGAAAAGCTTGGAGGCACAGAATGCAATCATATTATTTCCACTCTTCCCTGAGATGGTCTCACATCTAGTCTATTCTATGACCACCCAGAGGATTGTGTGATTATGCACGAGCTGTGGAGGGAAGACTCTCAGATTGCCCCTTACATTTAACATTGTTAAAGATCCTGAAAACATCATGCCTGCCCTGCACATCCTTCCCTGGAGAGTAAAGGGAAAGAGCAAAAATATGAGATGCTTTGACCTCTCTCACAGAGTCAGTCTCAAGTTCTGTTTTTGCATGATTTTGAAGCTTGCAATTCAAAGCTTACTTCTGGGAGATTATTCCCACTAATACTAACCCAGATCTAATTCATTTTGAAGAATGCTAAGAAAGTCATGACAGCTTCTTTTAACAAATCTTAAATACACAACATAGTAACTACAGATGCTTCTCGACTTATAATGGGGTTATGTTCAGATTAAACTCATCTTAAATTGTGAATGTTGTAAGTTGAAAATGCATGTAATAACTAACCCTAAAGAACATCACAGCTTATCAGCACAGAACACTGCAGAAAATTGATTGGTTCCCCTCATGATAGGTATAGCTGACAGAGCTATGGTTAACTGCCATTGCCCAGACTCAAAAGAGAATATCATACTACTAATCACTAGCCCAGGAATCAAGATTCAAAACTTGAAGTACATTTCTAATAAATACACATAATTTTGGCACTACTATAAAACTCTTGTAAGTTTAACCATGGTAATTTGGAGATCATCTGTGTTTATGAAGAGATTGTGGGAAATGGGGAAACCTATCGTAAATGAATCAGTGAAAACCAAAGAACATGAAATATAATACCCTAGTTTTGCTATTATTATACTTGACAATATAACTTAAGAATATAAACTACCCAAATATGTAATAATATTAATTTAAATAAATTTATAGAAGCCTATAGCTATGTATGCCTTGGAATTCTAGAAATGTGGTTTATTCAAATAAAAATAACCTGCAATTGTGAAATAAGTCATGGATTTCCCAGAATTAGTACTAACAAACAAATGTCAACATCTCCAATATTTTTGATGTTGACTACATGTTGATATGACAGTATTTTGTATATGTTTGATTAAATAAGAATCTTTATTAAAGTTAATTTCACTTGTTTTTAATTTTTAAATGGGATTCTAGAAAAGTTAAAATCACACATGCGACTTGTGCTTGTGACCCATATTCTATTTCTATTGCACAATACTCTGTACATCCTCATTTTTCACTTATTTGTCACATCTCTTAGCTTTGGATTCATGTAGTTGAAAAATAGATGTTTAATCAAAATTGTTGTTGTTCATATTTTTCACCTACAGATTGGATCTACACATTTAGATTTTGATAATGCTATTTTTGCAGGAATGCACTTCAAATATACATTGTTTGTGAGAGTTTCTGATGAAGGAAGTCCTGCACTCTCAAGTAAGAAGTTAACAAATTGAAATATTAAATAATTTGAGTTACATAAAATGCCTAGTATTTTTCTTAGTATTTTATATTTAAAATCTTCCTATTATCTGTTGCATTAAAGCACATAGATTGATATTATATTAACTTATTTACTGCATATGTACTACTATTTATAACCCAGAAGACTACATTAAAACTGGAACCAGGTTAGATAATAATGTTCAAATGTGTCATATAGAAATTTGAAGTTATTTGAAGAGGATGTCAAAGATGAACCTTTTCTGTAATCTTTGTGTATTTGAAAGATTTCCAAAGAATTTTTTTTAATTCTGCATTAGAGAAAATACTAATATTCAGATTCTCAGAGTAAATTGCATTTTGTTTATTATTGACTATATTGTCAGGATGGAATAATTTAATCATATTCCAATCATTGAACACTATGTTGTCCATGATAAACTGTGATTTTTAATTTAGAATATATGATTAGTATAATCATACTATAGAACACATTGTTTTGACAGGTGTTCAAAAGCAGTTAATAAAGTATTTTAATCTAAATTTAACTTTAAATGCTCTATAATTTAAAAGGTAAAATTTAATAATGAAACATCAACATAAATATGATTTGTAATCCAAATATTTAATATTTAAGGTATTAGTAAAACAGAAAAGGAAAATAAAGAATATCAGAGACATGATTACCCCAACTATGTTTTTTATGTACATTTTTTTTCCATAGCTATTCTTACAATCATTGTAAGGGTGAGTCGCATAAATGAACTGAATCCAGTTGGAACTACATCGGTTACCTTCACTATATTTGAAAATAGTCCAGTTGATGCACTAGTTGGAAAAATTACATTTACAGATGCAGACTGGCCATTTAACAACTTAAAATATACCATTGTTGGAGGCAATGTGGGAACTCCTCCCAAATTTTACATTGAACCAGATACAGGTATTGTAAAAACACATCAATCAGTAATAAAAATAAAGAGGTCACATGTGCTCATTTGGAATCTATTTTATATAGAAATGGTGAGAATTAGACCATCTTCAGTAAACTCTCTCTTGAATTATGCTGTCTTCACCTTGATGTGTGACATGTATCTGTAAATTCTCAGGTACTATAAGGAAAGTATGGATGCTCTGATCTTTGAAATATTGAACTCCAGAAAGTCTGTGTGCATGTATGTCCTATATACCTAATAATGTGACTAAAAGACTATTAATTAACATCTGTTGTGATTTGGCTGCAAAATTATGCTTTGGAAGAATGAATGTATAACTACATTGTTTTGTACTAGTTAATTTCCATCTGTTATTGTAATGATTATATTTCATTTATATAGTTCATAATTCAGCATACATTGAGGATGTTTGGTAATACTGGGGTAACAAGTTTCCCATTATTTTCGTGTCAGGCATGATAAAGCTACTAGATTCACTAGACAGGGAAGTGGAATCACAGTATAAGATAACCGTCAGGATTGCAGACTTGGACAAGGATGCCATTCCTGACCCCTTCAGACAAAGAAGGGCTACTGCTCAGGTGACCATCAATGTTCTGGTAAGAATGAGCTACTTCTTACGATGCTATTATCCCTTAGGAGGCACATGTTCTTGGGAAATAAAATTAAAGGATGAATGTGAACGGTTTTAGTTCAGTGTCCTCAACATGGACCTAAATTCATAGAGTGATGCAATTTTTACTGTAACAAACAATGACAAAATTGACACTATATGCAAACTAATCAATTTGACTTATAAGTTAATTTGATTGTCCTATAAATCTGAAGTTAGATAAAGAATGCCTGATACCTCTGGTGGTATTTAAGTTAAATGAAGAATCAGTCTGTGGATAAATATATTTTCATAAATAAACAAAGAAACTTATACTCTTAGAGTTTTTGGAGGTTGCTCTGACATCATATTTTAGTCTATTTCTCTGTCTCTCCCTCTGGTTTTCACTGAAGAAATATCTTAATATTTTCACTAGTAAAGATTCTGAGACATCTGCTACAGAGTTTCAAAAACATGAAGCAGAAAGGAAAGGACTTTTAAGTGTTTTTAAAATATTTAATGCAAGAATAAATTTGACTTGGCTTGTTCAACACTTACATCAATACAGTTCCATACTTTAATTGGTGGAACTGTACAGAAAGAAAAAAATGTTACAGAGAGTGCCAGTTTTTCTTTATCTTATGGTGTTGTTTGCATTCTTTTTTGCTACTTGAGAACAGTATGAATTCTAGCCCTGGATCCTTTAGAAAAGGCAATAACATCTAATAAAAGAAGATTTAAAGCCACAGACATAGTTTAGAGTCTGTGCATACTCCTGCATGGTGAACACTTTCATATGTGCTCTTGGTGAGCTAAAATAGTGAGCATTGTCCATGACTCAGTGTTATAATTCCCACCATAGGCCCATTATGTCTGGAAAACACAATAAACCAGGCCAAAATCTTTGTGGAGAGAAATTTAATGAAGTGACTCGAATGGTTTCAACCATGACTCAACGATGTTAGAAGCTAATGAACCTCTTTTCCTTACGCAAGATTCCAAAATAATACACCCCAAGTATACTGAGTTATAGCTCGAGTATCAGTATTATGCCCTTGCTGCCTGTACTACTTTAAACTGGTTATTGCCATTTTCATTTTGTATGTAAACCCCTATGTTCCAGTAGGTATGAGAGCAAAGTATCTCTTTGTTCTTCATCTATAAAACCATTCAGATTTCTTCTTTTTTGGAACTAAAAAGAATTTATACAGGAATGAGTACTGAATTTCTTGAGATGAGGCAAAAACTATACATTTCCTACCATCTTATGGGTGGGCTTAACTTATGCCTGAGATGTCATTATTGAATTTAAATACCTTTTTCTAATACTTTCAAACAAACTTAGGGTGGGAAAACATAAAAATATTTCAGAAAAATAAGTTGAGGTCCATATTCCCCAATATGATGCAATTGTTTATAAAGTAGACCTTGTTCCCAAAAAGATTAAATCTTGACATATGAAGAGAAACATAATAATACAACTTCATTCATAGGTAAGTCTGTGAATCTAGATTTCATCCATAGAAATGAACAAACAGTAAAAATCTGTCTTTAATAAAAGATTACCCCTTTTATGAACTGAATGATTACACTCCATCTCAAAACCATACATTGAAGCTCTAAACCCAGTGTGATGTTTTTGAGGGTTATTTGTATCTGTGTTAGGATTTTTAAAATTCCTTTTAAAGTAAAAAAATAGAATAGAAAACATAACACTAGAGTATACTTTGACATATTATACATGCACAAAGTGCAACTTATTCTAATTAGGATCCCACTCTTGCAGTTGTACTTGATGTGGAATTTCACTGGTCATGTATTCATGTATGCACATAAGAAAGTTATGTCCAATTCATTCTACTGTCTTCCTATTCCCATGCTCCCTCCCTTCCCTTATTCCCCTTTGTCTAATCCAATGAACTTCTATTTTTAGCATCTGCATATCTGAAAGAACATTTGGCATTTGGTTTTTTGGGTGATTTGCTTATTTCACTTAGCATGATAGTCTCCAGTTCCATCCCTTTACCAGAAAATGCCATAATTTAATTCTTCTTTATAGCTGAGTAATATTCCTTGTGCATTTATACTACATTTTCTTTAGCCATTCATCTATTGAAGGGTACCAAGGTTGATTCCATAGTTTAGCTATTGTGAATTGAGCTGCTATAAACATAGATGTGGCCGTATCACTGTAGTATGATAATTTTAAGCCTTTTGGATATATATATACCGAGGAGGGGATAACTGGGTCAACTGGTGGTTCCATTCTAAGTTTTCTGAGGAATTGTCATACAAATTTCCAGAGTGGTTGCACCAGTTTGCAGTTCCACCCAGCAAAATGTATAAGTGTACCTTTTCCCCCACATCCTCGTCAGCACTTATTATTGCTTATATTTTTGATAATTGCCATTCTGGGTGGAGTGAAATGGAATATCAGTGGAGTTTTAATTTGCATTTATTTAATTGTTAGAGATATTGAACATGTTTTCATGTATTTGTTGACCATTATTATTTCTTCTTCTGTGAGTGCCTGTTCAGTTCCTTTGCTCATTTGTTGATTGGGTTATTTGGTTTTTGGTATTAAGTTTTTTGAGCTCTTTGTATGTCCTGGAAATTAATCCTCCACCTGAGGTGCAGGTGGAAAAGATTTTCTCCTATTCTGTAGGCTCTCTCTTCATGTTCTTGATTGTTTGCTTTGCTGTGAAGAAGCTTTTTAGTTTTTAGTTTGATACTATCTCATTTCTCGATTATTGATTTTACTTCTTGTACTTTAGGAGTCTTGTTGAGGCGTGTTAAGATTTAGAGGTAGATGAAGAGATGAATGTGAGGCTCTAGCCTGATGGGATTAGTGTTCTTGTAGGTAGAGACAACAGAGAGCCTACTCTCCCCTGCAAGTGAGGGTCACGTGAGAACGTGTTTGCCTGCATCCTGGAAAATACCCCCACCAGAGACTAAGCACTGCCAGACCTTGATCTTGGACTTCCCACTCTCTGGAACAGTGTTATAGTTTAGATGTGAGGTGTCACCCAAAAGCTCATGTGTGAGACAGGCAAGGTTTAGAGGTTAAATGATTGGGTTATGAGAGCCTTAATACAGTCACTGAATTAATCCCCTGACAGGGGATTAACTAAGTGGTAACTGCAGGAAGCTAGAGTGTGGCTGGAGGAGATGGGTCCCTAGGGACTGCCTTTGGGGTATATATTTTGTTCTTGTCCAGTGGAGTTCACTCTCTCTGCTTCCTTGCCATGTCCTGAGTCACTTTTCTCCCACACACTTCTGCCTTGATGTTCGCCTCACTTTATGGCCCAAGAAATGGAGCCAGCAGTCTATGGACTGAGACCTCTGAAACAATAAGCCCCCAAATAAACTTTTCTCCCTCTGATTGTTTTTGTGAGGTCTTTTTGATCACAGCAACAAGAGAGCTGACTAAAACAAACTGTGAGAGAATAAATGTGGTTTTTTTAAACCCTTAGTCTATGGTTTTGTGTTATGGCAGTGTAAGAAGACTAAGACAAACCCCAATCTGTTTTACCAAATACACAAAGTTAGAAATCTATAATATTTTTAAAAGATCTATTCCTTGTCAATACATATATAGGTCAGTGAAATACAATAGTAGTTCTAGGATCCACGATATAAGATAGTAGGTTCATGATAAATTATTACATAAATGGGATTAGAATGACTAATAACTCAGTTTGCAAAACAATTCATATAAAAGGAGGTCTGTCCTGTGACACAAAGCAAGTAACAAAAAGGCAATGTGGTTTTATCTAGTCAAAGACAAAAAGTTTTGTACCTATAGCACTCATGTAAGTAAATCAGTCTTCACACTAATAATGTGCCTACCTGGATCCAAAGAAAACCAAATCAAGAATATCTTTACCAATGTCAAAACAAAACAAACAAACAAAAAAATCCAAACAAAAACAATTTCATAGCATGATCATATATTGTCTATTACACCATAATGTACTTGCTGACAAGAATTTGCATACAAAATTGAAGGCTGTTTTGTCTCCTGCAAAGAGCATGATAAATTTCCTTAGAGGATAGTTTCTAAATCATCGCTGTCTTTTCTGTAATTCTTTTGAAGAAACTGTTACCAAACACATGCCCTTTATTTCCAAACTGGAGTACAGCGACTCTCCCGTGGCCAGATGCTTACTTCATTTCTGGAACGTGGAAAGCTGTGTGATTTTCTTTACATCTAAAATAGTAATAGAATCAATGACTTAGAAGCTAGTGTTTGTCTTTCTTTGAGCGTGTTTTTAAGAGTAGTCACACTCTTAAACTTCATTCCTGTTCTAAGTAACTAGTGTGAAAGTACACAGTGATGTCCGTACTAAATTTATCTGTTTTTATATGTAAAACAACTAGTTTGAAAGGAAATTTTGGTCTGTTTGCTTCCTAACAGAAAGGTTTTAGAAAATATAGAAATGACCATCCCAAGAGTTTAATATCTTCTGGTGGCTATTTTTCTCTTGGATAACTTTTTTGTGTCAAAGAACTGGACATGAATCTATTTATCCTTTACCTGGATGCCTGTTAACCATGAGAGCCGTTAACTATACGTACAAGTATTTTGTAAATTGCCAAATTTCTTTCATACCCGTTGCATGGTATTTAGAGCACAGATTCTTTAGCCATAGGGTCTGAATAAGAATCCCAGCTTCAGCCCTTACCGTGGTGATGTTGGACAAGTAACTGAATCTTTCTTGTTTTGTTTTCTCATTATAAAATGATGGTAAGAGTAGTGTCTACTCACGAAGTAGAGATGAGGCTTTAAAAGACTGAATTTAGTTCTGGGAATATAGCTCAGTTGGTAGAATGCTTGCCTTCCATGTACAAGGCCCTGGGTTCAATCCCCAGCACTATAAAAATAAATAAACCAACAAATAAATAAATAAAAACTGAGTATTTTTAAAGCTCTGAGTGGCACATAGTAAACCTATACAAGTTTTCCATAAATGAATAAGCCACATTCCATTTCCACAGCAGGAGAAGAAACTAATGGAAATTGTTCTCTTGAATCTACATATTGTATTGAGATTGGATTTTCATCATTTCCTCATCAAAACAAAAGCTAGAAACCACTTAAGTGTGACTGATAAACACTTGAAAAATGTTCTTATTTTTTTTTTTTGTAAATTATGGAATAAATGCTACAGCATAAAAGTCACAAGCTTAGATATTTTTAAAAGCGCAATGTTTCTTGAATTGTTTATGTTAATATGAAACTGAAACTGTAAATCAATTTCTTTCATGCACTAAATATGGCATAGTTTAAGGAATTTGAAAATATAGCATAGAGAACTAACCTACTACAGATTTTATTTATAAGATCACATTTTGAGAAAATATAAAAAAGAATGCAAGATGAAGGAAACAAAAGAAGAAACCCCCCTCAGAGTTCTAGAAGATAGCCAAATTGAATATCAATTGTTCTTTGTCAATGTCCCAATATTTTTATATCTCTATTTTGTTGTGTAGCTCTTTCTGGTTTGTATTATTAAAATAATTTTTTACTCCATTAAGTTGTTAAGACCTTGAAGTAAAGATTTTTTCTTCTTAGGTAAATTTAATCTCCAATAAGCATAGAATTTTCTGAATTATTTATTGAAATAAAAGTATATATGAGAAGTATATACAGGAACTTTGAGTAGAAAAAAATTCATTAAGACCTAAGAACCATCATAGAATATGATAATTTTAAAGCTAGAGAAAACCTTAGGGAAAAAACTTTCTCTTCTCATTTTACATAAGAGAAACTTAGATTTATGTTATTAAGTGGTCAAAAGGAATATGATTATTGATAGTTCCAAAATATATAGAGACTGATGTTGAAGTCCTGTCAGATGCTATTTTGTGTTTATCCGATCCTATTTTATTTTCTGTGAACATAGAAATATTACATTTTCTGATTACTTTTTAATGATATGAGAGGTTCCTGACTGGAATACGAACAGAAGCACTTTTCTAAACCTGGCAATAAAAACCCCAGTGCAATTGTTCACTTCACCTTTGCAAGGTGCTTCCTAAAGACCTCCTCCTAAAGCTAGAAACAGTACAAAATGAAAGGAAGGAAGATCTCCAAGTTGCTCCTTGATAAAGATCCTCTAAGGAGAGCTTCCTAATATTTCTGATTGTGACATGAGCAAAAATTAACCTTGTCCCAAGTGAATCAGATTTCATATTTATTGGTTACTATAACATGATCTTGTCTCTTTTGCTTCATGCAGAATTTTCCTAAGTGAGAGTTGGATTCCTTCAAATAATTGAAATTCTCACAAATTTCTTTGTTTTATACATCCATGTTTGATAGTAACCAACAACTCTAACATTAAGAAACACTGTTGTGATATTATATTTTTTTAAGTTTATAAATATTTAATCATTTATATATGGGACTTGTTCTTGGAAAAATCACTGGTTTCAATTTTTATCAGCTGATTTTTTTAAAACTGATTTTCTGATTGACTGATAAATTTCCAGTAATATTGAATGATAAAATACAGGGTTCAGAGACTTCCTAGTAAATTTTAATACTTATTTTAGCAAAAATAACAACAAAAAATCAGCTTCAATAATAAAAGATAATAATGTGTTTCAAAAACCACAAAAATACTAAAATACCTGCACAATTCTAAACTTTTGGCATTTCTTTTATTCCAGCATTAAGTGATTTATGAAATCAACTTCTTGGAAGAACATTCTCTATGATTTGTATCTTCTGTTTTTATTTGGAAGACAGTTATTCCAGGGATAGTGACTCAATGCTATAGAAAGCTATTATAGATGTTTATAAGAAACTAGGATATATCTTGGAAAACACACAAAATTCAAATACCCACCTATGCATATATATGTATTCTGATTGTGACATGAACAAAAATTAACCTTGTCCCAGATGAATCAGATTTCATATTTATTGGTTATGATAGCATGATCTTGTCTCTTTTGCTTCATGCAGAATTTTCCTAAGTGAGAGTTGGACACACACACACACACACACACACACACACACACGTATATATCTCTTTCTATTTAGAGACAAGGAATTTGACGATTACTTCAAACTTAACAAACATTATGGGATTTATTTCATATACTTTTAACTAAAAAAGTAGGATTTTGTATTAAATTTAAATTTGAGCAGAATTGATAAAGTACAAACACATGTAAAGCATTTTGAAATAACAATAAGTATATACATTTTCTAAATGAGAATTCAACTAATATTATTTTAGATAAATGAACTTGAAAATAATTATTCAAATGACATTGCAGACTTGGGAATGGTATTTATTTTCTATATCAATTGTCTCTTAGTAGTATGTAAACATTTCTGTAAATATGAGAGGTTTATGCACCTATTAGCTCTAACTAGTAAATTTGGTCACTCTTATTAGTTTTCTAGAGCTGCCCTAACAAAGTAACAGAAACTGGGTAGCCTGAAAGAGCAGTCATATATTTTCTCGGTTTTACATGCTAGAAATCTAAAATCCAGATGCCAGCAGAGCCATGTTCTCTTTGAATGCTCCAACCATCTATTCCATGCCTTCTCTTAATTTCTGCTGCTGCAGGAATCCTCACACATGCTTGGTTTGTAGAAATGTCAGTGCAATGTCTGGCTGTGTCTTCATGTGCTGCCCTCCCGTGTGTCTGTCTCTTCTCCTCCTTTTAGGATACCACACTGAATTAAGGGCCCAGTTTGTTCCAATATAACTTGTTCTTAAGTTCATTTAATATGCAAGGTATCCTTTTCCAAAAAATAATGATGTTCACAAGTGTCATAGAAAAGGAGAGTATAGAACATACAGTATAAATTTTTAATCCTCTGATCAAATTTTCAGGATATTTAATATACATGTCCTGTGACTCCTTAGGGAGAATAAGAAATTAGTTTAGAGTTGGGACAAATTCATTGTTCATGGAGCAATTTTTGATGGCATATCTTGAAAACAATGTTCCTTCGAACATACATTGAGAAATAATGTACAAAATTATGATTAAAAATAATAAATTTAAGTGCAATAATGACTTAAATTATACAGATATTATTTATAATCTAACCTCTTAGACATCTATTTCTACAGCTAAAACTTTCTTGCTTTGATTATTTACTATGGTATTCTATATGACAACATTATGGATTAGTTTTAGGGATTTTACTGTTATAATTAATTAAACTAAAAATAAAGAAACCAATGTTTTGGTTGGCACTTGCTGATTTATTTTATTTTATTTTTGCCAACAATTTAGAGTTACATTTTTAAATTATTTGATATTTTTATTTTGAAAATAATACCCATTTAGGCTTTTTCCATGGAGAAATTTCAATTACTTTTGAAATCCCATATGTCTATTTTCTATGTCATATTTTAGTTCAGACAATTAAGGAGGACAAATAAAATAGTTAGAATTTAATGGACATAACTTTTCCAAATTACATGACACCTATAAAGGTACCATCTCAAGGTAGAGGAGATCATACATCATGCACATGTATATCATGCAAATGGGCCATAAAAGAGGCAACATTCTCTGAAGGATATAAAAATCGTATTTTTAAAAATAAAGTTTATAAAATCTGTCAACTAGGGAAAAGCTGACATCCTAAAAATGGATGAAGCAGTTCAAATTAATGAAAGGCTTTATTTATATATGTACTGAAGAGGACCTAGATTGAGAGCAAAATTATGGCTTAAATAACAATGCAAGTACTGGAAGTGGATTGGATATTAAAGAATAGGTGCTATGAGCAGGATGTCTGCCTTATCGATCAAGAACTAATGTTAAGATCTTTTACAGTAAGGGTTATGGTAAAAATTTGAAGACTTAAAAAAAGAAGAGAAAAAAAAAGATATTAGATGAATGACTGTTTCTCATTTTTTGTTTTCCCCCCCAAAACAATATTACAAAACATTCAGAATTATTGTGAAACATTCATAATTTAGCTACTGAGAGAATGGTGAAGTTTTTTTTTGTTTTTTTTGTTTTTTTTTTTTTTTTTTTACACAGGAAGAACAAACTTCCCCCAAATTTTCAAAATCCAGGCACAAGTTGTAGACCTACAACCAGGCCCCTTCTTCAGAAGAGCTTTTCTGATCCTTCTTTTAACCTCTTTGAAGCAAAGATGATTAGCAGTGATGCCATCCAACCATAAAAGTGTTCTTTCATCTGAGGCAGGTTTATATGAAGACCCCTCTCACATTAAAGCACCTGACCTGCCTACCATGTATAAGGCTTTGGGATCATGCTCCAGTATAAATACATACATACATACATACATTCATCAATTATTGCACTTCATCACATCAACAGGCTAAATAAGAAAAATATAAAATCAAATAAAAGAAGCAGAAAAGGCATCTTACAAAATCCAACACCAACTCATGATAAATATCTAAGCAAAACTAGAAATAGAGGAGAACTTCTTTGATTGATAAAGAATATCTACAAAAAACTAAAGCTAATGACTCATACCTAACAATAAGACCATAGATCTTCTAATCAGAATAGGAACAGAGTGAGGATGTCCTCACTCATCATTTTCAAAATCATAGTTAATGTAATAAGACAAGAATAAAAAATAAAACAGTTACTGATTATAGATGAAGTTTAAACAACTGTCCTTATTTGCAAATGACAGACTGCTCTATTTAAAAGATCTAAAAGAATAAACAAAATTTTCTGTAACTAATAATCCATTATAATAAGTTTTTAGGTGCTAGTTTAATATTCTAATATCAATTCTTTTCCAGTTTCCACAAGGAATAAGTGGAAAGGAAAGTTTAAAATGCAACTTATATTAGGACCTCTCAAAATGAAATAGGTAGGTATAAATATTAAAATATATTTGCAAGCTTTAAGTGAGAAATACTGTAAAGCTCATATGAAAGAAATTTTAAGAAGAACTAAATAAATGTGAAGTTATTCTCTGTTTATGAACAGAAGATTCAGTGTCTTTAACATATCACTTCTTCACAAAGCTATCTACAGGTTCAGTGCAATCTAATAAAAATCTTAGCCATTTATTTTATGGATATTGGCAAACTGATTCTAAAGTTTATTTAGAGAGGCTGGAGACCCAGAATGGCCAAAACTATATTGAAAGAGAAAAATAATCTTAGAATACTAAGAAAAAGTACTGGACTTTAAGACAGTATAAATTCATAGGAGTCAAGATAATGTGGTATTGATGAAAGAACAGACAGAAAAAGCAATAAAACAGAATAGAGAGCCCTGAAGTAGACCTACATAATGTAGTTAATGATATTTGACAAAGGAGAAAAGTGATACAATGGAGCAAAAGCAGTTGTTTTCTCAATAAATGGTGCTAACAAGAGGGCATCTTCATGCAAAGAGACAATGTAGACAAAGACTTCATAGTTCTGAATGTAAAATGCAAAACTATATTAACATTAATGTTGGAGAAAACCTAGAGAAAATTTGGTATGGCACTTTTTAGACCCAACATGGAAAGCAAGATACATTAAAAAGAATTGGTGAGCTGGGCTTGATTAAACTTATTTTTTCAAAGAAAGACAATGTTCAGAGAATTTAAACAAAAATCACACTGAGATGAAAAATATTTTCAACAGACATATCTGATAAGGTACATAAATAATGATAAGACCTCAATAATAAGGAAAAAACAACTTGAGTTAAAAATAGAAAAAAGACCTGAATAGATACTTTACCCACAGAAGACATGTAGAGCAAGTGAGCATACGAAAATATGATCAACATTATATGTCCTTAGAGCATCATGAATTAAAATAATAATGAAATACCATAACAAATTCATTAGAAGGGGTAAAACCCAAAGCTATGATAACACCAACTGCTGGCAGGGATGTGGAGCAACAGGAACACATATTCCTTGTTGGAGGGAATGCTCAATGGTACTGCCAGTTTGTAAGAAATCAACAATTTCTTCCAAAATAAAATGTGTTTTTACTATCCTATGCAGCAGTCATGCTCCTTGATGTTCACCCAAATGAATTGAAAACATGTCCATACCAAAACCTGTACACAACTGTTTATAGCAGCTTACTTGTAATTGCCTAAACTAAGGAGCAAATTTCAGTAGTCGAGTAGATAAACTGTACTACATATAGAACATTGAATATTATTCAGCACTAAAAGGAAATAAGTGATTGACCCATACAAAGATATGGAGAAAACTTAAAAGCATATTACGAAGTGAAAAGAACCAGTCTGAAAATACCATACACTATATAGTTTCAATTACACAAGATTCTGGACAAAGAAGGACTGTGGAGACAATAAAATGATCAGAGGTTATAAGAAGTTAGGGGAAGGAAGGGAAGAAGAGGTAGAACACAGAGAACTGTTCTGCATAAAACTGCAATGGTGGCTATATATTATCATATTTTGTGCAAACCCACAAAAGGTACAACAGGGAGAGTGGGACCTAATGTAACCTGGATTTTGATTGGTATTTGTGTCAATATAGATTCACTGATCGTAACAAAGTGCCACTGGATACCATATATTAACAGGAAATGAAATTGTGTATGTATGAAAACAGGAGTATATGGCCTCTCTCTGTACTTTCCACATAGTTTTAATCAGAACCTAAATCTTCCTTAGAAAATAAAATTTGATAACTAGAATAAAAGGAGTACACTGCTTACAGAATAACTTACTTCCAGATAATATTTGTAGTAACAATTGTTTTATTTTTTATTTAGTGCTATTATTAAACAACAAAAAGATTATGAAAAGCATTTTGAAGATTTAGAGCTCTATAATGGAAAAAGTTAGGTTCTTTGCAAATACTTGTGAAAGAAGTCAGCTGGGCATACTATTTATGAAGTTTGTAAATATCTATTTATTGGGGTTTTTACATTTAACGTTAAGTTCACAGTATGCTAGAGACAGTTCATATTGGCTTACAAGTGCACTTTATTAACGTGTCTTCCCAACTTTTCTTTGAGTATTTTCAAGATTGTTATACAATTTGGCAAACTCTATAAATTGGATTTTTTTTTCCTTTGGTAATGGATATGGAGTCTCTTGTTAAATAGCAGCACCCTAGTGTATCACCACAGCATTCATAAGGTCTCTGAGGCTTGGGATTGAACAGATCTTATTTCTTCTAATTCCATACTCAGTGTGTGGCCCAAGGCATGCCTCAAAGGTAGGATTTAAAAAGTATCTGTTGAGTTGTTGAATCTGTTTAGAAAGTTAATAACAGTGCTTTTATGATTGAAAGAAAATGAGAAAATTTAGGCCCCAAAGGTAGAAGTACAGTGATAAATGATGCTAAAATGAAAGGTCAGTAGAGCATCTTTCTTAGAAAAAAAGGGGGGGGGTACATTTTAAAAGGATAATTAAAAAATGAAGCTCAATGTCGTATGTTGTATTGGAAAGTAGAGATGTAAAGTATAAACAAGGTTTTACATGCCAAAGATAGTGAATCCATAGTTACCATTTTTAGAACAGTATTGTAGTAAAAACAAAATCTAAAAGGCTGAAAATTGATGAATAATTGGATGAATAATTGAACAGTGAAGGCATGTGAAGGAGCCCCTCCTCCTTCCACTTGGGAGGACTGACAGACTTCAGGGCTTCCTGCTTCTTGGGTGGGTGCTTGTTTCCTTGCCCAAAGGCTCTGTGTGCCTAATCAGTGAAAGGAGGAGCAGAAATTAGAAGGTCATTCCAGCTGGAAAGTTAAAAGTTTTGTGGTTCTTTGAAAATATTCAGAGTAACAGGAGGAGAGGAAAAGATGATACTTGAGGAAGGATGATCATTTTTCCATGTGAAAAAGAATCTGGATATATTGGTAAATAGAAAGGAATGATCCAAAGTAGACACTGGATTAGACTGAATAGTTAAAGGTAGAAAGACAGTTGCAGACTGGAGTGAGGAAAGAAATACAGGCAAGGGTACAAAGTCTACAGGAAAGTTGAAAAAAATGTATATATATTTCTCATGAAATAATTACAGAAATGACCTGAAATAAGGACATACTCTCGTGTTGCTGCTCTAAATATTTTTATATACAGTATATCTTTAAATTCTTTAAAAATCTAAAAGACAGGAAATTTTTAATTCCTGTTTTAAAAGCGAGGAATTGGGAGGTTCCCTGCTCAAAGAACATGTTTTAGAAACGGGATTTGAACCCCAAATTCTGACTCAGAATGTGTAGGGCAGTAGGCAGAATCTGGATCAAGACCTGTTGAATCACTTACCAGATAGATACCTCAGCCAAGTTATTTGCTACTTTATGTCTCTGTTTCCTTAGTCATCAATTAGGCACTGTATTTTGTTTCTATACATGTGACCTATAGTGGTATTATGAATTTACTTGAGAAATTATGTTTTAGAATGTATTAAGTGTGATAGATATGTAGAATGTTTTATGCACAATGGACAAAAGGTTATCAAAATTTTTATTTTAGGGACTAAAAACTAAAATATTTATTTTCAGATGTCCTCAATGACTTAAAGTGGATAGGGCCATATACTAATAATGAGAAAAAAATTGTATTGGAAGCAAAAGAAACATGGAAAAGATTTGGACAAATTAATACTGAAGAATCCCCAGTAGTACTACTATTTTTACTCCAGTTTGGTAATGGGAAATTTGCCAGACCATAACAAAGGAAATTCCAGATTATGATTGAGCAGATACTCTGATGTTGGCTGCAGTGCCATTTTCCTTTCTGTCAACATTCATACCATCTTATATTGTTACAGTGTGTCAGACATACAATTGCACTTGCTATGGAAACAGAGGTTTCTCTTGAGATTCTGAACATTAGACAACAACAGTGTTGGATGCATACACCCATACAAGAGCTTTTCTTTTTGCATTTTCTCTTTTTTCTTTGGCCAAAAGACAAAAAATGCCAAAATGAAGCCTGGGGGGTTGAGGAGCTTCTTATTTTTGTGGCTTCCTTGACCCTGGATATGAGTTTGCTTCTATTTTCAGTGTTTAGTCCACTACTTTGTCTTTTTCTAAAATGCAGTAAATTTTAGCAGCCATGATGAAAGCCGGGGTGGGAAGTATTATTATTGCTCTTTTGCTGTTTTGGCTCAAGAATAGTCTGTGTGGGGATAAAAAGACAAAGAGAAAAAAAAATGTTCATGCCCACCCACAACTGAAAAGCCCTCCTAAGTTAAAGTAATTAAAGTCCAGCTTGTGGCTGGAGATTGTGTGTATCTAAACCCCAGAGATAACATAAAAAACGGCCTCCAGGCATCCTCTGAGACAGAAGATGTTCAATCAGATTCCAAGAACTCAAGAACATGTGTTTTACAAGGGAGAAAGCCAAAATACAAACTTTTCTGTAAGAACTACAAATACCATATGGAAAATTGATCCCATAAACTAAGAAGAAAAACATAATAAAGGAATGGTTTTGGAATCCCATTATGCCAGTTAAGGGATATATTTCAGTCTTCTATCCTAATTTCCAGAAAATAGGACTGAATCAAAAGGAAGATTTGATGACTAGTTCAAGTGTCATTTCTTGTTCTCTTAGAAAACCTTACACAGCTGGTTACCTTGTCTTGTTACTTGCAAAACTCAACCAGTTTGAGAGAGAAAGAGACAGACAGACACATCATTAAATTCATTGGCTTCCTGTATTTTTTTGGTAGTTTGGATTAGTGTTAGTTTCCCCTGAAGTAAAGTAGTTGGATGTAAGCAAATTTATCTTGTTTAAGTTGTAGATAGCCTCCTGATGTGTAAAGAGATCAGAGATGCCATATTCTCCATTTGGGATGCTGTTTACTGTATGTGTTTATAAATTATTAAAACAAAACAAGAGTTCAGTAGTGAGATCATAAATTACAATTAGCATAAGCTCTTCCCTTACATAAAAATATATTTTACATGATTTTTATTATTATTTCAAATCATGAAGTATGAATAATGACATTTTATCAGATCTTGAATTTTTCATGAGAACTTATGTTTTTCCTGTGGTTTTTAATATTTAAAATTTTACTTTATTCAATTCAAATATATTTATTTTATTATCTGTTTTAGATAATTCTATCATGTTCTGAAGAACTTTTTACATTACAGTTTTGTATACTTATCTTTTTCAGGATCTTTTTTTTAATAGAAAGGCCATTGTCTGGCTCATAAAATTATTTCTCTCTAGAACAGATTTGCTTTTATTTTTGCTTGGCACTCTGAATATTACATAGTCTGGATCAAATTTTATTAATTACTTAATCCTTTCATTGAGATTCCCACAGTATGAAAAATAGGGCAAGTATGAACCCTATACCAGAAAAAGCACAGTGTTATAGGTTTTATTTATTCCAAGGAATTTTTGCTTCTCCTTTTTTAGAGCCCCAGACAGAGAGAGGTTTTCTGCTGTGCACAGAATGTAGGTAGCTACACTCCTAACTAGAGTGCCAGCTCTCACAAATGCTGATTCTGCATAGACTTGTCAGTTTTCACTTCTTGCTTCTCTAAGTCTTAAAGCCTAATCCCCCATAGTCCCAATGCAGACACCAGTGCCAAGGTTTTCACTCTTTGGATCTGAGCAAATCTGATGATGCAAAGTTAACTTGCACCCTTGTTCTGGGTTTCAGTTTTCTCTCCAGTAAGGCATCAACAAATTTCCATCTCTTGTTTGTAAATTCAATTTAGTAACCTCAACTTTTAGTATTCTAGAGATTTTGTAGGAAAATATTGTGACAGTTCTTTGTGTACAATTGAGTGATCCAAGGAATTCCCGGTAAGTTGGGAAAACATGTTTTCTGGGTGTGTCTGTGAAGGTGTTTTTAGAAGAGATCAGCATATGAATCATGGAGTGTGTTAAGAAGATCTGTTCTCACCAATATACGTGAGTATCATCCAGTCCACTAAGAGTCTGGATAGAAAGAAGGAGGGAGGGGGAATCCTTGCTTTCTCTTCTCCTGCTAGGATATCCATCCTCCCTGCCTTTAATATTAGAGATCCTGGTTACACCACATCCCCTCCCCAACATTGGTTCTCAGGCCTTGACTGGGGCTGATTGACACTATCAGCTTTCCTTCTTCCTGGCCTTGAAGTTTTTAGGAATGGATTAGGTTTTAAGATACATTTTAGTTATGGCAAGTTATCTTCTGATGGAGATATAATAGTCTCTTCTTTCTCTGCTCCTCTCTGCTAAACACATCTATAAATCCTGAAAATAACATTAGAGACAACCAAAGAGAATTCTGAAAGATTTTAGGAAGAAGGGGAGCTGCACTGGAACCCCAGGATTTAAGGAACAGCATATCAGCACACCATCTCTCATTTCCTCACATAGCAGAAAGAGGAGATCCAGACCTTTCATTTTCTGACCCCCTAAGAAATACAGGAGGCAGTCCAGGTAGTCTCATTCCTCCTCAGGATGGGTTGGGAATTCCTCTGGCAACCACAGGGAAGGCCAATCATGTGCAGGATGGATCAGGATCTGTGCCAACAATTAGCAGCCATTAAAAGAGCTCTCCCAAGATTCTCCCTGTCTTTTGTGGATAGGTACCAAGGAAGGTGAGTTGAACCTGAGAACATCACCCAACCACTGAATACAGCCAGGCCACGGAGGCTGCTCACACCGGAAGGCCTGGGACTCCTCTCCTATTTTAGTCAACTTTTACAGTCCAAAAAGATCTGACCAGAAGAATTTTAGGGAAGAAAATTGTATTTGAAGGCTTATGGTTTCAGAAGTCTTAATCCATAGAAGGCTCCATTTCTCAGGGCTCAAGGTGAAGCTGAACATCATGGCAGAAGAGTGTGGCAGAGGGAAGTAGCTGATTTGATAACCAGAAAGCATACAGACTCCTCTCTCTAGACATAAAATATATACCCTATAGCTACACCCCCAATGAACCAGCCACACCCAACCTGCCTCCAGTTAACACCCAATTAATCCCATCGGGGATTAACTCACTAATTATTTTAAGGCTATAACCCCGTCGTCATTTCTCCTCCAAACCTTTTTGCATGGACTTATGTGAGCTTTGGGGGGACACTACATCTAAACCATAACACATCCCCTACTGAGGGACAGTAGGACAGCAGAAGTCACTGTTAGGTGATTTTTACCACAACAAAATATGACCCCGGAGGTAATCTCTATCCTATAGAAGCAAAAGAGATGACTTCTTGCTAAAAAGAGTCCCAAGTCAGAGAAGCTACTTCACTCACCTGGGCTTCAGCCTTCTCTTTCTCATCAGGAGAACATGGGAAAGGCAGAAGTACGACGTAGACAGAAGCCTTGGGCTGAGAAGCCAGTTTGTCCCTAGAGGTCTCTGATTTCCCTCTTGATGGAGGGAAAATGTGTGCCTAGTTGTCTGATTTGGAGAAAGCCTTTTCTTTTTTTAATTTATTTTTATTTGCTATTTTAAGTTATACATGACAGTAGAATGCATTTTGACATATCATATATACACGGAGTATAACTTCCCATTCTTGTGGATGTACGTGATGTGGAGTTACAGTGGTCGTATATTCATATATGAACATAGGGAAGTTATGTCCCATTTACTCAAGGAAAGCCGTTTTTGGCAGCACCAAAAGTGAGCACTGGTAGTCCTAGTGGTACCACTTAAACCAAGGAGGCCAGAATAACCTTCACAGTTCTGCAAATTAAATTGGTAACTGAGAACAGAGCTCACAGAAAAGCAAACCAGGACCTGTGTGTTAAACCTAAACAGAGTCACTGTTGCAGAAACAAACAAACAAAAAGGCCAGGGATGCTGGACATGGTGGCGCACACCTTATATCCTAGAGGTTTAGGAGGCTGAGACAGCATTTGGTGTGGTTACTAAATTTATTTCAACCATTTTGACAGATATAAAGTGGTATTACATTGTGGTTTTAATATTTATTTTCCTAATGACTGATGATATTCTATTAATTTGCTTATTTGCTTTGGACCATATTGCTTTATCCTTTAGTATAATAATATTGTTTTTATATGTTCTGGTAACTTGTCATTCATATTTATCAACCTATTTTTCCATCTTCACTTTATCTTTCAACATTTCTATGTCTTATATTTTTTAATATGTAAGCAATTCTGTGTATAATTCTAAGTTCTACTTTTTAAAATTTAATATTATGGTCTGTAGTTTTTAAATTGGTGATTCTGATATATTTATGTTCATTGTAGTTGTTGATACATTTAGATTTTTTCTGTAATTTTATTTGTTTATAGTTCCTTTTGATTTTTCTTCTTTTTGGTTGACTGAATTTCTTTCTGCTTTTTCTCTCCACTTATTTCAAGGGCTATACATTATATTATATAGTGGCTACCCTGAAAATTTCCTTGGAACTAGTCAGAGTTCATCAAGTAGACAGAAATTCAGTCATATGAAGAGGAAAAATGTAATAGAAAGAATTATATTTTAAAAGCACAAATAAGATTATAGAAATCAATATAAATATACAATTTAAAACTGAAGGACAAAATATTGAATACAAACTTTTAATACAGAGACCTTTAAAAAACAAGAACAACCAGTTATTTAGTTAACCATGGTGGTTAACTACAAATGTGCTAAAGGACAATGCTAAGTTTTCCTGAGGCAGCAAGTGTAAAAGAGGAGCCACCACCTCAAGGAGAGGACAATGCGAGCACTGAGGGATTAGGATAGGGCCTCCTTCTCCTAAGGCTGAGCTTATCATCTCTGGAAGAGGCTGTGGCTGCCACAGAGGCTGTAGCCTTTCTATGGTAAAAAAAAAAAAAAAAAAAAAAAAAAAGTACCCAAAGGCCAGGGCCTAAGCTGATCTATAGAAACAGAGACAGAACCCTGATGGTACCACTGGCATTACCCAGAAAGCAGTTCAGTTCACTGATTACAGAACAAATCTAGATCTAGCTAAACAAGCAGGCAACTGCTGGGGAGCTCCTCTGCTGACTTGTTTGGGAACAGCTGAGTGGGGAGTATTACTTGAGAGAGATAGAAAGTAGTCTGTGAGGGTTACTGGAATCCCATACCTTAAATAAGTAAATAAATAAAAATACCCCCCCCCCATTAAAAGGAGGCTTACATCTTGGAAGAGAGACATCTTCCTGTGGATATTCTGATCCCAAAGCTCTTCCACATTCATGTAAAAGTGTGTCAGCTAGCAAAGAGAGTGTTTCAAAGTTAGAAGGGACTAGTTAGTTCCAGCTTCATAAAGCCAGACAAAAAGAGCAATTAGAACCTTCAAGACTATCTTTAGATAACTGGTATAAGAGCTGTTATAGTTTGGATCTCAAAGGTCCCTCAAATTTTCATGTGTTCAGAAGTAGATTTGGGGGAAGTGATTAGACCTTTAGACCTCTGACCTCACCAGGGGATTAATCCATGGATGACTGACTAGATTACTAGGAGGAAGTAGGTCACTAGGGTTGTGCCCTGGAAGGGTCTATCTTCTCTCTGGCCTTTCTCTCTCTCTCTCTCTCTCTCTCTCTCTCTCTCTCTCTCTCTCTCTCTCTCTCTCTCTTTCCCCTCTCTCTCCTTCTCTGTTCCATGTCTGCCATGAACTAAGAAGCATTTTTCCATCATGCTCCTTTCACCATGTTTCTGCCTTGGAGTCAGGAAACCATGGACTGAAATCTCTAAAACTGTGAGACAAAAATGAATCTTTCATCCTCTAAGTTGTTCTTGTCAGGTGTTTGGATCACAGCAACAAAGAGCTAACACAAAAATTTAACAAACATTATTACTGGGGCTGGGGTTGTGGCTCAGCAGAAGAGTACTCACCTAGCACATGCAAGGCCCTGGGTTTGATCCTCAGCTCCACATATAAATAAATAAAATAAAGGTATTGTGTTCAACTACAACTAAAAAACAATAAAAATATTTTTAAAATTTTAGAAAAACAATATTACTAATTTGTAGTGAAAGCTACTCCCAATCAACTTCAGAATCTTATGACCCTTATATTTCCTTTGCCTCCTTGATACACAAGCTATCACTACGTAGTTCAGTTTGTATTTTTAATAGCACAGTTTACTTATTTTTTATTATCAAAACTTTAAAATAGCAATAGAAAATGTGCTCACATTTACTTACATACTGCCTGTTTTATTTGTTTTCCATCCTTTCTTCTATTCAGAATTTTTTTCTTGTGATTTCCCCTTCCCTTAAAATTCTTATATAAATGCTTTTAAAATATAGGAATGCTAGTAATGAATCCCCTTTATCATAACATTTTACTTTAAATAACATTGAAAGATAATTCAATGGAAACAAGTAAATGGCAGTTATGGTGGAGAAGTCTTGAAATATTACTTCTGCTAATGTATGTTCTTCAATATTAGTTATCTGATAATGTGTCCCGATACAGACTTTTTTTGTGTGTACCCTGCTTGAACTATGCTCTGCTTCCTACACCTTCCTGTGGATCCATCTGTTCTTGAAAATACATGCTCATCATGTTGTAAAACGTGGCATTTTTTTTCTTTCTTTTTATTTTTATTATTTTGTATACCAATTATACATTGTGTGAGAAAATCCATTCTATTCTACAATTCTCTGAATTACTCCCTTTTATTTTCTATTTCCTATCATATTCTTCCTACCTGTGACTTATCTTCTGTTGACATATTGATTGTACATTAAGTTCCATTGATTATTTTTTATTTCTTGAAGTTTTATTTATTTATTTTGCAATATTCTTGGAGTAATTTTTTATAGTCTCTGGTTTCTTACTTATTTCTAATAGTCTCTTTTTAGATTTTATACATTCACGTAATAATTAAAATATATAAAGCACCTAGAGGTCAAAACTCTTGCTAATTGTTATCAACAAATGCTTATATAATGGGCAACTTTCCTCTATTTGATCTTGCATGTTAATTCATATATGAGTGGTTTAATTATGATATATTTTTTTCTGATTACTTATAATGCCGACAAGTAATATACAATTCTGTAAGATTATGCCATACATACACATCTGAACTGTATTATACCTCTTCCTTTTTTTTAAAATTGAGGATGTCTTCTTCTAAAGACAAATTACTTTTGCTTTTGCTTGGAGAAAGGGCTGCCTACTTAATAAAACAAATACTATCTTTTTTCAGAAGACTTCTGAGGTTCAGTGCCCTTAACTTCTTGCTGCTTTTAAGTTTTAGGATGTATCCAGTCCTGGGCATTTCTTGGTTGGTAGGCTTCTCATGGTGTCTTCTATTTCATCACTTGATATTAATAGAGAGCCTACATCTTGGAAGCAAATTTTTACACCTCACATATCAGATAGAATACTAATCTCAAGGATATATAAAGAACTCAAATAGCTAAGCATCAAAAAAAAAAAAAAAACCCAGTCAATAAATAGACCAAGGGGGCTGGGGATGTGGCTCAAGCGGTAGCGCGCTCACCTGACATGCGTGCGGCCCGGGTTCGACCCTCAGCACCACATACCAACAAAGATGTTGTGTCCGCCGAGAACTAAAAAAAAATTTTAAATAAATAAATAAATAAATAAATAAATGGATCAAGGACATAAACAGACACTTCTCAGATTCTCAGAAAAGGATATAAAATCAACCAAATATATGAAAAAATGTTCATTGTCCCTAGCAATTAGAGAAATGCAGTGAGATACCATCTCACTCTAGTCAGAATGGCAGCTATTATGGAGACAATAAATGTTGGTGAGGATGTGGGGAAAAAAGCACACTCATACATTGCTGGTGGGACTTCAAATTGGTGCAGCCAATATGGAAAGCAGTATGGAGAATCCTTGGAAAACTAGGATTGGAAGCACCATCTGACCCAGCTATTCCACTCTTCTGTCTATGCCCAAAGGACTTAAAAACAGCATATTGCAGGGACACAGCCACATCACAATGTTTTTAGCAGCACAATTCACAATAGCTAAACTGTGGAACCAACCTAGATGCCCTTCAGTAGATGAATGGATTAAAAAATGTGGCATATATACAAAACGGAATATTACTCAGCAATAAAAGAATAAAATTATGGCATTTGCAGGTAAATGGATGGAGTTGGAGAAGATAATGCTAAGTGAAGTTAGCTAATCCCAAAAAATCAAATGCCAAATGTTTTCTCTGATATAAGGAGTCTGACTCATAGTGGAGTGGGCGGGGGGAGCATGAGAGGAATAGTGGAACTCTAGATAGGGCAGAGGTGTTGGAGGGGAAGGGAGGGGGCATGAGGTTAGCAATAATGTGAATGTGAATAATGTGGAATGTGATGGACATCATTATTCAAAGTACATGTGTGAAGACATAAATTGGTGTGAACATACTTTATATACAGAGATATGAAAAATTTTGCTTTATATGTGTCATAAGAATTTCAATGCATTCTGCTGTCATGTAGTTAAAAAATAAAGTCAATTAAAAAAAAGAGCTTTACATGCCACAAAAAAAAAGTTTTAGGATGTAAGTGACAGTACAGTCACTGGTCATTTTTAGCAATTACTTGTAAATTTGAGTTCCAATTCCCTTCTCTCTCTTTTTTCCTGACTATACAATATCTAATTTATAGATTCATTGAATGTATTAATCATGATTTTTAAATTTAGGATTTACTTTTAGCAGTAGAGTCCTTCAGAACAACCAGTCTAACTACTATCAAAATCAAATTCTCAAATAGATTCTTTATTACTTAAACTTAATAAATACATGACAGTGATTCTGCTGCAACTTGCTACTTGGAAATTACTAGTATATGCAGTCAAAGCATGTAAGAATATTCCAAGGTAAAATTTTGGCATTTTTATAAAAACAATTTATGAATTATCTACCACTTTTATTTTAATTTTGCCTGAATGAGCATCATCATTTTTTCCTGAATTTCTATTTGAGATTTTTAGAGGTTATTTTAGAGATATTTTGGAGCTATTTCAGTGCAAGTTCCAGATGATTTGTTTAAAAGTTTAGGTTAACTAAACATTTTACCACACAAATAAAATCTTTTTTTTTACCTTTTTTTTTTATTGATTGTTCAAAACATTACAGAGCTCATGATATATCATCTTTCATACATTTGACTCAATTGGGTTTTGAACTCCCATTTTTATCCCAAATACAAATTGCAGAATCACATTGGTTACACACTCACATTTTTACATAATGGCATATTAGTGACTGTTGTATTCTGCTACCATTCCTATCCCCTACTATCCCCCCCTCCCCTCCCCTCCCCTCCCATCTTCCCTCTCTACCTCCCCTGCTGTTGTTCGATTCTCTCCCCTTATTTTTTCCCTCCCCCTTGCCCCTCACAACCTCTTATAATTTTGTGTATCATTGAAGGTCTCCTACCATTTCCATATGCTTTCCCTTCTCTCTCCCTTTCTCTCCCCCCATTCGTCTTTGTTTACTGTTAGTCTTTCCCTCATGCTCTTCCTTCCTGTTCTGTTCTTAGTTGCTCTCTTTATATCAAAGAAGACATTTGGCATTTGTTTTTTAGGGATTGGGTAGCTTCACTTAGCATAATCTGCTCTAATGCCATCCATTTCCCTGCAAATTCTATGATTTTGTCATTTCTTAGTGCTGCATAATACTCCATTGTGTATAGATACCACATTGTTTTAATCCATTCATCTATTGAAGGGCATCTAGGTTGGTTCTACAGTCTAGCTATTGTGAATTGTGCCGCTATAATCATTGATGTGGCAGTATCCCTATAGTACGCTCTTTTAAGGTCCTCAGGGAATAGTCCGAGAAGGGCGATAGCTGGGTCAAATGGTGGATCCATTCCCAGCTTTCCCAGGAATCTCCATACTGCTTTCCATATTGGCCTCACCAATTTGCAGTCCCACCAGCAGTGTACAAATGTACCCTTTTCCCCACATCCTCGCCAACACTTATTGTTGTTTGACTTCATAATGGCTGCCAATCTTACTGGAGTGAGATGGTATCTTAGGGTAGTTTTGATTTGCATTTCTCTGATTGCTAGATATGGTGAGCATTTTTTCATGTACTTGTTGATTGATTGTATGTCCTCCTCTGAGAAGTGTCTGTTCAGGTCCTTGGCCCATTTGTTGATTGGGTTATTTGTTATCTTATTGTTTAATTTTTTGAGTTCTTTGTATATTCTGGATATTAGGGCTCTATCTGAGGTGTGAGGGGTAAAAATTTGTTCCCAGGATGTAGGCTCTCTATTTACCTCTTTTATTGTTTCTCTTGCTGAGAAAAAACTTTTTAGTTTAAGTAAGTCCCATTTGTTTATTCTTGTTATTAACTCTTGGGCTGTGGGCGTCCTATTAAGGAATTTGGAGCCCGACCCTACAATATGTAGATCGTAGCCAACTTTTTCTTCCTTCAGACGCAGTGTCTCTGATTTGATATCTAGCTCCTTGACCCATTTTGAGTTAACATTTGTGCATGGCGAGAGAAAGGAATTCAGTTTCATTTTGTTGCATATGGATTTTCAATTTTCCCAGCACCATTTGTTGAAGATGCTATCCTTCCTCCATTGCATGTTTTTAGCCCCTTTATCAAATATAAGATAGTTGTAACTTTGTGGATTAGTCTCTGTGTCCTCTATTCTGTACCATTGGTCCACCTGCCTGTTTTGGTACCAGTACCATGCTGTTTTTGTTACTATTGCTTTGTAGAACAGTTTGAACTCTGGTATCGCTATACCTCCAGATTCACACTTCCTGCTCAGAATTGCTTTTGCTATTCTGGGTCTTTTGTTTTTCCATATGAATTTCATGATAGCTTTATCTATTTCTACAAGAAATGCCGTTGGGATTTTGATTGGCATCGCATTAAACCTGTAGAGAACTTTGGGTAATATCGCCATTTTGATGATGTTAGTTCTGCCTATCCATGAACAGGGTACATTTTTCCATCTTCTGAGATCTTCTTCTATCTCTCTCTTTAGGGTTATGTAGTTTTCATTGTATAAATCTTTCACCTCTTTTGTTAGGTTGATTCCCAAGTATCTTATTTTCTTTGAGGATATTGTGAATGGAGTGGTTTTCCTTATTTCCATTTCAGAGGTTTTGTTGCTGATATACAGGAATGCCTTTGATTTATGCTTGTTGATTTTATAACCTGCCACTTTGCTGAATTAATTTATTAACTCTAGCAGCTTCTTTGTAAACCCTTTTGGGTCTGTTAAATATATTATCATGTCACCCGCAAATAGCGATAATTTAATTTCTTCTTTTCCTATTTTTATGCCTTTAATTTCTTTTGTCTGTCTAATTGCTCTGGCTAGTACTTCGAGAACTAAATTGAATAGAAGTGGTTATAGAGGGCATCCCTGTCTTGTTCCAGATTTTAGAGAGAATGCCTTCAGTTTTTCTCCGTTTAGGATGATGCTAGCCTGAGGTTTAGCATATATAGCTTTTACAATGTTGAGGTAAGTTCCTGTTATCCCTAGTTTTTCTAGTGTTTTGAATATAAAGGGATGCTGTACTTTGTCAAATGCTTTTTCTGCATCCATCGAGATGATCATATGGTTCTTGTCTTTAAGTCTATTGATGTGGTGAATAGCATTTATTGATTTCTGTATATTGAACCAGCCTTGCATCCCAGGGATGAATCCTACTTGATCATGGTGCACAAGTTTTTTGATATGCTTTTGTATTTGATTTGCTAGAATTTTATTGAGAATTTTTGCATCCAAGTTCATTAGAGATATTGGTCTGTAGTTTTCTTTCTTTGAAGTGTCTTTGTCTGGTTTCGGGATCAGAGTGATGTTGGCCTCATAGAATGAATTTGGAAGAGCTCCTTCTTTGTCTATTTCTTGAAATAGCTTGAAAAGTATTGGTATTAATTCTTCTTTGAAGGTTTTGTAGAACTCCGCTGTATACCCATCCGGTCCAGGGCTTTTCTTGGTTGGTAGTCTTTTGATGGCTTCTTCTATTTCTTCCTTTGTTATTGGTCTGTTTAAATTGTGTGTGTCTTCCTGTCTCAATCTGGGCAGATCATATGACTTAAGAAATTTATCGATATCTTCACTATCTTCTATTTTATTGGAATATAGGGTTTCAAAATACTTTCTAATTATCTTCTGTATTTCTGTAGTGTCTGTTGTGATATTGCCTTTTTCATCCCGTATGTTAGTAATTTGAGTTCTCTCTCTTCTTCTCTTCGTTAGCATGGCTAAGGGCCTGTCTATCTTATTTATTTTTTCAAAGAACCAACTTTTAGTTTTATCAATTTTTTCAATTTTTTTTTTTGTTTCAATTTCATTGATTTCTGTTCTAATTTTAATTATTTCTTGTCTTCTACTACATTTGCTGTTGTTTTGCTCTTCCTTTTCTAGGTTTACACCTCAAATAAAATCTTTAGTTCCCATTAAACATAGCAAGAATTGGAACTCAAATTCTTGGGAATAAACTTATACACAAGAATATATTTATGAGGACAGTAAATCACTCATTTTAGAGTTGTCATGAAATTTCATTTAAATTAAGTGAAAGGAGTTATATGAAGTACGTTATTATAACTTTTACTGATTTAGATTATTAATGAAAAAATTTATTCTTATATCAGATATTGTAAGTCATCCACAGTAGTGCTAGAAAAAATGGCAAAACACTCACAAAATATATTTTTATTAGAAATTTGTCAGTTTACAAAAAACAAAGTACACACACGTAAAATAAGATAGAAAAAAGCCACAAATCTAAAATATAATTGGGAAAATTTTTAGGAATATATACCTATCATTTTGAATCTCAAACTCTTAGAATTTTCATCAAATTTCCAACCACTATTTTCTAGAATTTATTGCATAATTCAGTGAATCACTAATCTCATACATTTGAGCACATCATAATCACATGAATGGCTTGCTCAAAATAGAAATTCTTGGAACCATAAAGACTAAGAAAATTAGAATCCTTGGGAAACTGGGTGTCTTTAAATTTTAGGAATTCCAGGTAATTCTAAATCAGTTTTAAGACAGTAGACTGAATGATCTTTGGCTTGATTCTCCCACTCAAATTACATAAATGGACCCTGAATTAACTGACAGTTGGATTTATTCTTATTTTTAATAAAATCAGAACAATTATAATTATTAATAGGATTTTGAGTATGTGTACATTAGCCATTTATAATGACTTGAGGTGAATTTCTTCACTATATGGTTCATCTGCTTCTGGTAAGAATTCTTTTTAAACTGTTATGACCCTGTTTTCTGAAAGTGTGTGATGACTGATTTAGCACACTTATTTTCCAAGTTTTTAATACATAAACATTTTGTCTCAGAGTTTTGGATGAGGATAATCCTTGGCATTAGGCACTAATATCATGTAATAGTGTTTTCTTACAGTTTTTAGAACAAATATCTAAAAAGTATATAAAGACATGATTTTGTTAATAACTAGCCCTATATGAATATTTATATGTACAATTATATGCAAATATAACATAGTAATTATATTTAAATTTAAAGTGTTCATTTGGCAGAGATCATGCTACACAAACACAATCACATTGTTTTTGTCCAGGCTGGGAGTTTATGAATTAGCTTACTTTTTTTGTGTACCACTATACCAAAGTTGCATTTTGGTGTCTCCTTTCTGTCCAAATTACAGTTTATGCTCTTTTCAGATATCACATGTATCCTCAGCTACAAATATAAGGAGTGTCCTGGATTGCAATGGATTGTTTTGAAACAAGAGAAAGCAACTCTATCACTTTTATACGAAAGTCTCTCCTCCACTCATTGTCTATTGTCTTAAAAATATAGAATTAATTTTTTTTCCAATTAGTATTTATGTCCAGGGGTATCCATGTCTTCTCTCTTTCAGTGTCTGTATCTCTGTTTCACTGTTTTTTTTCACTGTTTTTTTTTCTCTCTCTCTCTCTGTATATATATATATATATATATATATATATATATATATATATACACACACACACACACACACACACACACATGATTATGAATATATATATATATATATATATAATTACATATATATAAACAGCTATAAATATACAAATATATAGACTATATATAGTAATACATTCAAAGATATAATATTGTATTTGCATAAATATAAATATAAAGATACATTTATCAAAATCTAAATGTAGTATATTATATATATAGATATGTATGTAAATTCATATATGAACATACACACATTAAAAAAAGTGAGAAAACTAAAGATACCAGAGCATGAATATCAATTTAATGGGGAGAAGACATGAGGTATTGGATTTTGAGTAGCTATGTTTTAAAAGCCCACTATGAATTTTTCTGTGTAGGGCAGCTGATGACTTCTAATACAGATAGTTAAATTTCTTCTAACTTTCAAAGTCAATTAAATAATTTGGGTTTGCATTAACTAATAATTACATATGCATTGATTTTTAAACATAATGAATGTATATTTAAATCCTAATTTTGAAGATGACTTTCTTTTGATTATTTATAGTGCCAACAAGCCACATATATTTCTGTGAGATTGTGCCAAACATACACATATGAACTGTATTGATCCTCTTCCTTTATTAGAAAGTGTTTTTCCAACTGTTATCACTGGGGCTTCTGCAGTTGAGCACAAACACATGGTATGGCACCCAGTTTTTCTATTCTGTGCTTCCCAGTTCTGTCTCACCAAATAGTGACAACCGCATTTAGCTTATCTACTATGTCACAGAGTGATTTTGATTATTAATATTCTAGTTAAAATGAATATATATCAATGTAAATAACAGAAGTTGCCTAGCTTAATGATTTCAACAAGAATGAAGGCAGTAATGTGTATTTTAACCAAAATTTTGAAGAATCATTTATATTATTAAGTAATATACAAATATAAAAATGACTGTAATGTTCATAGGGTGGAACTATTGTTTTGAATACAAACCTGATCTTGAGAGGTTTCATGCAAAATATAATTAAAATAACATGAAATACAGTGTGATTCTTCAATAGAATTAATCATTTTATGTATTAGAACATTTGCAAGTCATCTTGCCTCATTGGTAAATTCAGAATTCCATTTTTTTTTGTTATGAGCAAATGTGTAGGGATTGATGAAAATATAAACTTCAAGAATTCGTCACAAACTAGCATGTGATGTAATATTCTACATATTTATAGAATACTATATTCAAAAACCTTTGCCATTCCCTGAATATTATTATTATTTAGTTTGTCAGTTTGTAAGAACCAAGATCTTCAAAACACAGTAGGCAATATGAAAGTCCATTTGTTTTCTCATGAATTTTCTGCAGGCACTGAAGATTCAGGCAAATAATTGACAGTCATTTTCAACTAGATATTAAAGATTCACACCTTCTCTAAACATTTTTGTGAGAGAATGTCCTATCAACTTATAACTAATCCCCTAATATCTTCTTACAGAGTTAATTTTGTTTTATTATTTGTTTTTGTACTACTCTGCTTTTTATAATAAGAATCAGTGTACAGTGCCAATGTTAGCATAGCAAATTATTATCAGAAATTGGGTTAACTTTATTAAGTTTCTATTTAGTATTTTTTATTTAACTATAATGTATACAAGGGAATGGTTCATAGCTGCCCAAACTGTCTGTGAATTTAACTTATTTGTAGTTAAAGAAATCAATATACTTTCTACCTTTAAAGAAAATCCATTCTATCTCCAGAATGTAAAATTAAAATTATAACTATTATTTTAAAATTTTAATTCCTACATTAATAATAATGGTTTATTAATTTAGAATAAAAAAAAAACACAGATGGCTTTGGTTTCTTTACTAAAACCTTAGATTAGTGTACAACCAGACAGAAAATGAAAATGTCTTTTCCTGTTACTTAAAGATAATCTTAAGTCAATTTATTTCTCTTTAATTGGTAACAGGTTTGAAAGAACTTCCCAGATATATTAGCTAAGTTTGTTTTTAGTTATTTAAATTTAACTAATAAATATATGTAATAAAATTCCAGAGTATGAGCATTCTAGGAGTTTAATAGGTTTAAATTTTCAACACACATAACAAGTAAAACCTTAGTTTTTCTTTGGACTTTGTATTGATCAAATTTCCATGAACTAGTTATACTTCTAATATTTTAATTGAGAACACTTAGAGACATGAATATGCTTTGTTATACTGTAATTGGAGATCTAGTTAGTCAAGGAAATGATGGTCTTTTGCCAAAATTAATTCTGGCAAGCAACTCTGGAATAATATATTAAATCCCAAACCATAAAAAACAGTACCTCAGAAAAAAGGAACTGATGATTCAAGGTTGGCAGGGTCTCCCTGTGCTTAATTTAAGGACTAGCTTAAAGGCTGGTCAAAACAATATTGAAAAAGTACGAATTTCTCTTTCCAACATGTTCCCAGAGTTCAAAAATATAATGGAGATATCAAAAAGATTGTTGAAAATTACAGCTTTAGAAAATTAGGTCACAAGATGAATTTGGAAGCTATCAATAAATAAGAGCCAAAAATCATAATAGAAATGTTTTTTTTTTTTGAAAGCCTTTATACAATTTCCCTCTGAGGAATATTTGTTTGCCTGTATTCTCCCTCCTTTTTAGCAGTATGTTTCCTCTATCTAGACTTGTTAATTAATTCCTCATTAAAGAACTTAATTTTTGAAGGTAACAAGCTTTATCATACAATTCACAAGTAAGTTCAACTCCATGAAGTCATGACCCTCCCATTTAATTCTCATCCTTGTAACTGTAAAGTGCTTATTCTTACACAGTTCTGGTTGTACCTTCCATTCACATTGTCCTTTCAGTGATGGTACACTGCTAGAACCTCCTTAACAAAGAATTTAGGGACCATAACTGCCTTTTTTAAAATTATTTTTTTAATTTATATATGACAGTGGAATGAATTACAATTCATATTACACAGATAGAGCACAATTTTTCATATCTCTGGTTGTATACAAAGTATATTCACACCAATTCATGTCTTCATACATGTACTTTGGATAATGATGGCCATCACATTCCACCATAATTTCTAACCCCATGCCCCCTCCCTTCCCCTCCAACACCTTTGCTCTATCTAGAGTTTGTCTATTCCTCCCATGCTCCCTCTCCTTACCCCACTAGGAATCAGTCTCCTTATATCAGAGAAAACGTTTGGCATTTGCTTTTTTGGAATTGGCTAACTTCACTTAGCATTATCTCCTCCAGCTCCATCCATTTACCTGCAAATGCCATGATCTTATTCTATTTTATTGCTGAGTAATATTTCATTGTGTATAAATGCCATATTTTTTTTTATCCATTCATCTACTGAAGGGCATCTAGGTTGGTTCCACAATTTAGCAGTTGTGAATTGTGTTGCTATAAACACTGATGAGGCTGTGTCCCTGTAGTATGCTATTTTTAAGTCCTTTGGGTATAGACTGAAGAGAGGGATAGCTGGGTCAAATAGTGGTTCCATTCCCAATTTTCAAATAAATGGGATGGATTCGAATTTAAAAGTTTCTTCTCAGCAAAAGAAACAATCTGTGAGGTGAATGGAGAGCCTACATCTTGGGAGCAAATCTTTACACCTCACACATCAGAAAGAGCACTAATCTCAAGGGTATATAAAGAACTCAAAAAGTTAAACACCAAAAACAAACAAACAAACAAACAAAACAAATAACCCAATCAATAAATGGGCCAAGGACCTGAACAGACACTTCTCAAATGATGATATACAATCAATCAATAAATATATGAAAAAATATTCATCATCTTTAGTAATTAGAGAAATATAAATCAAAACTACTCTAAGATTAGATCTCACTCAAGTCAGAATGGAAGTTATAACGAACACAAGCAACAAGAAGTGTTGGTGAGGATGTGGGGATAAAGGTAGACTCATACACTGCTGGTGGGACTGCAAATTGGTGTAGCCAAAATGAAAAGCAGTATGGAGATTCTATAAGTGCCTTTTATATATAACTTTTTAGAGTAAGACACTTCAAAACTAAGTAACATACTTTCGTATACATTGTTTGTGAAAGAGCTATGGAATATTCAAACAACCATTGTTAGTAGTCCGGTCTATCTATTTTATTTCACAAATAAATCAGTTGAAGAGCGAGGAAAAGGGGAATGAATGAATAAGTCCAATGGTAACTAGATGAAAAAATAAATTTTCTGTGAAGTAACACATTGGACAGATATAGAAAAGCAAGGAACTCTGTCAAAATCCAGTTTTGATTTAAACTAGCTTGATCTTTTTTTGCCATCATAGAATCTTAACCACTTGATCTGGGTGTGTGTGGGAGTGGGGTGGAGAGGAAAAGTGATCTGTACCTTGTGTGGAAATTATCCACAACATAATTTAGGGATTTTACTCTCCAAAACAAGAGAACTACATGAACAACTTGGTCCAGATCATATATTTCCTGATAAACTGGGAAAGTTTGCTCCTGGTTAGGTGAATAGGCACTTGTTACATAGAAGAAAGATCAATGTCTTGGTGATGGATAAATAAAGAACAGCATTATTGCCTATGAGAGTCCTTGGTATAAATAGTGTATTTTAATTATCTGAATATTAATATGAAACTAACTCCTAAAGGAAAAGAGTTTTTCTGAAACGTATAATATGAAAAGGACAAAGAGCATATAAGAACTTATAAGAACAGATAATAATGAGAAGAAATTAATTTTAAGCCTAATAGAATCCCACCTATATCTTACTATACCTATCGATTACTATTCTTCAGTGTGTTTTGGCTTATGCCTCCAATACCCATTCTATATCTAGTTTTACACAGGCATTTTCTCCTACATTTTGTATATATTTTCCCTTTATATTAAAATGAAAAAAAAACAAAAATAATTAAATTGGATACTGGGCAATTTTCATTTGATAGAGAATCATAGATCCCTATATTAGGTTTTAAAATGCTTTATAAGCAACATTTCATTCAAAATGTTTAAAATACATTAGGTCTATATTAAAAATAAAATTTGATTAGTGAAGGAAAAGAGATTGAAATTTTGTTAATATTTAAGGTAAAATAAGAAGAAGTTATAAAACATAAAATCCAGAGTTGCCTAGACTAGAAGAGCTTAGGAGTACCTGTAAGGGACTATCTTTATATGATGAAAAATGTCCTCTTTCAATTAACTTACACTGTTCAGAATGTCTCATAAGGAACAGAGATTTTTTTAAGTGAACATATAAATAGGTTAGTGTGGCAATCGTGTGAACTTATTAGCATGAAGTAAAAAGTGTAATAATACTTTAAGAAATATTAGTAAGGGGAATAAGGAATGTACAAGTTGATTTAGGCACTTCATTTTCCCAAATCACAGATATAAAGTGGTTTCATTTCACATTCCATTCTGTTACAGTACTTCGGAAATAACTCTCAGACTATCTATATTCTTCAGGAGCAATAACTATAGTAATTACTATAGTAATTACTTTGTGAGAAAACATAATTCCAATGCAGTCTGATTTAATCACAAACAGAAACTGCTTATCCTTATGTTTTGGTGATGAAAGACATCAGTGAAGCTGTTACTTTAATAGATTAACAATGTCTTCTATAGTTGAGAAAGAAAAGGAAGATGATGACAAGTAGCTTATTAGTTTGTATCCTGATAATAGTGAAAGAATCTTAGAATTCTAAGATTCAAACATTCCTAAAGATAATATAATTCCCTTGCCAATCTAATTGCTGAAACCATCCATTTGTTTGAAATGTAAGTCACATTTTATACTAGATCATAAATTTCTGAAAAACAACAAATTGGCTGAATTTATAGACAAAAAAAATCATACTTGAAATAAACAAGAGTGTTTTCAGCAAGTAAAACCCTCCAGTAGTGAAATGTGCTTCTTCTTAGGTAGAGATTATCCCATTTTAAACATGATTCAGGAAACTTTTTGACACACATATGTCTGGAATAAAGGGAAATGATTACTGTAGATCACATTGAGCTTTCAATCTATTTTTTTAAAATTTAAAAATAAAATAAATAGCATGAGTACCTGTCCTAGCAATATTACATATGAAATAGACACTTATTAACTAAAATATGGAATTCAATTCTGGGAAACCCCAAACAAAAAAAGTTTTATGGTAAAACATTATTCTTCTAATATAAAACAATTAAGATGATTTGTAAAAGTGTGCTCAAACAATTTTGTTGAAAGCAAAAATAGTGTACTATAAAATTTAAGTAAATAATTGATTAAATATTCCAATATTTTTGAGATAACCTGAAAAGATAATATCCTTGTATTATAGAATATAAATGATGAGCCTCCTGTATGCAATCCACCACATTTGGAAACTTGGATTTACTCCATTGTTAAGGCTCCTTTTGTTCACCTCAACTGTTCAGACAGAGATTCTCCAAAGGAACATCTGAGCTATTCAATTGTAGGAGGTAAGACAGATTATTGCAAATACATAAGACAGATTATTGCAAAATACATACATTATTTGCTATTTTATAAGATACCCATGTGAGATATTTTGTAACTGTTGTAAACAAATTGGGGAACAGTAGTAGTAGCTGAAACAAATTGGGAAATACTTTTAAATAAAAACTTAAACTGTAGAAACAATAATACATAATGTAGTTTTTTGTCTGTTTTATTACTTCATCATTTTCAGGAAATGCAAATAATCAGTTCACACTTCGGAGATTGGGTGTTGAACCTCCTTTTCTGGTCATCAGTCAGAATTTCCAGTATGATGTATTTCAAGGGATTCAAGACCCAGTGACTTTCCAGTTGCTTATTGAAGTCACTGATGAATTAGGTGGGAATAAAGCTCGTCAGCTGTCAGCTACTACTACAGTCATAATTCATGTGCTTCCCTGGACCACAACACAGCCAACTTCTTCCACAAAAACATCTACAACTACAGTAAGTATCTAGTGATAAACTGCAATTCTAAAGTAGTCTGAGTTAGTCATGAACATAGAAAGTGCTTGGGTACTCTCACAGGATTATCCTGATGTTTTGGCAATGAAAGACATAAATGAAAGTTACTTTAGTTCTGATGAATTCTCATCATCAAAATAAGGATAAATCATTGTTAACTATTAAATTTGAATTAAAGTAAATATATCGGGGCTGGAGATGTGGCTCAAGCGGTAGTGCGCTCGCCTGGCATGCGTGCTGCCCTGGTTCAATCCTCAGCACCACATACAAACAAAGATGTTGTGTCTGCTGAAAACTAAAAAATAAATATTAAAAATTCTCTCTCTCTCTCTCTCTCTTAAAAAATAAAGTAAATATATCTATGTTAATAATTTTGCAGGCCTTTATGCAATTTAGTTTAGGATACTTAGTAATTTTGTAGATTCTAAATATAGTATAGTTTTCTTTATTTAAATTAATACTCAGAACAGTTATAAACAAAGCACCATAATAGGTTTCTGAAAATATTTGATAACTTGTTTTCTTGAAAAACATAGTCTCACTATATACAAGACATATACTTTGTCTTAGTTCAAGCCACAAAAATACCATAGACTGAGTAGCTGAAACAATGAACATTCATTGCTTACCATTCTGTAAGCATGGAAGCCCAAAATTAACACAATGGCCAATTCAAGGTCTGCTAAGTCCATTCCTAGGTTCATAGATATCTAACTTCTCATTATGTCCTCATGTGGTAGAGAGTTAAAGACCTCTGAGGTCTCTTTTGTAAGTGTACTAGTGCTATTTAATAGAGTGTCACACTCATGACCTAATCATATATAAAGACCTTACCTCCTAATACCATTATATTGAGAGTTAGGATTTCAATGTGTATATTTTGAGGGAACACATCATTTAGTTCCTAACATGTTTAGAACAATTTATATAAAGAATACACAGTTTTAAATGATACAAATTATAGTACAATGTTATTTAACTTTGTTTTCTTGAAAATAAGCTTTTTACTCTAGGAGGCCATGAGTTCTTCACAAAGAGAGGACAAAAATTATGATGTAGTTCTTGCCGAACAGATAGTAGTGTGTGTGTGTGTGTGTGTGTGTGTGTGTGTGTGTGTGTGTGTGTTAATGTAAAGAGAAGAAAAAAATTTGGATTACCCTGGGAAAAATATGTATTCTGGGAAATGTTGAGAAGGTAGTGAAGCTAGAATTGCCAGAATAAAAAGGGCTGAGGATATCTCAGTAGTAAAGAAAAAGGGAGATTATGGTAAACATGTAAACTATTAAACATAGAATGTCTTGTCTGTAAAGCTGAGAAGTATAAATACCAATGACAGGAAGTTATAACCATTTCAAAGAAGTAAAGACAAATGCTCCCTGTTTTGTAATCTTTAAAATGCAAATAAAGAGAAGAATCAATTATGCAATAGAATTGGTCTCTTTGTATACCCTCATTGATTTCAGATAGGTGGAGTTTAAAGTAGTCAACTAGGTATTCATGTCCATGTCCTCACTAACTTTAGTTAACTCAGTTAACCCAAAGAGAGATACTGGAATTAATATAGCCTTTGCTGAGTAAATTTCTTCCATTGCTTGACTTCATGTCAAGAAGTTTTGTATTAGTTATGCAAAATCATTATAATGCAAGTTTTAATATCCTTGATAAAAAGAAATTAAATTGGATAAAAATGGCATAGGACTGGTAATTCTCTCATATGCCTAAAAGAAGCAAATTAAAATGATCTCTGTGGGAAAGTAACAATATTCTATGCTTCCAATTACTTCTAACAACTTTTGAATCCAGTGGATATACCACAGGATTGAACACAGCCAGGTAAATGAGAAGATATTAAAACCAAGAAGTAATACAATCATAAATGTAGAAACACAAATATAGCGATGGATTATCAAACACAAACCATAAAATAATTATGTTTATTAAGTTCAAGAACCATAAACCAAGCTTGAAATCTGACCAGGGTATTGGAGACTGTAAATATAACATAGAATATTTGAAAACAGATCAAATATATCTAAGAACTTAATACATGAAATTATGATAATAAATTGACTTAATAGCTAATTATAAATAGCTTAAGAGTCCATTAAGAACTGAAGATCCATCAGAAGAAACTGTTCAGAATGATGTTTGAAGAAAAAATTGATTAAAAAATACTAGAAAAAGGCAAGGACATAAACATGAGAAGAACAGTTAGTTTATGTTGATTTGAAATACAAAAGACATAAAAGTGTCTAATTGTTTTTCAAAACTAATAGAAAAAAGAAATCTATATTTAAACACATAGAAAAGCTCATAAAGTCAAATATAACATGAATATGAACATCTATCAAGAAAAAGATATTTCCTTCAAAAGAGTGTCTACATAATAGATAACTTTACAATGGGAAGCCAGAAAAATGAAAATGTTCAAGTTGCAAAGTAACTGCCAACCTAGCATTCTATACTGAATAAATGTGTGTTTAGGAGTATGTTTATGGCTTTTATATATGGTTTTGTTATATCTCAGTTTTATTATGTAGTCTTTTCATTCATTCATTTCTAAATATTCCTGTTTTCTTAACTTCTAAAGATACAAGGCATTTTCTAGTTATATTTTATTTACCACTTATTTATTTACTTATTTTATTTATTAATTTACCTGTGGAACTGGGCATTGAACTTCTAGCAGTCCACCACTGAGCTACAGGGGAAGCCTTTTTTACTTTTATACAGGGTCTCACTTTTAGAAGCTGGCCTTGAACTTGTCATCATCCTGCCTCTCCTCCCCGAGTTGCTGGGATTATAGATATGCACCACTATGCAGGGCTCTAACATAATATTTAAGATCAGAGATAATGTTAGACAGATTTCAATCCACTGAAAATCTTTTAAGACTTGTCTTACAGCCCAGTTATTATCAAATTTTGTACATGTTCATGTGGACATTTGATGTATGTATGTACTACAGAGCAATGATAAAAGAATGATAGATTCACAAAGTTATATTGGACAATCGGTATGGGTATATACAAAGTAGGAATAATCCTCTACTTAAATGAAGCCCAAATGAATTATAAATTTAAATGAAAAAACTAAATAAAATAACTAAACATTACAAAGAATATAAGAGACTATCATAATAATTTTGGGATAGAAAAGGCTTTTTTAGGACCAAAATTAAAAAAATAGTGATAAAATTTTTAGAATCTTAAATACCTTCAAAATAAGAACTTCTTATGTAAGAATGAAATAATGGGAAATCTGTCATTTGCTCCAGAATAATCATAGGTGGGAAGGAATAAGTAAGAGTAAAAATTAAATCTGGCACAACTTGTGGTCATTAAATCGTGTGATGTGTATCTGGTGAATTACTATATTTTTTGAGCTGTCATATACAGTTTAGGTATCACAAAATAGTTTTAAAATGGCAGAAAGGGAAATAATATGATGGCTTATGTACTTTGTTAAACTATTACTGTTTGATATGGTAAATTGTTCCCCAAATATACCTCATAAATTAAGTACTCTCTTATTCATTAAAACTTTGTTAACTACTTTAGAGCTTTCTGTCACACCTCTTATATAGCCAAACTCTATAATTTATGCTTTTAAACATGAATAGTCTTTTGGTCATCACTAAATTAGTTCTCAGTCTTTCTGCCTAGGCAAGCATAATTGATCATGGAACTTTCTTTCACACTCAACAAATATGTGTTCAAATAATTTTATAAGTCAAGTAAAATTTGCCTGAAATCCAGTTATATTGTTGGTGATATTGTAAGATGTTAGAAGAACATTCCAAAGGGTTAAAATATATTGTTTTTATTTCTGGCTGAACATGAACCTTAACTCCCTATTATGAGTCAATCTTCTGCGCTGGATCTTACTCCTTTGGGAGAGATTATTTTAGCCTGTACTGCAATGGGGGGAAAAATCTTAACTTACATTAACACATGAATTTCCACCATCCAAATTCCTGATTAAGAAGGCAAAATCTACCAAAGCAAAAGGCATTGTAATAAAACATAAATAAATTCTGCAGCAAAATGTGAAAGGAGTTTTAAATTTGTAGTTGAGCTAAGTGGAACTGTAATCCATACACTTCCTTTGGCAAAGTACATTAGGCTTACTAAAAGAGGCAGACCAATTAAGGCTGTCTGGAAATGATTACTAACCTGTGACTTATGAATTTATTTCCAAGGAATAAATGCTTTCCTCCATAAGCCATATGAGCTTTAATGTTTATGTGTATACTTATATAATGCATACATCTCTGCAGGGACATATATGTGCCTTTCTTGCAAAAAGTATTACCAGACCAGAAGAAACCTTAGAAAGTCTATAGTTCAACTTGACCATTGTGCAGGAAGGAGAAATGATACCAAAGTAGGTTATAACTTCCACCTGCTTGAGAGTGAGTAAACAGACACAGAAGCACACCTACATATTTTAAGATAGTTTTCTAAAAATCTAATATGTCTAAAAGCTTATTAAATCTATTACTGACTAGCTATTATTTATAATTGGGAATGTAATAAAATCATCATTTATGTCTCCACCTGTCTATTTACCAACTATATAGTTGAATCTTGGTCTGCCTGTTGGTATACAAATTTGAATAAGTTGGAGAAAAGCTTTCCAGGTATAAATAATAGAATATCTAACTTGGTCTAAATAATAAACATTCTTATTCAGCAAATGGGGGGTACTGTAAAGGCAAAAATTTGAAAACATCTGCATACCAATCTAAGAGAGGTGGACTTTATTTTCCAATCAGGGAGGATATAAAGAGGGAGTACAAGATAAGGATGGCAAGATCAGATATTTCTATATGTTTATGATGTTTGAATGAGGATGAAGAAAACATGAAGGGAATATTGGTGGATGGAGGAAGTAGTGTACATGGACACAGATAGCCTTGTTTTAATAATCCAGACTTAAGCCTTGAAATAAGACTTTCATGTTGAAATGAACGCTACATCTCAAATGTACATAAGCAATAGAATTTACCATCTTATTTTGTTTGAAATTGGTGTATTATAATGTGTACTTTTATAATATATCATGGGAAAAAGAATTTCTCTTAAAATTTAGTCATTAAAATTATAGACTGTTTTATTACGATTATTACAAGGCATATCTTTCAATTTAGAATGTTGAATTAGATATGAAAACATAAAAACATCTCTAAGTGGTTAAAGAACACCACCAGAAATTTATCTGCTTTTAAAATATAACTATAAAAGCCCCTTACAAAAATAGAACATTCTTAAACCAGATTTCTAATGGTGCGTGCTTGTAAATTTTAGAGAAAGGCCTGATGATTAAAAGCTCAAAGTAATTAAAAATGGATCAATTGTATTATAAATATTATAGAAGACATCTTCAGCTGGAGGACAAACTTTTCAACAAAAATTTCTTCTAGGTTCTTGAAAAAGAATAGGGTATCTCATACACTATAATTTGCTGAAAGCATTCCATAGAGATCTTTGTATATTTTACAGTGCCAACTATGGTACTTGATAAGTCAAAAGACTCATGCCATATGTTATAAGAAAGGTATGTGATAGCTCTTAATTGGTAGAGGTGGGGGTTCATGAACTGTTGTAGAATCTGATGAAAACTATAGTCCCTCACTGCAGTACATTGCCCACATATATGTGTGTACACAACTTTATATTACACTTTACAGCTTGTGAAATCCATTCATGGAACCTGGATTATGAAACCCCAATTAAAAATGGGTTTATCAACTACATTTGAATTGCTATAAACTTTTCCATAAGCAAAATATATTTCCATTAGTGTAAACACTGCAAGATAAGCCACTAACACATAGCTTAAGAAAAAAAAAATGTAGAATATTCATTAAATATATTGACATTTGTCAGGCTCTTCTTGACACTAGAATTGATAAAATAATACCTGACACTTAAAAAGAAAAAATAGGAGGAAATCATTTCATCTTAAATGTAGAAACAGTTAAACAAGCTAGTAGTAAATAAATAAAAACCTAAACTAGCTTAAATAAACCAAACCATTATCTCCTGGTTCACCTTAGTCTTTGAACCTATACCTGCTTATTCAGAGGTCACTCTCAGGGCAGGTAGAGAAGAAAAAAGAAACTAAGTCATCTTTCATGAACTGAATGAAATTCTTCCAATTCTAAATCAAGATTGTCGAAAAAGACAATGAGGTAACTGGCTAGACACTGTTTCCTGCAAACATAATCCCTAAGGAATGATGAATCAAAATTCCTGAAATGATCTGTTTGTAGCAAATTGAGCCCATAATAAAAATTCCAGGACTAATGTCCATTTTGACAATATGGAAGACGGCAGAGACTCTAAGTCATTCTAATTTATAATTGTTTTTGACCTTTATTTCAACATGAAAAGTAGAAAGGAAAGAGCCTATAAAAAATGTCTGTCAATCTTTTCATTGGTTCATCCTGATAACACGTTCATATTTCATGATGTGCATAAGTATAATAAAAAGAATTTTGTCCCATCAGTGAAGAACTGAAGAGGCATTAGGTTCACAGAGTGACAAATTTATGATTTTTCCATGTCTTTTACTTAATCGGAACTTTAAAGACTAATCCCAAAGATACAATGGCAGCTTAGAGACTCATAATGTTATATGCTCGCTCCACTGTTGTGCTCACTGCACAGGTTCACTACTTTTACAAGCTGGCATTGCGTCATCAAAGAGCAGTCCTTACCATTGTATAACTCATAAGCCAATTTGCAATCCAATCTTCCTGGTACTTTGTTCTCAGTCAAGAATTTAGCTGGTGGTGTACTGGAGCAGGATCACTCCAGCTAATGGGAGCCTAGTAATGAAAGCCTAGTGCTACTCAGAAAGCTTATGGTTTGACTGTTAAATTTTTGCTAGATTAACATAGGTTATGTGCCTGTAATCCCAGCAGCTTGGGAGGCTGAGGCAAGAGGATCTGTGAGTTCCAAGCCAGCCTCAGCAAAAGTGAGGCTCTAAGCAACTCAGTGAGACCCTATCTCTAAACTAAATACAAAATAGAGCTTGGGATGTGGCTGAACTGCCCCTGAGTTCAGTTCCCAGTACTCAAGGGAAAAAAAAAAAAAACAGGTTATGGTAGAAATATTTATACTATGAAACTGACAAATACTAATACCAGGGGTGTTTTAATTGTATTTTAAGAGTTGGTTTACAAGTAGACTAGTGGGCTTGTCCTTATTACTCTTTAGAAGACTCGGGAAGGTAGAAAAAAACTTAAAGTAAGACTAACAAATTCTTAAGTTTAATAGGCAAAAATGAAGCCATGGAAACAGAAAGGAATATGTATTCTACATTATTACTCTTTACTTCAAAGAGTAATTCAGTAGTATGGCTATTTTTAAAGGTCAAAGTACCTATTACAAGCCACAGGCACTTTCTGCCAACTTGAATCTATTCTTTTGGTAAAACTACAGCAGAGACTACAGCAATGTCTTACTTGTGAGCTGTGATTTAATATCCTCTCTGTTTTCTCAGTCTAGAAAGTGGAGCTCATTGTAGCATCGCTGGGATTAACCAACATCTTTTACTCCTGAACTAAACTCCTCTTGTTTTTTGTATTTTTCAAATATGATGACTAAAATAGCAGCAGAGGCACAGTGTTAATAATGGTCACAAACTGATAGCTTACAGAATGATACAAACTCCCATAAGGTATTTTTTTCCTCATAGCAACCCTACTACCTAGGCAGCAGTGTCCCAAACAGAAATTGACTTGTCCATATTGTGATAAATCATAAGCGCAGCTTAGGTCTGTTTCCACAGGCCATGTTTGTACTGCAATTCTACTATTTCTGTATTTCCTAAACTAGATTAATTCATGTACCCCTTTTGAAGAAAAATAAATCTCCCAGACACCCAGCATTGATTTACATTATTTTTATAAAAGCTATAAAAGAAAATATATTTGATTATAATGTTTTAAGGTGTGGAGCAGAAGTGTAACAAATCTGCCTCTTTTATCTCAAGTTATTTCTAAAAATAAATCAGTAAAGAAGATTGATTTAGTGGATCAATGATGATGAATGTAATACCTTTATGGTTGGCCAGAAATTGGAGGCTATAAGGAGGCATATTCAAGGGAAGCTTGTCCATTTTTATCAGTTCTATCAGAGCATGCAGGACATATGTATGATGGACATTGCTGGGATTATATATGTATTATCCTTGTGTGGAACAACAATAACAGGTCCCTTAGACCTAGGGGAGAGGCTTCTGCTGCATATCTGGAAGCATTCCACTATTCACCTCTGTCTTAAGTTTCAGACATGGGAACTAAGCAGCTAAGTCTGTGTTATGATTTGGATCTGGAATGTCCACCAATGGTTCATCTGTTGAAGGCTTGTATCTCAACACAGAAATGTTCAAACCTGGGGCTTTCAGAAACTGATCAGATCATAAGGGCTCTGACCTCATCAATGAGGTCATCATTAATGAATTAATGGGTCCATGGGCAATGGCATTATTGTGGAAACTTTAGAACATGGGGCCTAGCTGGAGGAAGTAGATCACTATGGCTTACACTAAAAGGGCATTTCTTATTCTTACCCCACATTCTCTACCCCCCAACACTGTGGTTTCATAGCTGCCACATAGTAAGCCTCCTTCACTACCGGCTGCCCACCATCATAGGAAAACATTACTTACACTAGCCAAGTGACCAAGACCTGAAGTCTCTGAAACTGTGAGCCAAAATTAATCTTTCCTCCTCTAATTTGTTTTTCTCAGATGGTGACAAAAATCTGAGTAATATAAGTCACCCTTCTTTCTTTAGGTGTTACTTGGAATAAAATCTCTTTATGACTCTTTTGCCATTTCACTTTCTGCTGTGTTAAGAAGTGACATGTTATGCAACTGTATGAGCATTTATTTCTACGTTTTATTATGCCGCATTCAGCCAATCTATTTTTAAGGGTTCCATGAATAAATAGAATCATATTTTATATTCATTTACTTCTTGGTCTTTGTGTCCATCAAACTCCCAGTAGGAAATTGATACAGAATAAATTACAAGAATTATGGAAGGAGGTATTTGAAAAGGTGTGGACAACATTAAGGAAAACCAACATGGAGAACATCAGCCTATCATTTTATAAATGAAATATATCCTGGATATTGATACATAATTTTCTTTTCTGACTGTTTAATTACTCTTTTGCATAAAAGTAAATATGTATTCCTGGGTTACTCAATAGCAAAGCTAGAATTTATTTTTAAGGAAAATAGTGTCTCACCTAACAAAACTGAGAACATTACTTACACTAACTAGTCTCTTGTTCGGTGGCTTATCTCATTTAGGAAATAAAATTCTTGTAAATAAATCACCATCCTCCCCCAGTAAAACTGAAGATTGTGCTTGGTCACATAAACTGAACTTCCTACAAAGTGTAATACCTTCTCAAGTTGAAAATATATATATATATATATATATATTCCATCCACGTATGATTTTCCTTATGTGGGAAGACATTGGATCTAACTTTAACAAGTAGCCAGGCATGAAGTGCAAGTATAAAGCAATGCTCAGTGTATGATGCAGATTCTGAATTTGTATCATATTTGTTACATACTTATACATTTTAGTACATTGATATCACATTTAATACTATTTTAGATAGAATTTTTTCAGAACGTAGTATGATTTATTTTAAAAAGTAATCTGAGAAGTAAAAGCCAATAATCTATTTAACATTTTACAACAAATAAAAAGGTTCCATGGCCTTCAGAGAATAATAATGTGAGTCATCAAAGTGGGACAAATCACTAGGATTAAAGAGATTTAAAAATTATTTTAGATCATTTTATTTTCCTTTATTATGTAATGTCTTTTTGCTAATTGTTCTGCCATTGTAGAAAAATGATAGTTGGACAATAAATTATTTTAAACTTTTGTCTTCATATTTTAAAATAATTTTCCATATTCTTTTTTTCTTTTTTTGTGTATTATTTTCATTTGATGACATATTAATTGAATTAGGACCTAGGATGTGAAAGTAAATAATAAGTTTTAGGAGTAATATCAGAGTTCAAAAAAAAGTAAAGCAGTTGACTTTTTTTGATATAGTAACAATGCTCACAAAACACTTTAGACATTAATTTCTAAAACTTTTATCATATTTTTTCATTCATAGTATCACCAAGCCGTTTTGAACCCAAAGTCTGAAGAGAAAGAAATGGTAACAGTCTCATTTCACAGACTCTATTGAACCAGTTTTTACATTTGAGAGTAGATAATCTCAAGTCCCAAGTAGTATAGCAGGGATTGGCCATGAGAATGAAGCAGGTCCTGGCTCAGATCCCAGCTCTCCCAGTTCATAACTGTAAACCTGTGCTGAGCCATCACCATGCTTGAGCCTCCATTTCCAATTATTAACAGCTATTTCATAAGCCCTCTTAGTTCAATGCCCAATAAAGGATGCCATTAATCCTTACTAGTATTGTATTAATTGTTGTATAAATATTAATTCATTGATTGAAGACAGTAATCTATTATTTAAAAATATTCAGGCTTAAGTGATTGCTGAGATAGTCACAAAACCTCTGGTTCTCCTGCATAGTCTGCACTGAGGGGGAAAATATGGCTTGTTTTCTTTATATTACTAATTTTTTTCTAAAACTTATTTTACAATATTTATTAATTTTAAATCATAATTGTCTTTAGTAAGTTGGCAAAACTAGCATTTCTGCTTAAATTATCAGTGTTTTATTACTAAAAAGTACTTAACATTTCTTATAGAAGTCTGGTCCATATTTAACTTGAAGTATTTGAGACAGCGCATACACACATGAATTGGAACTTCTTATTGATGATCTTTTAAAGAAAATCTTCAGTAAGAGTTAAATGAAATAATTGGAACGTCAGTAGAAATAACATATATTGTGTTCTATTAGGTTATAGCCTTGCACATCTGCTGTGACTCTAATATCCACTGACGAAAGCTGTCATGACAGGGAAGATTATCATTATTGTCTTTTCTGTAAAATATAACTAGTTAAGTAATTAAGGTTATGAATCAAACAAAATTAACTGCACACAGCTGTAAGGAGCTTAGTGCGTGACCAAATGACAGACGGGAAATTCTTTTGTTTTCACTGGTGATTTACCTAATGGTGAGATAAATGTCTGATGACATACAAACTCCAGTGTCCTGTCAATCCTTAGCCATTTATTTCATCACTCCTCATGATCCTAAAGGAGAGGAGTAACTGCTCAATCATCAAAGTGTGTAAGTATCTTTGTGCTGTCTGTTTGGGCAAACCTGCAAGCAACAGAAAAAAAAGTTTCAGCCTGAATTTAATAGCATATTTAAAACGGGTGAAAAGGTGCAATTTGTACAATAACATACACATGATCTAAAAATGATGTTCAGAAGGTTTAGGATATAATTAAAATGAATTTAAATAGTTTTTCCTTAGGAGAAAATAATAAAATTAATATTTGAACAAAATTTCCTAATTATGAAATTTGTGTATAAGCCCATCCATACATAAATTTTCTACATTAAATAAACCCATCACTTGATTTAATCAAATTCAAAGTCTTAACTATTTTTTGCTATGTTATGAAAGAGAGAACTTAGAGTTCAGGAATTTAAATAATTTTCTCAAGCTTGCAGACATAGTAGAACCAAAGAGACTATGAAAGAGACTAGAGAAATGCTTCAGGTTTGAGGAATCCTCTGATCAGTATGGTGAGTTGGGAGAAAAAGAGTGAGATGAAGTGATGAATAAAGGGGTCATATCTTGAAAAGATTTATAAGCCATAGTAAGTATAGAGATTTATATCCAATGAATCAAATTGCAAGTCATTTTGACCAGTGCTGTAAAGGTAGAGTAAACAGATGTAGGCCAGACAATGTAGCAAAATCTGGCTTGAAGAATAAGAGAAAGTCTAAGAAAAGGATACTTGAATTTGATGTAGACCTTTGATGAACAGAATAAGAAGCAAAGATATTCATAAATGATGGAAATGGAGGAACCGATGTGAGATCATATGGATTATTCACAAAGATGAACAACCAAGGGTGCCTAGAGTCCATGAAGCAGGGTGGTCAGATGCAGGGCCAGAAAAGTAGATTAGGTAAGTAGATTAGGTAGATTGACAAGGACCCAGAGTTAATGCCATGGACTTTGGGCTTCATTTTATAAATAATACATAGCCAGTTTAGATAGTTTCAGAACTGAAAGTAGACCAGCAGAGTCAAGGATTAAATAGAGAAGAAAAGACCAGAGGCAGCAAGTCCAGTCAGGTTGAACTACAAGAAGTAACAAAGAGCAAATGCCTTTGTCCTTATGATTATTGTCCTCTGGGGGCTCCAAAGAGCTTAAAAGCAATTAAAACATAAGGGAATAATAAGCTATGGGAACATCAAGTGTATGAAATGCTAATCCCCAAATTCAGTTTTTTCAAATTGTTTTGAATCACTGATTGAAAGGGTGTAGAGAGAGAGAGAGAGCTTGCGAGCACCAAGCCTGCACATAAAACACGTTTAAATATTTATTCAGTGTATATGATTACTAGATGGATTAGAATAGCTGTATCTATTGTACAAAAGATGTTATAGAGATCAAATGAAACAAGAGATATGAAAGCTCTTGTAATAAACATGCTATGTAAATATAATCCATTAATATTATATTTAATCCCTGTAGAAAGGTTTTGCTCTTTTTATATTATTGCAGCAACAAAGTAATATCCCCACTTGTCTTAGGCTTTGAAATGTTAAAAAAATGTTCCTTTTATAATAAAAGCTTTAGCTATGTTTTGTGTAAGTACATGAGAAAAAGATGGGGAATAATAGAGAAACAGGAAAATATACCCTTGTTTATCAGACAAGCAAAGTACAAGTGAGGATGATTCTTTCATCCAGCTTCTAAGCAATTTTCCAGTGCCTTCAATTGGCTCTGTACAGTTGGATTTTCATGGACAAAAACTTGTATGATGACTTTTACATGAAAACTGTGGTGATTTACAGAACAGTACCTCAACCCTTTGATACAGATTTGATTTTTTCTTAAAACTCTCACAATATCCTCAGTTTTGGGGAAGGTAGCATAGAAAGCTGGAAAGAACCTGGTGCTTGAAGATATACAAATCTATATGTGAACATCATTTCTGCCCCTTGGAGCTGTAGAACTCCAGGTAACACACCAAGCCTCTCTGGGCCTTTGTTTCTCCTTTGTAAACTGCTGGTGGCAAACACCTCTCTTTCAGAATGGGTATTAAGGGAAACAGAAATAGCTTAAAGACTTGGACAAATCCTGGCACATGGTAGGTAATAAATGCATGCCAACCCTATCCTTTGGGGTTGTAAGGTTCTATACTCTATTAAGCAATTCTTGGAATATAGTAGGTGTTCAGCAAACATTTTTGGAAGGTAGGAAGAAAGGAAGAAATACTGCAGACTGTAGTCTCTTTCCTTGTATTAGTAATGGTATTCTTCCCACTTGCACTTGGTAGGGGTATTATTTCTTAAGGAGCTGAAAACCGAGCTAGGTGATTAGGTGGTAATCAGGTTGTCTGTCATCCTTTTCATTTTTTTATTATGTAGAAATGCAATAGAGTATTATTTACTTAGGAAAATAAGAGTACAGTATTTCAACAAACATTGTGGGAGACAAGTCTGATTTCTTGATCTTTCTTGTCTAGGCACGCCCCTACCATTGTACTGTAAATAGAATGTTTAGTCATACAATACTTAATCTCTACAACTACAGCAATCAAGAAAGTGATCAGGATTCTTCTCACTGAATCATGTAAATAGTACTATTTCTGCTACCACCACTGTTAATCCTTTTTGGAAAGGTCTGTTCCCCACACCTTTGAATTTCCTTTACTTATTTATTTTTCATTTCTGTGAAGCCAGCCTCCTGACTTAGGTTACCTTAAGCAATGGCACATGTAATGCATGTGTTCACAGAATTTCTCCTATCTTATGCTGCCATCTGCTGGGAACATACTCCTCCTTAGTGAGGGACGCCAGGTTAAAATCTATAGCGAGCTTTGTGTTAATTACTAGCTTCTTAAGTGGTTCCCCCTGAGATGATGCGGGGGATTCACCTAGGAAAAAAGCCTTTTTGTGCTTTTATGATAGGAAGCAGAAAAGGGAAACAGTGATCTGACTAATTTTTAAAATAATACTTCACCCTGTAAACATCTTGCTGATTCATTCTACCTGTCATTTAGCCAACACTCCCTTAATGTCTTTTCTGTGCCAAGAGCTGCAGAGAAATGGTCCTTCTTTAATAGTTAGTTTACTTCTCAGAGGGAAAATTCAGAATTAAAACTAATAAATATGGTAAAATATTCTAGATGTTACAGTAGAAATAGGAGCAAAGAGAGTGGGTAAGGCAATTCTACCCCCAAAGTTAAGGTTCTTGTAAAAGCAAAGGCAGAGGATGACACTGATATGGAACAAATGCTCACCACGAGGGAAAGGCAGGAAAGAGGGTTCTGGCCAGATGCAATATTATGAACAAAGATGTTTACTTCTAAAGAGAACTGTTTGTTTGTCTTTAGTGATAAAGAGGAGTTAGTTTGATACCCCTTGTATTTTACTGTATGTGGATTTTTAATTTTTCAAATAAATATCAAGTGAAAAAATTTAAATTTTTATATGAAAATCTTATTTTAATAATAAAGAGTAAACAGTGATATGTGAAAAAACTCAGAGAATACTATATATTTTTTGTCAATGGCATTGTTAATGTTTAGTAAACATTTCCTGTATTACTCAGATTACTACTTCTGTCTTGAAGAAGATTTCATATTACTGGAGCCCTGATAACTGGTTTCCTGCAGTATTAACTCTAACAGGAGCTCTTTTTATGGTGTGCCTCTATGCTGGTGCATGGTGCCTCTTCAAAGAGTAAGATTTTAGTTTTGCTTCCATTTGAATTTGTTTGAGTCTCATAAAACACATCAAGAATGGCTTTAAAAGACCAGGATGAAAGTGGAAAGAAAAGGTTGAGATAAATTCACCTATTACTTTTAGTGCTTGGTAAATGTTATCCTCGCTGATAATCGCAACAAAGCTAGAGAGAATAGTACTTCTGTTTTAGATTAGATTCAGGATGTTTTGGTTCAAAAGCTAATGCTCTTTCTCTAAGTGATCAATCCAATGATACAAGCTTTAAAACAAAACAACAACAAAATAAAAAGGAAAAAAGAAATGAAATTTTGAAAGATACTACAGAAAATAAATAAAATTTAGTTGGTACATATGTAAACAATATTTACCTACCTAAGGATAGATAGAGGTCCTCAAAAGATAAAGAATTGCAATAGTAACTATAGGAGGATCAAATTCATTTAAAACTTATTGCCTAAATTCTTATGGTTCAGATATGTGACAGGTGGCCAGAATACAGAGATGATAACAGATAATACCTGCCCTCAAGGAGCACCATCTCTGGTAGAAAGGACACAGGAAAATGAATAGTTACATTAGATTATAAAGGAGAGTGATAGGGGGCTAATTAGGATTTAAACATGTTTCTGCAATATACTTAACTCACATGGAAGGATTGGGTAAGAAATTTTCATGGACGAAGTGCTACTGAAGCTGGCTTTTAAAGAGCCAATGGAAAAATATAAAAGACAAAATGTAGTTTAAAGTGATTTTTTTTCTTTTGAGAAGCACAGAATGGAACATAAATAGGTTAATTAATATGAACTCTACAGTTTTACTCATGTTAGAAAGTAATGTTAGTTACTAGTAAGGTTGTTTCTTATCCTGGAGGATGGAGTGTAGATTCCACAAGGTAATATGGGTTAGCCTGAAAGTAAAAGTTTAGGAAGGACCATCAAGAGGTTGTGACCTTTATATGAAGTGGAGATAGTTCAGTGAACTTAAATTTCTGTTTTGAAGGTGACATATACCTTAGAATATTATGTGGATTTGTAATGGTAGTATCAACTGCCTGAATAAATAATTTATTATTTTAAAAAACAGTTATTAGTGAATTAAGAAGGTACAATCATTGTGTTTTTTTAAAAAATTTCCACTTCTTCACTATGAGAAATTCCTGGTCTTAAAACTAGCTTATCATAGAGGGGTCTTGTAGATGTGCTACAACCAAGCATGACAGAAATTGAAGTGCTAAAATACAGTATCTATTAACTAGAAACTTCTCCCCTGATATCGAATGTCATATATATCCCATACTTCCCCCTCAATGTAGAAACGTTATTCTGAAATATTTTTAACATCTAAAGAGCTATTTTCTGGTTTTTGAGGATACCACCCAATCCCCCTAATAATTATTTTTATGGAAGTTTTATTAAAATGAAGGATAAAATTATAAAACTAATTTATTTATCTTTATAAAATTAAGTATATTATGTTCATTTTACAATTCAAAAGAAATTCTTATTAACTGGCATATATTTAAGAGATTAAATTGTATTTTTGTTTTTTGCATGGGAATGGTTAACTGGGAAACTCAATGCTAGTATGATTGAAGCAGGTAACTACGTTTGATAAAAAACAAGCACATCGGTTTCATTTTGTAAATGTCTTCTCTGTCCCCCACCCAATCTCCTTTAACTTTAGTGTTCCTGCCTGTTCAAGATTATTTCCTCACTGTCACAAACATCAGCAGCATCAACCAAGTCTCACTGCCAAGGAGCCAGGGCAGGTACCAAGGTATAAGCAGATTTGATGTTTTAAAGAAAGAAATTTTAGTTTTTACAAGCTGGTCCTAAATGCTTCAATAGACATGAAATTTAGAAATACAAGATTTTGATTGACATTTTAAGAAGTTACATTTCACCCTTAAATTCTTTGTCAATTTTTTAAGTAGCCCAAGCTTAATTCATCAATATTTATTGACTACCTAATATTATTTCAATTATAGAGGCATACTAGAGAGCAGAATTGCATTTACAAATGCTCATTATGACCTAGTATGAGTTTTCTGCTGCCATTGAATAGGATTAATACTGTTTTCAAGTCATTTAATGATAAGAGGCATAAGTGTCCCAGGGATGAGAACAAATATCATGTTTCAAGAAACCCAATGAAATATATAAACTTTTACTTAGAACAGCATCGAGATCCATTACTTTATTTAGAAGAGATAGTATCTGAGATTATTAATAATAAACACTTCTATTAATCTTAAGAACATAAGTGATTCTGATTTATAATGTCTAGGAGGCTATTAAGAGATACTTAATAGACTATTTAAATATAGCATTATGTAGTGTTGGCTTACCTATTGATTTATAAAAGAAACTAATGCATCATTTATTATTTACATAACCACTAAAATATATCACTTGCATTAAAGATTAAATAAATATTTCAAAAATTTCTTTAACACTTTTTGTAGGCATGGAAACTCATTGAATAGTGTTCCCAAACCAAACACAAAACCAAACTTACTGCCTGGAATTCATCAGGTAAGGACAAAAAGAACTCATGTCAGAGATACTAGAAGTTATTCTTGCATTTTTCATGGTGTCCAGACAATAAAGCATTTGCAAATAAACTGTCGTAAATGGTAATTCATAAATCAAAATGGGAGAATGTATGCACTTCAGTTGAGTGTGGAAGTGAAAATTAAGAAAGAGCTAACATTCTATTTTAAGTGCTTGACATTGGTGACAGTGATGAATGAAATTATATAGCAAGAGAAATCTATATTGATGGTGTATTGGTGAAATGGCTTTCAAATTTCCTTCACTATGTTTTCTCCCTTTTGAAGAATGAAAAAAGGTAGGTTAAATTAAATTGCAAACCACAATGTTTTGTTGAGTTACAGGATTAATTTTTATTTGATTCAATGTCTTTGGAGAGGTATTTTCCATTTAATACCAAGGTTATTAGCATATATATTATTCTAATCGGTAATATTAATTCAATAGGCATTTATGCAACACTTAACTATCACAGGCCACTCTTCTGATTACTTGGGAGAATTTAAGGAAGCATAAAATATGGTTTTTGTTCTTCAAGAACCCATAATCCAACTGGGTAGAGATATAAGTAAAAAATTGTAGGGAATAATATATGGTAGTTTTTTATTTTATTTTTCTTAACATGCACAGTGCATCTAATCAGCTCCATACGAATTCAGAGAACAACAAGGTCCTTGTGAGGTAGACCAGTAAGAGAAGACTTTGTAAAAGAATGAGCACTGGAGATATGGTGAATAATTGGTGTGTGTTTATAGATGGGGAAGAGTGGGAAAAGGTTGCATAGTCTTGGCATGAAGCATGGTGAACAAATGCCAACACTTTCACAAAGTTTTCTTCCACTTGGGCCAGTATTCCTTTCTCTTTTGCATTTCTCATACCTTTCATCTTCTCCAGTTCTACAGGGCCTACATGTGTCTCCTCATTGCTCTCCTACCACATATTATTTTCACCTTTGTGCACTAATGGAAATGTTCCTGAAGAACACCACCGTGGAATTTAAGCACAAACACTCTGTCAAAGCTGAGGCAGGCACTAAGTGATTTACCTTTTCTACAATTCTTCCTTGCACAGTGTACATCTCTTTCTTCCTTTACATATTATTGCCCTTTGGGGTGTGTATAATTAGATTTTAACAATCCTTACCTATTTCTATTATCATCCCCTAATCTTTCAGTGACTTTAATTTTTGGCTTCCAGAGTTTTTTTCCTACAATACTTCCTGGCATCTTATAGCATATTTAACTTTCACAGAAATTATCAACATTTATCATGGCTGATCATTCTTTTAACTCCTATGTTCTTGCTCTTTTGTCCTTCTTCCTATTCTAGACACCCATTCCTATGGTCACACCCAAGACTGTAACATCATCAATAATCATAACACTTCAAAAATCTAGTGTTCAAATATCATATTCTCTATTATCCAACTTAATCCAAAATACTTAGATATTTATTAATTTATTCCACATCATTATGCTAAAGACCATGTTTCTCTTTCTTTCTCCATTAGTTCTCTAATGTCACTTTACTTGTCATCCTGATAGGATTTCATTGTCCATCACTGTTACTCTGTTCACATAGAGTTCACTCTTTGTCCCACCATCTCCTTCAAATTCAGGTAAAGAACTCAGTCCTGATTAAAGCAATCTGTCATTGAATCTGTCACTGAATCTGTGGCTGCATTTAAGCAGCAGTGTGTTCCTTTTGAAAGTAACACAATTATGTGCTCTGGACTCAGTTCAGATTTATGACCATGTTTTCAAATCGTAGCTCAATGTAATCACATCAGACTATAGATCCCAAATAAATTCATTTTTACCACCTTCAGTGATGAAAATTCACAGCTCTCCTGCTTTTCTCAAATCTTGAACACATCCATCTCTTCTCACTCTGAACTGTGATTTCTTTGCACATTTCACAAACAAAAGACATATCTGATTTAAAAACTCTCTAAGCCTCTAAAAACCAATTTCACTAACATGCCTGCATCAGTACCATACATTCTTACATCCCAAGTCCAGAGAAGTGTTCCTGTTTCTGGGTATATCCATCCCCTCCAGTTATAATTTGGGTACCCGCATCTCTGGTCTTCTCATGGAAACATTTTCTATCTTTCATTGCTAGGTTATTTATATTACCTGACATGACTTAAAAATCTACTACTTCTGAAGTACTTCCTCTGTCCCCGTTCACATTTTCTGTAACCATCTCTTTTCTGCAGAGTACTATCCTTTGAAATAGTTGTATAAGCTGACTATACATAATTTCTCTCCTCCAAGTATCTACTCAACTCAGTGAAAGATCTCCACATATTCGATAGTCCACTGAAATAGCCATTATATAAATTGCCAATGACATATGATTTAGGAGAGGTATGACCTAATTCTGATTTCTCTATACTTATTGTTATCAAGTCAATAGGAAGGTGATAGTGCACAATCTTTCTAGCTGCCCTAAGAACACTGTGTAATGGTGAGCAGTATTTGGATATGACCTCAGTACAGTAAAATGCTCTGAAACTATACGGAGGCTTTCCGTATGTGTTAAGTAATGACTTAATGAATAATTAGATAATTAGATAAACAAAACAATTATTTTATTCAGTTGTCAGATTTCCTGAAGTATGAATGACTTTAGTATAGTGGGCCTGTGAATTGCAAAGTAGTAATTCTATTAGGGATTATAAAGTCATTGACAATGTCACTGTTGACATTTAGGAAGACAATTTGGAATAAAATAATAATTGTACATGTTTTCTTCCAGCTGTCAACAGTGTGATGGGCATGCAATTGATCCTGGCAAGAAGCAGAATATGGTATCAATATTTCTATGTCTAAAAAAGTACTTTCTAAACAGGATCAATTCCACAATACTAAGGAGCAGCATTATGGTGTGATTAGTGTAATGTTAAATTTTGATTATGTAAAATATGCTTAACTTAAAGAATTATAAATGCTTATTTTTGATTAAAATTATAAGTACATTATAAGTTGTTATATTGTTTTAAAAAATCCATTATTTAATTTTCTTTATCACAATGATTCATGAATTGTTGATATACTTTTTATTAAAATCTATATTCTGAAATTCACAAACCCTATTCTTAAGTAGTTTCAAATCCTTTCTCCATATCCCCCATAAATCTCCTATTACTACTTGAATAGACTTAATTAATCACTTTTGCCTGCCAAAACCTCCCTGTTTCTTTCCTAAATTTCTTAAATAAATTCAAACACTACTTCCACAATTACTATGTAATGACACAACTATTTATGGACAATATCGTGTGGGCATGTTCTAAGTGCCAGTCTCTGTGGGCAAAAAGCACATAATGTTCAGTCCTCATGAAGCCACAGAGAGGTAATAACATTCCAAATTTTTCCACAAGGAAATAGAGACTGGGAACTAAATTTATATTGTCAAAATTCCAAATCCTTAGCAAATGAAAATGAGCATAGTCTTTACCATCCCTAGAAATATTCAATCCCAAATACATTTCATCAGTTCTATGAGTATAGCACCATTTGTAGCTTAGTAAGTTCGTCACAATGTTTCATGCCTTTATTCTTTGTGAAGAACATCATTACATGTATTCTAGTTATATCACTTTTTCATTTTATGCTCTGACTGCCTTTACTCTTCCTCAACTAGCTAAGTCCTATTTGTAAAACAAGACAGCTTAGATATCAAATCACCTGAAGAAACTTCCTTGAATGGGTGTGTCTCCACTTTGTTCCTAAAACACCCTCACATATGATATCATTGGCCTCTATCTTTGTTTTTCTTCTTGGAAGAGAGTGTGAGATATTAATTGGATGTTTATCCCCGCTGCCAAGTAAATATTAGGCACTCCACACATATTTTCTTAAGAGGGGATTTGCTATTTAAGAGATTGCTGGTAACCTTTAAGAAGGTAAATATCCTAGTACAAGGGAGTAACGACTGAATGAAATGAGTAATCAGGTGTAAGCTGTTCTTTACTGAGATTTCCTTGCAGAAGGGGAGAAAGAATAATAGCACAATATAAAGGGATACCTATAGATTATATTTGTCCTTTAAAAGTCCTTTTTGACTTAAGAGATAATCCAAAGCATCTAGGAAAAAAATATAATTTTCTTAGAACAGGTTACAACTCCCTCTCTCTCAGATATATATGTCTGACTCTGTCTCTTATCTGTGTAATGATAAGGGGGAGATTTTACTGGAATTGCAAATGGAGTTAAAATGGATAAAATTTTGTTCATATTTTAAAGAGATACAGGGACAAAAAGGGGATTGGGAATACAGAGGGTTATCTTGGACCCCTAAATGCATCACTTAGTTTTCATATAATTTGGAGGAAACACTCAGTCTGTTTCAACTTCAGTTTCCTCGCCCATGAGCTGGAGATATCACTCTTATTAAAAGGTGCTGACATCTGTGTCCTAGTCACAGCAGTTCCCCTTGACTGGGGCTGGGAGGTGTTAAAGGCCTACTTATCTCCCAGGTGATTCTAAGTGTGCATCGGGATTGATTGAGACACACTGCCCAAAGTAGAAGGACGGACATTCAGTGTCCTTTTCGTTCAATTGCTCTAGCCCCGTTTAGTATTGAAATAGGTGGACCCCATCAGGAGGAACAGGCTCTGAAAAATGTAGGAAGAAGTGAAGCAAGAAGCAGAAGCTAATAGATAAGATTGAGAATACAATAGCCAATAGGAGGAGGGAGTTGTTCCTCCTGTTGGAACTGTGATTGAAGGGGGTCATCCAAAAGTTCATCTATCTGCAGATAGAGAGAAGTATTATGTCAGGTGAGCTTTGAATAACATAAATTAAAACAAAATAAAAACATTTTTACTACCTGTTATTCATCTTATACTTGAATGAAATATGTATAATAAAAAAATGTCATGTCGATTTTAAATTTCGTATGCTCCCAGATACAGATAAACCTCCTGTATGCCATGGAAAACTTGTCAAAATAACAACTTCATGTCTCCATCAAAATTTCAATAAATTTATTCAGGAGTCAGATTTTCCAAGACTGCCTAATCCTAATAATTTATCTGAGATGCTTAAAATATTATAGATTTATGGGCCCCACCCCAGCTCTTTAAGTAGAGGAATTTAGATATGTGTATTTTTAACCAATATTCTGGATTATTGTGAAGACATGAGTAGTTAGAAAACACCAATTTGAATAATTGTCTAGCTTCCAGACTGATTAATGTACCACTTGATAATAGCACGTGATACCACTATCACAAGACAAAACTCTCACCTTAAAATCAATTTAAGAAAACAATAAGGTTTTTTTTGAAAGGCCTAAATAATGTAAGAACAGGGTAAAAAATAAAATAATAACAAAGGCTTTTCATGAAAATCAACTGCCTTCCTCATCACCCCATGTCACCCTAGTACACACCTGCTTCTGTGGCAACTGTAATTGTATACTAAAAGTTAATAAATTATAATCCATGCTATATTGTGGTTATGTAAATCCCTTACTGAAAGACAAATAATATTCAAGCATGCCATTTTATTTGTTATATAATCACTCCTATCAGGAAATACATGTTCAGCAACAATCCCAATACATCTTTCTGTTGTTAAAACATTCCATAAGAGTGTTTGCATTTGAAGTACTGTACTGTTTTATGACATGTTTCAGAAATTTAGACAAAATATATGCTATAATGTGAAAAATAGCAATAAATAAAACTCCTAGAAAATGTTCTACATTCTTTAGATTGCTTTGTGCACCTTCTGTCATGTGTGTCCCCAACCTTAGAGGCCACTGCTATAGTCCCAGAATTATAGGCTCTAAGCTACATAAAGGAGGATATTGTTATCATTAAGATTGAGTCATTGGCCCATTTGTTAATTGGGTTATTTGTTATCTTATTGTTTAATTTTTTGAGTTCTTTGTACATTCTGGATATAAGGGCTCTATCGGAGGTGTGGGGGGTAAAAATTTGTTCCCAGGATGTAGGCTCTCTATTTACCTCTTTTATTGTTTCTCTTGCTGAGAAAAAACTTTTTAGTTTAAGTAAGTCCCATTTGTTTATTCTTGTTGTTAACTCTTGGGCTATGGGTGTCCTATTAAGGAATTTGGAGCCCGACCCCACAATATGTAAATCGTATCCAACTTTTTCTTCTATCAGACGCAGTGTCTCTGATTTGATATCTAGCTCCCTGATCCATTTTGAGTTAATTTTTGTGGATGGCGAGAGAAAGGGATTCAATTTCATTTTGTTGCATATGGATTTCCAATTTTCCCAGCACCATTTGTTGAAGATGCTATCCTTCCTCCATTGCATGCTTTTAGCCCCTTTATCAAATATAAGATAGTTGTTCTCAGAGGAGGACATACAATCAATCAACAAGTACATGAAAAAATGCTCACCATCTCTAGCAATCAGAGAAATGCAAATCAAAACTACCCTAAGATACCATCTCACTCCAGTAAGATTGGCAGCCATTATGAAGTCAAACAACAATAAGTGTTGGTGGGGATGTGGGGAAAAGGGCACACTTGTACACTGCTGGTGGGGCTGCAAAATGGTGAGGCCAATTTGGAAAGCAGTATGGAGATTCCTGGGAAAGCTGGGAATGGATCCACCATTTGACCCAGCTATCGCCCTTCTCGGACTATTCCCTGAGGACCTTAAAAGAGCGCTCTATAGGGATACGGCTGCATCAATGATTATAGCGGCACAATTCACAATAGCTAGACTGTGGAACCAACCTAGATGTCCCTCAATAGATGAATGGATAAAAAAAATGTGGCATATATACACAATGGAGTATTATGCAGCACTAAGAAATGACAAAATCATAGAATTTGCAGGGAAATGGATGGCATTAGAACAGATTATGCTAAGTGAAGCTAGCCAAGCCCTAAAAAACAAATGCCAAATGTCTGCTTTGATATAATGAGAACAACTAAGAACAGAACAGGAAGTAAGAGCATGAGGAAAAGACTACAGTAAACAAAGATGAATGGGGGGAGAGAAACGGGGAGAGAAGGGAAAGCATATGGAAATGGTAGGAGACCTTAAATGATACATAAAATTATAAGAGGTTATGAGGGGCAAGGGGGAAGGAAAAAGAGGGAGAGAATTGAACAACAGCAGGGGAGGTAGAGAGGGAAGATGGGAGGGGAGGGGTGGGGAGGGGGGATAGTAGGGGATAGGAAAGGTAGCAGAATACAACAGTCACTAATATGGCATTATGTAAAAATGTGAATATGTAACAGATGTGATTGTGCAATCTGTATTTGGGGTGAAAATGGGAGTTCAAAACACAATTTGAGTCAAATGTATGAAAGATGATATATCATGAACTATGTAATGCTTTAAATAATCAATAAAAAAATTAAGATTGAGTCATTATTTTTCCTGCTTTCTATCCACTGTAATCATGGCATGCTTTGGTGGGCTTCATATATGAAATATGGCTTAATGAAATGAATTTTCTTAATGATCCAAAAAATATGCTTTTACTAGTTTTTCAAAACAATTTTATTTCTAGTTGTGCCTATTGTATATAGTTCACCTCCAACATCATTAGTTTTTATTCTTCCAAAGATGTTCCTTTCAGAACTTTCTGCTATCCCCCTGTGAACCTGAAGCAATTGTTACAATAATCTTGTTTCTATCCCAATATTTTTCTTCACCATACATTCAACCTGGACTAATGTGACCCCAGTAAATATCAATGCTTATTTCATGGGTGTTGTGTGTGTGCTGGTACTCAAGGGAAATTTATCTACAGTTTTATAGTATTCAGTAAAGGAGAGCAAGTGTTCTTAGCCAGTGAAGGCCAACTCCATATACTGTGGTTTCTTCAGATAGAAAATAACTCATTCATCTCTGTATTTATTTACTGCAGTATGTCTTCCATTGTTTCATATCCATGTCAATAACTGTGACTTTTATGTCAAAAAATAAGGAAAAAAGATTGGATTAAGTATGCCATGTTTGCTATTAAAATGTTTCATTAATTCTCATCTCAAGAGGAAGAGAAAATACAAATGGTCAACAAATATATGAAAAAATGTTCAACATCTCTAGCAATTAGAAAAAAATGCAAATTAAAACTACATGGAGTCAGAATGGCAATTATCAAGAATACAAGTATAAATAAATGTTGGTGAGGATGTGGGAAAAAGGGAACACTCATACATTTTTGGTGGGACTGAAAATTGATGCAACTACTCAGGAAAGCAGTATGCAGATTCCTCAAAAAACTAGGAATGGAACCACCATTTGACTCTTCCATTCACTTATACCACTCCTTGGTATATATCCAAAGGACTTAAAATCAACATACTACAGTAATACAACCGCATCAATGTTTATTTCAGCACAATTCACAATAGCTAAGCTATGGAGCCAGCCTAGGTGCCCTTCAACAGATGAATGGATAAAAAAATGTGATATATATCCACACAATGGAGTATCTCTCAGCCATAAACAAGAATGACTTTAAGACATTAGCCAATAAATGGATTTATCTGAAGACTGTCATGCTAAGTGAACTAAGCCAATCCACAAAACCAAAGGTTGAATGCTTTAGTTGATATGTGGAATCTAACCCACAATAAGGGGTTGGGGAATAGAAGTTCATTGGATTAGACAAAGGAGAATGAAGGGAAGGGAGAGGAGAGAGTAAAAGAAAAGACAGCAGAATGAATCTGACATACTTTCTTATGTACATACATGAATATACCACAGTGAATCTCACCAACATGTACATTCACAAAAAACTGATTAAAAATATAACTATAGGTAAAGGGCAAAAAGATCAATAGAGGAATAGATCAGGGGTTGGGGGAGGGAAAGCCGTGGTACTGGGGTCTGAATTAGAAGAAGACATATTCCATGCTTTTATAATTATTTCAAAATGGATTCTATCTTCATGTATGACAAAAATGAACCAATACAATTAAATAAATAAATATGTATTATACATAAAAATTTTACAATAGGTAAAAGTCAGTCTCAGTGTTAAATACCAAAGTACCTTCCATATGGGAACTGAGATATCTCAACCCCACATAGTGCTCTTTCAAGAAGTTCATGAGTTGTCTTCAGGTCTGGGGATGAAGCTACTCTATTAAATGCTAAATTTACTGTTTTCTCAAATCAGTCTTGCTCTTTCTTGATCTCTGCCTGATTTTCTGCTGCTTAACCCATTTCTTTATTGAGGGGCGATATGAATTAAATATAAGTTTTACAAGTCAGTGGATACATAAAACATTACAAATAAGAATAATTTCTACTTTATGAGCAATGGACAAAAATTCCTACACTGTTGTGCAATTTTTATGTAACTGGCATACATGTATAAACTCATTTCATGTTCACACCAACCCTAGGAGCTAAATACTATATTTACCAGTCCCACCTTGTATATGATGATACAAGACAGAGAAAAGTCAAATAACTTGCATAAGGTTTGTAGCTGGTAAATGTGAAAACAGGATTCAAATCCTAGTGGTTTAGAACCAGAGCCTGCAACCCATCCTCTCTAAGGTGACACTCAGTATGTTGAATAAATGAGTGGCTGGCTGTTTTGATTCATAATATTTGGATAATTGTGTACCTATTGTGTATATGTTCTGTATCCCCTTGAAGATTTCTCCTCTTTCTTAATCTTTCCATGACAAAGTTCTTCAGGGTTTTGGGAGATAAATTCAGTAGATGTTAGTGACAGTGAAGAGAAGAGTTTCTCAAAAAGACATGTGAAGCATTCCAGAGTAACAAGGTAACTCTGTAGGGCTCTTTAGGAGTAAGACAAGGAAATTCATTAGTAGAATTGAACAATAAGCAGTATCAATATATTCATTATGGTTTTTAAAGAAGAATAAAATTAATAATCCAAATCTCCAGCCTCTTTCCTTGTTCATACATTATATATAATCTGAGATGTTAACTGTTGGTGAACCTGGTGCCATGGGGTTGATTGTGACTTCAATTGTACTCAATCACATTTTCTGAAACTTATCTATAGCCATTGAATCAATGATTAATTGTAAAAGTCATCTTAACAAAATAAATATCAAGTATTATATTTAACAAAATATAAAACATTTCCCTTACTTTTATTGGACAGTTCTTATATTTCCATTATCTAGTAGACATTCAAGTTCTTACAAATATTTTTTTTTTATTTTTTATCACTGACAGGAATGCAATATCCATTCAACAGTCAGACAGGAGAAGTCAAGATGTTGAACAATTAAGAAAAGAAAGTGACTCAAACGGGAGACATTTGACTTTAACCAGCATAAAGGTCACCACGTTATCATGTCACTTGCTTTATTTGAAAAGGTCTTTTGAAAACACAACGTTTTAACAATAAAACAGATTCATTTTTTTTCAACATTGCTAGATACTTTTGTGTAGCTTGTCACATATTTAGATAGGTCTAAATTTCACTTCTGCAGTTATGTCAAGGCTTATATGCTGTAGAGATGTGGTTGTTTTGAGTCAAAAATTTACAGCAGTAAACTTTCTAATAATCAATGAAAAATAGACCAAGGATTCCAATTGTGTTCAGACTGTGATTGTATTTAAAAACCACAATTAGGGTATTAAAAATAGAGATAATTCAGAGAAAATAATTTAGAAAATAAAAAGTACACCATGAAATAATACAAAATTCTTTATTAGGCTACTCAGAAACTTAATTTGATTTTTTTTCCAAAATAAAAACCAAATATTTATTTGGCACACAATTTTATACCTTTTCTTCTTTTCTTGCTTTTTAGTATCAGAGATTGAACCCGGGAGTGCTCTATCACTGAGCTATGTACCCAGTCCCCACCATTTTTATTTCCTTTATTATTATTTTAATTTTGAGACAAGTTGTCTTTAAATTGCCCAGGCTGGCCTTAAAACTAGCCATCTTCCTGTCTTAACCTCCTAAGGAGCTGAGATTGCAATAGTTGGGTTCACAAGTGTGCACCACTAATGCCCACTATTTGGGGGATTTTCCATAAACTCCCCATGATATCTTTCTTGCCATACAGTCTTCCAGTATAGCCCTGTTGGGTCATGTGGTCCAGGACGAAGGGTTGCTACTCTTCAGCCTAGACCTGCTAAAGATCCCTTTCTTGCTGAAAGTGTCAAATTTGTCACCATTTAATGTCACTGAATAAATAGATCAGTGTATGAATCTGAGGTGTTATGTTTTTATCTTAGTGGATGGGAAATAAAAAATGGAATAATTATCCTTTAATTTAGAAGAATTATCCCAACATATCCCAAACCACAGGAGTTGGAGGTAAGAAAAAAAGAAAAAAAAAATTGGTAAGGGCGCTGACCTTTTCATCTGAATCTTCATAGGTTTCATTTCCACCTTTTGTGTGCAGATGTCTTACTCAGGCCTCCAGCTTTCTTACCATGTGTTGCTCATATGTATAATTAATATGATGGGGTAGATAAAAATGGAACCATATGTCATGTCCAGACAACAATGATCCCATGGAACTACCTTGTAATGGTAGGTGAAAGAATTAATCTAAACCTCAGCAAGACCATAAATATATATCATTGTCTACTTCTTGAATGCAAATCCATTTCTCATATGAATAAAAATAAAATACTCCTCAAATCAATGCCCTTATACTATTTACCTGAGGCAGAGATGTTCTTCTCTTGTCAAGTCACTATATCTAGGCCAGCCATGAAATTGGGACTCCTTCTTGGTTGAGTTTGAGGTAGTTTCCTTTCCTCCATTAGGAGTCAAATAATTTTTGTAGAGGAAAGAATTATGATTTAAATGGGGCTTGGACAGCGCCACGACTGTCTTTGAAGTCATCAAGGTCAGCCCTAATCTTTGTCATTCCCATCTACCCCCAGATCATGATGCTGTTTTTTATTTACTGTCCTTTCCAGGGGCAATTTCAAAAACTTACATTTGACCTTTGTCACAAGAAAAGGCATTAATGCTGTGTTTTCTGCCAAAAATCATCTCCACTCTGATTATATGTTATCATGTACCTGAGCAGCTCGGAAATATTCACCAGATGAAACATGAGTTGAACAGGTAGACAGTAAGCTGGACTTGGACTCCATATATTTTATCTGCCCTTCATGAGCCCTGAATCTGAGGTCACAGTGATATGTTAGGCCCTAAGAATCAAACTTGAACCCTGTGACTCATGGTTCTCAAAATGTCTGATATTCCCTTTTTAAACAGATCACTTGCCAGAAGTAAATGACCTAAGATTTCCTGGGGAAAAGGGTGATTATTGCTGAAGTGGGCATTTTTGTTTTTGTTTTTGATTTTTTTTCCTCCTCATAAGGACTCAACTGCTTTTTTAGTTAATGAATCCTGGGTCTGCAAATTAGCTCTGGGTACTGGGCATGAAATATGATTTTTATTGCAGGGACTTCCCTAAATCTCAAGATCACAAGTCTTTTAATTTGCTTATTTGCATAAATTGTGAAATACTCTAACAGGTTATCCACCAACTGTGCATATGGAACAATGTGCCTTAGTAAGAATGCCCATAGCTCTCTTGTTCAGAACGTGTAGCTGCCACTCTGACCATGTTCCCCATTATGAGAGACATTTTCTTTTGGACTCTTATTTAAGAGCAGGGCTTCTCTCTATTTAGTATTATCCTCATTGCAACTAGTGTGCAAAATTTTGGTAACAACTCTCTCAGTCTGATTTATGGAAAACAGCATCAACTGAGCCTCTCAATGGTGATGTCACTCACCATCAAACTCCTTATTAATTTGATATTGTAGTGTTCTTTGGACCCTCTTGTGAAACATAGTTTGGAGTGGGTTTTGTGATTTCATATAGTATACTTATATTACAATGACATTTATGTGAACCATTTCTTTCTTTCCTAACCATGTGCTATGAAAATTCTGCAAGTCTTACTTCATTTTATGTGGTCCTTTCATTTTTTCCAAGCTCCAAGGAACATATTAGCCCTGTTCCTAATGGTTTGTGCCAGTGTTTTAATTGCTACTGTCACACTGATACATTCTCATCAAGTTTATGCCACAGAACTTTAGATCTCTCAAATCAGCACCCTCAGGATTTAGTCCCACACATTCTCTTGAGGCTTCTGCTGGTACATCCTAGCTCAGATCTGCAGAATCTTTGGTACATAGTCCTTTTTCCATGACAGAGTCAGCTTTTCCCTGTTTGATTATATTTTGACTTAATCCTAGTTAATGGCCTGGAAAAAGAATTGGAAGTCAGTCCTCAATTGTCTGCAGAATAAATGTTAAAGCATCACCTTCAAGCTAAGGGGAAATCTACTTAATAACAAGGAGAAATGGGCCACTTCTGTAGATTCAGAAGGTGCAGAGGAGACTGTTTCAAGTTGATCAAGTATAGTATTCCAGATGCCTTGATGCAAAGTTTCACTTCTTTCCAATCAAGGTCCTGACCTTGGTGGAACAGACCTGCCAGAATTGAGCATTGAATTTTCAACGAGCTCCACACCTCATATAATTATGTCCTGGGCCTGAGCCTGATTATTTCTGACCTCTGCTAGAGATGAGAGAGGTGATTCTCTTAGAAATTTGGGATGCTCAATTTCTTCCTTTGTCTTCTTACCTCCTTTCTCAGGATAGGTGAGAATGACCTCAGTTGATGCATGATGTGTTAGTACTCATTATTAAGAACAGCCCTTCTCAGATAATGTGTTTGTATAGTTGTTTTCGTGTAGAGACAAGTTTTTCATTCAAAGTTGATAACCATCAAGAAGATTCTTTGCTAATTATGACCCAAATGACTATTTTTTGAACTGAGTGTCTCAAAAATAAAGCATGTATTCTTTTACAAAATGTTTATATTGGGGCATTGCAATTAAACATAATAGTGTGATTAATTATGACATGCATATTCTCCCCTCCTGCCTGTCCCTGAGCTCCTTCCTCTACTCTGCTGGTCTCCATTTTATTTATTTTTAATGACTGCTTTGCAATTATACATAAAAATGGGATTTACATGTCTTCTTTAGAAAAATATCTATTTAAGTTCTTAGCCCATTTTAAAATAGGGCTTTTAGGTTTTTTCTTTTTCTTTCTTTCTTCTTTTTTTGCCATTGGGTTTTAGGAGTTTTTTTAAATATATTTTGAAGATTAACCCCTTATTTTTTCTACAATTCTTTAGGTCGACTTTTTGCTCTACTGTTTCTTTTTGCTATAGTTTTTAGTTTGATGTCCCATTTGTCTATTTTTTGCTTCTATTGCTTATTGGCATAATATCCAAGATATCATTATTAAGATATCAATGTCAAGTAGGTTTATCCAATGTTTTTCTCTAGGAGATTTATAGTTTGAGGTTTTACATTTATGTCTTCAATCAATTTTGAGTTAAATTTTGTATGTGATTTAAAATAAGACTCCTATTTCCTTCATTGCACATAGATTTCCAATTTCCCAACACCTTTATTGAAGAGATTGTTCCCCTCTTTTTGAAAAATTATTAACCATGAGTGTATGTGTTGAAGTCTCAGCTCTCTGTTCTGTTCTATTGGTCTATTTATCTATCTTTGTGTCTAAATATACTCTTAATTACTGTGGTTTTGTAATATGTTTTGAAAGATATAAGTGTAAGACTCTAGATTTGTTGTCCTTCAAGATTAATTTGGTTATCTAAATCTTTTGTAATTCCATATGACTTTTAGGATTTCTTTCCCCTCACTTTCATAAAAAGATGCCATTGTGAGTTAGATAGAAATAGCATTGAATCTGTAGATGACTTTGGGTGATATAGACATTTAACATTCTCAGGTCCTCCAGTTCATTAATGTGGTTTGCCTTTCCATGTATTTGAAACTTTTGTCATTTCTCTCATCTTTGTTGTATGGAATTTTCAATGTTAAGTCTTCTATAAAAATTATAGTTAAGTTTATTCTTAAGTATTTTAGTATTTTTGATGATATCATTAATGAGTTTTTGTTTATTTCCTTTTTAGGTAGTTGTTTGTTAGTATATAGAAAATAAATTGATTCTGTATATTGATTTGGTATCTGCAACTTTACTAAATTCACCTATTAGTTCTAACAAATTTTGTGAAGTGTTTTTAGCTTATATTTTTGTGGTACTGGGATTGAACCCAGCATCTTGCACATGCTCTACAATTTCTATGACTGAGCTATATCATGAGCTCTTTTTATTATTTTATTATTATTATTATTATTATTATTATTATTATTATTATTATGCTACTGGGGATTGAATTTAGGGGCACTCAACCACTGAGACACATCCCCAGCCATGTTTTGTATTTTTATTTAGAGACAGTTCTCACTGAATTGCTTAGCATCTTGCTTTTGCTGAGGCTGGCTTTAAAGTTGAGGCTATCTCAGCCTCTAACTTTTTTATTTCATTTTTGAGACATAATTTCTCTAAGTTCTCCCAGGGTGGGCTCAATCTTGCATTCTTCCTGCCTCAGCCTCCTGAGTAGCTAGAATTATAGGCATATGAATCTTGTTACTTTAAGGATTTCTACATTTAATATATGCTATTTGAAAATAATAGAAAGCCAAATGAAACAGAGTTTTTTTTTAATAAAGAAAAACAAAATTGACAAAGCTTTGCTAAGACAAAGAAAAATGGAGAGAAGTTTCAAATAAATAAAATCAGAAAAAGAAAACATTATAACTGATGCCACAGAAAGTTTAAAAATCCTAAAAGATTATTATGAACAATTATACAGCACAAATTCAATAAACTATAAGTGGATAAATTCCTAGAAGCAGACAATCTACAAAAACTAAATCACCAAAAAAAATCTATTTGGACCAATAATTAGTAAGGAGATTGAATCAATAATCCAAAACTTCCTAAACAACAACAAAAAAGAAAGGAAAACCTCAGAGTAAATGGTTTCACTGGTAAATTCTACCAAACATTTAAAGAAGAACTAATACAAATCCTTTTCAAATTCTTCCAAAAAACAGATGAGGCCAGAATTACACTGACACTGAAGCCATACAAAGACATTTCAAGAAAATCACAAGATAAATCTCTAGTGAAAACTGATGCAAAAATCCTCAACAAATATTAGTAAAGTCGTGTGCACATAAAAAAAGGACTATTCACCATGATAAAAATGGTATTTATCTTTGGGATGCAAGAATAGTTCAATATGTGGAAAATAATAAATGCTCTAAACTGCATAAACAGAATGAGGGATTTTCCTTTTCTTTACTCAGAGAGTATACCCTGAGCACCTTCTTTGTGACAGGCACTGTGCTGCGGAGCTTTTGCATGTGCCAAAAAGACCATTACATATAGAGTCACTATAAAAAATGACTGCCCTATTTTTTAATCTGTTTTAAACATTTGGTTTTATATATATTATATAATAAATTATACATTAATATTTATAAAATATGATATGGTAATGTTATTTTTAATTTAAAACAATAGTTATACACATTCATGTTCCAAAGTGATGTTTTGATATGCATGTATAACAAGAACCATTAAATCTTGAACTCTGTAAAATTTAGGGAGATTCACAGCTAATGTCTGCCATCTAGTGGCATTAAAAGAACTTTCACTTATAAATTTTTGATAATATATCCCCTATATTTTAGTGTGCTACTCCTCAGTTTATTCTTTAGGATCTTTACATGTGCCATCACTGGAAGTGGGGAATTCTATTGAATTTAAATCTCATTGTTTTCTTTACCCTAGATCTCTTACAGAGCACCTTCAAATGAAGAAAAATAAGAAAAAAAATTTAAATTGTCATAAATCAGGAAGTAATCTATTTTAGCCTGCATCTCATTTGATACCATAGACTCTTAAACTACATTATCAAACAATCATTTTCCTAGCACACATTAACATAAATATATTCTTAGATTGATGCACTAAATATATTGTTTTGAAAATGGCACACTAGAAAAAAATTTAAAACTAGTTAAATATATACTATTGATGGTTCTACTTTTAAAATACAAACATTTGAAAGACTCATTTACCTGGAACTTTTTTTGTGCCTTTCTTTATAATCTGTCCAGTTGCCTTAACTGTCTAACACATATCACAACTTTGAATTAAGCCTTGATCATCCCTAGTCTTCATGCCACTTTTTATGATGGGAATGATGTCTGCTTCACTGACAGAATAGAGTCCATCAGAAACTTGGTCCTGCGCTTTGACTTAAGTACTACTGTCCAGGAAGCATAAGGATTGTAGACATCGCCCTTCTGTGACCAGTTTGCTTAAGACAATGACTAACCATAAGAGGAAAATCTCCTTTGAAGAGAAATATTAAAAGTAAAAGAAGGGGTATATACCATCGAGTAAAGCTATAGAGAAAAGCAATTTCAAAATATCTCTTCATGTTGCCAGTAACTTCTAAAGACTTTTGCTAAATAGTTAATTACTTTTTAGCAGGCAATGGGAAGTATGCTTCTTTTGTAATACCCAGTTTAACTTTGGAATTGCAAATGAAATTTTGATACCTTACTTATTCTGCTATCAAATGAGGTACAGTCAGAAGATATGCTTTGCAGGTAGTAGACAATTAAGCAATGTTTACTGGTTTTAACCAGATTTAAATGGCAGTGTCAGAGAAGACAAAATTCAGGAAAGCTAGGACAGGATTCTCTCTCTAACCAGAATGGGCTGGGCAAATAAATAGAGGTAACAACAACGGCAATGATGAAACAACAAAAGACACTCATTCTGATTTGAATGACATGAGTTGTTTTAAAATAATTTAAAAGTACAGAAATAAATGGATAAGATGTTATTCTAGTAATTGGATACTTTAAAAACATAACCAAAACAAATGTTCTAAGTGTAAGCATATTTTAAAATTTATCTTCATTAGAAATTATGACAATGCATATTAGCACCAGTGAAATTCTAAAATCACTTATTCATATAAGAGTACAATAAAATAAATTTTAAAATTTTGTGAAAGCTCACAGAAAAGCAATTTGACCAACAATCTGTATAAAGATTAACAAATTGTATGCACTGTTGGCAAAATGAGTCCTAGGAGTGTTATTGATAATGCCAAAAAAAAAAATTAGAAACAACCCAAGCATACAACAATACACCTATTAATGAAATATTCTAGATATCAAGGCATTCAGTATCTCCAGAGGTACTTAAAAATAATATCTTATGAAATTGAAAGAGTTAATAATGTTAAGTAGCACAAAATGTAATTTGACCTCTATAAAATGAAAAGGAGTCTGAAAGATCTATTTAAATGTTTTTAATGATTATAACTCAAAGGTAAAATTGCTAAAAATATTTTATATGTTTTTATTTCCCCTAGTTTGTAAAAGAGAAATGTAACATTACATCAAAACATGAAACTGCTCTTTTTGCAGGGCAGATTTTTCAATTAAAGGCAACTTCATAGGATTCAAAGTACTGCTTTAAAATCTAAAAGTAAAAATTAATCTTTTTGATGGATGACTATAGAAATGATTTCACATATCAGAAAGAATAGTAAAGAATATTTCATCCAGATCAGTGGGAACAGTATTTCAAGAGCTAGAGACTATATAAACCCCAACCATAGATTTAGATTTATAGTGGGAATCATTATTATTCACAAATCCACCTTTGATACTCAATGCTCCCCAGGTTCCCTTTTCATCCAAATGAACTTTTAAACATTAAAGTGTTTCCTCTTGTCTTTTACCCCTCTCCTGGGATATTCACTAATTATCTTCTTCCAACAACAGAATCAATTGTTATGTGCTCTGGGAATGAAACCAATTATCAGTTGGCATAAAAAGAATAAAAAATACAGACATTATGAGCAGTTTATATTGAACTCAAGATCAATGTATAAGTGTGATAAGGTCTGTTTCCAAGAAACATTCCAAAGGCAAAAATTTTTCATCACCAATTTTACTACATAGTTATATTTTATATAATATTTATATTTTACATAAAACAGTCATATTTTTACTACATAGCTATATGCAAAACAATATTTGGATCATGTACTAAAATTCATCTATATACTAAAATTCATATTCTAATATTCTTTTAAGGTTTAACTTCAGACTAATTCAATGAATGGTAAAAATAAAGTCAAAATAAACAAATATAGCTCTGATTTTCCATACTGTTATAGTTAATGTCAGATATCATTTTACTAAACCATTTCAGTAACTATTAAACACTTTCTTATGGATTGTCTTATTTGGAAATCTTTGTAAAAGAAAAAATAAGTGAATTAATCAAGGCATTTTTTTCAAAGCAGTTTCACCCTACATGGAGTGATAGAATTGAAAACTCTGGAGTACATCCAGAGACAAAAACCTTCAAGAGATGCCCAGGACCCAACAGAGTGAACTATGTAACTTCATGTAAGAGATGCCCTGTGATTCAGAGACAATTTATTGTTGCTGTTAATCTATGCTTTATTTCTATATTGTCCACCAGAATCTAGGTTAGAGTTGTGCATATTTAAAGCAATAAAAAAAATTTAACTGCTAATATAGACTTAACATATAAAAAGTTGCATATATTTATTGTGTACATTTTTCTGAATTTGAGGATAAGTATACATCTATGAAACACCAGACCACAAACACATGAAAAGCAACTGAAATCAGGATTTCAAAGAGACATTTGTAGCCTCATGCCCTCAGCATTATTCACAATAGCTAAGATATGGAAACAACTTAAAAGTCCACTAGCAGATGAAGGGATAAAAAATGGGGATATATGCACACTTATTCGGTCTTATAAATGAAGAAATTCTTGCCGTTGGTGACGAGATGTGTGGAGCAAGAGAGCATTATGTTAAGTAACACAGAGAGCCAAATATGGTATGCTCTCACTTATTTGTGGGATCTGAGTCAAACTCAGAACTAGAGTAGAATGGTGCTTGCCAGGGGCTAGAGGGAGAGAGAATTTCAGAGGTGATAAATAAAGCAAGAAAATTGTAGGAGAGAACTCATCAAAAGAGAAGGGTACAGACGAAAGTAGAATAGAATGGAGCCCCCACAACTGCAACAACAACATTATCAATTTATCCAAACCCTAATGTCTGAAAATTCACTGGCGAGGGTGCAGAGGGGGAAGGGTGAGTATGAAAGAGAGGAAAGTGAGGCAAATCAAGGGAAAAAAATGGTAAATCTGGAAAAACGGCATTCAGAATTTTCATAAAAAATATCCAGAAAAAAATTTAAGAGCACTTTGGTGTACCCTGTTCCAGCTTTCACATGATAGCACCTGCATGGGTTTACTGAAGCTGTTCTGCTGTCTCCAGTGTGCTCCTCCCACAGCAGAGCAGGATTCTGTACTCCTCAGAGCTGTTCTCAACCTGTGACTGGAGGCAATTAGGAATCCAGCTTCCTCAATCCTGGCCAGCTGCCTCAACCTCTATGAGGTGCTGAAGTTTTGCTGAATTCCTAGTTCCCTAAGAGGAAAAGCTCTAGTTAACCAATGTGTAACTTCCCTGACAGGAAGCCCTTCACTGGCTGCCTTTATTTCCCTGTCTCACTTCCCCATTATTAGTGGGCATTATCTCCAAAATAAGATAGGTGCTCCTGAGTCATTGTCCTCTTCTAGAGTCCCTTACCTAAGGCGTTATCCTTTTTCAGATTTTATAAAGAAAAAGTATTCTATCTATGTGTTAACTTTTGCAAATAAAATCGATAATGCAATTATTATTTGTTTTAAAATTTCAAAGAAACTCTCTGATGTTTTTGTTTTATAAGCCTAAGAATAATAACCCACAAGTCAATGTTGGTTGCCTTACTAAGTGTTTTATAGCCATTATCTTATTCCATTCTTTAAAAAATGCTTCAAAGCAAGTAATTTTGTTATCTTTATTTGATAAAGAAGAATATAGAGCCCTGAGAGATCAAATAACTTTATCAAATTTGTAATTATTTAGACTGAAACTCAGATAAATTGAATCTCCACATTTCAAGCTCTCAATTACTTTGCTGTGTTCCTTGGTTCAATGAGTGAAATCAACCTACTCAGACTACCTATTCCCAATGGGGAAAAATATATTTATTTAATCTCATATCCCTAGAATTATTCAACCTGAAAGCCCTCTCCTATGCCTCACAGTATTATTTTTTTTCTGTGAATTTCATTTCTGGTTCTCCTGAGACCTTTCTATGAGTCAGCCTGCCACCTGCATCAAGTTTTCCAATCGTAGCTATAACCTTCGTTTCATTGACATAGTTCCTTAATCCTGTGTAATTGCACATTTACAAATAGTTTAGTAAATTTTCCATTTCAGTGATTAATTCTTAAATTTTTAGAATCATACTCTATTTCTCATCATCAGAAAATTGCTAAGCAAAAAAAATAAATAAATAAAATAAAATAAAATCACTGAATTTCTACTGTAACCAGGCCACCTTAACATCATGTTAAGGCCAGATATAACACAGACACAAAAAATACTTGCATGCTTTGTAGCCTCACCAAATGTTTTTGTATGATATTTGAAGAGCAAGTGTGAAGCAGATGTATATGTAGATGTATATGTACAAAATGTCAAGTATCCCAGGCTTTGATTAGAGAACTTGGGCAGCAGTGTCTGTTACTGTTATGGTTTGGATCTAGAATGTCTAGAATGTCTCCTAAAAGCTCAGGTGTTGAAGGCTTGTCCTCTAATCAGCAGTGTCCATATGCAGGTTTTGGGGAAGTGATTGGATCATGAGGGCTCTGACCTTATCAGCAGATTAATTCATTGATTAATGGATTAAGTGATAGAAGGTGGAGGCAGATAGGTCACTGGAGACATGCCCTGTGGGACAATATCTTTGTCCAGGCCTTTCCTACTTCTCTGCTTCCCAACTGCCATGAAAGGAGCAGCTTTCCCTTGCTATGCCCTTCTGTCATGTTTGTCTTGGAACCCGTTAACCATGGTCTGAAACCTCTAAAATCATAGGCCAAAATAACTCTTTCCTCTGTTGTCAAATATTTTTTAAAAAAAGTTTTTAGTTGTCAATGGACATTTATTTTATTTATTTTTATGCAGTGCTGAAAATTGAACCCAGTGCCTCACACATGCTAGGCAAATGCTCTACTACTGAGTCACAACCCCAGCCTTGTCAGATATTTTGATCACATTAACAAAAAGCTGACTAACACATTCACTCTTGTGTCTTCACAGAACTTTCTCTTCCCATTTTTCATTCTGACAATGGTCTCTTCTCCTTCCTTATATTCTGTGTTACAATTGTAGCGTATTCATTATTTGTTTTTTAGAACAATTTAACATTCTCTTGGTTTCTACAAGTCATGTTTTCACCCATGACTTCAACAGAAGACATTTTTTTTTTTTTAATTTATGCTTGAATCTTTGTTTCACTTTCTTCTTCTGGGACCCTCTACACTATGACACTACCCATAGTCAAATGTTCTAAAAGAAAATGTGTGTTATAGCTTAGATTCCATAGCAGAATTACAGCTAAGCAATATGGGTAACAAAGGGCATGCCAGCTTCTGGGAAGATTCAAACATATATTTAGTATCTCTTTTTAAGAAAAATATGCAAAAATATGATGTCACAATCATGTACAAAATCAGCAGATGTGGAGTCATGTGGGAGCCCTTGAAGCTTAGCATCATAAGTTTTCTGGTAAATCTGTTTTGAGAATCCTAGAAGAAGAAAGTGAAACAAAGATTCCCAAATAAAATGTTACATGTGTTTCAGGGGTTCTTTAGCCTGACTTAGGTTTTTCAACTCATTTTGTTCCATGTTAAAATGCCGTTGCTACAATTTCTTGAGCAAAATTGAAGATATTACCTAAGTTGTATTACCTAAGTTGCGTTACCTAAGATGATAAAGTATGCAGGAAAAGACCATGAAATCTGCAAATGAGAGAAGTGAGCAGTCTGTTCCAGGATATCCCAGGAACACACACCCAGCCAGGGAGGCATTGCCCCACCCTGAATGCTTGCACAGCTAATCCTACCCCTAGGGTCCCACTGGTTCTGGCTCCTGAGAAGCTTCCTCTCCACTGTTCACCTGCTCCAGGGGCTGCAGCTGCTGCTTCCAAGGTCAGTTTTCTCCAGCAAATGGTGCTTGTTTCTTCTGAAACTCTTCTAAATGTGAGTTGGTAAACCCTCTGTGAAACCAGGATTACATGTTTTCCATCACAGTCTATGTACTCGTTACTCAGTTTTTCTATTCTGGGGGATACTTCATTTGGTGTTTTATTAATGACATGTTTAAACCTTTCACTAGCAAAGTATTCATCAAAGTTGAAGGTGGCATCTTAGTTTTGACACCATTAAAGAAGGCTGTAGTTTTGACACCTTTAAAAAGCAAAGGGATAGCCGAGTCAAATGATGGTTCCATTCCCAATTTTCCAATATGTGTAATAAGAATTGTAATGCATTAATGCATTCCACTGTTATATATATATATATATATATATATATATATATATATATATATAAAAAAATATATAATATATATAAATAAAATAACACCAACATGACACCAGGGCAGTACCATTTCCATTTCTATTTCATTAGCAAGATGCATTGGGTCCTTTCCTTCCTTTCCTTGACAGTCATATAGTCTGACTTTAGACTTGCCTTAAACTGGAGATGTTGGTCAGGCCTGGAGGTTCAAAACCTTCACAATGCAGTAGAAAAAAACCATCTCCCTCTTAAAAAGAATTTACTTGTTTCAGGCAGATACCATCCTGTACTGGAGGCCTCTTGTTCTAGTGTTGCAGTAGCAATTTTTATCTAAACCATTACTACTGTTGTACTTTCATTTTTTTTCTCCTGGTTCTTGTACTCTTTTTGCTAGATCAAACACAGGAGGAGAGAGGGTTTTTTTCCTTCATGTGAAGCTGTAGTCTAAATGGTAAAATTAACAATAAGCATTATAAGCACTTACAGTACAAGTGTATAATACAATTGATTCCAATTATATGTCTAATATTGGAAGCTACAACAATAATACATGAAATACCCCCAAAGTCTTCACCTACAAATTGCAGCTCCACTGAAACTTGCCCAAACTCAATAGTTGAATGTAAATGCAGTCTTCTTCCTCTGTCATGTGGACCAAGGGGTTTAACACACACTTGTCAAGGGCTATGGCCACAGAGATGATGCCATTCTCAGACTGGAACCATGCAAAATGCAGGGGAGGTTAATTTGTTGGAGACTAGCGTACATGAGGGGATCTGTGAGGAAGGTGCTTTATTCCTGTGGTCTCTATTTCCAGGGTCACCATTTCCTCCTACCAATGTATTTCTACACCTAAGCCCAGGAACCCATTTTACCATTCCTCCCACCAACCTTCCTCTTCATTAATGTTCCTCCTTGTAGTTCTTGGTGCTTTGGCCCTCTCTGTGCTTAGCACCCACTCTCTGATGCACTTAGGTGAAATAAGTAATGTATATACTAAGGTATATATATATTCAGTAGAAATATTTAAAAAGATTAAGAGTTTCTCCTTCTCAAAGGTCCCTAGTATACTTAGCCTTATTCCTGAAGTAGAAAGTGTCAGTATTTAAAGTTGTGGGAATAGAGAGGGATAAGGTGAGAGGAAGGGGAGAACAGCTACATCCCATAAACTAGACTTTTCATTTACTTTCCATTTCAAGGGACTGTAGGTTTCTTGTCTCATTTTTTTAAACCATTGTCAGTACATTTAAGGTTTTATATCCTCCTTGATGAAGTTGTTTGGTTGAAAAAAAATCAAAGCCGGGATGTGATCAGATATATTTAAGTTGCACAAGTGGGACCATCAACCACCCCTACCACTAAGCTTTGTGCACAAGATGAGAAAACAGAAATGAATCCGGATGTTGCTAATTCAAGAGACTGTAATAAAACACTGATGTTTTAAATATGCTAAAAGCAAAAATTGGCAAACTTTTTGCCTGATCTCAAAGTTTTACAGTGTTAAGTACTTGTAAGCTCTGTATAAACATATCTACCTTCTGAGTGCTTTGGTGCCTGAAGTAACTACTCATTTTTATAAGATAATATTAGCTAATATGAAAAGAGAAGAAACAAAAGTTAGTGTTATAATTTGGATCCAAAGTGTACCTCAAAGGCTTATATGTTGAAGGACTTGACCCCATGAGGTCCCCAGCTGATACTGCTATTGGGAAGTGGTGAGACCTTTAATGTTTTGGACATAATGGTTGGAAGTTAGGTCACTGGGGCCATGCCTTTGAAAAGGATATTGAGAGGCACCCCTGCCAACTTTCATGAGATGAGCAGTTCAGTTCTACCATGTGCTTCCTGCCATGATGTCATGTCTTCTTACCAGCCCAAAGCAATGGGGCCAAATGGCCTGAAAGTGAACCAAAATAAATCTTCCCTCCATGTAAGGTGATTATCTTGGGTATTTTGTCACAGTGCCATAAAGCTGATTAACACAAGGAGGGTAGTTAATCATATTTAGTTAACAGTAAAGACAAAGTGATCTGATCTCCTCAGACTAGATATTGTGGCCATCTTTGGATGTATCATTTAATGACTACAGAAATCTTGCATAAGGAAGATATTAATATTAGCTTTTAGGGAATATAGTAACAAGCACTGTGATGACAACCATACTTTTACACACAGGAAAGATGTACAAAAAAAGGCCAGAACTTCTTCCAAAGACAGTGGTCAGTTATGTAGATGCAGATTCAGCAACTGAGTGCGATTCTAACATTGGAATGAGATTTTTTGTTTAAAAATTCTCCTGAGCATTCAGAGGAGACTGTGTCAAATGATTGAGAGTTGGGAGTTGAACTTAATCTTATTCAGAAGCAGTGTGGACTGCATTAAAATTTGATTCTATCTAGTATTTCTCTGATATATGAAAAGTGTCATTTGACTTTGTCCTTCATCTTAAACTTCTGTGGATTTTTTATGTGGCTTGAGTGTTTGCTATATAAATCAAAGAACCATAGTACAGATCATACCCAGAATCACAATATACACAATCTCCAGAATCTGTACTGTTTCAAGCCCACTCAGAGTTTGTAAAATTATAGAATTATATATATATATCCACAATATGCAATAACTTGCATTTCTCTGTTCTATGGTAAAAAAAAAGTTATTTGATTGTTCCATGTGTATTATCGTGTGTATTGTTGATTTAAAACAAATAATGCATATGATTTTCTACAATTTTTCTACAGCATTATTTTTGTCATACTCAATCCTTTTTGCAAAAGTATGTTAATTTATAAGTTAATTTCCTTCCTCTTCTTGACACAATATTTTATGGAAGGGCTCTAATAGGACAGCTGTAGCCATAGGAAGAGATTGTCTTTTCTGGGAGAGTGGACATTGTCATCCTGGCCAGGAAAGATAGAAAGAGAAAGAAGCTTGAGCACATGATGACATTAATAAGTCATTTCATCAGTCATTTCATGAATTAAAGAGTGAGGGGTCACCATGTCTCAAGGAAACAAGGAGATTTGAAAAGGTAAGGACTGAACAGTTTCAATTGGATTAGTATAGCAAAGTCATTGGTGAGATTCCAAAGAAGCTATTGTAGGAGAAGATAAACAGAAATGGAAGTGCAATATGAAGAATTTGAGAAAAGAGAGTTGCTTTAGAAAGCTGAGTTGAAACTAGGAACAAAGAGATGGGACCAACATTAGAGGTATGAGCAGTTTCTAAGGAGACTCTCTATGCTTGGTGTTGGATTTAAAAAAAAAAATATGCAGATAAGAGACTTAAACATGCTTAATACACTACTTTGGAAAAGACCTAATCAATATGTCAAATTTAAAGGAAGGCTCCCAAGTCAAATTTGTACACTAAAAACAGTTAAGCATTTGACTTTTATATGGAAGTTAAAATTGTTATTGGATAATAATTATGTCAGTTATAAAAATAATATATCCATGTTTTGAGAAACATGGTGCGTTGCCCTACCATAAAAGGATTTAGGTAAGAACCAAATGTATGGAAGAAATGATTGGCACAAGCAAAGGGAGCGAATGGATGGCTCACTCTGGGGGTAAACTTAATCCTCTACCAAGCAGCACAGAGCTGTCTGCCAAGTACCAGGGTGAGTGGGGGAGTCAGGATCTCTGCATTGGAGGAGGGGTGTGAAGGGACATGGTAGAGAGTTAAATCTCCCATGGAAAAGAAACTGGCCCTTAGAGAAATGAGCTATATTTAGGATTCAAATTCAGGTCTGCTCAGCTCCAATTCTTTCCAGTTCTTTCTGCCGTCAAGTTGTCTGCCAGCATGGAGGATGTAATGCTTCATTCATATGTAATATTCAGTGCAAAACAGATATTCCTTCATTTTTCTCCACAAGTACACAGACAATCAAAGTCTGATCATCTCTGGTACATGAGGGGAAAACAAGTAACAAACTGAGCTTGGGACACTTAAGTGCTTTCCCCAAAAGTCACTGAACAACAGCAAAGTAGAAACACCTTAAATTCACAACACCCTGTGCGTTTTCTTTGTCCTGACCCTTGTCAAAGTGGTGCTCCCATTCAGATATTATAATTTCATCTTATATTCATTCAATAGCCTAAAAAAGTGGTCTCACTCTCTTCAGAGATCCCACTCCCAATAACATCACACAAACACATCCTCCTTGAAAGCTTTGAGTAATATTTATTCCACATTAAAGTGAAGTAATTCCTAGGTTAGGAAAGTATGACCTCTTCAGTTATACCCTATCACTTCTTTTCTACATTTTGTCCTAAGTTAGAACAGACACATACCTTGGTGGCTGTCAATCACTTGCTGAAATCATATTACATATGCCTATTTTCTGTGTCCTGGGTAATTGATTTTCTTTGTATGGCAAGTTTTCTCCTATTTTACCTCTTAGACTATTGTTGGTTCTCAAAAATGGTATAAAGCTTTTAATACCAGAATCCTTCTTCATTCATTGAGCTATTTTCTCATTAAGAATATGACATAAAATATAATGAAAAAAGAGGAAACTATATATTAACTTAGGGGGGAAAATGTGCATGTATTTATATAAATGTGTACTTATTAAATATAGATTTTACCCATATATGGCTAATATTTATCACTTAAATTCATAAATATTTGTTTTATTAAACAAATCATATACTACATATAATCTGGATTATATAAAATATTATGTATAAAACGGTTTTATATTTGAAGATGCTCTGATAAGTAGAGTGCCAAGTTCCAACTCTCTTGTTTGAAGTTTTAAAATTATTTTAAAAAATCTAGACTTAAACTTTTGTTTTTGAGAATATTCGTGTAATTCTGTTGCGACTAAACTTAGCATGAAACATTTAGTAAAATTTACTTTCATCTTCCAAAGACTGGAATTGTATTAAATTCATAGTATTTATAAAAAGTAGTATGCAATAATACAACAAAGCAGCAGATGGAGCTAGAGAACTTACTCATTCCCATTATTCTTCCAGTAACTTTCTTTTGTTGTCTCTGAAGTGATTAAAGATTCTAGATGCATTAGACATACATATTTTTCTTATTCCTTGAAACTTCTATTTATATAAGCACTGTATGCATTCACTATAGTATTTTTGCATTTCCAAAATTAATGGGTAAGTTATATTTATCCAATATTTAAATAAATAACTATGTAGTAATAGAGATTGTTGTTGTTTTTTTAATAATTTGGCAATGGAAATGTTATTCAGTGGTAGTCAATAAAGCACTGTAAAAACAAATTTATTCATGACCATCACAATAATTATAAAGTACAATGGGATTTTTGTATTTGGAGAAAGATTGAGCTGAACTCTGAATATATCCTGGGAAAGTAAGATTTTATAGCTAAGAAGCTGGGTGTGGATCAGAGGATGGAAAAATGGGAAACCCTGGGGGTTGGGGGACTTCAGCTAAACAGATCTAACAGGATACTTACTGAAGACTGGCTGCAGCAGCTAGACATCACCTGGAGGATGAGGAATCCTATCAGAGATGGAGGGTGATCAGATATCAGAGGAAGTGGGTTTTTGCTAAATAAACTTAGCAGGGGTTTTATTCAAAGTGGGTTTTACAAGAAAATGCACAGATTGGTCTAAGAGAAGGTTCAGGATCCTAACTAAAATTTGTTCAAGCAAAGAATCTTTGCCAATTTCAACATTTATGCTTCAATGATATTAACATGCTTATGTTTTATATATTTTTAAATATTTTGAAAAAACATCCAATGTTTTTCCCTTTACAATGTTTCCTTTAAAGCAATAGCTAATATTTACCTGATCAGTTATCACTCAAGAAAAAGTCAACTGCAATTATGAATATTATATCTGAAGGATACAGACAAAAGTAACTTACATTCCTGTTCCTATGACCAATCCCTAACTCCAGCCTTCCAAAAGTGCCCACCAAAAGTAAGTAACTCCTCCCATGAACTGGCTCTGCTGAGGCTGTGTATAAAACCCAGACCTTCTGGATGGCCATTTTCCCCCCAAAGATGTGCCCCTCCAGTGCTAAGTAAAACATGGCTGGTCCATGAGGTCGGCCTCCATTTTTTTTTCCTTTTGTATTCCCTTCCATGTGCTTTCAATATCTTCAGCACACATCCCAACTTAGTTCTAGCAATTCATTCCTGAATAATCAAGCTCATTAGTCTTCTTTATTTACCCCCCTGCAGGCAAATTCGTTGATTTTTCTAAGTGCTCTATTACCAACAATTACAATTAGGTTGCAATTAATAGTTTAATTTTCTCTCCTGCTTCTGGCCTATGAACTATAATCCACAGCACCTGGCACAGAGCCTGGCATAGAGTTTGTACTTGGTAAGCATTTAACTTCAGTGAGTGAGAGGAGATGAGCATTTGGAGCCTAAGAAAGAGCAATGAGAGAAACAGAAAATCTAGATAAAGAGGGTATTTTAATCAGTTTTTTTTTTCTGCTGCAACTGAAAGATCTGACCAGAACAACTGTAAAGAGGCTCATGGTTTCAGAGTTTTCAATTCATAGACCCCAGGCCTCATTCCTCTGGGCTTGAGGTGAGGCAGGACATCCTGGCAGGAGAGTGTGGCAGACGGAAATACTAGCATGATGATCAGGAAGCAGTGAGAGAGAGAGAGAGACTCCACTTGCCAGATACAAATATATACCCCAAAGCCATGTCCCAAATGAACCACTTCCTCCAGTCACACCCCACCTGCCTCCAGTCACCACTGAGTTAAATCCCATCAGGGATCAATTCACTATTAGGCTAAGGCTATAACCCAATGGCTTCTCCTCCAAACCTTCTTGCATTGTCTCACATCTGAGCTTTTGGGGGATACCTCACATCCAAACCGTAACACAGAAAATATGTGAAGAAAATGAAACATTGAGGAATGAATGACGGCAGGTTTGCAAGTGCTACATTGAAACCCAAGAGTAACATGATTGTCTTTGGTTAATAGAAATAGTATTGACAGCTTAGAGTAACTCCAGGCCAATTGAGACATCATCATATCATCTTAAAGGTATACTTTTATGACATTCAATATCTATTGTTGGACAGTTCACTTAAATGAGTGAAACAGGGCTAAGGACATGGAAAACTCTGAATCCATGCTGTGTCTAAAGGAGATGTCACCTGTTTGGTGCCGGAAGTTAATTGCTATGTGGAATTATAGATCCAGTATTGTAGACCTTCTAATACCAAAGGGAAGCCAAAACAATAAACCTTATCATTAGGAACTGATAATTAACTTCAAATTTTAAAAACTCTTTCCAATTTAAACACATTATGCCCATGCACTCTACAAAGCCCAAAGGCAGCCAGGTTACCTTTTCTTTTTTTTCTTTTTTTTTTTTTTTTAAAGAGAGAGTGAGAGAGGAGAGAGAGAGAGAGAGAGAGAGAGAGAGAGAGAGAGAGAGGTTACCTTTTCTTAACTCAACAAGGGTAATAACGGTGCTGATGGAGAGGCAATATTTGTTTCCAGGAACCTCTGGGAAGTGGATTGGATAGGAATTAACAACCACGATGAACATATGACCAGAAGCATAAAATATATATTTCTATCTTCAATTATACAATATTTGAATGTAGTTATTTGTTAAAGCAATGACAATTTTTCCTTCTTGTTTCATCTTCACCAAACCTAACTTATTTTCAATTGTGTTATAAAAGTATACTCCTAAGGTTTTATATTAATCATTGGGGTTTGATTTTACTCTATTTATTTAACATATACATGTAATTTCATTAAAAATTAGCCCATGTTCCTTGATCATCCAAAGACATAAAGAAAATCTACCCCTTTATCAACAATTGATTCCACAGAAACAATCATGATTACCAACTTGGTTTAATTACCAAATTAAAAATGTAGTTTAAACACAAGAAGGCAAAACAGATTCAGAAAATTTTAAATTATTGCTAATTATCTACGTAAAAAATTGATTGAGCATAAATTTCTCCAAAGAAAAGTAGCAGTTGTATGGCAAGTAACTCAAACCCTCTTTAGAAGCCATGACCAGTTCATCCCAGTATTCTAACGCCCAGTTCCCTCCCACTACCATCAAATAGCAGATGACAAATCAGTAACAATCCCTCCTAAGAAACAGATGAGACTGAGAACTTTGAAAATACAGTGGCCTCTAGGGGGCATGTTCAGCTCTCTCATAGGCCTGCGGCACTTGGTTCTCTCATTCTGAATTGTAAGGGATCCTTGTTGACAGGAGAAGAATTTTAAGATAAGTAATAATTACAAAATTATTAAAATGCTAATACTTATTATTAGAAGGGTATTGCTTTTAATCTATAGTGTACTGGAAAAAGATAAGAGTCAATATGCAAAAACAATTTTGTATTAATACTTAACAAATTTTATAAAACTCATAAAATTATGTTCTTATTGCACAAATATTTTTGAGTCTGGGTTCATATGTTTAATTTTTTATATCCTAAAACGTTCCATAGTGTAAATATATGGTTAAATCATTTTAAATCTTTCTTGCATTTCACTGTATAAATATGTTGTATCAAACAATTTCAACTACTTCTTCTCCTTGTCTTTTTCTTCCTCCTCCTCCTCCTCCTCCTTCTTTTTCTCCTTCTTCTTCTTATTGAACGTTTGGGCTTCCTCTGACTTTCTATTACATAAATCATGTTCCCTAGTCAGAATCAAAGTGCAGGCAGACCTAGCTTCACACCTCAATTGTGGCATATACTATTATTGTTAGCTATGAACACCTGTAATCCTCAGGGATTTTTTTTTTCCCCTTAAAATGGTGGCCAGTATCTGTAAGACATTTGCTATTAGGACTAAGTGACTTAAGACATGAAAAGAAAGAGTTCAGCATATATGAAATATGTGCTAGCTGGTATTGTATCATCATTAGAATTTTGGTACATGAATCTGCATTTAAGATCATTTCTCTAAAACACTTCTCAACACTCACTACCTCATTCAAAAGTCATTGATCAGTACTTTCAGATTGCTTTCCAAAGGATTTGATCCCAGCTTTAAAGTTCTTTTAAAATGTTACTTTTCTTCATTGATACAAATCCAGAAAATAACTCATTCAGAGAATAGCTTGACTTTAAGGATTTTAGGAATTCACATTTATTTAGATGCCGATTCAAAGACCATGCGTCAGAAAGTACCAAGTGCATCTGATTCTGATTTCAATATTTTTTTCCCCTAAACAAGATTATCTGAGCTTCACAAGGTCTGTCAAGTATTTTATGTGCACTTAAATCTGTCCCTTTCTCCTGAACAGGGAAAACAACACTCAGTATATTTCAGGAAACTCTGGATCTCAATAAAAGTGAAGAACCCCAGGCATAAGTCCAGCCTTCCTAAAATATGAGACCTGCCTCTCTGCTTGAAGAACTTCAAATCTGTCTTGTTTTTTTCCCAGCCAGTTATGTTAATCAGTGTAAATGTATGGTGCTAGCTTTTGTCCTACTTTTGGGCTGATCTTGTCTACAAGCTTTTCTAAAAATGAAAGAATTAGTGTCAGTTGAGTAATATGTTGTATAATTACCATATTGCTGTTTTGAAGTTTGCATTATATATAACTAATTAAAATAAGTTTCAGCTGCCTACTATTGGTCCACACACAATTAATTCATGAATTGTTTTATTCATTCATGTTGGAGACATGCCTTATTTTTTGACTAATTACATCTAATTAGAAGATGCATTGAAGTACATAGCAAAACAGCTTACATTTATCTTTCTCTATTTGAGGGACTGCCAACTATATATTTGCAGAGATCTAATCAAGGACCAATTATTTTTAGCTTCAATATTCTTGACTTTTCTACCTCTTGGTACATCCATATGTACAGAAAGCAGAAATCCTTGAAAGAGGAATATATTTGGGGCATTTAGACAGTGAAAATAAACAAGTAAACAAAAATAAATAAACAAAATGAAGTTAATCTTACATTTATGCCTAAAAAAAATGTCTCCAATAGATGATCTCAGGGTAACTTTACCATTGAGCTACATCCCCAATCCTTTTACTTTCTTTCTTTTTTTCTTTTGAGAAAGGGGCTCACTGAATTAGTGAGGGTCTCACTACATTGCTCAGGCTGGCCTCTATCTTGCCACCCTCCTACCTTAGCCTCCCCTGGGATTACAGGCATGCACCTGGCTCTGGGTTCCTCTTTGATTGAGCTATTTATAGAAAACCACTAAGCAGTCTGATTACTTTTAAGAGAAAAGATGTGGTTTCCCTTAAAATGGTTTTCTTTAAACTTCACTCTCCCAGGGGCTTTCTGGAATTTAGATAAGAATCTCAGCTATGTTGAGATGAAAGCTGCTTATGAAAGGATCAAAGTTCTGAAATACAAATAACCATTAAAAAGTAAATTGCAGAACATGTACCAACTTTTCTGTCCCAATTTTATGCTGGGCACCAACGTCATTGATAGGAGAAAGCAAACTCTTATCTCTTCAATTTGTAGTTCTTGCTGAATTTGATATAATATTTCTAATCTCATTTAGTTGATACTATAAAAATCCAGTTCAAGGAAATAGATTGTATGTGGAAAGCACAACATGCCTCTCAGAGGGTTATGGCAAGCTAGACTGACAAAACATGCATATGTCCCAATCCCTGTTTTCCACTAAAGTGGGAAAATATATTGAAATAGTTGAATCAAAGTCATTTCCATGAAACCAGCAACAAGTTGCTCATCATTTTGGAGTTCTTCCATCATTCCAAGAGTTTAGAGGAAATACGCTGACTCTCTAGGCAGTGGCTCAACAGTGAACTTGAACTGTAATGGGTAGAAATTCACTATAATTTGGAATTTTTAAAAAACAAAAAATTATTTCCTATCCTGATTTGTTAGGATTTTTTAATTTAAATAAAACTATACCACCATATTACTGGGAAAATACAGAGTAATAGTTTTGCCAGTGTTTTGGATTCCTCCCACTCCTTCCATGGAGAGTGGAGGTAAGTTTCTTATGAAAGGTGCTCAGTGAGTCAAGAGCCGTCCTTTGCATGCTGTCAGAAACCTTTTTTGGAGATGAACCCAATAGGATTTAAAAGAAGGCATCTATTCAGGATTTCCCCATAACTTCCTCTAATTTTTCTCCACATGAATGTCCCTTTACTACTGAGCAGAAGATATCCCAGAGCCTTGGAAATGAATTACCTAAATGTAAGCAAAATAATTTGCTCAAAGCAGTATCATTAGCCTAGTCCTACTGAAATCCTAAAATCTAAGCTTTTTGTTTATTTGTTTGTTTCAGAACCATGACTATATTATGACATTCTCCGTGCTAGGGCTATTCAATAAAATGGATGAGTGAATGTGCACAAATATAAAATACATAAACCCTGCTCAAGTTGAGTAACCACATTTTGGTTTCTTAATTCTAATTAAAAATTAATTACCACAAAGTTTTATTAAATAATTTTATCAAGTTTAAATGCTTCCATAGTTTTGAATATCCATAATACCATGTCAGTCATGGGAATTTGTCCCCTCATGGTTTGGACTTGGAAAAATATTCTTGGAAGAATATTTGGAAAATTTTAATATTTCAGTGTTCTATACATTCATAAATAATAACAATTTTAACACAATTCAATAAAGTTTATTTTCCCTCTCTATTAGAACCTAATTTCTTAAAACCTTATCCAAACACCATTCCCATACACAGTATTGGAAGAAATACATCCCTTCTATCTGAGGAAAATTTAAAAATTAAGTCTGCCTTCAAAGAAAGAGAAATCTGGTTTTGGACATTTGCATACACATTAGCCAAGGCCTTCTAATAAATGTGCACTTGCTTTGGATACCTTGTGTGATCTAGAAAGAGGTTAGGAGATCTCATCCTGGTTAAATGCAGACCTTCATGAGCTTTGTCACATTTTGTAAGGGTTCCTAATCCTATTTACTCATGTTCACCATACCATAAAACTCCAAAGATAAGAGTTATCTGGGATGAATGTTGGTTCATGATTATAGGGATGGAGTTGGGCAAGGCATGAAACACAAATGTTAACCCACATTTAATTAAAGGATATCAAGTGTTATGTACAGCAATAACATTGAGAACTTAAATAATTTGCAGTCTTCTTTCTTTTCTTTTTTTTTTTTTAAAGTGGAGAAAAACTAAACATAAAGGAAAGTTTTCAATTGTTAGAGAATGACAAAGTCCTTCAGAATGATTGGTCAGGTTAGAAATTTAGCAGAGTGTAAGTACAGAACATTAATCAACCTCTTTTAATTCAACATGTAAACATATGTGAGACATGATAATTCATTATGAATTGGAGAAACTAAAAAAGTATACTTCACAGCTAAAAAGCAAAACTAACAAACAATAACAACAACATCAATAGCAAAAACCCCTTCTGTCTACAGTTTATCTTATCAGTCATGGTTGTATGTCAGACTCTAACTACATATTTTCATTAAAAAAAAAAAAACTTTTTAGTTGAGGATGTCTGAGACATTTTTTTTCTTTTTTTGTACAGAGGTCAGATCTACTGTGTTTTTTATTGGCGCAGTCTTGAGTTTCATTCAATTATCCTATCATTATTGTCACAAAATCACCATGAAGTCCTCATAATATACTTCCACACATTCCAAAAAGAATTAACCTCAGCAAAGAGGTTTCTTTTCTTAGGGGATTTAATCATCGGATAGGTTGAGAAAAATGCATGTCTTTGTAGATATTGTTCTAAGAAAATTTAAGTTCTGATTTCCCCCCTAGCTAGAATGCTTTCTTAAAAACCTCTTTAAATTAACATCTGAAAAATGACATTTCATATTCAAAGATTAAAAGATTTTTTATATCATATAAACTTCTTTTAAAGCTCATTTTTTTAAAAAAAAACCTTTTTGTTTTTTTTAAGAGCAGTTTTATGTTCACAGCAAAATTGAGAGAGAGGTTTAGAGATTTCCCATATGCCCCTTTCCCCACAGGCCCAGCCATTCCAGCCATCAACATGGTACATTTGTTACAACTGATGAACCTGCATGACATATCATTGTCCCCCAAAATTCACAGTTCATGTGGGGATTCACTCTTGGCACTGTACAAATGAAGGTTTGAATGAATATACAGAGACATGTATGTGCCATTATAGTATCAGAATATTTTCATTGCCCTAAAATTCCTCTTGTTCCTCCTGTTTGTCTCTATCTCTCACCTAAAACCCAAGCAACTAATCTTTTCACAGTCACCATAATTTTGTGTTTTCCCCAATGTCATAATGTTGGAGCCTTATAGTATGTTGCCTATCCACATGGCTTCATAGGTCATTTTGTTTTCTCAAGGTTGAATAACATTCCATTATCTGGATGTATCACAATTTATTTTTTCATTCACATACTGAAGGAAATCTTGATTTCTTACATGTTGTGACGATTATATATAAAGCTACTACAAACACTATGTGCAGATTCAGTTTTTTCTTCTTTTTTTTGTAAGGTTTTCACCTGCATTCAAAAAGATAGCAGATTAATATAATACATATTTAGGATCAATTCAATCAATCCTGGAGTACAAAGGGTCAAGTCCAAGAGTCCCTCCATTATCCAACTGCCCTTTACCCTTAGTTATTCAGCCCTGAAGTTAACTACTGTTAAAATTTGTATTATTCACAAATCAAACCTGAGTTTAGATATTTTTAGTGTGACAGAGAAATTCAAGAAAAATAGAGAGAAATCTACTGGAATCTTAAGAATTTATTTTCATGTAGAAAAGAAATGCATTTAAACTATTTGAAGCAAGGATGACTATGTAAATTGTCCAAGTTTACAGTGTAGATATATCGAGTGTGTCTTTCTATATTCCAGTTTATAATGGATATATACACTTCAATGAATATCTGAGTTATTGAGATATTTTCTGGATATAATCTGGTTTGTCTATTCTAGTTTTTAAAGATATGTTCTAAAAATATTTATGAGAATATTAGACTGGAAAGGTTAACTATAGATTTAAAATGCCTAGATGCTAACAATTTTTTTTTATTTTAAAGTCTCATTTATCTTATACTTTTTAAAAACAATGTGTTTTATAACCCAAGATAATGTTTCTAGAAAATAAAAGTCCATAAAAATATGTCTTAAAGTAGTTTTAAGAGGTAAATTTCAAGAAATATTTTAAAAGAACAAAATGTAAAGAGACTCCAGTATTCAATGACCAAATCAATTCACAATTTTTGTTTTATCTTGGAATATATTTATTTTCCAGTAACTGAAACATTCCCTCCTTGATTTATCAGTTTGTGGGTTCTAAACTTCAACAACTTTCTAGGTCTGAAGAGAATTCTTAGTTCTTTTTCTACAGTCCGCCTCATCTTTGCTAACCATGCTTCAACATGTCTATTGTGTTTACTTTTCATCTCTAGCTTCAAAATTTTCTGTGGTTTCCCTTCCTTCCTTGTTGAAGTTTTACAAATAAATCTGGAGGGTGTAAGAGAATAATGCCTTCTTTTGAAACCTCAGAAAAATAGTTATATACAGTGAAGGATTGGCTTTCTTACTACATCTGGGCAGAAAATATCAAATAAAGGAGAACTTTTAAGCCTCAGAAAAGTAAATTTAGCTTAAGAAAAAAACAAAATTGAGAGAGCCCATTTTATTCCAGAAGTGAAGAAAAACATATGTCAAAAATAAAAGTCTTAACGAGAAAACAGTAATTATGCCTAAACTTCATCGTGGCTACAAGTGTGTTATTAAAGTTATATAGTTGACCAAATAAAGTGTTTTGTAGAGTTTCTTGGTATTTTTCCTAAATGCAAAAAACAATCACCCAAAAGTAAAAAGATGCCCATTTTATGACCCCATTTCATGTCCCCTGCTTCTGCCACAGGCATTCTCCTTGCACTTCAAATAGATCAATCTACTCTCAGGTACTTTGTGTTCTTCCCATCCTTTGCTCCTGTGATTCTTCCAAGATATATGCACTGGTGACATCTACTCCCCATTCAGGAGTAGTACATCAATTTTCTTCTCCTGATCACACTATCTAGTTAGTTTCACTAGTTAATTGCTCTTTCTCTGTTGGGACAGTGATTATATCTCCTGAAATTATCATGCTCCTTTAATTGTCTATTGCCTATCTTCTCCCTCATTTAAGCTTTCATGAGTAGGAATCTTCAGTCTTATTCCCTTTCCATAGCTGGATTCCCGAAGAGTGTATGACACATAATAGTTTTGAATAAATATGAATATAATTATTTTATTCTATTAATGCTTTTAGCATCTTCACAACATTAGCTCTCTTTGGATAACAGGATCATAACATTTTACAAATGGGAAGATTTTACTGTCACAGAGCCCAATTATCTGTGTAAGGTTAGTGCCACCAAAATTCATGTCTAACTTGAATAAGCTACTTGGATTGAATTATCATAGGAATTCACTCTGCCCTAGAGAATCTATCTTAATCCTATTGAAGTTATTTTACAGAATAAATCTAATTTAATGTACCAACTTAGCAAGTGCTTATTACTGTGTGAAGGAATACTGTAGAGGTTTAGAATACATCATTAAACAAACAACAAAACAAAAATCTTTTGTTTCGTAGGCCTTACATTCTAGACAGAAGAGGTAAAACATTAAATATAAGTTTATAAAAATCACAGTACATTAGATGATATGGGCAACAGGGTGAGGGTAGTTATAGGCTGAAGGAGGTTGAAATTTTAAAGGTGTTTGAAATACACATTTAAAGAGAAAAAAAATAGATAGAGATACATGGATATATTCCCAGCAGAGAGCTAGGCAGCATACAGGTGGAGAGAAGGCCTGGTTCTATCAGATGCCTGTGGAACACAGGCAAGGAAGAGAGAAAAAATAAATTGTGTGTGTGTGTGTGTGTGTGTGTGTGTGTGTGTGTGTGTGATCAGGATGTTGTTGGCTATTGAAAGAACTGAACTCTTTCCTGTGAGTGAAAAGGAGAGTTTTTGCCCTGTGCTAAATAACAGTATCATCCCACTTATGATTTGAAAAGATTCTTCCGGGTAATGTGTTGAAAATAGAGCATGGGAGCCAAGGTTGAAGCAGGGAGGTCAGTTGGGAACTTATACAGGAGTTCTCCTCAGAGGAGGTAGTTCTGGTCCAGACCATCCCCAGATGGTGGAGCTGGTGAGAGACAGCTCCATTCCAGAAGTACTTTGAAAATAGGATCAGAAGAATTCTTTTGCACATAGGGCATGGAGTGAGAAAGAGAAAGAGAAAATGAGGATGCCACCACAATCTTGGCCTCAGACTCTTGTGTGGAAGATGGACTGAAAGTTCAAGTTCAGACCTGAGAGAACTGGCAGGGAGGCTAGTGCTTCTGAAAGGTGGTGAGAACTGCAGCTGAGACCCTGGGAGTAGGAATAGGGAAGAGGATAGACCTAAGCTTTATTTTAGGGATAGAATAATAAGAAAAATGCTAGTGGTAATAATAATAGAAATTACTATGTGAGAATTGAAAAAATTACACAATAATTTCTTTAAACCTAATGTAAATGACATAAGTGAGGTAATGCCTTAGACAGTTTGTTCATAAAAAGAAACACCAAAAATTGGTAAATAATTTGCTTCATTTATGTAGATGGAGAAAGGGATGGTGATATTGTCTGATTTACAATATGCCCCTGAGGAAAACTGAGGGGCAGAAACGTGGTGTATAAAAAAATTGCACCCCTTCTTGGATAGTTCTATTCATGTTACTTAGCACTACTAGATAAATATTCCTAGGATGCAACTCTGAAACATAATTTTTTTCTCTCTGTTGTACTGAGGATTGAACCTGGGCTTCACACATGCTAGGTAAATGCTCCGCCCCTGATCTACAGAGTACAACTCTTGGTCCCCTCTTTCCTCTTGCATGAAACACTTAAGAATCATTGTCACCTACAAGATGACGATCAACAATATTAAACTAGAACTCGCAGCTTTGGATTTAGACAACTTTTCATAATTAATTTCCTTTGCTTTCCCCTTCATATAATTATTCAGTGAAAATAATCTCATTCTATAAATCCCCAGTTTCCCATTTCACTGCATTTTTCTCTGATTGGTGAGCTCAGCAACCTTTACTCTCATGGTCTACCTTCCTTTTTTTAGCCTGCCTGGCACCTTTTTTTCCTGAATCTTTCTCTAACCCCCCCCTCATGTCTTTAAACAAACACTCTATTTTTGGTAGTTTTATGTCTTTTGTTATTTCTCATATTGTATTATCAGTATTCAGGGACCAAATTTTCAAGTGATGCTGTAAAGTATTCAGATGTAATCCTGACGTTGGATGGAAAGAAAAAGACAGTTAGCTTAAAAACCTGGTCTAGGGACAGATGTGCAGGTCAGACTCTGCAAAAGGACCTCAGGATTCTGTGGATGTTGTCTATAGGCACCTGCTCAGATCATGGATCCATTGATTCATTGGCAAAATCAAAAGAACTCAGCTATTCCCTGTTCCTATCGTGCTCTGAGAATCCCTGAGGGCACTTTGGTTTTATATATGTTGCAAGGATGATATGGTTTGAGTAGGGACAGCAGGCAGAGTGCATGCATTCTCCATGGCCTGTGTGATTTTGGGAGAGCAGGGCGCTGTAAGTGGGCAAGTGCAGGCACATGTGGACCTACAGGCTCTGGAAGTCTGCCTAGCAGCAAAATATTATATTGTGCAATGATTTTCTAAATTTATTTTGTGTGTGTGTTTATTTGTATTTATTTACTTTTTTTAAAGAAGGGGATTTTTTTTTTCTAATTTTTACAAAGTGACCATATAAACTAGAGATATTTCTGGTAATATAATTCATTTAATTTATTCAAGTTTTTGATTCTTTCTGCAAGTATGCATTGAACATCTAAAATTAGTCTGAAAAATAAATTTGGAGTCTGTGTGAAAGGTGGAGTAGATGGCTCTTGTGATATGGGAAGACAAGCTGAAGGCTATCACAGTCTAATCAGAAGAGAGGCACAAAGGGAACAAAGAAGAGAGTCAGATTTCCCAGATAGCCCAGAGATAAATTTGGGAATCAACTTAATGATTATTGAGTAAATGTGTGGTTGGTATGGGGCACAAGGGGGGTAGGGGTGAAAGAGAGAAGTTAAGGATTACTAAAATTTTAATTTCCTGTTGACATTCTTTGGGAAGATGATGAAGAAAAATCCAGAAAAGCAATGTTATGTTATGCCTTTATCCATTGAAGGACAAGGTGAGTTCACACCTTAGGCATGTACTACCTCTGTAAGCGCTTAGCAGTAAGTCTAAATAGTGATAGCCCACACAGTTGACTCACTGCGGGTGAATCCTTCCCTCTTTAATTCCATGGGGCACACACAGCCACATACAGGCTCCCTTACAGAGCCCTTAGATCTGCAGGTGTGTAAACATGCCCACTCATAATGTCTTGCTCCTGCATCCTTTAGTGGCTAAAGATATAGCATAACTTTATTTTTAGAAATATTATGCTTACATTTATGCATTAAGTATATATTGCATGTGTAAGTATTTGTGTGCATAATCAAGACATGAGCTTTTCATGTTTTAAATGCTATATTTTGTGTTATGTTTCTAATCTGGAATGTCCCCCCAAAGCTCATGTGTTGAAGGTAACATACTTTGTATGCAAAAGCTATTCAATCAGTACTGCTAATTTTTAAAAATTTTTTAAAATATTTGTGTTATATGTTGGTATGACTATTTTGTTGGCATTTTTTTTTGCTATTTTTGTTTGTTTTTAATAAAGAAGTTCTGTATATTGGGTACAATAACTCTGTGTCTTTTTAGAAATAATATTCAAAACAATGCTTCATAGTAATAGAAATGCTAAAATCTCATAAAAATAGAAATGCTCAAATTCCCACTCACTACTATTGCTGGCCTGGAAAGATGATTGGGAATTACAAGGAAAGGCTGCATGCAGCTGCATTCAGTGCACAAGCAGTTCCTTCGGGGGCTCAGCAGCATACAAATATGTTGGTACTAGATTGTAGCTGGGTATTTGAGAGCTGTTGTTGGAATTGCTGTCACTGACACTGCATCTGCTAAATCCCCTGATTCTGGGATCAGGGCTGAGCCACCAGTTGCTGCTGCTGTTGTTATTCTATTGCTTCTGTTATAGCCACTGTTGTTACTCCTGCCAACATGGTCCTACTTCTTGGTGCTGCTGCTTCTGAAGCAGGATGGAAGTTTATTGAAGGTCTGACAGAATGCCCTGGGCACTCAGAGGACTTGTGATAACTCTGATTGTGTTTGCTGCTGTATCTGGTGTGAAAATGTCTAAGTGGAAGACAATCCATGTGCATAAACAGGGGCCTACTGGTGCACAAAGCCACTGAGCTGCACTTGCAGGTTGCAAGTAGACTCTGTGAAAGCAGGCTTGGTGGAAGGGTGGCTGCTCTGTAATTCTGTAGCTGGTGGCAAGGAGCTTCATGGAACCTGTGCCTATATGTTGTAAAATCTCTGACTCTGTATCTTTGCTAGATGTTGGGCTCTGTGCATCTGCAGAAAGTTACCAAATTTCATTTGAGAAGAAAGTGAAAATTTAGCATAAAAATATTAAATATGGGGCTAGGGTTGTGGCTCAGTGGTAGGGTGCTCCTCTAACATGTGCGAGGCTCTGTGTTCGATCCTCAGCACCCCATTCAGGAAGTTACATGTCAGCACAGGAGAAATGATGAAAGTTTTAGCAAAGGGAATGACAAGTTGAAGCACTGTTTTAATAATCTGTCAGGAGATGTTGGGAGAAGAAGGGGGATTGCTAAGATCAAGTAGAAGGCTTTTCTAATGACAGAGGACTTTTATTGATCAAGGATGTAATGCTAATATGGCAAAAGGGAAATGAACAATGAATTGTAAGACATAGGGAAAGAAAAATTTCATGAGGCTGGTAACTTCCTGAATGGGGTTGTCATGCAGAAGGAGTAGACTCAAAGTGAGAAAAGGAAGCTGTGGGGGGAAAAAAAGAAAAGAAAGAAAAAAATCAATGCTAGAAAACCCAAAGAATTAAAATATTATTGACAGAGAGGAGCAGAAACTGACTAAAGTAAAAGATTTTGGCTTTAGAAAATTTTAGATGATAAAAATTTTTAAAATTTTAGATTATTTTGGTATTGGTATTACCAATGAGTTACATCCCCCAAAGTTTTTTAGTTTTTTTTTTTTTTTTGGTGTGTGTGTGTGCGTGTGTGTGTGTGTGTGTGTGTGTGTTTTGAAAGGAGGGACAGGGCCTTGCTAATTTGCTGAGGCTGGCCTTGAACTTGTGATCTTTCTGCCCCAGCCTCCTCCAGAAGCTGGGCTGGACTTCTCGTATTCTCTTATTGAAATTCTCATATTCTCTTATTGCAATTCTGAATACCTGCTGTGCAGTGTGAATGTGATTCATACACCCTTAGCTCACGGATATCAGTATTGCTTCCACCACTACTTCAAATTGCTCCAAAACAGCTTCCTAGGATTGCCTAGCTCTCAACTCTATGGGAGACTTTTCAGTTCATATCTCAATTCATATCAATTCACATCTCTTCGGTATATGAAACTGTTGACCTGCTTCTCTTTTTTAAACAGCTTCTTTAAAATCTTTTGAAACCACCATTTCTTGAATTGCATTTCCCCCATGGTCTCCTCAACCTCTATGTCTTAAACACTTGTGATTTGGGGGCATAGTCCTCTGCACCCTTTTCTTCTTCTTCTGCCTGTTCTCCTTCATTATTGTGTCCACTACTTTAGGGTAAGCTACCATCTTCTTGACGTTGATAAATTCAATATCATTCTATCTCATATCCCTCATCTAAGCTCCAAAACTTTAGATATTCAGTGCTTCCATGGAAACAAGTTCTTGACTGCATGCATAACCGTATTCTATCCCGTTGCACAAGTCAAAAAAATTTGACCTCATCACATTATACCTGTACTAAATTAAGTATCAAGTTTCCCTAAAAAATTCTACATTGCCAGGTAACGTGCAAATTAGATAAGTTTTTTAAGCTTTAAATTGCAATTTAAAATATTTGAAATTTTTGTGTCTAACAAGAATATAGCAATCAAAATTTAGAATAAATCAGTATATCTTGGGGAAAACCCAAGAATTATTTTTTATATTACAAAATGTAAGGAAATGTATTACCTGTCCTTGGAGGAACTGAAGTCTCTCCTAACTTCAAATTTAATTAGTGATTAAGACTTAAAACTTATTGAAACTGATTAATTTCCAATGTTTCATATTTCTTTAGTGGGAATAACCCTTTATAGAGTGAAAAGAATATTTACTGGTTTGGGTTAATAGAAATTTTTCCTAATTCTAGATAAATATTTTGACGGTACTCTCTCTGAAAAGTACAACTCGAAGAAGATATAAAAGGGTGCTGAAACAAAACACAAAAGATAAGGAACTTGAACAACAAACATTTATTTGTTATAGTTCTGGAGGCTAGAAGTCCAAGTATTAACATGAAATGCAAGTTAATATGATGTGTGTGTGTGTTTGTGTATGTGTGTGTATGCACATGTATGTGTGTGCACACATACTTGGGTGCTGATGTATGCATATGCCAGTTCATATGGATTACTTAGAAGTGGTAGGAAGCTAAGATATAATGATAGCAAGTGGAGAAATATCTTCATCCCAAGTGGATGCTGGAACCTTGTATGAAAGAACCATATTCCTTCCTAAAATCCTCACATTTTCTTTTACCAAAAAAAATCTCCTATTCTCTTAGCAAGTTTGGCTGTTAAAACAAAGTGCAAAAGATTAGGAACTTCAGCAACAAACATCTATTTGTCATAGTTCTGGAGGCTAGAAGTCCAAAGTCAGGTTGCAAATATGGTGGAATTCTTGGTGAGGGGTCTCTTGAGTCCCAGGCTTCTAGGTCTCACTGCACCCTGACATGGCAGACAGGAAAAGCTCTGATCCCGTTGTCTCCTTCTAAGGGTACTAATCCTGTCACAGAGCTTCACTCTCCCAGCCTAATTTAACACTCTTTACTTGCCAAAAGTCCAACCTCCAAATATCACATTGGGGATGAGAGTTATAATATACTTACTTGGAGGACAAACAGGGGAGGTCCATACCACCTACCATTTCAAATAGCAGGAAAAAGAAATCTGTCTTAATTATCTTTTCTTAGATGATGTTATATTGAAATTTCCACTGAACTGTTATGAAAAGTCCATTAGTGAACTTTGCTGTTATGGACAGAAGATCTAAGCTCCAATGCAGGCTCTATCACTAAGGAGAAATGAGCCACTGAGTAAGCCATTCATCTTTCTGATGCTTTACTTCCTTTCTCTAGGAAATGAAAATATTTAGCTGGATGACTTCTAATAAATAATTCATTTTAAAGTTCTGATTACATAAATAAAAAGTATAAAGTATAACATCTTCACCGAATAGTTTATCAATCAGTATTTAGCTAAGCATAGAGGCACATACCTGTAGTTCCAGTGACTTGGGAGACTGAGGCAGGAGGATCCCAAGTTTGAAGCTAGACTTAGCAACTTAGCTGAGACCCTATCTCATTTTTTAAAATAACAACTTTTTTGAAACAGTAATATATTTAAAGAAATTTTGAAAAAAAGACCTTAAATAATAGAGGTAGAGATGTAAAATTTTCCACCTCTACTAATTGTTCTTCATGATATTGCAAACCCTCTTGCCAAAGATCCAGGAATTCTGCAAGCTACGACATTATCCCAGTCTGTGCTGTGAAATCATACTGGGAAGCACAGGGCTGGTGTGAGCCTTGCGTGCCTCTTTGTGTTGTGGCTCTGGAAATCTTGTAGGGTTCTAAGACTGAGAAATAATTGCCTTTTAATGCCAGTGCAGTCTTTGGCAGGAATGCCAAGTAGAGAAAACAGCACAAGGCAATTTGATAAGGATGAATATTCTTTCAGACAGGGACATATGATCACTTGAGATTTTCCTTTCTCCAAATGACTTCTAGCCAAAGCATAGAAACTCCTCTAAACAGTAGTGCATCCGGGTAAATCGCCAATTCATACTCATCTCAGAAATACATGAAATACAAGCTAATATGATATTGTGTATTGTACGTGTTCTCAGCTGTGTATCAAAATAATGGAACATTTCTTTCTGGTTGAAAAGAAGTCCTTCAGCATACAGCCTATAAACCTGACAAGGAGCAAAGCCAGACACTTTCTGCTTGTAAGCCACCTTTTCCCCTCTAAGATAACCAAGTCATGCTTTCCAAAGCACTTTATAAACATTTCACAATGAAAACTGACAAAGATATTAAGATGTCTCAGTGGCTTTGCTAAACGCTTTCACATGAATATGTAGACTACACAAAAACCAAGTGAAATCCATGATTATAGCATTAATCTAAACTGTCTACTTTGTTAGAGACTATCTAATTTGCTTTGTGGCCTAGTGGTATGGTATATAGTGGTTCATAAAAAGCTGAAAAAGTTTAAAAATACTAATTTCATGGTTATATATGCAAAATGGAAATACAAGCACTGATTTTTCACATTTTAAATTAACAAATCCTGGATGTCATCCTAGATATACAGGGAAAAAAGTATTGAATATATGTATCCAGAGCTCATACTAGGGGGTATTAGTGAGGCAGAAATCTTGGTGCAGGATTTGAGGGGGTGGAAAAAAAATCCTTCAATCATATTTTTTAAAATCAAAATTAAGCCATGACAAAACCTACAAAAATTAAATAAATCAGTATCAGTATTACTGAAGTTTCCTTTAACCACAGTCTCCAGTGTGGCTTGGCTTGACACTATAACTATTCTTACTTTTTATCATATTATACTTCAGAACTTAGAAACAAATGCAGAATTCAAGATAAAAGAACATTATGTGATTGTAGCATTTGAATATTGTTGTATTTGAGCACTAAATCAATTTGACAAGTATAGATCATAATGCACAAAGTTTATACTCTGAACATATTTTATCTCTACTAGTATATGTTAAGATCTTTAAGGTAATCATATCTTACTTTTATTTCCCAATTTCCCATATTGGCTAACAGTACCATACAGGAATGCTTTGATTTGTCCTTATTACTAAGGTGATTAAGTGAATGATGGTAATATATATGGCTTTCCCCACTAATTCTTAAGCTTTCTTTTGGTAATAAGGTGCCATACCAAGGAAACACAGAAGAAATGAGAAACACATTGAGAGATAAGAATTTATTTTGGTAATATGTTTTGAATGAATTGGAATTGAATGCTTTTCATCTGTTTTGAAAACACAGTTATTGTCAAGTTACATGGAAGTAATGAACTTCTTTGGAAATAGCAAAAACTGATTATTTCTGGCTTATTATGTAGCTAAGGTATATTACTTTTGGAGAAAATACTTTAATGTGGAATATAGAAGAAGGAGAATAGAGAGGAAAGAGGAGAATAAAATTATGGGATATTTCACTTAAGTGAATATTTTAAATAATAATTTCCTGTCAATAGAAAATAGGAATTGGATTAGATTATGTACATAAATAAATATTTTAATTTTTATCAAGGAAAAAATCAACATAAGAGTAGAAAGATACCTGTGAAAACTATAGGCATGGACTATGTCGGTCAGTGTGTCTGTTATTTAAAACCTTTAATTTTCTTTTGTCCATTACTTTTTATCATGTTTTACTCATATGTAGTTAAACAATTACTGAATTAGCAATTAATTTACAAAAAATCTATTATTTTGTACCATGCAGGAAAAAACTCATACTTTCAATTTTTACATACTCAAGTCATCTACATGTTATATATTTAGACTCTGTCAAATAGGCATGCCATTTGCCTGTTTGCATTCTTAAGCTTAATGTTATGGTTTGAATTTAGTTTGCCCAACTGAATTCATGTGGGAGTTTAAGCCCTTTCGTCTATGGTAATGGTATTAATAGGGATGAAAATCTGACTATGATGTTTAGAGGTGGGGCCTCTGGGAAGTGATTAGATTCGATTTGGTCATTAGGATAAAGCACCCATAATTGAATCCTGGTGGCTTAAGGAAAGGAAAAGACCACACAGACAGAGATACACATGATGTTATGCAGCCCAAGGGGACCTTTGCAAAAGCTGAGCCATGCTTTTTGGACCTTGTACCTTCAGAACTATGAGCTAAAACAAATCCCTTTACTTTATAAAGTAGCCTGCCCTGATATTTTGTTATACTAATGAAAACATGAACAATGCACTCACCCATACTAAATTCTTCTTACTTTCCTGTTCTTGGTTTATTATATGGTTAACAGTTATGGGTTTAAATTGTGTCCTTCTCCCCTTCACCCAGATTCATATATTTAAGTTCTAAGTTACAGTATCTCAGCATGTGACTTTATTTGGAAATAGGCTCTTTCCAGAAGCAAACCTATTAACATGAGGATATCAGGCTGGGTTCTAATAAAATAAAACTGATATCCTTATTGGAAGGCAAATTTAGAGACAGATACCTACAGGGAGTACATCAAGTGAAGATGAAGGCAGGGTGATGCTTCCATAAGGCAAGAAATATCACAGATGTCCAGTGAAGCACCAGAAACTACAAGGAAGCACAGAACAGATTTTCTCTCACATCTTCTGGAAGGAACCAAGTCCTCTGACACCTTGAGCCTAAACTTCCAGATTCCGGAACTGTTGGACAACAGATATTTAGTGTTTAAGCCACCCAATTGCAGTAGTTGGTTACGTCAACACTACCAAACTCATGAAATAACCAAACCAACTTCAAATTTAGACTTCAAACATCACATCTAAGAAATTAGGAATTGTTTAGTTAATTGGTTTAGCAAATTGCATGACTTTTGAAAAAGCATTATTTTGTATGTTGGTTTTATCTCTCACATTTATATTCAAACAGATACATAGACCTGCATCTGTGTATTTAATAGGCAGGTAAAGGGTATGATTTCAAGAGCAATAAAGCAACTATTGTTACTTATGCTTATACTCTGGCAGCATAGGTTGATTTTCATTCAAACAAATTTCCCTTAACCTTGAAATAGATATTATGAGAGATTGTAAAGCTCAGAAGTCAGATGATTTTATTTAAAAAAATTCCTTCAAGAGATCATTCTATTTTAGGATTTTATTATATTACAGTTTGCTTCAATAAAAATTGGTATGTAGCTCTAGATAATGTGTTGTGATGGGGAACATTTCACTTTTGGATAAAAATTAAATGTACATACCCTTACGTCAGGAAATTGACTTTCCAGTGAGAGAAGTGGCTACATTTTTTTCAAGTATTTAAAATAAAATATAGTGTGAATATTAGTTAAATTATGTTAGCAAAGTCAAATAGGCATAGAGAAAAGAGTGATTGATTTTATTTAGTATGAGGGCAGAAACAGTAAATGCCTACAGAATAAAAACCAAGTACTTTTTGGGTGAACAAGAGTGAAATGACATTTCTGGCATAGTAACTGCAATAGAGGCAAAAACCAACATAGCCCTGTTCAGAGGACTTTATTAAGGCCACAGCATGAGATCCCTCCAGGGAACCAGACTGGCCATCCAACACGTGGTGGTAAAAGTTATCTTGTTTAAAGAGACATTGAGAGACATACTAGAGGAATATGAATATGAATCCGACTTTGACTTTTTAAAAAAATCTAGTGGAGGATTAAAGCATAGCTTGAGATGTTAAGAGGAAAGTAGAAGCACCAGGAATTACTGTTGCAATTAAGATCATCTTGTGTGTTTGTCTAGCTTATGCCTGTACAGCTCTGGGGGCATATTCTCATGGGTCACTGTGAACACTGCTGCAGCCCTACAGACAGTATTTATGAGCAGAGGAAATGAGCCGGAGAAACAGTAGTAAGGCTGTAGTAAGGCTGTACTAACAGATGACTGGAAAACATGATAAAAATAAGGTAGAGAACTATTGGTTACTGAGGGTTAGGTAGAAGCATCTAAATGATTTTTGTTAGTTTTTTTGTTTGTTTGTTTGTTTTGATCACTAGGTAGATCTCCAACAAGGCAGGAAATGTAGTAGAAAACGTTTTTGATAAGAGACTGCAGAAGATCAACATATTTTATTTTAGTTCCTTTTATCCTCAGTACTCAAAAGTTAATATTTAAATGGCCATGCACACACACACACACACACACACACACACACACACACACACACCAACACATACACTGACACCAACACACACACTGTGTTGAAACTGATTTTGAATTGAAATACTGCTCCATTTGCAAAAGACTCCTGGCATATGGCATGCAACTGTCAGCTCTAAAATGTTTGCACCATTGGCTCTTGTCTCTTCCCAAAATTTTGGAGTGGTTAACTTTTTAGAACAAAGAAAAATAAAGTTTAGTAGCCTACTCAGCAAATTTCTGGTTTTGAACATTTCTGATACTGAAGTCAATGCATTTCACTGTGAAGATCAATTCTATAACCATGGATTGTTGGTGAACATTTATCTATTTATTTTTCTATTTAATATTATATTCAATTAATTGGTTTCAAGCATGCTTTTATTAAAAGGTTGAAATAATAAATAAAGGGAATATTTGACTGTATGGCAACAGCATAGTTATACATAAATGCAAACACAGAAGCCAAGGGCTTTGTAAAAAGAAGCATATATATATATATATATATATATATATATATATATATATATATAAATTGAAATAAAATATATCTTCCATATTTTCATAAAGACAGTGTTAAAAATAAATTCAGATTAAAACTGAGCTTCTTGCTATAAAGTATTTAAAGAATTGTTCAAGGGAAAAATGACACATAGAGGAAATCAGGCAGGCAGAGAGATGTAGGTTTGACACAAAAGGAAAACATGAAGTTATACTAATGGCAAAAACATTGACAAAATAGTTTGATCCTTCTCTCATTCATACAAACCTATTTAGAAAGTGTGGTTTTCTGAAAGATTGGTAGGCTAGTGAGATTGAGTGCTACACTTGGAACAGTTCTCTGACCACAGTGCCAGATGAGAAAATGGCCCTGGGTTTCAGGAACCTATCCAGTTTGATGGAAATCTTTTTCAAGCTTAACATAAAACATTTTACTCAGTCTTGTTTCTACTGGATTGGATCTGAGTGAATTTACTTTGTTGTCTTATTTAGTAGTTTTGAGTCTTGTTGATATGGCACACAAACAAAATCTCTTTCCTTCATATAGGAAAACAGATTAAAAACATAATCTTTAATCTGTAAAACAGCTGGGCTGCTGTTACTACTTCTTTCCTTCACTTCTATGACAGATTTCATTGTAAAAGTAAACATACCTTTTTCCAGGGTTGGAATATAGCTCAAGATTGTAATTATTTACATGGAAATAGCATTCATAAATATTTTCTGGAGTTTCTATTACACTCTATTTTTAGTTTATGGTGTCAGAAAAAACTCATTTAGACCCATGTTGTGTTTTTGCATTTAAATTGCAGTTGACACCAAACAGCATAAACAAAAGGTACCAACATTGTTCCTATGATTCATCTAGACAATGATGACTTTTTCTTAACATTTCTAAAATTTTTTAACATTCTTATCATATTAAACATTTTCACAGCTGTTTGTTCAATATTGGATAGAGAATTTGAAATACTGACAATTTTTTTAAGGCCTAGATGACTGAAGGCCGTATTTCATAAATCTAAAGTTCAACACTTTCATCTTGCATCTTCTTAATGGCCATGGCTTTAAAAAAATGTTCATGTGAGTTTGAACCAAAGGAACTATCAAAGCACTCTATGTATTGTCTCCCTCACTGCCATGGATGAGTGGGGGGTAACTTTTGACACGTGGAACGAGTCACAATAAATCAAATGAAAAGAATCACGTCTCACATCACTCTTTCATGTCTCACCACGATTTTCTTACTCCAGTAAAAGAGTCAATAATATAAAACTTATGATGCAATGAAAAATATTTCATCCATAATTAACTTTTATTGTTAAATTTCAAGTTTACTTTTTTTTGCTAGTCTCAGAAATCAGATATAATTTCTAAGTTTGAAGTTGTACAGATACTGTATCAGCTCTACTACTCTTTGGCCTAAAGACATATTGCAACTCCAAGAGCATGTTGCACAGCAGCTGGTGCAGGAAGAAAGCTGGCAGAGCAGACTTGGAATGACAATAAAACAAGAATTCGCTAGTTGCCACTGTATGATTCCTTGTCTTGAATACAAATTATTGCTAGAACTTTGGTGTTAACAATTATCTCCATTATGATGTTATGAATGTCTATTTTTTAAATAAAAAACAAAGCTTCTTTAAATATTTTAATATGTCTACTTCATTTATTTATTTAATTTTAGTTAGCAGGTCAAATTTGTTTATGTTTATGACGTACAACATGATGTTTTGTTATATGTATATATTGTGGGATAACTAAGTCAAGATAATTAACATATCCATCATTTTACATACTTCTCACATTTTTTTGTGGAAAGAACTCTTAAAATCTATTCTCTTACCTATGCTCAAATAATTTTTATTTTAAAATTTATTTATTTTTAAATAAAGTCAATTGAGTTGACTTTTGTATTTGGAAGAATATGTGGTCAGATCTCAACATCACATGAATGCCTACTTTTCTCAACATCACTTATTGAAGAGATTGCCTTTTCCCTATTGTGTGCTCTTGACACCTTTGCTTTTTTTTCTTCCCCTATATTCTTCAATTTTACTGGATTCCTTTATATTTGTGTAAATGCTTTTTTCTATTTGATGCAATCTTCCACATAACCACATATACCTTATAGGAAGCTCTACTAAAACTTTCAGACACATATTGAAACTCTTGAGAAAAAAAAAAGATCAATTAAAATCATATAATTTACTAAATAACAGCCATCTGATGTTTAGTTTAATGCTGAAAAATTTTAATCTTCAAATAAATTCATATTAAGTTGACACAACTTTAGTTACTTAGTGATATATTTAAAAATCTATTGAGTTGTTTAAAATTCAAGTACCTCAGATTAATGAATTCAAAAGGAGGATTTTAACTAACATCAAATATGGTCTTCCCATTTATTTCACAGAATTTATGTGTTATATTAGAAATAGCAAAAAAATAAGATTTCTCATATTGATTTATACTTAAATACCTTAAGTAATATGTATTGAATGGTCTGTTTCAAAATTTTAACTTTTAAATTAATCTCCTCTCAAGTCTATTAAAATTATTTGCTATGAATTAATCTGCCTTCTTGTGTCTGAATTTCTGAGGCTATACAGGCTTTACACTGTCTTGCTGATCTGGCTAGATACAGAGGAAGCTCTTTATTTCTATAATTAATTGTGTTACTGCATCTTTATTTTCTATGTATCACTCATTAAATATAAAATTATTTTATGAGAAAAACATATATTTTTAAATTTCAAGTTCCTAGTATTATGAGCATTAAGTAAATGTTACTGAATGACTATTTTATTAAAATATTTCCTGCCCCCCAAGTCCCCTCTTTTCTGTCAAGGCCTTCTCCAATGGCCAAGTAGAATCAACAGAAATTGCTCCACATGTGAAATCACAAACACATACACATCTTGGACTTCACCTCTGTCCTTGAGACACCAGTTTTAGTCAGCTTTTTTCACTGCTGTGACCCAAAGACATGATGAGATTAATTAGAGGAGGAAAGTTTATTTTGGGGCTCATAGTTTCAAAGGTCTCAGTCCATACAAGAGTGGCTCCATTCCTTGTAGCTCAAGGTGAGACAGAACATCATGGCAGAAGAGTATGGTGGAAGAATATGTTTCAGATCATTGTACCAAGAAGCAGAGAAAGAGAGACTGAGCTCTATTCAATATGGACAAAATATTTTCCCCAAAGTCACAACCCCAAAGGTATACCTCTGCCAACCCCATCCTACCTGCTTATAGTTACCACCTAGTAATCCTTATCAGAGGATTAATACACTGATTAGGTTAAGATTCTCATAATCCAACCATTTCACCTCTAAACCCTTGCATTGTCCTACACATGAGCTTTTGTGGGACACCTTATATATAAACCATAACAACACCAGTCAATTCCAAATTCTGGTTACCTCACTTTATTGGATCATTTATCAGCCTCAAATTCCTTATTCTGCATATGACTTCTCTAATTTATGTATGTCTCCCTATCCAGCTTGCAATCCTGTGATTAGCATTTTATTAGTTCCCTAATATCCTTTACTGCTATCTTTTCCTTTCTAAAATTTCTCACACTGATTAAAATTATTTTTTAAGCCATTGATCATTTTCTCTAAACCTTTCAATGACTAGTCCCCTGGTTCCTACTCTTACTCTATAGAGAAAATTAAAGGTAACTTAGGAAATTCCATGATTATCTGTTTCTAAATTTTAACTCTTAACCATATTCTTCACCTCCTATTATGAAGGAAGATGATTCACTAGCTAATGATAAAAAAGTCAGAATACATACATTTGAAAGTTGTCTTTTCAGATACCTTATCATTTATCTCATTTTTTCACCCATGAACCTCTTAAGTGACAGCAAGTAATGGTTTTCTTGTCCATGAAGTGCTTATATTACATGAAAGATAACACGTAATGAATGCATAATTTTGATACATCTGAACGTTATTCACTGAGAAAATAATATTTATTGAATACATGTTAGTTGTTCAACAATATTTATTTGCAGGAAATACAGCAACCCAAGCAGAGAACAAATCCTTTTATTTTATAGAGGTACATTCTTGTGGAAGGTGGAAAAATGAAAAGGAAATTAGTAGAATATATAGCATGTCAAAAAAGTGATCAGTACTAAGCAGGATAATAGCCAGATAGAAAAGTGAATGGGCAGTCCAGCAGTGAGATAGCACAGTTTGAATAGTCATGTCTGAAGGTCACTCGAAAAATGTTACAAGCCCTGAAGGTGGTAAAGAAGAAAGTCAATGGAGCTATGCAGAAATGCCTCCCAGACAGATAGGATGGTCAATGAAAGCCCTGAAACAGGAGAGGCTTGGCGTACTCAGGCACCAGAAAGCATGGGCTGTGAAAACGAAGAAGAATGAGAGGCGAGATAGCAGTGAGAGGGAACAGTGAGATAGAGAAGGAATGGGATCCATTGTAGGAGAATAGTGACATGATATGACTTGGGTTTTAAAAAAGACAGCTGTCTTGTGTGTTGAGAAAACACTGACAGGAGGACCAAGGGCAGAAACAGGCAGTAGGTGTTAGCAATTACTGCTGTCATACAGATAAGAGAGATGGCTTGGACCAGGAGAGGAACTGTGTGAGCACGGGATGTTGCTGAGTTCTGGGTGTCCTATAAGGACATCATCACTATTAATATGTGGAATAAAAAAAAAATTTAGGTGTGACCCTAAAATTGTTAACACACAGATTTGCCATTTACTTTGTGAGGAAACTCCATAAAGAATGGGTTTTGAGATGGGGTTTATTTTGGGCTTATTAATTAATAGATGCTTATGCAATGTCCATGTGAAAATATCATAGGAAGCAGTAGATGTGATTCTGCAGTTCAAGGACGTGGTTTAAACTCCAAAATTAAGGGTAGAAAAGATGCCTAAAACTTGTGGATTAAATTTGTGTAATATTTAGTTTGGTCATCCCAGAGGAACTGATTTTAAAGGTAAAAAAAATAAATAAAAAATAAACACAAGTTAATTAGATGAAGAGGAAACTGGAGATGACTAAGATCCTTCTAAGGACAAAGAATTCATGGTACATGTGATAACCTCACAATAAAAAATAAATAAATAGGGTTGGGGATGTGGCTCAAGCGGTAGCACGCTCGCCTGGCATGTGTGCGGCCCGGGTTCGATCCTCAGCACCACATACCAACAAAGATGTTGTGTCCGCCAAGAACTAAAAATAAATATTAAAAATTCTCTCTCTCTCTCTCTCTCTCTCTCTCTCTCTCTCTCTCTCTCTCTCTCTCCCCTCTCTCACTCTCTCTTTATAAATAAATAAATAAATAAATAAAAGATTGGTACCATTGAGGATCTGAAATGGATGGAGAATCAAGAACTCACTTTGGAGAACTCTGATATAAGTTGGAAAATTTACCGAGACACTTCAAAGATGTTTATACAGGCAAATATACACTTCAGATTTGCACGTTTTGAAACTATGCTAGCTTGCATTTTGGGAAATGGAATGGAGGAACAATACTAGAAGCAAAATGGCTAGTGAGAAGGGTTATACAGGAGTATAGGAGAAGATAATGGCTAGTAAAGTGGGCCAGTACTAATACAAAGGAATTGATGAACCTGAAAAAAAAATTAGAAACTCTTTTTTAAGCTGTAGAACTAGGGCTGGGATTGTGGCTCAGTGGTAGAGTGCTTGTCTGGGATGTGTGAGGTCCTGGGTTCAACCGTCAGCACCACATAAAAATAAATAAAGTAAAAAATCCATTGACAACTTAAGTTGTAGAACTAGTAGATGATTGAATTCATTTGGTCATGAAGAATAGGGAAGAATGAAAGTTGATGCCAAGATGTTTGACCTGGACAACTAGTTATGGATGGTTCTATTTATTCACCTGGCACACACTTTTATTGGTTGGAAAGATGAGGTCAGATCTGGACAGGATGCCATTTAACAATATTGTATAGTCTTTATATGCTTAGTCTAGAAATCAGAAGAGTTTTCTAGGAGGTCTAGACAAAATTTATGAAGAGTTAGGTCTATAACTGACATTTCAAAGCTTGAGAGAACATTTGAAGGAAGAGGAGGATCTAAAATAAGAGCCTGAAGAAATCCAGTACTAAATAGCATGTCGGGAAAACACAGGTTGTAAAGGAGATTAAAAAGGAACATCTCAATCTCTGGGAATAAAAGCATAGAATCATGCTGGTTGAGAAGACAGCATCTCTGGAGAAAATCAGAGACAAGCAGTGCCCATTGCTGCTTGTCCAAGAGAGGCCATGCAGCATGAACCCTGAAGAAGCTCTAGGCACTTAGATACAAGGAAGGAGGGAGTTATTTTGGAAAGCATAATTCTCAGTGGAGTGGTGGACATGGAAAGTAGTTATTCTTAGGTTGAACAATGACAAGTAGGTGAGGATATGTAGAAAACAAATAGAATCAAATCTGTCAAGAAGTTTGTGTTGTGGAAAAGTGTTCCAGCATGCAGATACATGCTATGTGGTTAAGAGAGCCCATCAGTTATTTTTAGTATTAAAGAGAATTAACCATAGTAAAATGGAAATGACAAGATAGTAGGGAGGGAGAAGTGCAGATATAAAAATTAAAGATCAGTTTGCACATCTAAAGACTCTGAGAAGAGAGGAAAAGACAAATGGACTTCAAGGCCCATGTTTGGGAAGAGAAACTAGATTCTTAGATTTTTGTAAAAGGAGGATGATACCGCTGGTAATGAACACCTATTTCTCTATAAGATGCAATCAACAGGTACAAAACAAGAAATTGTTGGAAAGTTGTTTGACTTTGAGGAGAATGAAGAATTTCTGAAATAATAATTGGGGGATGTTATGATGTCTTTCCTCTACTGCAAATTCACCTCTTGAAGCCTTAATGCCAGTTTTACAGTATTAGGAGGAGGGTGTCTTTCAGAAATAATTGGGTTTAGACAAGTTCATGAGGTTGGTGCCCAAATTGAATTAGTATACGTATAAGAAAAAAAAAAAGGGGGCTCTCTCTGCCATGTGAGGTCACTGTGAGAAGACTGCCACCTGCAAGCCAGGAAGAGAGAGTCCTGTACAAGAACCTGACATCCTGACAGCCTGGTCTTGGACTGCCCAGCTTCCAGAGGTCTGAGAAATGAATGTCTGTAATTTAAGAACCCTGTCTATAGTATTTTGTTATAGCAGTCCTGGGTGACTGAGAGAGACGGGTGGGGCGGGAAGGGAGAGGAAATATCTTATTAAATGAACATTAGAGAGTTGCTGAATTGCAGGGCATGTGAAGGACCCAGCTGAGATTGGTAAGCATCTGTTTGCTTATCAGGCTTCCTGCAGGTTGCAAGCTGCATTATCAAGTGTTGTGCTTTAAAATGCAAGTAATTTAATCTGTTTGCCAGAAAGTATGGAAATACATGTTGAAATTTTCTCCCAGAAACTCAAATATTTGTAATTATAATTTAAAAAAAGAGAGAATCACCCTATGGTATCTTATTGGAATACTAATTCAGATTAAAAATTTGAAGAAATAATTTTCAATGTACTATTTTTAGTTGTTTTTATTCAAGATCTTTGGTTTTCTTCTTTATGTTTTGGTCACTGGGAGTAGGATTTCTATAGGTGAAAGTAAGAAAGTGAAATTGATCATTTTTTAATAATATTTATGAGTAAAATGTCTCTAATTAAAGACATGCATAGCCAATTATTTCTGACTGGGAAAACTTTTTATTTTTTACAACTGTAATTTAATAAGGTTTTATTGGGTTTAATAATGATGTTTTACTTGCACAATAAAAAATGTTATACTGTCAATTGTTCCATTCCTAACTATCATGTTTGAAAGAAAAGACTATTTTATTTGTTTGATGTGATTTTATTCACATAAAGTTTTTAAGAATTTCAGACACATGCACACACACACACACACACACACAGCTTGAAAACTTTTAATTCTATATATTATGGAAGATGGTATCTCTCTCTTATAAGGAGGAAGAAGCTTATAATGTGTAGAGTTTTGCTCATAAAGTGAGCTATTTCACATACTGACAGTGACCTTAGGAGTGTAAAAAAGACTCATGGCAACTATGAGAGTTTTCTGTGTAAAAAAATTATACAACATCAGCACACTTGCACAGTTTTTATGATATTATGGATTTCTAAATTTTCAATCTGAATGTCTTTTAAAGGATAACACTCGAAAATTGATATTGCTATTGCTTTTCTCTATGAGTTTAATCCTATAGCTATAAGGATTCAAATAGAAAGAAACAGTTCAATGAACATTAACTGAGTTATTTTGAGGAAAAGAAAGAGCATTAAGATATCTATAATCAGTAATATATTACAATGTGTCATTTCTGTTGTTTAAATTAGTCTCTTTGATAATAGGTGAAAATAATATTATCTTTGTGTTTGGTGCAAAATTTAAAATGCAACTTTTTGTAAAGCTAGAAGAGATATCTCTAAATAATTGAAGTGGGCAGAGATCAAATACTTTAAGAGTTCTAATATTAGTCGATTATAGCAAAAGCATTACCTTCATTTTTTTTCAAATGATATGTAAAATTATTTTTATGCAAAAGTTCTTGTTGAGTAAAAAGAGTTAGGCAAGTATTTCCATAAAATGCATATTGGATATGTAACAAATTAACACTGTCAGGTTATTGGTGAATGGAATAACTGCTTCTAATATTGTCAGAAAGTTGCAGTAATCTTCATGTCATGCTTCATGTTTTAGTTTCATTTAAATACTTAATGTATAAAGGCTTGCAGTATTTTAGTCATCTGATAAAATTCCTAAAATCAAATTCACTAGAAAAGTAGCTATAAGATGAAAATCTTCATTATATTAAACTAAGGAACATTGTATCTCCCTAAATGAGTACAAATCTCCAAATATTAATAATTCCATATTAATACTACATTGAAAGTTATCCAATTAACACATTATTTAGGCCAAGAACCCTGAAAACGTAATGTAATTTGGCAACGAACCAAATCATACTTTTTTGTACTTTACATTTCACTAAATGGTAAAAATTATTCATAATGACTGTGAGTTTATTGTTTGAAGTCCTTAGAAGTATGCCTCTGTCCTTAGAATTATGCCTTTATGTTAAAGAATTTAAATTTGATGCTCTAAATTATTGAGACAACAACACATACACTGGTACCAACTAGTCCAATACAGTCTATTTCATGGTGTTCCCAGTAGTCTATCATAAAATGCCATGCTTTGACAATATATTTTTCTAAGTCTCATATGAATAATCTGTCATTTTGTATTACTGTTTCTAGTTAGAACTATAAAAATAGTATAATAAATGTTTAGTATAATTTCTGAACCAAAATATTTTTGAAAACTAGTTAGATTATTTCATATTAATGATAGTAAACTGAATTTCTGTGGGAAAATAACTTTAGTAAAATTTTCTAATAATGAAAAATAGTATGTTGATAACTTCTTATGTTTCAAACATTGTATTATAGACTTACTTTTATTATTTATTTGTTATTCAGAACCCTCTGTGGTATTCTGGTGTTACAAATAGTTCCCTGTTTTTCACATGAGAAATCTGAGATTTATAGATATTAGGTAATTTTAGGAGTACACAACAATAAGTGTTAGACATTTTGAAATACTTAAATTTAGTAAATTCCTAATTGAATCACCAAAAATTTCAAAAGGCAACTCTCTGAAATATATCTTTAATCACCAGATGATAAAATGAGTAAAAATAAATATAATATTTTTCTTTGATTTTTGTGAAGGTGGTTTAGAGCCTGAATCACACATTTTCAAAAGTATTAATAAAAATTAAATTTTAATATTTTCAGTAGTGAATTTTCTTAACATATGCATGTCTTTTGAATATGATACTTAGGAAAATATAACAATGAACCTTAAATAAGACAGAAGATTAATTGAAAATAAATTAATTATTGAACATGCAAAAATTAAACTTGGCAAATCAGTTTTAAAATCTAACTAGGATATATTTTCTTACAACTTGACTGCATAAATTTTCCTTTTCAAAATTATTTTTTTAAAACACTGAAAGTATTACATTTCAATACTTTGTTAAAGAATCAAATTAAATTTAAAATGTCAAAGAATCAACTTTTTGTTTTCTCAATTTTTTCAATTGTTTCTTTTGTTTCAATTTTATTGATTTCAGCTCTAATTTTAATTATTTCTTGTCTTCTACTGCTTTTGGTGTTGATTTGTTCTTCTCTTTCTTGGGCTTTGAGATGTAATGTTATGTCATTTATTTGTTGACATTTTCTTCTTTTAAGGAATGAAATCCATGCAATAAACTTTCCTCTTACTACTGCTTTCATAGTGTCCCAAAGATTTCCATATGTTGTGTCTATATTCTCATTTACCTCTAGGAATTTTTTAATCTCCTCCTTGATGTCTTCTGCAACCCATTGTTCATTCAATAACATATTGTTTAGTCTTCAAGGTGTTGGAATAATTTTTATTTTTTATTTTGTCATTGACTTCCAATTTCATTCCATTATGATCTGATAAAATTAAGGGTAGTACCTCTACTTTTTTGTATTTGTGAAGAGTTGCTTTGTGGCATATTATATGGTCTATTTTAGAGAAGGATCCATATGCTGCTGAAAAGAAAGTGTATCTGCTTGATGCAGGTTGAAATATTCAGTTAAGTCAGTTAAATCAAAGTTATTAATTGTGTAATTGAGATCTATAGTTTCTTTATTCAACTTTTGTTTGGAAGATCTATCCAGTGGTGAGAGAGTTGTGTTAAAGTCACCCAAGAATATTGTGTTGTGGTCAATTTGACTCTTGAACTTGAGAAGAATTTGTTTAATGAACATAGCTGCTCCATTGTTTGGGGCATATATTTATGACTGTTATGTTTTATTGGTGTATGTTTCCTTGTCATGTGCCGAAAGTAGTCATTAAAATGATTTATTGTCATACTGGGAAATTTACATGAACATGTTTTCTTATTTTTTTTTCAAAAAATAAAATTTTATAATATTGAAGTGAAGCTCTATTGGTAAAAACAGGGAATTAAAAGAATACTTTGAAGTACACATTTATACTTCATTTATAAAATCAAAATGTAAAAGAAAATCATAAGATTTTATACATTACTCTATGCAATCTGTGACTTAACTAACATTTTAAAAACATTATCCTGCATTCCAAAGTAAACAATGATATGTAGATAAAATAGAGGAGACAAATATTATCTGTCTTTCCTACCAGTTTTAAAATTCTGGGACCATGGGAAAAAAAAATGGACAGTCATTTAAAATACAATGTGAAAAAAATTCCGTGAGAGCAAAAATGCTTGATACCTAGGGAATAAATCAAAATATAACAAAAATGAATGGGAAAAATTGGAAAATCATCCTGCAATCAATGCTGATGGAGGTGAAACCAGAAGTGTTTGTGGCATTATAGGAAGAGAAAGAAACAATGGAACAAAGATCTAGACCTACACAGATAATCATGGAAATAAAAGTAATTCTAGATATTTAGGTGAACTGGGAGGAATTTTGGAAATCCTAACTTTTACTTTGACTTTCCTCTTTCTTGTAATGTGAAATTAGACATAGGCTAATATTAATTATATCCCACTATACCAATAATGGGGCAGGTCACCAACAGTACTGTGTTCAGAGCTAGGACAAATTGCCATGACCACGACATAACATGAAAGAACAAAATGTAGTTTCTCATGCCTTTCCTAAATAAAGTGAGTCAGCTAAAAGCCCAAAGCCCACCTGATTTGCCCAATTTACTCAGAGAAACTAAACCACACTAAAGGCAGTTCTGTCAGAATAAGAGGGAAGTGTCAACCAAATTTGCTCTTAAATAGTTCAAGATATGGGCAAAGAATGTTGAGAAAAGAGTGTAGCCTGTGCATGGCTCTGTATATTCTAGGCAAAATATAGTGAGTTAGTAAGTACTTTTTCAGTGGAAATGAGTCAGAAAGTTTTTCCTGGAATGACAATGTTTCAGGGTGTGGCAACAGGAGGAGGTGACTTAAGTGGATTACATGGAAGTAATTTGGCTAGAGGTCATCAAAGATAGGCCATAGGAATGTCGAAATTCTCCAAGGGGACATGTGAGATTTAAAGAGAAGGGTGATCAGTCTCTAGAGTCTTGTAGAACAAGAACAGATGACCAAAAACTTGAGAATACAAATAAATTAAAGGCTGACAGCAACATAGAACATAAAACTTATTTTATAATAGAGTTGAAGAGAAATATTCTGAGAAATGACAGTGTGGATTCCAGGATTTGTGGAGAAAATTTTTAGAAGAAATTGAAGTAGGATTTAGAACAGTGACAGAGAGAGGAAGCAGAAATCCACATGAAGATGAGACTATAACAGAACATAAACAACTAAAGAGGATTTGATAAGGCAGAGAAATGAGGGTGGTGGTGAGGTAGAGGGAGTGGTGGCTGCAAGGAACAAAACTTCCTTATGTGGATTCAACTGCTTTCAAGATTATTGAGAGGCTCAGGCTTGTTTGGCTCTTCAAGGAAAGCTCTGTCATTAGAGGTTCTTGCAAGATGGGTGTAAGGGAATGACAAAGTATATGTATCCAAAGGTTTGAAAAGGAAAATTTTCCATTGGTCATGGTCTCTTCTCTCAGACCTGAGGCTTTGTGCAGTCTAGCTGTATGTTTAATGCATGTGTAGTGTACTCCCTTAAATTAAGACTCAAATAAGCATATTTTTTCCAATATGATAAATTACACGTAATGGAAATAACAAGAATATATTTCTTTCCATTTTATAGCCATTGAAGTTAAATTAGTTCAATTTACTCACTTGTTCTTCTGAATTTTCTACTTACTCCTTGCCTTTGAGTTATAAACAGTAAAAGAAAAGAGGAAAGAAAATGGATGATAAAATATTGAGAATATTATGAGCAAATTCTTCAGCAGAGGTATGTGGTCATTTACTACCAAAACTGGAGTTTGAGGTGAAACTCAATTCATTGCTTCTGTTGGCTGGTGGAGTCTGTGTAAGCTGCAGGCTACCACAGCTGAGAGAACCCATTTTGGTATTAGTAGCTAATCACAGCAAGGAAAGTCTACTGGCTTCAGCTCTGAGGGTGGCAGCAGCCAGCAATCTATTCTCTACTATCATTGAGTGGCATGTTGTCTCTCAAATCTGAAGAATGAATTTCATGTGACAATGGAAGGCAAGAGTGAAAGTATGAAGAATAGAAACACAACACTTATAGGGGCAGGAGGAGACCCTTGGAGTGGTTACCCCCTGAGTGTGCTAGTCTAGGAGTTCATACAGCACTGAAGTCAAGGCTATTGGTCCAGATTTATGCTATTCAGGGTTTGGAAAAGTACTAACACTATTGATTCACTCTTGAACCTGAATTTTCATTCATATCCTCCTCACTTCTGTTTTCTGCCCTCTCCTTGAGAAGCAGATGGTTGAGATTATGGAATCATGGATGCCCAGGGCTGCTCTGGTGCTATGTGGAGCAGCCTTCTGCATTGGGCCTGGGCCAGGCTGCTATGGTGCATGGATCAGTGATCCCAGGCTTGCCTGAGCCCTGGCTTGCTGTACCTCAGGCCCCACCTGCATGATAGGCTCCTCAGAACTGCAGCCCACTCTCCAGCCCACCCACTCAGCTCCTCAGCAGCTCTGGGAGAAGTTCTTGGCTTCACCACTACACACAATTGCTGCTGGGGAATGGACTTCCCAGCCCTCTTTTTAATCAGTGGCACTAGTGAATCTACTTTGAATGAGATTTTCCACCAGTGAGGTGAACACAGGAAACTCAACATAGGCAAATTGCTTATTTTTGTTTAAGGTCTCATGGCTTAGCTGTTGGCTTGGAATCATTCCACACCTCCTGTTTCCCAAAGAACAGAGCCGTTGAGCTGGATGTTATAGCTTGGTTTATTGCTATATTCATTTGGGGTTAATGAAGAAATAACAGAGTATTTTGAACAGGTACATAAAGTCAACATAAATAAATGCCTGAGAAAATCTGCAAGGCAATGATTTCAAAAAGATAAAAATAAGATCAAATACTTGTGATTTTCTAAAATCCAAATTTGAGCCCTAACAACATCTAATTCAATATAGTCAAAAGTAACTTCTGTTGACCAAAAAGTATAGCCTTTTGTGAAATATTTATGTCCATGCTATATACTGATAATAATAATAAACCAATAAAATATAAATTTTACATTCTAAGATAAACAAAATTTTCATTAGGTAAACATGGCTTGAAAGAGGAATATAGAAAGTCATGTAGAAAAGGAATGTAGAAACTCAACTACTAAGTATAAATTATTATACAAAAATTTAAAAAAATATATATTTTATGCCATCATGGAAAAAGTCCTTTGTTAAAATTTAGAAATTGTTTATCTGTAAATTTTCAGTAAGTTACAAATATTCATATCCTCAGATAAATTTTTAAAACCATAGGTTTTAAATATTAATAGTACAAAATAATATGATTTTTATGAGGCTAAGGTTTTATAACAATATGGGCTACATTATTCTTTAGTAAATGTGCTTAATATTTTGATGTCAGTTAATGTTCTAGTTTCTTAAATTTCATGTTGATCTTGTAATAAATTTGTGTTTTAAGAATGCAAGTGTTCTTTGACTTATATTATTTATATAAAATAATTGCCATAAGTTTACTTTTTTCCATCCTTACTGCTTTTATTATGATTAAAAAGGCACAATTAGTTAATAAACATGTTTATTAAGTACCTGCCATATCTCTACCAATGTATTTGTCCCATGAGTTAGGAAAAATATAAGCAAACAATAAAAAGAATGAAAAAGGAACTAACATCAAATTTTGTGGCACTGATTTTATGAGCCACCAGATTCAGTCAAAGAGACTCAGTGTTTGTTGGCAAACAGGGAAAGCTTTATGAATGAGATGGATACAAATAATAGAAATATAGATATAGGACAATGGCATAATCCACTATGAAGAACAATATAAAACTGATTAAAAACAGGATTAATCTTGACCAAATTATAAAAATATGAATGGAACATCTGCATATCTCCAAGATTTTAGTGTCCAGTTTTTCATCTTGCAAATATGTGTGTGTGTATACACACACACACACACACACACACACACACACACACACATATATATTCATTTATAAACTACTGTGTAGCATACACACACTTACACACAAATTCAAAATGTCTTTAAAAAAACAGATCTGGTTCTCTTTATAAGACCAACACATCCAGACCTCTCAATCTAGGAAATAGCTAGTTGATTTTAGAGAAGATCTTGCTCTTGCCCAGTTCCTGCAGCCCCCAGTCTCCTCCTTGCATCATTTTCTATGTTTCATTTGGAAAAAAAAAAGCTTTAAAATATGATGCCAACTTTGCCTTATAAAATAATACCCTGTCCTTGGTGCCACGTTGAAATTGCTGTGGAAAGAATTTGTCTCAAAGTGTAGTAAAAGGTTACAACAAATATCAATTACTAAGGACTGCAAGTCCCCATTGTGTGAATGGGTATTACAGTGAATTAAGTAAGCCTTTCCAAACCCATTTTGGAATAATTACATGTGTGCTAGTAATCCCTGGAGGTGGACTTGGATCTGCTGTGATTTGGTTTTTATTTTGTTGCTTTCATTTTTGAAAGTGAATAGTAAAGATCAGATAAAGACACCTTGACCTTGAGGCTTCCCACTTGATGTTGAATCAATAGATAAAGTATATATTCCCAAAGATTCACACACAGGAAAATTACATAGAATACTGAAATTTCTGAGTTAAATGGAAGAGGCAGCATCTTTCTCAGTCTCAGAAGGAAACAGAGATGTCATGAGAGAGAGAAGAGGGAGAGAGAACTATTTCCTGAGGACAGTAGTTGAACTGCTATTTTCATATACGAGTGTTTTACAATAAATGCAAGTAATGTGAAACTCCCCCATCGCCAGACCAGTGTTTTCTGTTTCCTGAAACAACTGGAACCACAGTCATAAATGGTGTTTCCCCCTCTCCTGGCATGACTCCATTCGGAGACACAGACAGGTATTCATAAGAGTCTGAGATCTGGAAAAACTGAGCAGAAACCTGCTTGGCAGAACCTCAAATTTGCTTTTTATTGTTTTTTGAGGAACAAAACCTCAATTTTAAAGCCATATTTGTGGCAAGGAGAATTTACAATCTATACCATGCAGGATTGTTTATTCTAGTCTCAACTAAAAATAATTTTATAGTTAAGATATTTTATGTTCTGAAAATGTCAAACATTTCATCTTAATAAGATGGTTTTATTTTTGTGAATAACAAAATTGTTTCTTTATTTTTTGTAAGGAAATTTGACATTGTATATTTGGAAACCAAAGATGTATTTTCTAAAATAATAATAATAATTTTAAAAATAGGATATGCATTCTGGTCACACTTCTTTTTTGTTGTTGTTTATTTGTTTTTTGTTTTTTGTTTTTTGTTTTTTTTTTTGTTACCACGAATTGAAGCCAGGGGTACTTTATCACTGAGCCACATCCCAGCCCTTTTTATTTTTGCATATTGAGACAGGATCTCCCTAAATTGCTGAGTATGGCCTTGAAATTTAGATCCTCCTACCTCAGACTCCTTAGTCTCTGCGATTATAGGAGTGTATCACCATGTCTGGTTCTAGTCACACTTTTTAATATACCTAATGAAGGACATTGCATATGTAATCAAGAACCTACATTATCTAGTGACTATTAATGGAGTTTAAAAATGATATTATTCAACAACATAAAAAACACTGAAGTTCCTTCTTTCCCAGTGGGAGCAAAGTTGGTATTCAATCTAAGATTTAATCTAGATGAGTGAGAATACAGGTTTTTCAAAAATATTTTTTTCCCATTTTCTCAACTTTTGTGAAGCAAATTATATTGAAAATCTGAAAAAAAAATGTCACAAATCTCCTTCAGGAGGTATAATTGAAGTTGAGGTACCTTTAAAGTTTCCTTTGCTAATTTTTAAAAGTGGGTTATATACATTGTATACTTCAAGAGTAAAAGAGAAATTTACAACTTTGTTTTAATTTAAAATTTAATTTTTGTATCCCTTTTCTCAGCCTAACATTTTGTAAATACCGAAACTATTGAATCTTGCTTAAATATTGCATCTTTCTTTGTGCAACTTTACTAGAACATGCTTTTGATGTTCTCTTAAACTTTCTTGGCATTTAACTTTTCCGTTCCTAACTTTTATTCCTAAGTATCAGTTGGCTGCTTTACCTGGTAAGCAACTGCTAAAGTTTACCAGAATTTTTAGCCAAATTCATCTCCATCATTTATTAGTGCTTGGAAATGTTTAGGCCCAAATCAAATTAGTTGGATAATGTTTTTAATATTACAAGCTTTAAAGACTCTATCATAAGCAAAGAGTTACAGCTGATATTTGAATGAGGAAATGATAAAGAAAATGTGAAATAATCTGTTAAACAGATAATAAGATTTATATTTCATGGCTGTTAATTTTAGGTTTAAGTACTATTTTCGGAATCCCTGGCAATCAAATGCTCTCACTCTCTCTGTCTCTGTCTCTAGAGGAATAGATTAACACCATGATTTTGGTTTATTTATTTATTTAGACTCAAAATTAACAAGTTTACTATAGAAATGGGATGATTACATGAGAGGCCCAGGATAACAACATGTCTTGATCAGAAACTCTAGAAAGATCATTTTTCCCTTTAGCAGAACACTTAGTGTAGACTTTCCATAGTCAATGTTCTCATAACAGGGATTTAGGAAATCTGATTATTTCCTTACCATAATGTGCATTTCTGCTCAGCTTTTCTTTTTCACAATGTACTCCTCAATTCATTGATTAATCTTCTGTGGTCTCTGCTTTCTCTCTTGCTTATGCCTACAATAAAAGTTTGGCCTTAAGCTGTGTTGAAAGATAAACTAAGGCACATTAAAATTTTAAAGCATTGATTTGTACAGACAGTGATTCATAAATGGGGCAGTGCCAAACCATCAGTGGTTGGGGCTCCACCAAAGGGGTGTGAAGGGAAATCTTTTATAAGGTGTTCACGGAAGTAAGAAAAGTAAAATATTTGATTGGATGAAATGGAGCTGTAGCCTTGGCAGTTTCTGACCAGTTAAGCTTAAATTTCATTTTTTAAGTGGATGACCATCTACTCTGAGTTGGATTTTAGTTTGCTTACAAAGGAACTGAGGGTGTTGGAGCTACCCCCTTATATAATGGCCTCCCATTTGATTATTTATTATTTTACCAACTGTTTTAGTCTGGTTTTTTTTTTTTTGTTTTTTTTTTGTATTGAGACCACTTGGTAACCCCTCAGCTTCTAACTACCCATAGGTTCTAAACTCCCAAATCCCAACATCCAGCATAAATTGGAGTCCTCCTAAGACTTTTCTGTATTATCTTCAAACCTTCCTGTCTTCAATCATTCCTAACTGAATTCCCTCATTAGTCATTTTCATACTGTAACAAACACGGGAAATAAATCAGCTTACATAGAGAAAAAGTTTGTGTTGACTCAGTTATGGGAGGTTTCAATCCATGACCAATTGGCTTCATTGCTTTGAACCTGTGGTGAGGCAGCACATAATAATGGGAACTTGCAGAGGTGCCAACTGCTTACCTTATGGCCATGAAACAAAAGAGAGAAGAAGAAAGGGTCACAAATCCATCATTTGATTCTAGACATGTCTCAATGACCTAAAACCTCCCACTTGTCTCAATCTCCTAAAGGCTCTCTCACGTCCAAGTAGTGCCCTGAGCTAGCAAACAAGCCTTTGATATATGGACCTTTTGGGGACATTCCACACCCAAACTATAGCAACTTCTCTCTCAATTTCTCTTATCTTTGGAATGCTTTGAATCCCATTATGCTTTGTGATCATGAGACCCAATGGTTAATTCTATTATGAAGTGAAAGTGGGGATATAAATAAAGATAGAAAAATAACTAAAAATGTTAAAAAATATTTGGGAGAAATATTTGGCTCTTAGGAATGATATAAGTTTTTGTTGTACTTTTTTTTACTGGAATATTATCAGATAATTTACATCACACTGATGGCAGGATATAAAGAGTACATGTAAAAGCATTCTCTCTATTTTTTTAGTCTTCTTTTTAAAACCTACAAAATACATTATTACTAATTAGAAGATGAATTACTATTAATTTCCATTTTTTTTTAAAAAAGTGATTTTATACTGGAAATCTTCACTGAAACAATTATGTGAAATGTTCAGATGAAGATCAAATATTCAAAATAAACACCTTTCAAATTTACATAATTTTCCATATTCAAAGAACTGAAAGAATAAAATAAATTTTGCTATGTTTCATTATTAGAAACAGACAAAATAATTTTGATGATATATAAGATTTGGGATAGTAATCTATGCACTTAAAATTTTTATTAGGGGCTGGGATTGTGGCTCAGTGGTAGAGCACTCACCTAGCACAGGCAGGACACGGGTTCAATCTTCAACACCACATAAAAATAAAGGCATTATGTTGTGTCCATCTACACCTAAAAAATAAGTATTTAAAAAAATAAAATTTTTATTAGTAAATTTTTATGAATAAAGCATAAATTCACTAGATTGCATTAAAAGAATTTTAATCACCCAGTTGGGAACATTCTTGTAAAACTCTATTGAGGCGCACATGTATGCAATTCTATTGACTATATACCTAGGAATAAAATTTCTTAGAGTACATATATATTCAGCTTTAATAGATAGTACCAAACAGTTTTACCGGCCTGGTTGTGACAGTTATAAACTGTTGAACAACCAGTCCCTGTCTATCCTTGAGGGCTCTGAAATCCAGGGGAGAAGTAGAAAAGACAACAACAATTTGAAAGTATGTTTTTAATTCCCTGTATATAGGTTTACAACAAAGTACTAAGAAAAAAAATTATATATATATATATATATATATATATATATATATATATATATACACATATACTAGAAATACATGCTAAAACCTGTAAAATAGTAATATATTATTATTACCATAACATAGACTATTATGCTTCTCTACTGTGAAAGAACTGAAATTTGAAACTTATTTCTAACAGTTACCTCCCATGGGAATAAGTTTGGTTTTATTTAGGAATTTGCCAAACAATGCTGTAAATGCTTGAAGTCTAGAATAGTAGGGTTCAGTTCAAGTTGGTTCCAGATGTTCAGACTTACTGAATTACTTTAAGTTTTCTTAAAGTGATAAGCTGTTTTCTGTTCCTCCATCTGATTTGGAGACTCCACAATTACTGATCACACTTACCAGAAGAATAAACTGAATCAGGAATCAGCAGAAGATTTCTCCAGAATCTAGCCTTCTGGATCAGTGACAGATCGTGGGACAAATGGCTTAGAATGTAAGTTTGAAAAGGTGGATCCCTGACACAACAATGCTCAGAACACAGCAGTTTTTGCAGTGTGATATTTCTTAATGACAGTTATATTTGAAAAATTGTCTCAGTTATATGTTAGCAAATCACCACAATGTGAAGAATCAGCAAGATCGAAATGTTACTCATGAGGCTTCTGGGCAACAGGCAACAGCCTTGGTGGTTACAAATTGTATTTCTTCCAACTGTCTTGACTAGATCCCAGCCAGGGACATCAGGCCTCTGTTTTAGCACAGCAATGAGGACAGAGTAGATGTATCCCTGTCTTAAGAGAGGGGTTGCTGTGACGTCAGTAGTTCCTGGGATTCTCCACAAGGGACATATCTGAGAATAACCAGTAAACAGAGGACTGATGATTCAAGGAACAATGTCAGCAGCCTTCATCCTGAAGAAAGGGACTCTATTTTTCTTGGCATTTTATTCCAATTCCTTTCATTGCAAGGCACATGGCAGCCTCTTGACAAATATTTGATGCATAAAAGTGAATGCATTGCCTAGTGAAAGAACAATTAAAAAAAAACGATAAAACAAATATCTACTTGAATGAACTAAAGTGGATGAAGGAAAAGTACACTAGAGTAGAATGAAAGGATGCATTCTAGGGTGGAGGAAGGTGTGTGTGTGTGTGTGTGTGTGTGTTTGTGTGTGTGTGTGTGTCTATGCAAAAATCACTCTGCAAATTAACTCATAATGTTTTAGAGATGGAATTTCTTTTGAAGTCTTACATCTCATTCCATAGATCTGAGACCCAGAAAAGAATGTGTTGGGCTGCAAATAACATACCTAACTAGTGATGGAATGGCAAGTTTCAACTAGACTATGACGTTTCTCTGGGGTTATTATAAAACGTATTGACAAATATAATTCTCAAGTATTTTAATAATATGTCTATATCTCAACATAAATACTTGTAGAAATTAAAATAAGAAATAAAAAATATTTAGAGAAGAAAGCAAGCATTCATTAAGATAGTGAAAATTCAATTATAATAGCAATTAAAAGTTGTTTGAATTATTGGGCCTAAAAAATAGCAGATTGTATATAACTATATTCTTTATAAAGAGATTAAGAATAAGTTATGAAGTTTTATATTTAAAATGCAATCTCATACCTAAATAAAATATATTACTATGCCACACCATATGTTTATCATACATATGCTATTAAAATATAATTTACATTTTTATAATGCAATAGGTTTTTTCTTAAGTATGTAATTTACTACACTGCAGACATTTTTCTAAGTGTGTTTGTACATATCTGGGTTTCTTCGAAAATTCGGAAGGTACTGGAAGGTATAGTTCTAAAGCAGCAAGACTAAAGCAGGAATGAAAATGAGACATTGAGGGAGGGAAAGCAAATGTGCTGGTTCTTGTTACTGACCTGTTCAAAGCTTCACAAGAAAACTAGCTGTCTAGTCAGTCTTGATGGCTATCTTCCTGACAGGCCATTCCCTCCTTGTTGAAAAACAGTCTTGTGAATAAAGAAAGGGAAAGGACTTTTCTATGAAGTTCTTTCTACCCTTTACTTCTTTGGTCAAATTTCCCCTTCGAGGTAGGCTCCCACCTCCCTTTAAGATAAATCCCAGACCCAAGGCAGTTCTTCATCTGAGTCAGAAGGTGGTGGGAGGAGTCCAGACCTCTTCCACAGCTCCTGCAAAGATGACCCTGGGTGTTGGGTAAACTGTGGTTTCAAATAGCAGGAATAATGGGGGCAATAATGGGAGCAGTTTTATACCTTTCATGATTACTTCTTGAGGGGATTAGGGGAGGAAGAGCCAGCTGTATTAACTGACAAAGGGACACTAAGGTGATGAAGGTAAATGAGGAGAAGGAGAAAACTGGTCTAGTCAGTTCAGAGAATAAGGAAACAGTGGCAACCATAAGTTGAGTACCAAGTCCAAGATGATTTTGCCAGAAAATGGCAGAGCCAGGACCTTCAACTGCTGCTTACACCAATGCCAGAGCTCTAAATGGAACAGTAGTTCCAGTGGTTTAAAGGAATACCTAGTTTAATTTAAATGACATACCATACAAAACAATATTATCTAAGGAGCACATTCCATATGTGCAATAAATCATGAGATACCATGAAGAAAATTTATAGAAGAACAAATAAAAATAATTCTAAAGTATTATAGGAAATAAACATATAAGAAGTCAAACAAACATTAACATCATTTCACATTATAGGTAAGAGAGATTAATATAACTCTACTTATCTCTAATTAAAGCAATGGATAAAAATATATGTGCACATGTAAAACAAAGGGTCTCTGTGCTTTCAAAATGATTTAACATCATTTTTAGTAAAATATACTAAAGAACTACTGTAAGGCACAGAAACCAGTCAGATTGAATAACATGGAAGAGAAAATATGGTTATTTCTGCCCTAGGATGAATGAAGGAGGAGCTTCTCTTTTTAAGTTGTACATTTTAGTTATTTTTTTAAAATAAAAACTATTTAAAATAGTTTCAAATATTAGACATTTATATTGTGATTTAAAAATAAATATATATTACTTAATATTAAAAAAACTATTTAAAATAGTTTCAAATATTAGACATTTATATTGTGATTTAAAAATAAATATATATTACTTAATATTAAAAAAACTTTATTCAATTTGGTAAAAAAGGCATTGAGTTATTTGTAAATTTGTTTATTGGGTGATTTATATAGAAATATTTTATTTCTATCTTACAGTTCTCACATAGATTTTTAAAAGGAAGAGTAATGGCCTAGATATCTTCTTATCTTTCTTCAATTTAAGCCTTTTCAATTTAATCCAGTAAGACTATCATTAAATATTTAGCATTCCTAAATCTAGAAAGCCTAAGTGTGTTTGAGGAATATAAAATATTTTGAAAATCCAGGAAATGTTTCGGCTACACGTGTTAAATAATTATTAAGTGCTAATCATTTTTTCCTCCATGACCTCAGATGCAGTAAAGCAAAACAAACACATTCTCTTCCAAGGAAAGTTTGCTTTTGTGACACCTGAGTTGTATATTGGAGGCTAAATCCATTGGGTGGCACAACAAAGGCATATTATCCCTAAAAAAAACCCCCAAATCTCTTAAAGTCCCCTTAGCCAAATTTGCAAAATCTTAACACTCCTCAAATCCCTCCAGGCTCAAGAATGAATTCAGTTTCTTGGGATTTTTCAAACAAGCTTGCACATTCCATGCTCCTGCAAACCATAAATATGCCTTTCTCTTACTATAAAAAATAGTCACCCAGGTCCTAGCTGGCTATGAGGAGAGATTTGGAGCTCTAAAAATGGTGCCAGCTAGATTTCGGAATTTCCATTGACCAAGTGACTCCTGGGTGCCTCCCATATTCTCTCTTCTCAATCAGGATGAGACTTTGTGGTTTTGCTGTGTCTGTATCACCCTGTGTGTTCATTTTTTTATTTATTATTTTATGTGTGAGGAACATGAACATTTGGAGATGAGAGGGATGACTCAGGTCAGCCTGACTATCAGAGATAGGCCAGGGCTGGAGTCTAGCTCTGGTCAGGCCTTCCCATCACTTCATTCTCACCCAATATCTAATTAACTCTGAGAGAGACTCCAAGCCAGTACAACCCAATTGAGAAGCTCTTCAATTCCTGTTTTAGCCTGAGGCTTAGAAATTGGCCTTGCCAGAAATAAAATATTGGACCATATTACATGATTCTTCAAGGAGAGCAGACCATTTCTTACTTTAAAAGTTTATGAGTAAAGGTCCCACTGAAGATTTTGTTTTCAGAAAATAAATTAGATTCTGTAATAAAGTAGCTTCTAGAACTTCATTTGGAAATAGATTGAGCTAAAAGTGATGTAAAATAGTGGACTTCTTTTTTTCTTTTTTTCCTGATACTAAGTGAGATGTTTCACCTGAGCATGTGTAATTTAAACAAGGCAGGAAAGTTCATCTTAAACTCCAACTTTACTAAGAATAAAAGACAAATTAGGCTAGAGGAGCTGAATAACAGTAAAATAAGACGCTCTCTGTATGGATCTGAATTTGCATTTACCTCAATAGTTTTTCTTAATTCTAGAAAGAAAGAAGGAAAAAAGTAGTGTCAATTTAGCTCAAGTTTCCTGCTTTCTTGTAATATCTCTCTCTCTCTCTCTCTCTCTCTCAGCTTAACTAAATAAAGTACTTTGGAAATAGCAATACAAGGAATAACATAACTAAAAAATGCATATTTTAAAATATCTCTTTACCTACATAACAAATATTCTAAATAATGATTTAACCAATGTCTCTTGACATTGACAGATTTACCATCCATATAAAATTCAAATGAAAAATTGGAAATGTTTTGTCATTGAAATGAATAACAACATGCAATAATCTTAAAAAGTTGCTGAGTTTACTAATTTGATGTAAATTTATTCATGTGGATATGGAAATTTTTAGTATTAATGTGATCAATGTTGATATACAGTCAATTCAAAAATATCCTTGGTGCTTTCAGTTTCTGTCATCTGTAACCTTTAAGAAACTCAAGGGTCATAATTCCAGAAGAAAATAACTAGTAGGTAATGGAAGTAGAGGCCAACCTATTATACGATTCAAATGAGTCTTAATTAATCACTCTTTTTGATAAGGTAAAAAAAATCACATTAGAATGAAAATTAGTAAATCTGTTCCTATGCACTTTTTTTTACACTAAATAGGTGGCCTTGAGCAAATCACACAGATAATCTTGGTGTATGCTCTCACTAGTGACATGTACATATTGACCAGAACTCTGTCCCTTTATCAGTCTTGGATTCTTTTCCTTTAGCATTGGAGCCCCATCTTAATGTTTTACAGGGACTTGGTTGCTGTTTTGCAGTTTGATATGCATACATATATGTGTTTATCAATGGGTATCAATGTATACACTGATACAAACATAAAGGTGTTTTCTTCATTCTTTTTTTTCCTCTTTGTCTTTTCTCCCTCCCTTTCTTTCTCTTTCTCCCATTACTCATACCTTTCTTTTACTTACACATGCATGTTAGCATAATGGACTCTAGCATTTTACTTATTGTGGGATATAAGCTGTTAGCAATTTGTGAAATCAATTAAATTATCATTACCATTTTTATCTGAAAAAACTAAATATTAAACAATAAGAATGGGATTGGATAGAAAATATTAGAGTGCACCAACAATAGCAAATTGTAGGAAGAGTATTTTATTTCATCAAAATTTTATTTGCATTTATCTATATATTTAAATATGTGTTTATGTATCTGAGATTACATACACATGCAGAGATATGTGCTTGATGTGAGTGTGCATGTGAATAAGTATGCTTGTGAGTACTGGGTCTGGATCACTCCATAAAATGAATTTTTCTCAGTGTGCAATTATAGGAGAATGGTTGAAAGCCTTCCTTGGTAAAAATGTCTAATTTTTTTCTGGTTTACACACAAATTGAAATCAAGTTGTTTAGCACATGAAGCATTCATTGCACATAATTCATAGAGCAAAGATAAATTAGCTGTATGAACCAGCAGTAAAGTTGTTCCTTGTACCATGGTGCATCATATTAATTAAATGATTTGTAAAGTGGCTTTCATCTCTAGAATGCAAATATTTCTAGCCTGTGCTGAATATTTGTCTTGAGGGTTTTACCAACCATAGTCCTGATGAGTATTATTCTAAGTGTAGTACAGGCAAGAAGATGGGGCAAGAGAAATAATGGAGGAATTAAAAATATAATTAATATAACATTAATATGATTTTTAATTTCACCATCAGTATCTAATCCCCATAGTTTTATAACTTTTGCTTTAATAGGTATTCAGATTTCAACACTTTAAGTTACCCACTAATAAACTTTGATAAAGATGTGATAAAGGACTTTACAGGAATGCACTTTGTGAATGTGAAAATATCTCAATCCATTTATTCATCAGGCTCTTATCTTTCATTATATTATATATACTAAAAATCATGCTTATTGACCCTATAATAACAGTGTAGACACAAATTTTGGTTTGGCTATAGTCATCTTTTTTTCACATCACTGAATGCATAGTAGGAACAAAAAAAAAATAAAGTCTTTTCCTTATTTATGGCTTAAACCAGTGGAAAGACTATAGAGCTTTTACGAGGTATTTTTTGAAAAGAGAACAAATTCTATAGAAAGAAATTGGCAGTGTGCTGTGGTCTTAATACAAATATAATGTTAAACTTTCACCTGTAGGGAAGTGATTGGGAGAGAAGAAAAATGACTGATTTCTGTATTTCTAGGACTCAACATTCTTGGAATAGAAGAAATGAGGATCCATCTCTAGGGATCAAGATTCAGATGAAATGTGTCTAGAACAGCATGAAAAGTTTGGAAAAGGAAGTTACCAGTAATATTCTAACAAAAAACAAAAGACCTCCTGCCAGCTGCACTGTTTGTAAAATTTGGCTTAGTGAGTGATGAAAAGTAGCTCCCTGGTTGCATGGTGAAAAAATAATAAGAAAGTAACATTAAGACAGACATACAAATTAGAACCATCCCCCAAAGCCCAGGATATGCATACAATTAGGCCAAAGGTAATAGAAATGCCATTCATTCATCTCCTCACTTCTCCCAAGTCTTGGCCCACTTGTCATGATTCAACGAGTCCTCCTCTTTCCCTTTTGAAACCCTTTTCTACATTCTGTCCTTTTACTTTATGTCCCTTTGCAAGACCATATTTGCTTGTGTGATTACTATTGGTCTCCTTTGGTAGAATAAAATTTCGATTAAGAAGGGGGCTTCATCTGTCTAGTTTACTACATTATCAGCAGCATCTGGAACAGTCGTGGCACACAGCTGATGGTTGATAAATATTTGAAGAATAAAAGGCACTCATTTTTTAATTCCAAAAGCAGAAACTGTGAGTTGAGATTCCTCAACTTCCCTTTTCTCATTTTGCACATCAAATCTGTCACTACTGATTCTCTCAGCTGAAGAGCGCCTGCCTTATATTTGTCTCTACTCTAGCTCTCCTTTATATCTTGTTTCTAACTCTTCATGTGAACCAACACAATTCTGCTGCTAATTTGAAGCTGTCATTCAGCAGTCAACATGGTGATATCTAAATATGAAGATATTAAGTTGTTATTTTAGCTGTGCAGCAGAACTCCAGACTGTTCCAGGAGCCTAAGCACTCTGCTCCCCTATGCTTTTCCTGGATGCTCTTCTTTATCACTCATTAAAAATAAGCAAACTGCATGCAATTACATCAGTACTGATCAAATTCACCACTCTCTTTTATTATTATTTAATTTTTATTTTTCTTTCTTTGGTATTAGGTATTAAACGTAGGGGTACTTAACCACTGAGCCACATCCCCAGCTCTTTTTTATTTTTATTTTATTTTTTATTTTGAGACAGGGTCTCACTTAGTTATTTATAGCCTCAATAAATTGCTTAGGCTGACTTTGAACTTGCAATCCTCCTGTCTTAGCCGCCCAAACCACTGGGATTACAAGCACGCACCACCACACCTGACTCAACATTCTTTTAAACAGAGGTATATTTTTTTTCTTTGCAATCTAGAAACTTCTGAGGAGACTGTTCCATTTCATGTAGGCTCAAACTTTTGGTATTGTTTGGAATGCACTCACAGGGCCCAATAATTAAAATTTCAAATACTTCTATAGTTAGCATTCAGAAGCCTATTTTTAATTGGTGACTACCTAAATCATATTTGTTCTTTTCTTTGCTTTCATTCTTTTCTTCTTTTTTATATTTTTGCCAAAGTAAATCATTGTTCTTTTATAGTTGGCACGAGTAAAATGGAAGTGAAAGGGTTTGACTATGAGCTTGTGATCTCAATCATTTTTTGAGCCATATATGTTTAAAATGTATTTCAATTCTTCAGAGTTATTTTTTCATTGTTTTTGTTAAGTTTTCAAAAGTAGTGACATCATCATAAAGCCTAAATTTTCTTCTCTAGCTTCATCCCTGAGTGTTTCCCTAGTCAAATGGTCTAGCCATAAAAGGAAATTCCCTATTTTCTGAATTGACTATGGTATTTTAAGCTTTCAAATCGGTGGCATAGTCAGCTTACTGTTAGGGGTGGCAGAAGACTGAACAATAAAAATTCAAGCTGCAGAAAGTGGTTCTGTTTAATGGGCAGCACAATGACATCCATATTTATTCACATTTGGGGATCTGTTTTCAGCTCACTATCTGAAAATTACTGTTTTTATCCCCCAAACCAGGAATAACAGCTCTCTCCCAACTGTAGCAAAGCATAAAGCAGACCAGAAAAGGAATCAGTTAACAGACAATGTTCAAAGGAGACATACAGCTAAGGGTCCATATAAAAAGAAACCATTTCTAGGATAATGAATAACAGGTGGCAGTATTTAACAGAATGTACTTGAGAAAAACAACATGTTTTAAATGCATTAGAAGATGTCTCTCTCTATAAAAACCCAAACATTTAATGGTAACCTGTAAAAACAACAAGAGTCTTCTAAAATTAGGAATAAAGTTTCTAATATGAGAAAATGACCACTTCAGAATAGAGCTGATTGTACAGAGAAAGGACTGAGACTCAAGGAAATGGAGCAGCAGCATGAAAATAATGCAGGATGAAAAATTAGTGGATGAGAATATAGAAATTCTTACAGTTGAATTTGAGAATAGGTTTCCATTAATTCTGGTAGAGAAAAACTGTGAAGGCCATTGCATTCTACTCATAGCTGTTAAACACAGCTGTTTAGTAATCTCTCTTATAATCATCTACAGTTGATGTACTTCAGTAAAGAGATATTGTTTTTCCATTAGTTCTTGTTTGTTTTTAGTCTTCAAAAATTCTTAGCTAAAAATATTAACTCCTTGTCTACTCTACTCATATTGTTTCACTAAGTTCTCTAGTACTTTGAGTTACAAAGATCAATGAGAAAATACTTTCTACAAAATGTGTTACCATAGTTTATTCTTATCTCTTTATGCTACCTGACACTTCTACATGTGTTATTTTCTGAAAATTGGATGTTGTTAGTTACTTGGTGAATCTTTCTTCTTTTAAATCGTATCAAAGAACATTTCCTCTTCGGTGAAGTTTTATTTGACAACCACCCTCAAAGCTCTTTTCCAATGAATGCTATGACACTTCATCCACACCCAGATTATAGGACTTAATTTATCATGATAGTATCTTGCATGGAATTTCTTTCACTGAATAGAGCACACTGAAGTTAGAATGATGTGGTCATTCTGTAACCTCCAATCCTCAGAACAGTAACTTGCAGTAAGCACACAAAACATGGATATATAATAAATTGATGCAAGGAAGAAAGGAAGTAAGAAAAGATGGGGAAAAGAGAAAAGGAGAAGAAAGGGAAAAATGGAGAAAAAAGAGTGGAGTAGAGAGGGAAATAAGACAAGACTCAGTGTTCCAAATCACAAAATCCTTTAAAGTTCTTTTTGTTTTCATTCACAAAGTTACTGCCATAGTAAACATTAAGGTGAATATGGAAGTCCAATAATTTTCAATTTGAATAAACTTCTTTTTTTCCCAAATCAAACAAGATACAAAAGTATTGTCCTTTTTTTATACCTTTGTTTATTTATTTTTATGTGGTGCTGAGGATTGAACCCAGTGCCTCACATGTGTGAGTATTAATTTTGTTATGTTTTCAAAAGTAGTAACATCATCATAAAGCCTAAATTTTCCTCTCTAGCTTCATCTCTGAGTGTTTCCCTAGTCAGATGTTTAAGGCAAGTGCTCTACCACTGAGCCAGAACCAGCCCCCATAAGTATTATCTTCATGTTTAATTTTGTTTTATTAGTTTGTAACTTCTATGATCTATCAACATAAAATACTAAAAGACATTGAATAGTTTACCATGCTTTAATATGTGTTGTATCATGTCCAATGCCTTTTCAAACACTTGATTACTAATTGTAATAACATGCCATAAATATTCTTCATATATTTTCAAGTCTGACTAACTTTACAAAAAAGTAGATAATATATCCATAAATACTCTTTATAATGTCTTTTGAAGTTTTACTACAGTCACATATAAAAGCAGATTAATTTTCACAAAGATATTAAAAATAATCATCATTTGTGTGTTGCTTTTATTAACCTTCTCTGAAATGTATTTTTCTCCTTCAAGTTACCATAATGATGCAGTCATTGTGATAAATCCTTTCTGCTTTTTTATTATAAATTTGTTTATTTCAGAGACACTGATTTATTTAGGAAAGCAGATGCACATTCACGGAAGAATTAACACTATGTCAAAGGAGAAACATCTTTTGTGATGAAGTAAGAAATACACATTCAAGGGAAAATGCAGGCCATCTCCCGAGGCAGAGACAGTTTTTGATTATAAGTTTAAAATACACAAAATCTATTTAAACTATTATTGGAAGGCAGCTTAAGTAATTTATTAAATTCTTGGTAAGTTTTATTACTATAGATTTAACCCCAACCTAACATTACAGAAGCTTTTCGGAGCAGGGGAAGGCATTAATAGCAGCATACATTTCAACAAGACTCTTTCTTCTAATGCAGAGATTTTAGAAGCCTGGACTCTATCTAGAAGCATTTAACTAGAACTCTGCACAGATCTCTTAGATAGTTTGCCAATGTCCATATTAATTATCTGCTTGTTTTCACTGAAGGAATCTTTTGGAACAGCCATGGTAAGATGTTTACCAAGGTTTATATTCAACCCAACCACTTATAATATACGTGCCTTTGTCAAATCCATCCTGTTAATATGGCTTAGTAGGCACCAAAAATGAATTGAAGCATATTTTGTTTCTAGTACAAATAACATGTCAAGACTGAAAAAAATAAAAGTATAATTCATCAAGAAGTACATTAAGTTAAACATTTTCAAGGTGAAAAAAAATATCAAAGCAATAATAAGATATATCATAAAAGTTTTAAAAACCCAATATAGAAACAGGAGATTAAAAGAATTAAAGAACCTAAGAGTTTAAAGTATTTTGTACACAGGTAACTTAAATACTTGTTTTTGCCTAATTTTTAGAGACATAGGGAAGAAGCTGATTGAAGTGGTTAAGTACTTACTCTAATTCAGATCATTACAAAATGTGACAAAGCTAGAACTGATTTTATGTAATTGACATTCCTTTTGTTTCTCCAAATGTTCCTTAAAGTTCAAAGGAAAAAGGTCTGCAGTCAGGAAAGGGGAAGGCACACTTGTAAAAATAGTGAATAGTTCAAAAAAAAAATAAAGAATTATACACAAAACAGCACACCAACCTATATAATCACCACCATTATCAGGTCTATGTAAATATGCATGTTGCTACAAAGCACCTAGGGATATAGAAAAATACATTTACCTGGGTGCATAGCCATGGTAATGAATAATTTTTTAAATATTTTAATTTTAGTTGTAGTTGGACACAATACCTTTATTTTGTTTATTTTTTATGTGGTGCTGAAGATCGAACCCAGAGTCTTGCACATGCCAGGCGAGCGCTCACCACTGAGCCACAACTCTTGCCCATGAATAATTTTTATTATAATGACTTGTGAGGAAGCACATTGGTAAGCACTTAAGATTATTACTTACAAAGTAATAATGTTATATGATTTCACTCCCATGAGGAACCTGGAGTGGTCAATTGCATAGAAAGTAGAATAGTAGTTGCCAGGGTTGAAGGTATTATAGAGCTGGAGCCTTCCAAGAAACTGAGACAGTGTGAAAACCCTCCCTCATTCAAACCTCAATTCTTGTGATGAAGTCAGAAAGATTTCAGACTTGTTGCTCAAAGTAACAGGAATGAGTTTATTGAAGGGATAGGAAACGGGAAAGGGCACACTCTAAAGTGAGAGAGTGGGTCTTTGCAGAGAGCAGAGGAACAACATGCCTCTCCTGCACTCCAGTTTTATTGGGGATCCCAGAGAAGTTTCCAGAGAGTCCTGCGCAGGTCCACCTCTTGGCTTTTGACTGACAGCAAACTGACATCACACTTTCAAGTCCCCCCTGTCATAGTTACTGTGGGTCATGTTGGCTCATGCTGACCAGTTCTAATTGGATGTTTAACCATACATTTTTACAGATTTTATGGTTAGGAGGGACTGTCTTATCTCCCTAAGCTTCAGGACCTGACCACCAAAGTCTCCTGGGTTCTTTCCATTGATATTATTTGGAGCCTGTATTTCTCCTACAAATACATAGTTTTCTGAGGAATGTGACATATCTTGTCCACTTAGGCCAGGCAGGGCTGCAGGTAAATTGCTTCTTGGAAGAGAAAGCATGCGAGGGTCATCACAGTGGGCTCATTTTATAGCATTATTCTCTTAACCTTGTGTTCCTACCATCCTCATCTGTCTATCCCCGCACAGAGGGAGGGAAAATGAGGAGTTGTTTAATGGGTAGAATTTCAGTCTGGGAATATGAAAAGAGTTTTGTGGCTTGATGGTAAGGATGATTGTTAACAACAATGTGGATAAACCTAATACCTCCAAAGTGTGCACTTAAAAACAATGAGAATGGTAAATTTTATGCTCTGTGTATTTTACAATAATTTTTAAAAATAAATAGTTTTTTAAAGTAATGAAAAAAAACAGCTTTATTGTGTGTCAATTTTTGAATTGTTTCTTTTGTTTCAATTTCATTGATTTCTGACCTGATTATTTTTTTTATTGGTTGTTCAAAACATTACATAGTTCTTGATATATCATATTTCACACTTTGATTCAAGTGGGTTATGAACTCCCATTTTTACCCCGTATACAGATTGCAGAGTCACATCAGTTACATTTCTGACCTGATTTTAATTATTTTCTGTCTTCTACTACTTTTGGTGTTGGTTTGTTTTTGTTGGTTTGTTGTTCTTTTTCTAGGGTTTTGAGATGTAATGTCAGGTCGTTTATTTGTTGACTTTCTCTTCTTTTAATAAATGAGCTTAATGCAATAAACTTTTCTCTTAGCATTGCCTTCATAATGTCCCAGAGATTTTGATAAGTTGTATCAGAGTTCTCATTGACCTCTATGATTTTTTTTATCGCCTCCCTGATGTCTTCTGTTATCCATGAATTATTCAAGAGCATATTGTTTAGTCTCCAGGTGTTGGAGTAGATTCTCTTTCTACTTTTATCATTGACTTCTGATTTCATTCCATTATGACCTGATAGAATGTGGGATATTATCTCTATTTTTTTGTGTTTGCCAAGACTTGCTTTGGCATAATGTATGGTCTATTTTGGAGAAGGGTCCATGTCCTGCAGAGAAGAAAGTATATTCACTCATTGATGGATAGAGTATTCTATACACATCTGTGAAATCCAAATTATTGAGTATTATTGAGTTCTATAATTTCTATGTTTAGTTTTTGTTTGGAAGTTCTATCTAGTGGTAAGAGAAGTGTATTAAAGTCACCCAGTATTATTGTGTTGTGGTTTTGGTTCTTGTATTTGAGACTATGTTTAAGATACATAGATGCCCCATTGCTTGGGGCATGGATATTTATAATTGTTATACGTTTCCTTTAGTGTAGTTCATGCTTTTGTAGATTTTTACTGTTGGTTTTCATTTCCTTGTCTTGGAATATTTTGTTGAGGATGCTCTGTGGTGCAGGCTTTCTGTATAAGATTCTTGGTTGGCATCCATATTCTTCCAGAGCTTGGTATATGTTGTTCCCAGATCCCCTGGATTTGAAATTCCAGGTTGAAAAATATGCTGAGATAAGAATTGATCTCACCCTATTGTGATCTGATTCCTCTCTCTTGTGGCCTTTAATATTCTATCCTTATTCTGTATGCTAGACATTTTCATTACAATGTGCCTTGGTGTAGATCTGTTGTAATTTTGTTCATTTTATATCCTGTAAGCCTCTTGTACTTGATTGTCCAATTCACTTCTCATATTTGGGAAATTTTCTGATATTATTTCATTGAAGAGATTGTGCTTTTCTTTGGTTTGAATCTCTGTGCTTTACTCTATCCCAATAATTCTTAGATTTGGTCTTTTGATGCTATCCCATAATTCTTGGATGTTCTGCTCATGATTTCTTACCATCTTCATTGTGTGCTCAAGTTTATTTTCAAGATTGTAAACTTTGTCTTCATTATTTGAAATTCTGTCTTCCAAGTGATCTAGTCTGTTGGTGATGATTTCTATTGAGTTTTTATTTTGTATATTGTTTCCTTCATTTCAAGGATTTGGGATTTTTTTTTAAGAATCTCTCTTTTTTGAAGTAATCTTTTTTCTACCTGTATTTGCTCCTTTATCTCTTTATTGGAGTGATAAATTTTTGTCTGTTAAATTGAAGAAAATTATATTGCTTAAAACATCATGTAGAATTTTGTATCCATTACTAAGTTCACTCTTTTGAACTTAGAATTATAGTATTTAAAAATAAGACTAAAGTTTAAATAAATAGCATCACTCTTCTTAATTTTAGCTTATAGTGTAAATTTTAAGCTGTGCTTTTCTTCTTCATGTTGATAAATTTACTAAATATAAACATAGTAAAACTATTGTCATAAAAATTATGAAAGACTAAGAAATGCACCTTTAAAGTACTGGATGTCTCCACTGGAAACCTTTAAGTGGACTAAAATACACCCTTCCAGTTTATCTGGTTCCAAGGAACTTATGCCATTATTTTCTTTGAACTATAGCTCCCTGTTATAAATGACTGATAGCAATGGAAAGGATCTTTTCTACAGACATGAAAAATCATTCTTTCTCAGAGGAGGGCAATTTTCTCATCCCCAGTGGAAATTAGCCAGTTTTATGTTTATTTGTAAATTAATTTCAGAATTCCTGATTAACCTAGGTGTGGTGCTTTGAATTTTCCTTTAAAATAATTGTGATATTTTGCTGGTCTCCTTATACAGTAGTAAGCTTTTCATCACTGAGAAAAACTACTTGAATGAGGAAAGCTTTATTTTGAATCATGGTTTCAGCCTATGGTCAGCTAGTTACACTACATTTGTGCCTGTAGTGAGGTAGAAACATCATAGTGAAGAATGTGGCAGAAGAAATCTGTTCACCTTATAGCAGTCAGAAAGCAGAGAGAGAGAGAGTGAACAAGGAAGGGGCTGAGGACAAGAAATACACTTTCAGGGCACAACACCAGCAACCTACTTCTTCCAACTTGGCCCACCTCTTATAGCTTGCCACACCTCTCAAAAATGTTATCAGATTATCAATCTATCAGATGATTAATCCACAGGTGAGGATTACTTAATTAATCCACAGGGAGTCCTCACTATTGAATCATTTCTCTGAACTCTATAGCTAAGCATTGCTGCACTGGCCAAAGCCTTCAACTGAAGGCCATTCCAGATACAAAACTCAATACCTTATCAACTAATAAGTTAAATAACACCTTTGTATTTGCATAAAACTTTTTCTATTTGTCATTTTTTATTTTTTGAAAACTAACTTTAAGGGCTGGGGATGTGGCTCAAGCCGTAGCGCGCTCACCTGGCATGCGTGCGGCCCAGGTTCGATCCTCAGCACCACATACCAACAAAGATGTTATGTCCGCCGAGAACTAAAAAATAAATATTAAAAATTCTCTCTCTCTCTCTCACTCTCTCTCCTCTCTCACTCTCTCTTTAAAAAAAAAACTAACTTTAATAATGGTATACCTTCCAATGAATTCTAACAGAAATATTATGCCAAAATTGAATCTAAATAAGCAATGAGCATAGATGTACATAGACATGATACTTAAAACAGGATCAATTTTTTTTCAGGGGAATAAATACAAATAAACTATGTGAGTTTCTGGCCCCACAAGGATATCCGTGTCCTAATTCCTGGAACATCTCCTGGCAAATAGTACTTAGCAGATGGATTATGGTTGGGGATATTATCCTTGTGTGCCTCTTGCTTTTATTAAAGCAAATGTTTGCCCTTAAAAGAGGAAGGCAGGAGGGTCAGAGTCAGAGAAGATGGAAGTACTGTTCAGGAGGGAAAATTTGTAAGATGCTATACTGCCCATTGTGAAACTGTAGAAAGGAGCTACAAGCTAAGTATAAGCCACGAGTTAATATAAGCAGACTCTAGATGTTAGCCCAAGGAATAGGTTTTCCCCTGAAGCCTCCACAAGGACTGCTGTTAATCACCACCTTGAATTTTACCTTGTAAAACTCATTTCAGAATTCCAACCTTCAGAAATGTAATTAGTATTGTAAACATGTGATAATTTTTTAACTTTGTGATATCTTTTTACATCATCATTGAGAAACAATAGAAAGCATTAGAAATTAAAATAAAGGCCCAATTATGTTATGTTTTTTATGTGAGCACTGAAGTTATTAAAATAATACATTAATTTACAGGCAATACTTCTTGAATACTGACTTTAGAAAATGTTTATAAAAGACTCATAGAATGTTTTGATATTTACAAGGGTTATAGAATTCAGTGTTAATTCATATGTATTCTAATTGTTAAAATGTGTAAGTCCTTTTTTTCCAGCATTGTTCTTTTTTTTTTTTTAAATTGTGGTAAAAGATGTAACATAAAATTCAACATTTTAACTACTTTCAGGTGTACAATTTGGTGGATTTAGTACAATCACAATGTTTGTGCAACAGTTGCCACTATGTAGCTCCAAATATTTTTATCACCCCACAAGGAATGGTTAGTTTTATATGTGGATTTGGTTAATGCACATAGTTATGTAATCAAATATTAAACAGATTATTCCTGGGAAGGTATACTATAGATGTTGTTAATATCTACAATTGGTTGATTTTTAGTATGCATGTCTTTTGAAGGCCAGAAGAACAGAAACTGAGATTTCCTGGAAAAGAAATTCTGCCTCAAAACTTCAGTGCTAACTCATTCCTGCCTGAATGTTCAGGCTGCTGACTCACCTTTGAGATTTCAGGCTCACTATCCACTACAATGCCAAAATGAAGATAATTATCCATGTTCTTAAAAGGACAATATCCTTATCTGTTCCTACCATATATCCCTCACTCAATAGTGTCAAAATTTTCAATGTAAATTCATAGATTTTCAGGTAAAAATGAAAGAACAGAAAGTCAAATTAAGCAGTACTTGCTGAAATTCATTGCTACTGTTGTATATCCTGTCTGATTTTTCTTCTTGTATTCTCTAATATCATAAAAGTTAAGCAGCTTCTACTGAACTCTTGATGAAATATCTGATACAATCCAACTTGATTTATGAATTGTCTGAGATGACTAGAAATATATTTTTAACTAATAAAGCATTGCCAAATACAAATGTATTGCTGAAGACTTATGTATTTTTAAATATTTTTTATCATTTCTAGAAATTTATCTGAAGGAAACAGCCTACATATGTGTTGATATTTATCTCTAAGGTTGCTTATCAAAACATTATATATATCCAGCATTAGTGAATGGGTTAACAAATTATAATAAGCTATCTGATGGGATATTTTGCAGCCCAAAACATGAATTTATAGTAAAATGTCTAATAATGTGGATATATTCCAAGGCCTCATGCCTGGGCCATTAATTCAGGGGATACAGGATGAGGGGCAATAGGGAATGGAGAAAAGCCAAACAGACACACATAGAGAGTAAAAGGTGGGGCCAGATGGGTAGTCAAGTCCTGGTGGGGCTTGACTGGCACCAGAGCTAGCTCAGCACATTTATTATAAAGGTTTCATCATCAAAAGGTTATTTGTGGGAAAGTTTCAGCAAAGTAGGCAATCTGAAGGACACAGGACTGGTGAGACTTTAGGGTCGATTTGTTTTGCTCAGAATCCTTTATCCCTGGGAGTTGGTATCTGAACTCAAGGCCTTAACTAAAACTCTGGCCTTTGAACAGATATTTCACAGGCTGGCATCACCATATCAACTGGGGCACCTTGACCTGCATCTTTGCACAGGCAGCTCCCAGCACAAATGCAACCAGGAGAGAGTCAGAGCCCATGATGTGATTCACCGCTTTCCAACAAATATATATTTATAACATAGTGCTAAGGAGTAAAATTAGCTTACAAAATTAATACATATATTTTTATGAAAATTAACACAGTTCAAAGTAACACAATTTAAAAATAATAGTGAAAGGATCCTCTCTAAAATGTCAAACTTTGGTATCTCTCATTGGTGAAGTAATAGAACATCTTTTATTGTTATGTTTTTAACTATTAAAGCATTTTTTAAAAAGTATGATCTTTAAACTAAAAGTAATTAATCGATATTTGATAAGTTACTACTATTTTGAGACATGATTTTTTTTTATATTTCCAGAGATCTTACACCTTCAAAATCTCCTTTCATATCCTGTGATAGCTATGGAACTTTCTGGGAAAGAAATGTCTTCATGAACAAATGACTAGTAATTAAGTAAAATAAGCAGAGTAGCTAAATGTTCCTTAACCACATGTGGTATTTCTGTTTGCTCAGGATACCCCCACTCCACTCTCCGTATCATGGCTCCCTCTTGCCTGCATCACAGCAGATCGTTCATGGACAGTACCTAATACAGTCTGAATGAATCTGTGCCCTCCTCAAAACAAATTCTATGTGGAGATAATGTGTGTGTGTGTGTGTGTGTGTGTGTGTGTGTGTGTGTGAGAGAGAGAGAGAGAGAGAGAGAGAGAGAGAGAGAGAGATTCACTCTGTACTGACCTCAAAGAGAATTCAGCACTGCATGCCAAAGTGATTTTATGATAATAAAGACATCTATGAGCTAGAAGAGAAAGAAGATAGCATACCAGCAGCAGAGGCAAGAGACGGAGCAAGGAAGAACATGCAGCTGAAATTCAACCAGGTCAACCTAGTCACTGAGGTACCTATGGAACTGTGTCAGTGAGGTGACAAATTGTTTTCAGTTAATCCTGTTTTTGAATAAACAGTTCTACTAGTTATCACATATTAAATATACATTAAATTAAGAAGAAAACCTAGTCAATAATATTTGTTAATCAAAGTAATATATAATCATTGCAAATTACCTATTAAATTAAAAAATAGCTGCTTGATTGTGGAGCACATGTAAGCTTTTGCTTCATTTTTATTCTACAAAATTGGAAATTGAGAAGTAGCAAGAAAATACACTATAAGCAATCAATCTTTAAGCTAGTCTATTTGACATTTGCCTCTTTCCTCTTCGCATTCTACTGTCTAGCCAAACACCTGAGAAATCTTCCTTTGTAGCCAAAAATTTAGTCACTGATTTTGGCAAGATACTTATACAGAGTCAATGATACCTAATTCCAATTTCAAATATTACAGTTAAAAAACACCATTTAAAAATCCTCACGTAAAAATAAAGCAAGATTGTTTTCTAGGATACAAAAACAAGCCCCTTTTAGAGGCAACATACATTGATTAACTTGTTAGTGAACAAGCAGAAATAAGATGGCTTTTTTGTTTGTTTGATTTTTGGTTTCTATTAGACAACAGCTGCTGCAAATCTATTTTCTTCATTAAAATTCAGTTTCTAGCATAGTAAAATTAGAACATAAAATAATTCCAAATCATATACAAGTAAGTTTGCATTCTATTATACCAGATCCCCTTTAGAATATTCTGAGGTTTCACTGTGAACACTTCCAAATAAGAATGTGCACTTGTGTAGAGCCTCAATTTATCCAGAAAGATGGTCTGGACAGAATGTACTATGTTTTTGAAAAACAGAAAGAAACAAACAAACAAAAAGCCCTAAACCTCAAAACTCAAGAAGTAAGACATCAGAAATAGAGAGAAAACTAAGTCAAATTACTGCAGTGTGAAAAGGCAACATCTGAAGACATATTACATGTTTATCTGGCCTAACTCTCATTATAGTGCTTTTTCTGGATTGTCTCAAAACCCATGGCCACTTTATAATGAGTGCTGTAGTTTATTTAAGGAAAGATTAGCATACACAATCAAGTACCTTTCCTTCCCTATTTAGAAGTTGTAGCTCATAAATATGTCAGTCATATTCCTGAAGCTTCATTGATAAGCAAACTTTCTCATTAACTGCACAGAAATAAAGTCATCCAAGTACATGTATATCTACAGGACATCTCATTAAAGAACTAGATCAGGAGATGAATGTTAGTGAACATGTGGAATTAGGGAAGAATTAGCTCAAATGAGAGCACCAGGTTCAGGGGTTGAAAGACCTGAATATTTAATTAAAGTCTGAAAAGCTAAAAAATATACGTGGGGCAAGAAGGTACGCACATGACAATGACCTGCTTAAGACTGAGTGAGAGTGTGGAAGTAAAATGAGCTCTATATCATGGACCTCATTTTTTGCAGATTCTCTCCATCACACCAAGAAAATTCCCTTCTATTTCCAGTTTGTGAAAATTCTAATATGAGTGTGTCAATTTTTAACCATCTTTTCTGTAATTATTGAAACTTCATAATATTTTATTTTAATGTACTAAATTTTGAATTGTTAAGCCAATTTTAATTCCTGAGATAAACATTGTAATGTAACTTTATGTTTCTGAAATCAATTTCCTAATGTTTTATGGATTTTAGCTCATGGGAAATATTTGTCAAAGTGTTCTTAAAATGACTTTTTCCAGCTTACATATTAAAATTGTCTGGACTCATGAAGAGTTGGAATGTACTCACTTTTTCCACGGGCTGATAAAATTGATATTGATTATTGATACTGGTATCAACTGAAACTAATAATCATGTGATAGAGGTCAAGAAGGAAGTTACCTGAGCATGAGGCTATTTTGGAATAATTTTTAATCGCACTTTCATATTTGCTGATTTAAAATTTCTCAGATATAATTCAGATTATCTATTTCTTCTTTTCTTAGTTTTAATAAGTTGCATTTTCAAAGATCTGTTCATATTTGTGAAATATGTCATAAATTACCCTATATTTTTGATATTTTAAATTTTTATATTATTAGTGGTGATACTACTTTATTAACTGGTAATGATAATTTCTAATTTTGGATCAATATCTATCAACAGATAAATGTTTATCAATTTTCTTAATAATTCTAGTTAGGTGAATTTTGATCTCATTGCATTTTTTTCTATTTTCTAATTCATTGATTTCTGTTCTTGCATTTCTACTTCCTTTGATTTAATCTGAACTTTTCATTTTCTACATACTATGTGCAACGTTAGATGCATCCTATATATTTAGCTATGTTGGGTTTTCATTTTAATTCAGTTCAAAATTATTTTTTTAAATCTCTTACCTAATTTTTTCGAACCTTATGTTATTTGATATTCTGCTGCCTACTTTCTGAATATTCATTGATATTTCAGTTGTTATTTTGTTAATGATACCTAAATTAATTCTATTGTATTCAGAGACTGTTCGAAGGATCTCAGTTATATTTTTTCTTGGTATTTTTGCTTTCAGTAATTGGTATATTTTATTGAATATTCAGTATACGTTTGAAAAAGAATGTATGTTTTTGTATTCTGTGATGCAGTGTCCCATTATTGGTCAAACAGGTTGATAACACTTTTCAGGTCTTCAATATTCTGGTTAATGTTTTACTCACTTACTCCAATAATTACTGAAATGACTATTATACTCTGCAAGGAAAGTTTCAGATTTCTCTATTTGTCTATTTGTCTTTTTTAGCTTTTTCAGTTTTTCCTTAAGCCTTTTTGAAACTATTAGTACAGGACATGAATACTTTGGAATGTTATACATTATTGATAAATTTACTTTTTTGTGTTATAAAATATCTATTTCTAGAAACTTTTCTTCTATAGTCTACTTCAATATTACTATAACTTTCAGCTCTCTTATTATCAACATTTGCATCATGTTTATTTTTCTATTTTATCATTTTTAAAGTCAATTTCTTAACATAGTATTAATCTTCCTTATTTACTTTTTAGACATAGTGAAAGTTGTAGATTTTAAACATTTCATAGTCAATGTAATTATTGATATGTCTGAGTTTACTAATATACCTATCCACATATTTATTCATACATTCAAAATTATTTTCTCCTATTATATCCTATCTATGATTTCTGGTTCTATTTTCATTTACTGATATTTTTTTCCTCTTGGTTGTAAGTCACATTCCACTACTTTTTTGCATGTCTAACAATTTTTAATTCATATGATTAAATACAGTTATATATACTGTATTGCTAAATGTTTGGGTTTCATTGTCTTAATAGAAAGCTGAATTTTTATTCTAGAAAGAAGTTGATTTACCTGTGAATCAACTTAATCTCTGAAGACTGTTTTAAATTTGCTTTTTTTCTTTGCAGTTTTTGCCTATGGACAAATTGGCTCTATTCCTAGAGAATAGACTTTCTGCGATCATTATGTAATGCTCTGAGTTGTCTATGGAGTCTATCTCCTCTGGAAGATCAGTTTAGACATTTTTGAGTAATTTAAGCTCGGGTAGTTGTGCAGTATACAGTTCCATATATGTAGTTTATTTTCATTAAAAACAAACTTAAAAGAATAAGTTTCCCAGCAGTCGTTCTTTACCAAACCTCTAGAAGTCTCTCCCTGTGCACATTACTCAACTACTATTCAGCAAATTACTCCAGGGAAAACTTATGTATAATTTTGAATTCCATCTCTGCAGAGCTCCTAATTTTTGTTACCTTGCCAAGTAAATTCTAGCTGCTTAGTAGCTGTTATTTCCTTGTCTGCTTAGGAGGAAGATCATTTGCATTGGGGGCCACCCCTCCTTATACTGTATCTGGAATGTAAACTCATTCAGAAGGCCAAGTAAAACCATGGCTGCACTCATGTGCTTAACTTCTCTCAGGGAGTAAAATTCTGCACTACCCCTTTTTCTTATTCCAGCCAAACTTCATCATATGTGAGATACAATTTCATTTCATAGACCAGTTAATGCAGAAAAAATATTATGCCTTTCAAAATAATGCTTTCACAGCCTAACCTATTTAAAATTTTAAAAACAAATTACTGAATTATGCCCAAAATTTACAATGTAAAAAGCCTATTTTTATAATATAAATTTCTATGGCAAAATATTAAAGAAAATCCAGGGAATAACAAGTCGAAAATTTCCAGGTATTAGTTTTACCTGATGTATTTTTGTCTTAAAATATGTCATATGGATTCAATATAGTTTGTGTTCTTAAAGGTTCATTTGTTGAAATTCAATTCCTATTGTGAGGTATTAAGAGTACAAAGAATTAGTGATGTCTACATAAGGAGAGAGAGAGAGAGAGAGAGAGAGAGAGAGAGAAACACACATGGACACACATAAACCCCCTGTCTCTCCTCATGTGATGTTTTCCACCACCTTGGAACTCTGTCAACAAGAAGGTCATCACCAAATACAGGCCCTTGAACTACTTCCAGAATTATAAGCTTAATAAAACTCTTTTCTTCATAAAGTTAATCAGTTTCAGGTATTATGTTTTACTTATGGAAAATGGGCTAATGCAGATGGTAAGCATATAACTTTTTATTATGCAATAACTTTTAAAATTTTCACATATTTCATTAAGAATCCTTTATTTCCACTCAATATTTAGTAAAAACAAATTAAAAATGGGAATATATAGAGTTTACAATAACCAAATTTATATTAGTGATAGTCAATTATTTAGTTAGTTCTGTCCCATATATTGGAAATGGACCTGAGGCAAAGAACTAATTTTTTCATTGAATTTATTGTTAAAATACCTATTTTTCCCAAGCCTTCTTCATTTCATGTAATTTTTATTGTGTGTTACCTTAGAACATATCTTACAAATTAAAAACACATTGTTTTTTATTTTTTGTTTGATTTTATCAAACTGAAAATTAAAATAAATATCATACATCTAATGATGAACTATCATTAGGTCATGACACAGATTAGTCTCTGATTGAATATCTTAAAATATGTGTGCATTTGATAACATTGAGAGCAAAAAATATCTTATTTGACTCACTGAATTGATGATAAACATTCAAAATAGGTAGTTTACATGTACAGATGCACCCTGTTACCACATAGATTTACCATCATTCAGTCATCCTTGTAATATGTATTTCAACTGTTGAAGTAGATAGTTCTTTAAAATGAAGACTATTGTAGATTTTTGTTTTCAGTTTACAACCTGTTCCTTATGCCAGGGGGCACTGTAGTTCAATGTTGTTGTTTCTATTCTTCTGATAGCTTGTTAGAATTAAATTGCTTACGGATTTTAGAAATACTCTGAGGTTTTTTGGTTTTGCTTTTCTTTTCTTTGCTTTTTCTTCTCTTTCTTCATGAAAAAATTCCTGAATGAAGTTAAAGCAATACAACATCATTTTTGATTTGTCAGTTTATTGATGCTAGGCAGTAAGTAATTTGATACTGAGAATGTTTTCCTGGTTAAAAAAATAATATGAAAAATTCCTTATACCTCACTATAAATTTTCTTTAGGAAGCTACTACTACTTTTTCTTTTTTACTCTGACACACAAACAGGCTCTTTGACAAGAATAAACATTAAGAATCATTTTGAAGAGTTTGAGGTCTGATAACTTCTTAATATTCATGTGGTAGAGACACTAGTCTCATTATTTAATATAATAATTTAAGAGTCATGAATGATATAAAACTGATTGTAAGCCCAAAAGAAATCACCTCTCTGGTTTTCCTACTTTCTTATAACAAATACCCCACAGATACAAAAGCAAGAGAAAAATTAAATAGGAACATTAAAAATTGCATTTTAGATCTTTACCTTAGTAACATTGCTAATTTGTCTTTCTGTGAGAAGTCAAAATTTAATTTTGATGCAACATTTCAGAACTTTCATATTTTCCTTCCACACACAAAAATTCTAACTTTGTGAGTTATTACTATTTGGTGCCTGGCACTTAGAAACATTTTTGCAATGCAAAATGTGTAGTTTTCAAATTGTGAGCCTTCACTGATGACTGCAATGATAATCATGTCTAGCAAATCTTAATTTGGGGGCTAGAATTAGCTAATAGACACCAAGTACTCAAGTGAAAAGTGCAAATTATTTGATCTGTCTCTACATTACTCTATTTTAGATTGCCAGCCTGTTCCAGAGATGCTACCAAACTGAAAATTTATGTCTCATTAATCTCTTACAGTTAGAATTCTGGAGAAATATTACTTCAATTAAGTGTATTCTTACATGATTGCTAAGTCAGTTAAAAATATCTGTTGACATCTTTTACTACATTCTGTTGTCCAGCAGGTATTTGATTAGATAATGATATGTGGAAATTGCCTGGCCCCAGCCATGATTATAGCAACATAGCATTGAAATTAAATTATGGGTACATTCCTCCAAAATAATCATATTTATTTTTAACTTCATGTCAAAAAGTAACTTTAATAATTTCCTTGTAAATGCAGCCAATACTGTTCTGTGGGACTTATTCTTTCCAAGTAGTAAGACCTGCATTAATCAAAGCCACAGTTTTCAATCTCATCTGAGGGTACGGTGTCAGTGCCATATGAAACCCTGAATGAAGTGGGGTCAAAATGCAATAACTATGTTGATGATATTTAACCTTATTCTTCTAAGGTGGTTCTCTAATCTCAATACCATTACAACACATATTTTCTTAAAGTTATAAGGCATGAATTTTTGGATATTGCCTGCTGAGTTTTCATCATGAAATAGTCCAATATTTAGTGCTCTTTTAAAAAATTTAATTAATTTTTTTTGCTAAAATTGTAATGAAAAAGATGAAACTTTGGGAAGGAGAACTGCTTTACTAAGATATATTAGCTAAAGACTTAAGGAAGGTCATATATACTGTGAGAAAATTTGGGGGAACTGTCATGTGCTGTTGGTCTCTGCATCCTTTAGAAGCCCCTCACATATGTGCTATGGTATTTTTAGGGTAGTTTTAACCCTCCTCTAACTTTGCAATGATGAAATATCTTGTCAAAGGTCAACACTTTCATTACTTAGTTATGGTGCTATAAAATATAACCTGGCCATAGCTACAATAGGATTAGGTTGTTTGATAGATTATTTGTTCACTAAAAAACAGAAATATTTGCTATTTATTAATATCTGACCCTGGAAAAGAAGCAGAATCATCAAGTACAAGGGATAGCTGGATGTAATCATGGCTCTTATCAAGAGTGGCCATAAATTCATGGAAAATGTGCTTACATGCTGATAACTTGAAAATCTTTATGATAACATTGGTAGGTAAGGGCTAATTACATCTTTTCAACTACAGGAAGAGTTTTGTCTTGCCTAGAGAAAACAGGTTCCAGAGGAAGTAAATTTCTCTAGGCAGTTTAAGTCTATACTGAGTTAAACAAAATCAGAATCAGGTATTTGGTCTGTGATTAGCAGTAAATTTGATAATAATTCTCTGGGAGATTCCACCCTTTGAATAGACTGAAAGCCCATGATTTCAAAATTTGTCTCTTGTCAGGTAAAATGTCATTGAAAGACCTATGTGCCTATATGTAACTAAGGTAGAACCCAGACAGGGCAGCTTTCAACGGGTAAGGCCACCTAAATCCAGATAATCCCATAAGACTTTAGAGTTGTGGGGGAAAGGTTTCTTTTATATTTACTTATTTTTCTATCGTTTTTTATTAGAGCACTATAATTATACAGAGTAGTGGAGTACATTTTGACAATATCACACATGTATAGAATTTAATTTCCATCCCCTTTCCCTCTCCTCTCTCCATATTCTCTACTAATCTTCCTTTCATTCACTTACTTATTTTTGATTGGTACTTTCTACATATACATAAAGGTGAAATTTCCTGTGGCCTATTCACATATGAATATAATGTGATCTTATTTAATTCATTCCATGTTTTCTCCCCTTTCCTGATGATTCTTCCTTTCACCCTCTATGCCACTGATCTTATGACATTTGATCCCCATTCCCTTATCACCACCTGAGTAATGTTTACTCAGTTTCCCCAAATAGGATGGCAAGTCAGAAAGAAAGTATTAAAGATATGAGAAATTTAAGAAATAAAGAAAAGACACAGAAATAAGCGAAAATCGGGGGTACAGTGGGATGATCCAGCTCTGATGGAGACTGGATTTAACAACAACATGGAGTCCACACGGTTTATTTAAATGGGTAGGAACACCAGATAGATTCAGAGTGAAGGACTTCCTGAGGAAAGCAGGAAGATAGCGGCAAGGACATCTTCTATTGGGGCCTCTATTGGCAGGTTATGCCCACCTTTTTTACTTCTGGACTGCTGCATTTGAAGCTAGGGCTGTCTGAGCCAATGGGCAGAGTGTCTACATAATCTGAGCAGTCTCCAATCAGCAGAATTTCACCAAGAGTTCTTAAAAAACAACCCCCTGCCTTGAGATGGCTCAAATAAACCCACAATTCATTCATGACTCTGGTATGCCCCTCTATTGCCTGCCTTCTAATCAATGAGACATATTGGAGAGAAAAACATTAACCCTTGATTTTCTGAACCTGGGTTTTTCATTTAGTGTGATATGCTACATCTTCATCCATTTCACTGTTGAATGCTATAATTTCATTCTTCTTTATGGCTGAGGAAAACTCAATTGTGTATATATGCTACATATTCCCAATTAATTCATCTGTTGATGAGCATTGGGGCTGGTTCCATAATTTGGCTATTGTGAATTGTGTTGTATAAACATTAAAGAGGATCTAATACTATAGTATGCTGATTTTAGATCTTTCTGATAAATAAGGGGAAGAGCTGAATCATGTGGTAGATCTGTTCCTTGTTTTTTTGAGGAATCTCCATATAGTTTTCCAGAGTAATTGTACTAATTTACAGTCCCATCAACAATGTATACCTATTTCCTCATATTCTTTTCAGCATTTATTATTATTTGTGTTCTTGTAATTGCCATTCTGATTGAAGTGAGATGAAATCTTAGCATAATTTTGATTTGCATTTTGGTGGGAAAGGTTTTTGCTGGCAACAGAAATGCAAATCCATCTAGTGTGTTTCAGAGCAATCCTACTGGCATCCAGTAGGATTATACTTTAGGAACTTCCCCAGTTCCTAAGGTATAAATGAGGACTGGATACGCAAATGGCTTTAAGGGTCTTTTTGGTTAGGGTTTTGAAATGTTGACAACAGAATCCATTTTAAATATTTTAAGCAGAAAAATTTACTAGGGGCTATTTTGTGGATTATAGAATCCTTGGAGCAATTAGAGGTGGGTGGGGTAGCTAGATGCAGCCCAGAAAAGGCAGCCAAGGGAAACTCTTAAGTGCAAGACTCTTATGGGAGAAACCCTAAAACACTGGCTGATGCCATTTGGCACCTACAGCAACAGGAACCAGATGCTAGAATCTCTGCCAGGACCATCTCAGAAAACAAAACACCTCCTCCTAAGTGTTTACATTATGCGCCTATCTCCTCCTGCAGCTTCAAGTCTTATTCTCTCTCTTAAATATCTGCCAGAGTTTATACCTGGATGATTCTGGAACCCTGGCTGCAAATGAATTTCTTAAAACTTACGTTTTAGTTTTTAAATATTGCCATTTAGGAAGGTATGCTGAAAGGGTGTTAGAATTCATGACATCTTCTGGAAAATTTTAGTCTATATCAGCCTTTCTTCTTATGAAGAGTCATCTAAGGAGGGAGAAAATAATCAGAGTGATCCAAATACCTACATATTATAAATAATTTGAGTGGTGATAAGAATATAGTCACATAAGCTGATAAATAATTAAAGCCCAGTGAAATTTGTGTTTTAATATTAAAGTTTAATAATTATTTTAGGGGGCATTGGGTTATAGCTATGTGAAGATATACTTTGTAAATTGAGCTGTTAAAATTTTCAAGTGAAAATATGAATAATCCAAACCTTAGGGAAAAACATGAGAAGCAGGGATTACTTTTAATTGTTTTATTTAAAGTTATAAATCAGAGTAGAGATTATTTAAATCCAGTACATTAATATTTCTTACTTTTTTCTACTAACAATAGACTATTTTGCTTTAATTTTATAACTTTAATCTATTCTTTTTTGCCTTTCATTTTTAAATTTTGAAGGCTTTATTAAATAAAATAATCAAAAGGCTAATATCTACAAAATCCAAGTGGGACACTTTGATAAACTGTGAGGAATGCTGAAAACTACAAGGAATGCAGCTACACCCTAGAAAACCACTTAACACTGTAGAAATAACTTTCAGTTTATATAAAGAGAATTTCATAAGAATGAGTAATATGCTTTTTCTTACTTGATAGTGATTATCTTTTCCCTTGCTGGATAATTCTAGTGTGAACCCACTGTAAAAATAATTTTTCAAATGTTTGTAGTATACAACACACTGTGCTAGATGATGAGAATAAGTTCAGAAGTATTCATGTGAAATTTTAATTACATCACTAAGTACTGAGCCATAATAAATTCTAGAATACATCATTATACTCACCATACAAAAACTGTAAAATTATTGGTACAATGTAAAGCTTTTATATTTATATCAGATGATTTTTAGCAGATCATACTTTATTAATGATGTACAAAAACCTTTAAATTTTTTTCCAAAGTTATTAATTTAAAGAAAGTTTCTTCCAAAGTGTAATGCCTTTGTCTAAACAAAAGCATGAATTAGTCCACCCCCAATAAGAATTTTATCTCTAAAAGTTATTCTCTGCTGAATCTTCTTTGTGATCATAAAAGGCTAGTCTTTAATTTGTAATCTGATTTGTCCTTTTTTTAACTTTTAAAAATGTTACTATTTTTTTCCAAAAAGTTGTGCAAGACAAATATTCAGTATGCTCAAAATCACAGTTAAACCCTTTTCTTCTTTTCAGTTTTTTTTTTAAATTTATTTGTTTATTTTTATTTGCCATGTTTAGATACACGTGGCAGTTGGGTATATTAGACATGTGTTGTCTTTGGAAGTCATTCCCAGAGGGTATGAAATGTATTGAAATCTTTTCTCCTATGTCCTAAGCAGGAATGTAATGTTTTAGTTTACTAAATCTGAAACTTCCTTTATTTCTATTATATTTTTGCTGAGGTACTACAAGCCAAAATGGATACACATCTTGTTTTTTTTTTTTTATACCACACAACTCTATTATACTATAGTATAATGCCTCTCACCCCTAAGGCATTAAGTCAGAATGGGTGAAGCAAGAAGTGAAACTTGAAAAAAATCATGTCTTCAGATAACAGGTAATTGAGATTTTTTTTGACCCTGGCTTTGATCATAGTCTACCTTTTTGATAAATTGTTTTGAGAGTTTTATTAATCGTTCTTTCTGAAAAGACCATGACAGGTACCTACTTTTATAATCCAAAGCACTTTTGACATGAAGTTCAGTTTTTAACTCTAGATTTGATTCATCAGACCAGGTCTCTGGTAAGATAGGTCAAAAGATAAGATCCCAGGAGAAGCAGTTAGAGATACAGAATAATGATACCAATGATGGCATTCTGGGGAAGTCAACTGGCACTAATTGGACTAGTACTTGAGCTCCACATCCTAAGCTGAGGATAAAGCAGCCCATCACTGCCAGGAATACCTGATGGTGGATTCTAGATTCAGGAAATAAAAATACAGAATCTCCAGTTACATCCAGCTTTCAGGTAAATAACTAATATTGTAGAGTACAGTTGGCTCTTGCGGGAGTTATAGTGTTGACCTCCATGCAGTCAAAAATTTGCTTGTAAGTTTTGATTCTCTCAAAACTCAGCTACTAATAGCCTGATATTGAATAGAAACTTTATTGATATCATAAATTGTTAATTAACACTCATTTTGTATTTTATGTGTGTATATATTTATAATTATATATTATAGTAAGTGATGTCTTGCAAATCCCATACATTTTCACTATTATATAATGACATCACTTTTTACTATAATATATAATTTACCTGGGAGGTAAAGTGACGGCTCACATTGAGATGATCAGTAGAAACTTTTTGCCTCACATGATGTCTTAAATGGATAGAACACCAGAGCTCAGTGCCATCACAATGGGAGAGGGTGGTACCTAAGAAATTATTGTAATGGGTCATTATGTACTACAGTTAAATTTAGATAGTTATGATTAAATACTGGATTTTTACATTTGTTCACATTTCTATAGACCACAAATGGCACAGTGTAACTTTTAAAAATGTTACTATGATGCAGATAATTTGTTTTTTTTTTCCCAAATAAAGTGTGTGTTTAAATTTAATAAAAAATTTGGGAGGGAGCAGGTACTTGGGATTTAACATAGGGGCACTCCACCATTGAGCCACATACCCAGCCCTATTTTGTATTTTATTTAGAGACAGGGTTTCACTGAGTTGCTTAGCACCTTGCCATTGATGAGACTGGTTTTGAACTCGTGATCCTCCTGTCCCAGCCTCAGGAGCCACTGGCATTAGAAGCATACACCACTATGCCTGGCAAATTTGATAAAATTTAACCTTTCATAGTAGATGTTTGTATGTTTTGTGGTACTAAATGACAAAATGGAGCATTATCTACATACATTTTATGAATTCGTGACTTACCTTTACATATTTTTACTTTTTTTAGGCAGTAAAGCTCATCTGCAAGTTTATTTAGAGTTGTCACAAATCTCCAAAGAAAGAAACAAAGAAACAAAGAAGAGACAGATAGATCTGTATATAAGTGGAACAGTGCATTGAAAAAATATGTTGTTCAAGGGTCAACTGTTAAGTGACATTTGGAGTGCAATACATGGGGAATAATTACACTAAAAAAATCTGTTGTTTATCTGAATTAAAATTTAACTAGATATGCACTGTATGTTATCTGACAACTTGCAATAAACAAATCCTAAGGACCAGAATCAGATTCCATGTTTCATCTCTGCAAGAAACAAAGCAGGGCTGCTGTTCTATAGAAAATGTAAGTACTCATCAGAGTTTCAAAACTAAGGCTAATTATTTTGAATCCAATCTCAAAATGGGCATGTGTTCTTAAGCAAGGCAATAAGAATCCATATGTTGAAACTGGGCTTTGCATTATAAAAGGAACAGAAGACCCTGGCATGATAGTATGTCACTGAGAGTCTGATTTCTTATTCAGCCTTCGCTAAAAGTAATATCAATTTTAAAACGTAGTACTAGAATAAAACTTATGAAAATCAGAGTGTTGTCATTGGCAAAATTTGGCCAATGATAAAAGCAGAGAACCAGGCCATTCATGGCATTTGAAAATTGCTGAATCTTAACTACACACTTGGATTTTATCTGTTGCCCTTTACTGGGCTCCATTTTCTCAGGGTACCCTGGAAAATTACTGTTCCTTGACTGTTCTGATTTGTTATTTTCACTCTGTCTTGCTGAGTCTAACCCTGGATTTTAACCTTTCTTACTTGCTATTATCAGCTGCCTGGTTTGTCATCCAGAATGCATCTGAGAAATCAAAGCCCATTATAAATACAGAATTTCCATCTGTTAAAATTGAACTATTTTTTTTTTTGCCATTTTCAACCCCAAAGCTCATTTACCACGTCACCACCTTTCTTCACTCATATATAGAATTTTGAAAGATTCTGGGTAATACATCTTTCTGAACTACATTTAAGAACATTTGACACTAGGGCTTCATTTTTCACTTCATCTTATGCATCATTTATAAGACTTGTGAATTAAACTATGACAAATAAGACTATTGTTAACTGCAGACTGGGGTTTTTTTGATACTTTCATACTGCTTTGTTCATAACAGTGCTTTGATTGTGACCATTGTCCTCTGTTCATTTCTGATTCTGCATTTAGAATGATTTGAAAGCAGTAGAGATTTGTTAAAAATTTTGGAAGTCTGAATGGATTTTCTCTTTCCCTATAATAATTTTTCTTTAAAAAATGAAGTCTTTTATTCAAATTAATCTGGATCAAGAAAAAAGAAATATAAGTTCTATTTCCATATAACATCCATGAAGGCAAGAATTTTTTTTGCCTTTGCAATAGTAAGCTGAAAGAATATTTCTTTTGGGTAAAATATATATGTGGCAAATGGATGTGTCATTAAAAAACTAAGCAGTTTTCAGATCTTTAATTACTCTCCCAATACTTCCAATAATCTATCACCAGCTTATTTCTCCCTTTTTACTTCTAGATTTGTATATCAAGCTCTTAGACATCGTTTTTGGGATTATAACAGGTACCTCAGATATGATATGTCTAAAATTGAGTTCTTGATGTTGAGTTCTTCATATCTTTTCAAGTTGCTCTAAGCTAAAACCTAGCAAATGGATTTTCCCTTCTTCTAAATCCCACCTATAACCATGTCCTCTTGCTTGTTCATTTTCAAAGAATTTTTCAAATCTGCCCACATCATTCTGTCTCTGCTGTGACCCCAACATGGATTATTTTCCATTCCTTTCTTATCCCCTTCAGTCTATTCTGTATTTATCATTGTGTCAGTCAACTGTTTATCACTGTGACAAAATATTTGATAAGAAGAATTTCAAAAATAAAATATACATTTTGGGATCACAGTTTCCGTGGTCTCAGTCCATGTTTGACTGACTCCATTGCTCTAGGTCTGAGGTAAGGCAGGACATCATGACAGAAGCACATTGCAGAAGAAAATTTCTCAGCTCATAGCAGCCAGAAAGTGGAGGATGGGGGAGAGGGGAGGATAGGGAGAGAGGGAGGGATGGGGAGGGGAAAGGGGAGAGGGAGAGGGAGAGGGAGAGGGGGAGAAGAAGAGAGAGAGAGAGAGAGAGAGAGAGAGAGAGAGAGAGAGAGAGAGAGAGAGAGACACCAGAGACAAACTACAAACTGTAGTTCCCAGGGCATGTCCCTAGTGATATACTGCCTCCAGGCTTGGCCACCTCCCTACAGTTACCACACAGAAATCCTTTCAGCTATCAGTGGATTAATCCAGCAAATAGATTAATCCATTGATGAAGTCAGAGCCCTAATTATTACCTAAAAGCCATACCTCTGAACCTGCTGCATTGGGCACTGTGCTTACAAGAGATGAACTATTGGGGGGACATTCCACATCTCAAGTGTAACAATCATCCTTAAAAAACATGAAATGAGTTCATGACAATTCCCCTCACCACAAAGGCTCCGTTGACTTCCATTGAATTTAACCACCTTATTAAAACTGTGGGATGAGCTCCCTCTGGTCTCTTCTCCATTGTCAACACATATATTTTATGTTTATTCACTGAAACAATTTCAGCCACATTGGCCTCATTGTGGTCTTTAAACATGTGAATTTGCTTACCATCTGCCAGTTTTCAAACTTAGCATCCCTTAATCACAGGACACTCTTTTCCCACATCTTTGTATAGATTTCTGACTCAACTTTCCTATCTTAAAACAAATATCCTTCCTTAAAAAGTTGACTCTGGTTACATTGTTTTTCATCACCATTTCTTCAACTGCCTGAATTAAAACCTGAAATTACCTTGTTTATCTATTTGGTTGGTTATTATTGCTCATGCTGAGAGAATATGTTTTTATGTAGACAGGAAAACCCATCTGTATACTTTATAGTGGTGTGTGTAGCTTCTAGAATGTGCTCTGTAAATCAATAAATTATTTTCAGGAAATGAATAATTTCTAAATATTAGATTACTCTAATGAGTTCAGTACTCAAATGATTCATATATTTTCTTGAAAATTTGGTCGAATAGAATATATCAACATTGATACACTTACAATAAATAGATTACCAACAATTTGATTGAAATTATATGCATATAAATTGTTTATTTTCATGACTGTTTGAAAAAATGATAATTTGAAAATATAAAGAAAAATAATTTCAATAAATTATTTTCATTTTGAAACATCAAATTTGGTAGTGTAGCTTTAGAAGTATGCTTTGCCTTTCCAAAAGTTCAGCAACAAATGACATCCTTTCTCCATTTTTTAAATGGAACAATTTGAATTTAATGTGATATTTTAAATAACTACATCTGTGGTGGACTAGAAGGGATCAGTCCAAATTTTATATGATTTCCTTAGACTTTTGTTTATTAGATTTTGTAATAATCTGAACCTGGTCTTACATGTTCTTAGGTATCATTTTGTTGAGGCTCAAAACATCATGGTTTATTATTCCTGATATTTTTTTCTTTAGCTTTAAAATTAAATAATTTGTATTTAGTAAGTAAAAAGGTTTTAGTATCTCAAACTAACTGTACAATTTTAAGAAAATATGAACAGGTACTACTAAAGAATCACAGTCCCACTATTTGATGGAAACAGTACTCTTTGTGTAAATCAAAGTTAAATATAGTTATTAACTTATTGATCTTGAAAAATTATTCTATATTAGCCATATTTAAAAAGCTATAACTATTATCTTTTCACAAAAGAGTTTATGAAATTAATTTTTATTCATTTTATTATTATTTTACATTAAATAATTTAAAAGATTTGTAAAGTAAACTTCTAAAGTAATAAATGGATATATGATAGATGTAAAATAGTGGACAAAATACTTTTTAAAACATTCATTTAGCGTACTAGCTTTAAAATACAAGTAGTGATGTTGACATCTACTTCCTTTTAAATATAGGAAAAATTGCAAAAATAATTTGTGAAGATACAAGAAAAAAATAAAGTACTTATGATGAATTTGTCCTAAAGCCCTTAAAATAATGTATTGTGATTGCCAGTATGGACTCAAATGTTGAAATGAAAGTTACAAATGCAAAATGTAATATATTTTGTAGAATAATATGGATTATATTGTTGCTGAAAAAAAACTTGGGATAATTAAATTCCAAGTTGACAGTTTACAATTTGGAGCAAAGTAAAATAACTTGCAGATATCACTCAGCAGTTGATTAATTTTCAGTTTTAACAGACTTCAGTGATCACACTTCCATTAATAGCAGTTACTCCTCAGGAGAATGATACTTTATGAATGGAATAGAAACAAGTTTATTATATAGAATTGTAGCCAAGTCTTCAGGTCAAAAAGTAAGATGACAAAAGCTAGCCAAGCTACCTATGGAATCAGCATTTCTTTCTTCTATTAAATGTGACTCTATTTAACAGTGAGAGACTTTCTTGTTTTAAAATTGAACTATAATATACCCAAGAAGTGGATTTGAATACAATAATTTATATTTGGATTGTCCCGAAAATGACTTCAGGTTTCATGCAGAGATAAATAGGTTTACTATACCTATGAGTGGGAGGCACTGAAAAGCAAAATTTAAGATGTGGCTATTGTTATAGTTTGGATCTGAGGCATCCCCCAAAAGCTCAAGTGTGAGACAATGCAAGAAAGTTCAGAGGAGAAATTATTGGGTTGTGAGAGCCTTAACCCAATCTGTGAATGAATCCCTTGATAGGGATTAACTGAGTGATAACTGAAGGCTGGTAAGATGTGGCTAGAAGAGGTGGGATATTAGAGGTGTGGCTTTGGGATACATATATTTGTATCTGATAAGTGAAGCCTGTCTCTCTCTCTCTCTCTCTCTCTCTCTCTCTCTCTCTCTCTCTCTCTCCTGATCATCTTGTGAGCTGCATCCCTCTTCCACATTCTTCTTCCATGTTGGTCTGCCTCACTTTGAGACCTGAGGAATAAAGCCCCAAACTGTGAGCCCTCAAATAAGCTTTTCCTTCTCTATAGTTGTTCTGGTTGGGCCCTTTAGCAGTGAAAAAGCTGAATAAAACAGATATTGGTACCAGAAGTAGGGTCTTTGCTGTGATTAACCTGAGCATGTGGTTCAGATGCTTTTTGATCTTTTTGGAATTGGTTGGAGGAATTTTGAGATGTGCAGCAATGCAAGCTGAAAATGCTTTAGATTTCTGCAAGCTGGAAATGCATTAGATTGCTGTAAGTGGAGCTTAATGGCTGATTCATTTGGGAGCTCAGATAGGACTCTGGATAGTGAAGACAGGCTTAAAAGAGTTTACAGGAAAAAGAGGACCTCATTGGAATTTGGAGTAGAGGCCATTCATGTTTAGTTCAGGCTGAGAAGTTGTCTGTATTTTGCCCATGACCTGAGACTTTCTGTGAGGTTGATTGTAAAAGTGATGGACTTCTTAATCTAGTGGAAGAAATTACTAAGCATCATAGAATTCAGGAGGTGGCATAGATATTGATAGTGGGTTTTAGCCAAGTATATTTTGATATTAAGGAGCAGAAAACTAAGCAAAAAGGTTTGCAAAGCTTGAACTTGAAAGGCAGGAGTAAAACTAGGCTAAGGAAGTTATAGTTGTCAAAGACATTACTGCCACTGGAAAAATGCTAAAATCTTTGCCCAGAGACTATAAAAAAGATGGCCTCAGAGCATCTCAGGAATTGGAAAGATCATATCCATCTCAGACTCAGTTTCAAAAGAACTTTGAACCAGTGGGGTACTCTTCTTATACAAGGAGACCTAGGAAGTTTTTTCAACATGCTCAGCTACTTAGGCACTCAGAGGCTGCTACAACAAGGGTCCCTGGAGGCTTACTACTGCTTAAGATGGTAGAAGACCTTGGCATCAACCACATGGTGCTACTTCTGCAGGAATGCAGGGTACTAGAGCAAGGGGGTCATTAAGGCTTCCACCAAGACTTCAAAGGAAGGCCTTGGAAGCCAGGAAAAGTGAAGAAAGGTTAGCAAGTGCAGGCACTCTCTGAGAAGGCAAGGTGCAGAGCTATGAGGAGTAAGCCGAAGCTGCAGTGTAGATACCTGAGACTAAGAAATGCTAGTAATCTGGGACATTGTCCTAGGAAAGCTGAAGGAATTGAGCAGAGACAAGCCAACAAAAAGGCCACTTACACTAAATCAACAAGGCCAAAGGGGCAGACCTACACAAGCTCTTTGGAGAGAACATGATGTCGTGGTGCTCCTGATGGCAGACACAAAACTACAGGACTTGTTTGCCCAGCTAGACCTTAATCTTTCTTTGGTCCCATCTCTTTTTATATGCCTCTATTTTTATGAATGGAAATGTTTACTCTGTACCTTTATTTACTGGATACTTGTTAATTGCTGTTAATTTTACAGGAGCTCACAATGCAAGATTGCCTTGAGCCTAGAGAAGACTTTGGAGTTGAACTTTGAGCAATCTCAGTACTGTTGAGACTATGGGGACACTTAGAAATTGACAAAATGTATTTTGCATTGTGAGGTGGTTTTGAGATTTTGTTATGGTTTGGATGTGAGGTTTGTTTCCCCAAAAGTTCATGTGTGAGACAATGCAAGAAGATTCAGGGAGAAATGGTTGGGTTGTGAAAGTCTTAACACAATTCGTGAATTAACCCCCTCATAGGAATTAACTGAGTGGTAACTGAAAGCTGGTAGGGTGTGACTGCAGGAGGTGGGACATCAGGGGTAAGACTTTGGGATATTTATATTTGTATCTGGTGAGCAGCATCTCTCTCTCTCTCTCTCTCTCTGCTTACTGATCATCATGTGAGCTGCTTCCCTCTGCCACACTCTTCTGCCATGATGTTCAGCATAGCCTGGAACCCCAGGGGGGAATGGAGCTGGCTGTTTATGGACTGAGATCTCAGAAACCATGATCCCTCAAATAAACAACAATAATAATGATAATACTATATTTTTAAAGAATAATGCACCCAAACAAATCTTTAGTGGACTATCCACAAAGAAATTAAGTTAAAAGATTAGCATAGTATTGGTGTGAGGTGATATTGGTAACCTAGAACAATGGAACAAATCACAGTGGTGTGGACAGTGGGCTCAAGAAACAATTGGGAAAAATAGTTTCTGGATTACATAGAACCATAAAAGGATGGCATTCATTTGGGGGCCTTTGGGGAGCTTAAGACTGAAAGAATGGAGAAAAATAAAAGGGAAGTCCAGCAGGGGCCCAGGTGGGTATCAGAGAAGATATAAAGATAGGATGTATCTGATATATCTGAAAAAAAGCAAGAAGATCTGGCCCAGGCTATTAAATTACAGGCCTTTGAACTGACTGAAAAGGTAGCATCATTTTTATCCCAGGCAATAAAAGCATATGGTATATTGATTTTATAGTTCATATATTTTTTTCTTCCTTCAGTTCTAGAAATCAAACCTACGGCCTTGCAAATTCTAGGTCTGTGTTATACCACTGAGCCATACCCCCAACTCCATTTATTTTTAAATTTTTGAGTAATAGTGGATTAAGTGTTCACATATGGTTCATTTCATATGAAGAAAAAATTAGGATGATTAAATAGCTGTATTTGTATTTTGGCTCCTTATTTCTTAGCTACTCTAACATGACAAGTATGCAATTCTTCATTTAAAATTTCAAAATCCATGGTGTTCTGCAAACCTGTTTTCTGATAAATCCCATGGGTAGCAAAAATGGAATGATCTAAATTATTAGAAAAAAGAGGGAGGTTTTGAGGGGGAGGAGAAGACGTAAAGAGGAGAATAAAAAGAGAAGGAAGGAAGGAAGAAAAGAAAAAAAGGAAGGTGCTACAGATTTTTGATAATTTGAAGCTTTCCTAAAAGGGGAAATGGGACCCTGGTCTCTTTCTCTCTTTTTCACATTTCGACTATGAGATAAACAGTTTGTGGTTATACACTCCAGCCATAATGTGCTTCCCCCAACTAAGGCCTAAAAGCAATAGGTCCATCTGATCTTCTAGAACCTCCAAAATCCTGAACCTAGATAAACCTTTGCTCTTTTTAAGTTGATTTATCTCTGATATTTGTTGCAGTAACAGAAAGATAAACACAGAAAGAAGGATGGAAAAGACCTTATTTGAAATAATATGAGGTTATTTATAATACTAATATAAATATTCATATAGTTCATTGTTCTAATCTTTTGGTTATTATTTGATATTATTTTAGTATCTCTATATGGAGTTGTTACATAAAATATAGCAAAGAAAATTCTTAAAGTTCAGAAACAAAAAAGAATTAAAAATGGTATTTTGTAATACATATAACCTTGAAAGTGAAGAACAAAGGTATTTGTACCCATGGTTCAAGATTATAGAAAATTAGAATAAAGTAAGTGACAAATGAACTAATAACTGGAGTGGTCTGCCTGTCTGCCTTGTTCTCTTTCTTACTCAAATATTTAGTGAGTTAAACAAAAAACGTAGAATTACATTTGAAATATAAAATCTCTAATGTGGTTCATAATAGATGATACTATTTTAATTTTATTCTAATAAAATCAATAACAAAACAATACTCAAATGACTAAATAGATTAATGCACTGAAAATCAAATTAAGGCTCTGACACATCCAATCTCAATACTGTATTTGATTGCTCTACTCAAGATCTGGGATACAATATAGTTATTGAGTTTTGTGAAAACAGAAAGAATATTTTAAAAGTGTCATATACCTATGTTTCCATGAAAACCATTTTATAGGTAATTCATTTGAAATAACTTTTGAAGACTTTCTAAGTTAATTTTAGATTTCGACAGAGAGAAGGTTTATATATGTGAAAAATGAAATACAATCCTTCTTTGGAATAAAAGAAGGATTTTAAGAGAAGCTTTCTCTTAAGTATTTATTATGAAAAACTTGGCTGCTTTCTCCTTAAATTTTATTGTATTATATCATAGGTATGGTTTTGAGAAATCATTTATTCTGTAACCATTTTTTGAAAACAATTTCTAATAAAATCCCAAGGGAAACATTATCCCTGAGATGAGAGAAATGCCATATGATTATAAAGTATGTTGTCAGTGTTCTTTCTAGTGAATTAAGGGAATGCTAACAAAATGTAACCTGGCATTAAAAAAAAAAAAACAGAATATGTTCCAGTGAATACATATTCATGACCTATAGCAAAATTCTAAGTATGGATATTATGGAAGATAACTATTAAGTTCCACTTTATAGTTTGTCAGTGACCTGTGAGACAAATTTAGGGAACATTGCTAAGAACTATATAATACTCTCCAGTTTTATTAGATATTTGAAGATAATGCTAAGTGAAGTTAGCCAATCCCAGAAAAACAAATGCCGAATGTTTTCTTTGATATAAGGAGGCTGATTCATAGTGGGATAGGGAGAGGGAGCATGGGAGGAATAGACAAACTCTAGATAGGGAAGAGGATTTGGAGGGGAAGGGAGGGGCAAGGGGTTATTAATGGTGGTGGAATGTGATGATCATTATTATTGAAAGTATATGCATAAAGACACTAATTGGTGTGAATATACTATGTATATAACCAGTGATATAAAAAATTGTGCTCTATATGTGTAATAACAATTGTAACGCATTCCTCTGTCCTATAAATAAAAAAATTTAAATTTGCTTTAATTAGTTATACATGACATTAGACTGCATTTTTGCACTTTGATATATCACATATAGATGGGATATAATTTCTCATTTTTCTGAGTGTACATGTTGTGGAGTCACATTAATGGTCATGCAGTCATATATATATATATATATATATATATATATATATATATATATATATCAAAAATTCCTGTTTTATTCTGTTATACTTCCTATCCCCACATCCACTACCCTACCCTCCCTTCACTTCCCTCTACATAATCTAAGGTAACTCTATTCTTCTGTAGTTCCCCTCCCCTTACTAAATGTTTTCTCAAATATTTTTTAACATTTAAATAAAATTATTAGAAATGAGTGAAAAAATAAGAAGCATAGGGAATTAATTCCATTTTGAATTAAATTCTGTCCTTGTATGGAGTTGAGCAGTGCTTCTCTTATGCTAAACCTGAATACATATTTCTTTTTTTCTTCATTGATAAGCTAAATTGCAATTTAGTAATTGTTTGCAAATATCTAGTATTAAATTGTATATTGAGGACCAATGACATGAATTTCTACTTATATCTTGCATTGCACCTAGCATATAGAAAGCAATCAACAAATGTTTGTTGAGTAGATCTAAATGTAAATCCTTAATGATGAAACATTGTGCAAATAGAAAAATATACTTTTCCTTCTCTTTCTTGCTATTTTGTGTTTTTTCAGGCAGTTGTTCACATCAGGAGTCTACCATGAATCTCTAAAACTAGGCATAATTGTTGGAATCTTGAAACAAACAGATAAGTAGTATATTGGGTCAATGGCATGATTTGAAGTGAGTATAAAGATACAGAATAAAAACACAATGTTGGCTCTGGGTGTGGTGCAGAACTGAGAAAAAACAGAAGACATATGAATATGACATTCTAGAAAATCACTGTACATATGAATGAAGGGCAGGAAGAATGGAAGAATGAAGGCAGGAAGAATGAAGCAAAAAAAAAAAAAAAAAAACATAGAGTGAAAAGGGTCCTGGCCGGAAATAGAAAATGCACAGAAAGATGTGAAAAATAAATTCTTAGGAGCAGAGTTTTTAATGATAGTTAATCTTGAATTCTTCCTGAACTCAAAATTTGTGTTTCAATTTTCTTCTAGAAATTTCCCCCTGAATGTTTTATAGGTTCTTCAACCTAAATCTCAATATTTTGAAAACTAAATTTCCACATATATCCCAATTTCAATCCTCCTGTTATATTGTGTGTTTGAGAAATACAACTACCACTTAAGAATTTTGTTCCCAACCAAATACAGGAATCATCTTTTTTTGCAGGGTGGGGCACCGGGGATTGAACTCAGGGGTGCTCAAACACTGCACCACATCCCTAGCCCTATTTTGTATTTTATTTAGAAACAGGATCTCACTGAGTTGCTGAGGCTGGCTTTAAACTCACAATTCTCCTGCCTCAGTTTCCTGAGCTGTTGGGGTTACACATGTGTATCACCATGCCTGGCTCACTAAGAATAATCTTTAATAGTTCAGTTCACTTTATATCCTTAAGATCTCCTTAAACTCTTCTTTTTCAGTATTTCTTCTATTTGCCTTAATTTCAGGTGCTTATCATTTCTTGTTTCATTTTCTACAAAATCCTTCTAAACTGTCTTCTTGCCTCAAGTTATAAATCCTTAATCCATGGGATCAGCACAAGTTCAAATGTAACTCTCTGCTTAAAACTTCTGCCACATTCAGTAAATTCATTAACTCTAGAGGATGAGACATGTAACCTGTCACAACAAAACCTCTGCACCTACTCCATTCTCATGATACATTCAAATATGTACTTTTTGCTGCAGTCATTACTCAGAGCACATTTTCACCTTAGAACATTCTGTTCATGTTCTGTGACAACAGAAACTCCACAGACTTTCCTACACCCAATGCAGCAAAAAGCTTTCTGGAACAGCTCCTCAGCTTCTAAAGACACATTCCCATCGACCCCCACCTTGCATATTTGTATAGAACTTTATGGATGTCATTATTGAATTTATAATTTATTTAATATTTGTTCAAATGTATTGGTCTTCTCACTAGAGCAAGCCTTTCAACAAATATAAATGGATGTGATCCTGGCATCCACAGTTTATAGCAGTGTCTGCTACTCCTTAGTACAACCGCAGTCAATTCAACATACAACATCTTTTTCATTGGACCCTAAAAAATTAAGATGACAGTGGAAGCTTATTTTCCTAGAAAAATAAATCCTGGTTTACTCCTGATGCCAAAAAGTATTTGTCATCTATCCTTTGTACTCTCCAAATTGTTCAAGCTTGCATAAAATAATTTGGCAACAAAACAACATGCATTCCTCTGTTCTTATGTTACTTAATTTTGCACATGCATATCTATAAAATAAATCAAGAAATACCAAGTTTATTGACCTCAATATGATTCACACTATGAATTCCAGAGAGCAAAAAGGCCCACAGAAGAAATGGATATTAAATGAAATGAGCTGGATGTATGAATTGTAGATAAGTTAATGTTTTTTTGTTTAAGTTGAAGTAACAGGTTGGTAAAATAATTTGGAAGGAAAGAAGTACTATAGGAATAGCCTATAATGTTGAAAATTTCAAATTTTGTCAATTTTTCTGACTTAATTGTCCAATTAGATGTCTACAATTATATGGAAAAAACTTAAATTACCTCCATTTAAATCAGAGATAATAATACACTAATAGTACAAAAGTAATGGTCTTGCATAAAGAAAATAAGTCTGAGACTCAGAATGTGGTCTTTAGATTACATCTAGACTGTGTGAATAGAATATCATTTATCACTTCTGGGTCTTTTCCACATTATAGAAGTTTTGACATAAAAACTTTGTAATAAAGAATAGAAGTTACACAAACTCAACACTGAGCAAAAGAAAATAATAAAATTATGTAATAATATTTTTATGAAAGGTGTAAAGGATATAGTATATAATATTGCCTTTACTTGGTTTCTATATTGCTAACAAAATATTTTGAGACTTTTAAACTGAATAACTCTATAGATCAGACCTTCATAGCAAACCAGAACGAGCTGATTCATCAGAAAAATCTGTTAACTACAGGGTGGATATTTATTTTTAAATAAACTATTTTCTATGGATCTAAGCCATAAAATAAAGCAAAATTGTGGCTCTGATGGTTAACTTCCTTTTAGTATAGCCTCATGTCCTAGATTCAGTAGGTGCATTTTTCTTTCTACTTCCGTGAAATTTTTTAAAAGTTTTCTTCTAACTTAAGGAATTCACAAATATATAAAACTATAAATTTTGAAAGTATAATGTTACATTTTGAGAAAAATATCTGCATTTCTCCTGTCACATGCACTCATGCCTCTGCACACACCAGTGTTTGTATGCTGGAGGGCAGACCCAATCTAGCAGTTCACTAGCCCCTGGAAGTCTGAGAGAAATCTGCAGAGACCTGCCCTTTTCTTCACAATCAAGACTGTTATCTCAAAGCTCTGAAGTTCTCATTCTAAATTCAAGAGGACGTGTATTCCTGGTGTTTCTTGGCACTTAGAACTTCTTTCCTGGAATATATGCAATTGTTCTTATGGATCAATATTTTAACTTGACATAAATTTTTTCAAAAAAAAATGAGATGAAGGTTTAATCTGAAGATTTAATCAGTTCTTCTCACTATGGGAAAAATGTTGTACCTTACTATTCTAACATGATAAATACAATCCTCAAATTTCTTAATTCAAATTAATAAAGCTTGTTTACTCTCATATCACTTAAGGAAATTTCATGAGCACAAACCCTTTGTAATGAGACAAATATCTTAATTTTGATATTAGATGTATTAAGATATTAGATATATAAGGATACTCTCCACCTGGAGGAATCAACTGCAGTGATAAAACTTTGTGAAGTGTCTTTGAGGGTGACTAGGATTTTATACTGACATTCTTCTCCTATCTCTTAATCACTACTATGGGTCTATCTGTGGGACAGCATAAGTTTGAAATTTAGGTTTAAAAAATATCTATGGAGAATTAATTCTCAGACTTGTTCCTTAAAATTTAACCTTGTTCTGTTCAGTGTCCAATTCCACAGGAAAATTACATGGTATTTCCTCCTACTCATTTTTTTAAGCTAAACAGTTTTGTATTCCTGATTTTATAAAAATCTAACATAGAAGTTATCATATTCACAATACAACCTGCGTCAATCTCACAGAACACAAGGGTTCAATTATTCAGTTTGCTGCATACAAGGGTGTAGACATTAGTACTGAGCGAATTTTAGAGTGAATCAACATTCCTGTAAACTCTTTTAGGATGTTCTAGTGGAAATCATATGATTAAAATGATTAAGTGTTTTGAGTCATCTAGTCAATATGAAGAAGATCCAGATACAGAGGCATCACTTAATTTAGACCAAGTATTCCTGTCCAAATTTAATTACAGTGGAAATATTCCATATGACTAAAGATATACAGGTCATTTTCAAATAAGTTTAGGACATCTAGCCATTTGAAATTCTAGGTACACACTTCTGCAGATAGCTTCTACTCTTCAATATTCTCATCATTTATTTTTTCTCCTTTTTTACTGAAGGTATTGTACCATGAAACTTTAAGGTTAAACTTAGCTTGAATGTCTTTTTACATTAGTAATTATCACATAAACATGAATTTCATTCACCCTGAAGTGAAAAAGAAATCCACAGTCCTTGAAACTATGACATCTTGCAAAAGCTGGCAAACTGTGTAAACGTTTTCCTTTTAATTAATTCAGTTTTATTCAAGTTGTACCAAGTGGCTACTATTTTCCAGTAATTGTGGAAGACACAAACACTTAGAGCTCTGTCCTCACATTATTTACATTATTTAGATGTTATGCTAGCCCTACCATTAACAATAACATCATTATAAACAAAAACATCATTATGTAAGCAAAATAATTTCTCTGGCAAATAAAAAACATTTATTCATTGACATTTAATTTTGTAAAATCACTGTGCCAGGCTTATATGTGTATTGTCTTCTTTAACAATCCCTATAATACTCTCAGTTCTATTAGCAAAATAAAAGCTGAGTATCCCAAGAAGTAAAAAATTTCCCCCAGGATCATATAACTATCTGGTGGCCTATTCAAGGATGAATAACAGGTTGTCTATCTTGAAGAAGTATAATCTTTGTATAGTATTATATGTAGGTATCTTTCTGAGAAATAAAATTGCAGATTGGTTATTGAATGTGAAAATTCTGATATCTGATAAATGAGTCAATCCCAAATCAAGAAATATATTCTACAATTAATTTGATTTCTAATGTAAATTGCCTCCCAATGATATACAAATCACAACACTTTAAAATGTGTGTGGGTGTGAAGGCGAGGGAAAGTGGGGAGGGGGGGGAGAGAGAGAGAGAGAGAGAGATCGATCTATGAAGACATGAAATATCACCTTCTATGCTACTCTATGGATTCAAGTCACTCAGGAATCCAATAGACAAAGCCAGACCCTTCCTTCACCATAACTACTAGAATTATCATGACAACTCTGATACAGAGAGAGAATAATGTCTATGCCAACTTTTAATTTATCTTCAGAATCCTCAGGGATGTGACATTTCATTGTATGACAGTAGGAAGAGGAGCAGAGAGCTCAGAAAGAGCAAAATGCAATGTGTCAGTAATGTATTTCATCATATTTGCAATGAAAATATCCTAACCATAAAACATGTGCTCATTTTAGGTGAAGTTTTAGTGAAAAGGCATCCAAAGGCACTATCAGGCAGGTGATGCCAAAAGTTTCTTAATTTATTCTTCATGATTTCAATTTGTTATCAGAAAATGTTCTTCAAAAGAAAAAGAAATATGACTTCTGAGCTGGGATTAGCCTAAGATCCTGATAGAATGCATGAGTCAGACCATCTATGTGACTAAGATTAATTTTGTTTTCTTGGTGCTTTATAGCCAAGTGGAATACTCCCTCAATGTGAGCTTTTCAGCCTGTCTCTACAAATTATAATTGTAAGAATTAAGAGAAAATATTAGAGTTTTTAGATGTCTGTCTCTGCCTTTTATACATTTACTACCCTCTAACTGAATATACTATATATCTTTACTGTGATCTTTCATTGATGGTGAGAACACACACGCATATAATCACACATACAGACATCATATATACACTTCAGAAGAAAAATTAAAAACTTATTAAGCATATATTTCTAAAACTCTTTTTTATCTTCAAATAAGTTTGGACAGTATTGAAGATGGGAATTTCATATTTTTAATTAACTGCAATATGATTTAAAGTTTGGTAAAATTTTAAATAAATTTCCTGAAATAGTGAGTATATATATAATCTAGGGAATTTGGGGTTAATCCCCCTTAAAAGAACTAAGACTACTTTTGAAACCAGCTATCAGTGAAAAGTTACTAGGGGGCCTGATATTTTGTGAAGGAAGTCTATCAACTATAGATTTTTGTGTAATGTAAGAATGACATATTCCAAATCACACACAAAACAGAACATATATAAATTTGGAAGCTATGTCAAGAATGTATTTGTATTTCTATTCTAGGAATTAAAGTACATGACTATAAATATGAAATTGACATCTGTGTAAGTTATTTCCAAACAACATTATGAAAAAACGTCACAGCTGTTGCTGTGTGATACTTGTGTGTATGTGTTTCTGTGTGTGTGTGTGTGTGTGTGTGTGTGTGTGAGAGAGAGAGAGAGAGAGAGAGAGAGAGAGAGAGAGAGAGAGAGACAGGGAGAAGGAGAGAGAGAATGTAAATCAGAGAGAGAGAGAGAGAGAGAGAGAGAAAGAGAGAGAGAGAGAGAGAGAAATTTTAATACTCTACAAATTACTTAGAAATAATGCAAAAGTTCGGGAACAGCATTGGACCGGGAATTGAAACCATGTTCAGACCTTGCAGCTGTGTGAATTTGGGCAGCCATGTAATCTCTCTGAGATTCTATTCTCTATTTTATAAATCAGGAATTGAAATAAATTATGTCTGAGATCCTTTTGTCTCTTAGAAATCCAACTATGTTTTAGATTCTGACCTTTTTCCCCCCTAGTTGAAGTCATTGCTAATGAGATAAAAAATAAAAAACAAAAACAAACCGTGAGACAAGAACTTCCAGCAAAGTATAAACAACAAAAAGAGCAAGAGGAAATAAACAAATAAATAAAAAAAGTATGATCCACAACCTACAGAATGGTTACACAGTAATTTCAATTGTGTGTCCCAAGAAAGTTAAATTGTCTCTTATAAATTCAACCCCTATTCTAAAATTGAATTATTTAAAAATTTCCTTCATGACTACTTAAGATTTATTCTGGCTGGATTTGGTGGCTCACACCTATAATCCCAACCATTCAGGAGACAGAGGCAGGAGGACCACAAGTTCAAGGCCAGCCTCAATAATTTAAAGTGAGGCCATAAGCAATTTAGAGAGATCCTCTCTCAAAATAAAAATAAATAAATAAATAAAAGACAGCTGGGATGTGGTTCAGTGATTTAGTGCCCCTGGGTTCAATCCCTGGTACCAAAAAAAAAAAAAAAAATGCAGCAATTAATCTAATTGATTGAGAATCAATCATGAAGAATTTGGGCAAATATTTTGTCCATTACTAGTAACATAAGCAATAAAAATTAACTGGGAATTTAAGTATTTCATAGAGTGATATGAATTCAAATCAGTGTACTTATTAGAAAAATGTGTACAACATTTACTAATACTTTTCTATTTAACATCAATGCAGAGTTTAACAATCGGCTGCTTACTGCTCTCTGTTCCTTGGATCTGTGAGATGGAATGGACAGAACATGGAACAGTGAATCAAGAAAGACTGAGCTGTCCTCTCAGTTCAGCTTACCTGAATACAGCTATCCTCTGCTGCACTAATTTTTTTTTAAATTTGGATAATAAAGTAATTGGAGCAGTTACTCTCTAAGTTTTCTTATTTGCTATAATTTTGTAATTATGCTGTTAGGAAAAACATGATATTTGGAATTGCAAGAATTATACACATATGACACATGTATATTCATTCATTTAACATTATCACACAAAGTCACTAAATACTAGAGTACTTAACTTTTAAGAAGATACTACTCCATTTTTTTTTCAAATTATAAACCTGTTGAACATTTGAGAAAGAATTTAAATTTTGTGATATTTATAAGAAATAATTTAGAAATGTCCTGTTCATGGTCCTCTGATTTTTAAGAAATGTCTTTTTAATAAACAAAGAATGTACTTTGGGATTATTTTTTGCAAGAATTAATAATCATAGTATTACAAAATTCCCAGTTGTATCTAGACTATTTTAAAATCTCTAAGATATTATCAGATACTGCACATATGTTCATTGCTGAAAAAAAATCATTCAACTTATAGCTTAATTATAAAATTTGTCATAAAAAAAATCTTTGCTATTTTTTAAACCAGAAAATCAAATTGGATCAATAAATTAAATAATGAATATAAAGAATTTATTTTGAATTTTTCAACTTCTTTCATAAAAGAAATAGGATATTCATAACTTCTTAAACTTTATAATAGCATGAATTATGGAAACAAATTTAAATATCTTGTACTTTTCACCCCAAAGTATTTGTAATAAACTTTTAAATTTTATATTTACAGAATTAAAGTGAAAGTACTATACAGAGTTCCCACAACCCCACACTCAATTTCTCCCATTATTAATATCTTAAAAATTAGTGCTAGTTTGGACCTGAAATGTACCCTAAAGGCCCCTGGAGGAGACTTGCTGCTTAGCCTGGCCATAGTGGAAGGTCTTAGAAACCTTAAAGAAGTGGGGAATAATGGGAGATTAGAGTGTTAATGATGTGGCGTCAAAGGGGATTGTAGAATTCTGGTCTCTTCCTATAGTCTGCCTGTGCTTCCTGGCTACCATGAGGTGAGTAGGTTTCTCAACCATGCACTCCCAAACATGATGTGCAACCTCATCACAGGCCCAAGCAACAGAGACAAATGACCATGGAATCACACCTCTAAAAGTGTGAGCCAAATAAACCTTTCTTCTTTTTAAGTTGGTTATTCCAGGTATTTTGTCACAATAACAGAAAGCTGACTAACCAATTACTATGATGCATTTGGCACAATTAATATACCATTGCTAAGTTGGCATAAACTAAAGTCCATCTTTTCTTTATTTTTTTTTCTCAGTTTTTTTTTACCCTCATATTTTTAGTTACAGTATCCTATCTAGGATCCTAAATTACATTTACTAGTCATGTCTCCTTAGTCTGTGATATTTTCTCAAACTCTGTTTTTGATGACCTTGAAAGTTTTGAGAAGTACTGATCTGGTACTTTGTTGGATGTCCCTCAGCTTGGATCTCTCATGTTTTCTCATGATTACGCAGGACTAATGTATTTGATGGAGGAAGACCAGAAAGACAATTACCATTCTCATCACATCATAACAAATTACATTCTATAAGTATGACTTATCATTTATCACTTGTTAACCTTGATAATCTATCTTGACAATATTTTTTTCAGTAAATCCATTGTAAAGTTACTCTCTTGTTTTCTTATATACTGTACTCTTTGGTAAAAATCACTAAGAACTTTAGGAATAAAGAAATTTCTTTCCCTTCCTTTAGGGTGAAGTAGCTACAAAATTATTTAGAATTATTTTAGATGGTAGATTTATTCATTCTCCCTTATCTCTTTACATGGGTATGGATTTTTAGATATTCATTTTGTACTCTGGGGTTATTATAATCCAATTGTAGTTATCTTGTTGCTTAAATTTTCTAACTTTGGTCATTGGAACCTCCTTTGGTTAGCAATGATATCCCTTTAATATACCTCCCATCATTATAGATTTTAAAATATTATTTCTGTGAGCATTTTATTAGTCCCTGGGACTAAAATACGTTCAGGCTCATCTTGTATATTTTCTGTCCCAGCCCTGGTTTTCGTCATTTTTCCAAGGCACATTAGTCCCTTTTATTGAAAAGGGGTATTATAAACCATGAAATAGGAATGAGATATAAATAAAATTTAATAGGCAGTTTATATTTTTCAAATGTTCTAATAAAAAATCAAAAGTAAAATTTAGTTTGTATTCATAAGATGCATATATAAACAACATATTCCATAATTATTTAATTATGAAAATCCTATAGTTTTCACCTGTTCCCAAATGTCTGGAGCAAATCCACTAGTAAGGTGAAGAGTATCAAAGACCTTTAACTGTTAGAAGGTCTTTTCAGTTACTGACAAGCACCCAATCCACCTGGACATTCCCCTAGAAGTGGTTCTTTCAGACCCCATTCCAGATGACCAGAACCTTTACATCACAGATCCTGGGAGACTACCTGTGACCTCTTGTGGACATTGCATTTTGTCACTGAAGAAAAGACTGGCAATTCAGTAGAATCAAGTTATATTATTATTTCTTTTGAGAATTTATGTTTAATTATCTTAGTTCTTTTATAAAACTACTCAGTATTCCAGGATATGAGACAATGGATTAAAAGTAAATCAAAGCCAAATTCAAACAAATATTTTTATAATGCCTCATGATGAGGCATGAAAATGTTAATGTTTGATGAAGTGTTTTATCAGAAATATCACATAACTAAGAGTTTTGTCATAGACATGTGAATTCATCAACTTAGTTTTTTGGCAGGTATTTCTGAATAGATTTCATAATAATTACATAGGGCTAGAAAGAGTACTAACTCTAAATTGAAAGCTTCAAATTTGGGCCTGGACATCTGAGCATTTTCTAGTGGGGTGATCTTCTTTAACAAGTTCCTGGAAAACTTCCAGGACTTTATGTTTTTATATAAAGTGAAGGGGTTGAGTCAGATGATCTCCAAATCCATTTTCAGTTCTTGGATCCTATGATATCATTTTCTTGAAACTTTGCTACATGCTGAATATGCCATGTAATTAGTTAGCAACATGGCATTCACAGATTTTCTACACACACACACACACACACACACACAAACACACATATATGTCATGTGGTTTTCTGTCTTAGAACAGTTGACCAGGGATTGACCCCAAGGGTACCTAACCACTGAGCCAATCCCTAGCTCATTGTTTTTTGAGGCAGGGTCTCACTAAGTTGCTTGGGGCCTTGCTAAGTTGCCAAAGCTGGCTTTGAACTTGTGGTCCTCCTGCCTCAGCCTCCTGAGCAGATGGGATTACAGGCATGTGTTACCATGCCTGACTTGACTGCCTATTCTATTTGAACAAAATAGTTCGATCTGAGAGAAAGAAGTAATTTCTTTGTGTGTAGCATGACCTTTCAAAATATGAATCTACAGTTTTACCCATTCTACCCAGGCACAATACCTTCTAATATCTTTCTATTACTAATAAAATGGGAAGAAATGCACTCAAAAGCAGACCATCTAACTGGAATTCCATTTGAGAAATTTCCCATGATCTTAGAGATAAACAAAAGGGCTCAATAAACAGTTTTATTTATGCTTTATTCCAAATAAGAGCCCAAAGGCAAACAGAAAGCTAGGTCACATTACATCCATAAGATTTTTCTGATCCTAGAATGCTATTTCTTGGGGACAGGAGAAGTGCTGGTATCTAGTTAGTTTTCATTTTCTTAAAACCAAAGGGATTGAATTGTACTAAATTTTGAGCAATGCTGTAGATTCACTATAACTTTGATAAAACAAAATATAGTCAATATGATTAAAAGCTTCACACAATAATTTGTACTTTCATGGTTCCCATAAAACTTTGATGCCTACCTCTCAAGTCAAAACTAGAAAATAGAAACAGCAGAAGCCTTATAGAAATTCTTATTAAATACCACAAAGAAAATAAAATGAAGTTAATTAAAGATAACATAAATAAAATTTATATGTACCCTGAATTACAAAGTCAGGGAAAATTGAAAATTGACAGGGCTTGATGATGGGCACACATTGTATGCGAGTATCTCTCCCAGTTCATCTGCAAAAACATGTGGTGGAACTGTTCTCATGTGTAGTTAAAATGCTAAAATTTACATAGTTAATTTGTGTTGTTCCATAAACATTGTTATTATGATACTTATTTAGATTATAGTAGTAATTGTAAATTTAGCATTTTTTTAAATTTTTTTTTAAACAGAGAGAGAGAGAGAGAGAGAGAGAGAGAGAGAGAGAATTTTTTTTAATATTTATTTTTCAGTTTTCAGCGGACACAACATCTTTGTTTGTATGTGGTGCTGAGGATCGAACCCGGGCCAGGCGAGCACGCTACTGCTTGAGCCACATCCCCAGCCCCAAAATTTAGCATTTTAATATGTGACTAGTGTCACATTATATAATTTTTTTTCAGTTTGCTACTATGATTATTTCATTATTCAACCAAAGTATAACTGCTTTAAGGTAGCTACTTTGAAAATTCTGGTTTTGAGGCCTTGGGAGAGTAATCCACCCAAGACTCTCATAAATAACGTACTTAAATTGATTTTTTTAAGTTCAGTCCTCTAGTTTATATGCTTATAACCAAATTTCAAGATATATTTTCTGATTTTTCTCTTTATGCCCTATTCTGTTTCAATTTATTCCTTAAGACTTTCTTACCTCACATAGTCATATAACCTTACAACCAGTTGCCACTTACAAATTCCAGCTGTCACCATGGCAACATTATCTGACTTTCTTTAAGATTTAAAACTCAGGGTCTTTAAGCACCTCCAAATGTTTACTCCCACTTTAGTTTTTATTTGTAATTTTATGTTTCCAAGGAATGGAGGAAAAATAAAACATGCACAAAAGATGTTTTATGTGGAAATCACTGCAAGTGTTCATTTGGGTTCTGTCTACTGTGACCAATATACTGCAGAAGAAAAATTGGGATTAATTAAATCCCTCGTTCTCTCCCTTGTGTTCCATTGGTTCTTGGTGTTTCTGCATTGGATGGGTTTACAGATCAGCCCTTAGTTCCCTTATGCTTGGCACTTACACTGACCTGTGGATTTTCTTACATCATATCCTAAATCCCATGGCTGGGTTCCAAAATAATTTAAAATATATAAATTGAGTGCTGACTTTAAATGCTATTTTTTTTAAATGTCAATGAATGAATGATCTCTCCTCTATAAGTTTACAAGCTGGAAGAAATAAATAAGATAAAAGCAACAAAATCAGTAAATAAGACCTAAGTAGATATTCATTCTCAGGTTAAGAGCATGCCTGGTATAAAGGGCAGATTATATTGCATTACTATCTTCTAGCAAAAGTTTAAAAATAATTCATTCAACAAATGCCTTCATATAATTTAACGAGATTTTTTTAAAGACTTTCAAAACCCCAGAAGAAAATAGAAAGCTTATTTGAAAAATACCCAAAATCATTGAAAAGAGAAAAATCAAAGAAAATACAGCATTATAGTAAAAAGAGAAACAAAAGCTCCTTTTCAATAGAGAGTGGTAAATACATTATGACTTCTACCCTTGGACCTGTCCCAGGCCAAATAGCCTTACATCAATAAATTGTAATTAACGATTGTGTTAAAGTAGTTTTGTTGTGTTTCAGTGTTGCATATGAATTGTATGAGGCAGCCCTGAGTGAATATAAAATAAAGCTCAAAGAACTTGGACCTGCCATTGGAGCAACTTGGCTGGAATTCTGAGGAAAAACAAATAAAGTAGACCAAAAAAAGTTTTAGCTTTAAAATTAGTGTTCTTTCCTACCATATTAAATGTTCCCCAAATTTTTTAATTATGTTAGATATAGTCTTACCTTTAGCCTCCTATACAAAAATATGTTACACTAGTTTAACATAAAATTTGCTTCATGAACATATAAAGGTGAATAAATCCAACTGATAACAATGCTTGTGTATTTAATTGAACTTATAGGGTCCAGTTACATGAAAACCAGGAAACAAATAATTTCTTCAAACTGTTTGGTGATGTAAATTATGATAAAACATAAGGTAGTAGCAATAAAGATTGATCATAGAATTTTTTTCAAATTATAAAAGACCCTATTCCGACACCATTTCTCAAGAAAATGTCCTAAAATGTTAGTGGGAATGTTCAGATTATTTATGGTAGTAGATTTAAAGGACGATTTTAGAACAAGAAATACATTTTCTCAGTATTGCTCACAAATAAGTACAGTTTTATATTATTAAAATAGTTATAATAAATTATTAATGAATATCATCACTAAATTGGGCATCTGAAAAATTAACTTTTCCAAAGTAGTAAGCCACTCAGTTGATTTGATACTCGTTTGCAATTCATTTTTTACTATGAGGCCAATGACTTACATATAGCCTATGTCCCATTCTCAGAGAACTATCCCATGTATATGGGATATAATAGAATAAGTTAGACTGGAATACTGCAAACTCCTGTATCAACTTCCCCTTCTAGCAGCAATGCCCAGTTCCTCTAGATTCAGATGAAAATATATATTTAATGTACCAGAGACTGAACCCAGGGGCATTTAACCACTGAACTACAATACCACGCCCCCACCCCAGCCTTTTTTTTTTTTTTTTTTTTTTGAGACAGGGTGTCACTAAATTTCTGAGTCTTGCTTTGAACTTGCAATCCTCTTGTCTCAAGCCTCTTGGGGTGCTGGTATTACAGGCAAGCACCATAACCCCCAGTTAAGATTTTCTAATATAAGTATTTAGTCGGCAGCAGTAAGTTTACTGTGAAGAGAATCAGAGATGAGGATTGCCATTCTCTAGCTGTAATAATGAATTCATCTGACAATAAAAAGGGAGAATGGGCATAAAGAAACAGAGATCACTTCACTAAATGAGTTTTTATTCCCAGTAACCATCCTAAGACCAAAATACAAAGAAAGCTTCATTAAGCTGTTTAGCTGTCGTAAGGCTCATTTGTAGATTGACTGTTGTCTGATATGAGTTATATAATTCGTAGAAAATGGAAATTTACCTTTGACTGTTTGAAAATGATTTTTTACAGCTTTTTGTGTTCTGATTAGATGTATATAAATAATTATACATTTGATTTAATTAGGGATTCCTAGCAAGCAAGAAATTTTGTGGAAATAGAATGATATAGTAAAACTTACAGTGTGCATCAATCTATATAAAAATACTTATATAAGTATTAAAATCCATTATAATTTAAATGGTTCTACATGAATGTCCAATCTCTCAGTGTCATCCTCTCAGAGACCTCAGATCTGCCTTTGGAATGTTACTGAAGCACAGACCCTCCAAGCCCTTCCCTTTCTTGGAAAGCCCTTGCCAACACCCATGTCTTTAACTCAATGATTTTTTTTAATTATTATTAATTTTTTTTTAAATTTTCTCTCTTAACCAGTTCTAGAAATGTTCTTAATGGTCCCTGCTTACATGGAAGTGATGCAATGCTTCTAGGCATGTCACATCACCATTTGATGACTCCTCCCTGCTAATGACTTCATCCCTAATCCTTCCTTGGGTATCCACACCCATAATCATAAAACAGATTTTGCTCTGACTCTTCCAGGACCTAGAGACATTTCGCTGTTTTCCACTGTTTTGCTCTTAAGCACTTCAGACATGGCTTAGATTCCGTGGCTCACTTTTCTAATTACATTGATATATGTCTCTACAACGCCCTAACCAATCTCTTTTTCCATACCATCATGTTGGAAAAGTCATGACTACCTAACTATAATTTAGCTCTTACATTTACCAGCAATCCAAAGAAGTTTCTTATTCTTTTTGCTCCCTGATTCTCTGGGATTTAAATACACAGCTTCAACTTTTCCTTCAAACATTTGATAATCCTTCCCTCCTTTTTGCCCAAGGCACATGAACTAGCCTCAGAGGCAATCAAAAGAGAAGTGTTCCCTACTCCCCACCACACTTCCACTAGTTGAGGATTTTTCAGTTCCATCTATGGCTAATCTGTCCAATTAGGTATCACTCCTTTCCTAAATACCTAATGATATTAGTCTCACAGGTGTCTTCTCTATCTACTGAAACATCAGGTGTGTGGTTGTTTCTTAATTTTTTTTTACTGGTTGTTTTCCATCAGCATAAAAAAAGTACTGTACTATTTTCCATCTTAAATTTAAAACTAAAAGCAAAAAGTGTCCCCCAAAACAGGTGCACACGACATAGCCTGAAGTCAATGTAATACTTCCAGAGAGAGAGAGAGATTAAAGGAATTATTCAAATAATTAAAAAGAAATAATTAAAAAGAAATAGTTGGAGGGGAATAAAGAGTAGCAGGCTATGAAATTATTCAGATCTCATCTCATCCCATAAACATATGCTTTATATTTTATTCATATTTCAGTAAAATTGTTGCTGAAAGTAGGAGAGAATGAGTTAAAAAATCAACCTCTATTAGAACAGGATAACAGAAAAATGAGGCACCAATGTGGTGTGCAAAATTTACTGGTCAGAAAATGGAAGCATAGATTCTATGCCAATGCCTCTCTTCTGACCTTGTGTTTCACAAATATTAATACAGTTTACCATCATTTTATTTAGGGCCTTTATATACATTTAGAGTGATATGGTATTGGTTCAGTTTACCTTCACCCTGTAAAGAAGTCTTTATTTTGGAGAGCCAAAGATGAGTGTTAAGTAGCCTGTTTTTGCACTGTCTGATAAGTCTTGATAGATAACATTTTAATAATGCATTATAAAAATAAAAAGATAAAATACTTATGGAATACAATTCAGATTCTAGAAATTGAACCCAGACTTAATATCTTGTCTTTGATCTTATATTTATTATTTTATTCACATATATAATCTTTCTGTACCAAGCATAGTTAAGAGAAAAGATAATAAGCTTGCAATTATGCAGATTAAATCTTGTTAGGATAAGTCATATGCCTTTTAAGGAATTTGAGCTTTAAATAAAGAATGTAGGCAATTCTCCTCACTCATTTACTCTCCTGTTCCTGAAAATGCTTTTGACTTCAAAATTCTGTTTAATGAACAGAATATGTCAAAATATTCAATATCCTGTCAATTTCTTTGGGGCATAGTTTACTATTAAACACAATACAAAATAAGCAAAGAAACACCCATTTGTGAAACATCAATTTGTATATTCATACAATCCTCCTCTTCTTCCTCCTCATGTTTCTTTTCTTCAACCCACCATATATATGTAAAATTTAGTATGAAAGGTTGTTGTTTTTAAATGTTTGAAAACTTTTCCTCATGAAATTTTAATTAATATATCTTTAAGTAACACACTATGCAAGCTAAACAGTATAAAACTTAACACATCAGGAGACAAACTGTTTTGCAGCAGAATATTAAAAAAAAAAAACAACAACCTAGGGCTGGGGTTATGGCTCAGCGCTAGAATGCTCACCTTGTACATGTGAGGCCCTGGGTTCGATCCTCAACACCACATAAAAATAAATAAATAAATAAATAAATAAATAAATAGAATTTTTTTTTTTAAAAAAAACCTAAACATATAAAACTCAACATGAACGACATTTAAAAAACCATTAATCAGTCTCTAATTTAAGACTTTAAATCTCTATTTGAAGGAAAACTTTATTATTTGTATTTTAATATAGCATTTTTAAAATGCTGTCAATTGTTTTAAGTTTTTTCCTTGTCTTCACTAGCCCTTTTGAAAAATGCAGTGAGATAAGGTAATATATCTTCATATCTGCACACTATCAAGTACATATTAGGACTTCATATATGTTAAATAATCATTTAGGACTTGTTGCCAGCTATCACGGCTGTGACTAAAATACCCAACCATAACAATTGTAGAGAAGGAAAAGTTTATTTGAGGGCTCACAGTTTTAGAGGTCTTAGTCCATGGAAGGCCAGTCTCATTCCTCTGGGCTAGAGGTGAGGCAGAACATCATCACAGAAAAGTATGGCAGAGGGAAGCAGCTCACATAATGATCAGAAAACAGAAAGACAAAAACTCTGCTCTCCAGATACAAAATATGTATCCCATATCCACGCCCCCAATGAACAACTTCCTTCAGCCACACCCCACCTGCCTCCAGTTACCACCCAGTTAATCCCTAGTGGGATAAATTCACTAATTAGGTTAAGGCTGTCATACCCCAGTCGTTTCTCTCCTCCAGACCTTCTTGCATTGTCTCACACATGAGCTTTTGGGGGATAACTCACATCCAAACCATAAAGAACTAATTAATTTATCTGTGTTCTAATGAATTCAATTTATAATAGACAATATTCCATGTGATTTTACTTGTTACTAATAATATAGTCACCTAAACATTTTCATTTTCTAAAAAATACTTTAATCAATAAAATACATTATAAAATTGAGATGCTCTAGCTTCTGATCATGTAAACTCTTGGTTATTATAAGATAAAGACAATTATTTGTATCCATCATTCATTACAACTTAAAACAATAAACAAATTTTAGTTATAAAAAAGGATTTCATTTATGTTAAATAATTGCTTAGGATTGTTGTATGTCTTCAACATTTTGTCAAAGTTGGACAAGTTTCACCAAAAGCAAACTGAATTTATATGCATCCCATGTGTCTTGATTCTAACAAAATGAAAAGAATTCTCAAAAAATTAACAAAAAGCCATGTTTTATGCAGGTTTCATGGAATAACACTGTCACCCCCTTGAGAATATGCTGTGATATTGAATAATTATTTGACATGGACTTGAAATCATTACACTACACAAAAGTTGTTACTGAGAAGCTATTGAATTTCTTGAGTGTTTATTTTTTAAAAATACTATCAATTCAGTCTAATTCATAATTAAATCAATTCTGGTTTTAAAAACAGGACTCATTCATCTGTAAAAAAGGATAAAGAAGAAAGAGAAAAAATCCACTTCAAATGCTCAATCATTTCCATTGCTTAAGGGCTTGCTATATGGACTCTCTTTCTTATGCCCGTTTTGCATTTATGGTTTTGAGATTTATTTTGCTTTAAAATTTTTGGTAATTGTCTATTCTTGTCCAAACCACTGGAAAGTTATTTAGTTATAAACATAATATCTATTATTTTGGTATTTGTTAAGTGGTTACATAATAGTACATCTGAGGCCATATTGTCTTACAGCCATATTTTTCTTTACATTAAAGATTGAAATTAAGAGTTTTTTTTCCCTCCAGAATGCAGGAAACCATTCTACAATGAATGTCAGGCCAGTGCACATTTCATAGAAGTACCAGGCAATGTAATGACGCAAACTAACACATGTAAAACTATGTGTTCCTTCTTTGATTTCATTTTATTTTTCATTTTCTTTGAAGATGGGTTCAATGGCTTTCTAAAACAGGAGAGCCATGTATAGCTACAACATCATGTAAACATTTCACCAGGGGATCTTTCACTTCCCATATCCTCATCCCCTGTCATTGTTCAAATAGGACTGTTGATATGAACATGTGTCCCCAGAATATGATGAATAAGTAATTAGAGCAATAAGTTCTGCTTAAGCTTGTTTAATTCCACAGGCACTTCTTTACCTATGGGAATTCAGAATAGTCTTATGTCCAAAGGTACAATATAAAAACATATAATATATTTGATTAATATATAGAGTGACCAGTTAATTATCTTATTTGTCCTGGACAATCTTAGTAAGTCCTGTGTCCTGTGAAACCTCTCAGTTCTGGGCAAATCAAGTCACTATTCAACCTATTTTACTGAAAAAAAAAATGTTTTGTTTGACTTTAAAACAATATTTAAAAAGAAGATAATTCAACATTTTTGAAAAATCAGGTTTTCAGTTTTTCTTGAAAAAGTAGACTCAGAACTGTAAGGGTGAGTTTCCTGTTTTGGAGGAGCTAGCTTGTCAATCTCAAATCTTGGTGTTACTGTGTAGTTATTTGGTAAAGTTTATTAACATCAACAATCAGTTGACTTTCAGTAAAAGAGATTATCCCAGATAATTTTAGAGGATCTGGTTCAATTAGTTGAAAAGATTAAAAAGAAGAACTAAGGTTTCCCTGGGGGAGAAGAGAATCTGCCTCATGATCGAAGCATCTACTGCAGTCTGTCTCTCTGACAGCTTGCCCAAGGAATATCCAACTGATCCATCAGATCCCTACAACTGCATGAGTCAATCATTGCAATGAATTCTCTTTCATTCCAGATATATAATAGATAGTGAATAGATAGATAAATAGATAATCAGATAAAAATGACAACATTTTTGTTGATATCATAATGCCTCTATTTTAAAAAGGCCAGTTCCTCCAAACTTTGTTAACTAGAAATTAAAATAGTGCAAGAGATATAGATAAGGAATGGTGAAACATGAACTCAAATTGTTAAATGCTAGAGTAGTAAATTAATATCACAACCCTCCTGGCAATATTACAACACAGTAGTTAGTGAGCTGAGCCATTATTGATTAAGTGTAGAATTAGCTAAATGAAGAAAAGCAAAGAACAAATATATTTATATATAAACATTGTTGATAAATCATTTAAAAATGTAGTAAATACAGGTTGAATCAGTGCACAAACATTAACAAAAATAAAGTTAGAAAATGTAATAGATGATTATAAATTATTGTTACCTCTGAAGGAAAAAGAAAAGAAGATACTAATGAAAACTTAGTATTTCATTGTAAATCATGTCACCAAATATCTAGTTATAAACAATCTCACCTTCAAGGAATAGGTTTTGTTATTTTTTTTTCCCTAGATGTTTTGTATTTTTCCTGTCTGCCCATTTTTCATTCCTTTACTAAATGTATTATTCCATGCTGGTTCAGATTTAACAATGTAGCTTTTACATTTCATTTGTAGAGGGTGGAAGATGTTTGGGAATTTCTTGTGATAATCATAAGAATTTCTTTAGAAACTGTGATATGCTTCTTCATGCTAAGTATTTTAAAAAATATTGCTTGCCAGGTTGCTATCATTATTTCACTTCCTAATTGTTTAGAAAATTTTAATTATATGCACGCCACTGCTTTGGAAAATACCAAGATATGTCCTGAGTGTTTTTATTCCTTGTTAAATACCTACCATTCCTCTTTCTCTTTACTTATGCCCCTCAGGCAGCACATACTTCTACTCATTCACACTATAGATTGCTCAAGTTTCTTCCCATGGTCCCAATGGTCAACTAAACAAATGAACTATTCCACTCTTTGATAGCCCATGTTCTAGGTTGCACTGTTTCTTAAAAAGAAGAGATGAGAAGTCAACAAAAACTTTACCTAATCATATTACATATTCTTTTATGAAATGTATTTTCTCACAAATAATGAATAAAATTTTTTACATACAAAATGAGATTGACACTTTAAAGTGATAAAGTATGCATCTTTTATATAATTTTCATAGGAAAATAATAGTGTATATGCATTTGCAGGATAATTTAAAAAAATCTTACAAAATTTAATATACACATTTCAATTTAGCAATCCCATTTCTAAAAATTTACTATACAAAAGTTTTACAAATACATGGTTGACTTCATGCTAAGTAATTTTGAACTGGTAAAAAATTAAAATGCCTAACTAACCACCAAAAAGGAAATGGTTCAATAAATTCCACTACACTCACATTTTAAAACACAACACACTGAATCAAAGAAGAAAGAGATATAAAATAAGTGAATCAAGAAATAGATTTAGGGGCTGGGGATGTGGCTGAAGCAGTAGCGTGCTCGCCTGGCATTCATGCGGCCCGGGTTCGATCCTCAGCACCACATACAAAGATGTTGTGTCCGCTGAAAAAACTAAAAAATAAATATTAAAAAAAAATTTCTCTCTCTCTCTCTCTCTCTCTCTCTGTTCTCTCTCTCTTTAAAAAAAAGAAATAGATTTAATTAAATGGTTATATAGTAACATGTATAATAAACCCTTCCCATTAAAGTACATTAATTTATGAATATGAAAAATGTATTGAAAAAATAAAATTTATATTAAATTGTTAACAAAAATTAATTTAAGGAACAGTGTGGATTTGTGATCAAGTAGAGTTATGTAGAACTTTAGTATACCTTATACTTCTATATCATTGGAATAGTCTTAAAGTATTCATAAGTAGATTATTTATGAAATTAGATTAATAATAAAATATTTTGAAGGAATAAATATGCTCATAGGTGACATTAAATTCTGCTAGAGAAGTATTTATAGGCTAATATATGTAAGGCATTTAGTGATTCCAGCTAAAAATTCAGTTGTTAATCATCACCCTATCTATCTAAATTTAGAACAAATGCCTGATTCAGGTGCTTTTCAAAGCCAAGTCAACATTTGTGACTTCATGTTGCCATGCCGTCAGACTGACTACACCTTTTCAAATAGGTGTTTTGTTCTAGTGCCAAGGAAATGTTTCTCCACATTTCCAATTAATGATCCATATAATTCAGATTGAGTATCGAATGGAATTCATATGCACAATAAGCCCATTGTTTCAATCTCCACAGTTTACAAAAAAAGAATGTTCTATGCCAATGTCAGGAAAAAAGATCCAGCAGAGCATCAAGAAGGAATAAAATCATGACACATATACCTGACTACACAAAGGTTCTATTTCCGTAGTTACTGGCTCTCAGGAGCATCTCTGAAGAGTTCAGCTCTCACTTGACATTTTGATGAAGTAGAGGCAGGAAGGTCTAGAAAAAGAAGGAAGGTAAAGAAAAGGAGGGGGAAAGTGGTAAAAGGAAAAGTGTCCCACACAAGATAGAATTTAACAAGGGCACTAGACACCTATCCCAATTTTAGGCCTAGGTCTCTCGTGAGGTACTGCTGAGGGCCATTGCCAAGTAGAAATGACGCATCGAAATTTCCTTGCTAGCGTACCCCATGTTAAATGGATTTCGCTGTTGACATTGCATGTAAGGTGACCTTGCTCAAGGACCAAGGCGGATCCGGGTTTAGAGCTGATCAGGTTTGAGGAAGTATCCCGGTCCTTGGGTTTAGGGCGTTCCCGGTTTAAGACAATAGGGGTTTTAGGGAAGTTGGAGGTTGAAGATTATTGCTGCTGGGATTAGGGTGTTCCTGCTGCCTGAGCTCCCATTGAGTTCTCTGGAGATTCAGAAAGGATATTGAAAAAAAAGCCTCGTGGAGTAGGTGAATTGGGCGGAGGAGAACTGGGATTGCCCCAGAACGTGTGTAGAGGCCGGTGTGAGTTCGGGAATAAAGATTGCTGTTTGAATCTACAAAGCTGTGTGGTGGCTCGTGATTCTGTGCCAAGCCAAGACATTGGCAAGGTACAAGGGAGACAACTGTAAATACTCATCCAGAGAGAATGGTGATTTCAAGCAAAACAAGCTAAAATATAAAACTCTTCCCCAAAAGATGGGAAGGCAAATCTGGAACTTAAGCTTCCCCATTTAGGTTTTGGACAGAAACTACCTGATAAAGCAGACCTCTTTAACTTTATTAGAGAGCAGAATCCTCCTGAGATAGGAGGAACTCAGGGTGTACACTGACATAAATATCCCATTATGCCTCATTTTAAAGTACCAACAATTTATCACAATTCCGTACATTCCTGAAAATTTAAGCATAAGTTTTTACAGACCAATATGAACTGGATCCAACATACCATTTCAAATGTCCTATATATCCAAATGACCTAGGTCAAATGTATTGCTGAAGTTGGAATTCAGTGATGAAAAAGCACAAAGCTGTGCCTTTTATTGGTTGTGTAGACAAAGCCCAGTTTCAGATCTACTAGAATGGAAGTGTGATTTGCAACTATTTACTCTGTTAATTTCCTTATTGTTCCAGAGGAGAGACTATGCCTATGCACACTGGGGGCTAAGTGGAAATAGTTGTGATGGGGCTGTGTTGGCATCAAGGAGCAACAACCACAGCTCTGAGAGGGTTCAGAAAAACATGTAGAAAATTTTCTAGGTACCACTAAAGTAATGTGAATATTGGGATGCTTTGGATGTACCATATAAATTGGTAGCATATCAAAAATTTATTTTAAATAGTGCATATTTTATCCTATATGGTTAAACACTGAATATAAATATTTAAACCATATAGAAGCTTTTATTTTGCACTTAGGTACCATAGCACCGAATCCATGTAGATGTCTAGTACCTTCTTAAGTCAATGACTATGTTTCTCTTTCATTGCTGTTATGATTTGATTATAAACCATTCCACAAACTCCTGTTTAAATGCAGGTCTATTCAGAAGTGAGATGATTGGATTGTTAGAGCTGTAGCCTCACCAATACCTCCTAGTTTGAATGAACTGACTGGGTGTTAACTTCAGGAAGGTGGGGCATGGCTGGATGTGGTGGGTCACTGAGGTTGTGTCCTGGAAGGATGCATCTTCCCTGTGGCCTCTGCTTCCTTTCTTCTCTTTCTGCACTATCATAAACTGAGCAATTTTTGTCCACTGTGCTTTCCAGCTATGATATTTTGCCTCACGTTGGGTACAAAGCTAAGGAGTTGGCCAACCATGAGCTGAACTTCTGAAACTATGAGTCAAAATAAACTTGTCCTTCTCTGAGTTGTTCTCATCAAGTATTTTGTTCACATGGACAAAAAACTGACTAAGGAACCTTGCTTTAAAAAGGTCCCTTACTGAAGGTCCAGCAACCAACTTCAGGTTTCCTCCAGTCTCATATCCAACCTGAGTAACTCAGCATGAGAACCCTTTCTTTTGAATTAACTAAAGACTAGGATTATTTTCTGGCCTTGGTTCAGACCCCTTTCTCAATCCTGTGACTCTGCTGAAATATTACATTAAGCCCCCCTTTTCCCTTTGGTTTTTCTAATATTGTATGCTATTAGTTTTTCTTCTCTAATGTTCTGGTGCTCTTGCCTCCTAGTTTCTATGTTCTGAGAGGCTTTTTTTTGCTACATCCTTCTACTACACCTTGGGGCCAGAGCAACAGAGTCAGCTGATTGTGGACTGAACTTATAAAACTGTGAGCCAAAATAAATTTTTCCTTCTCTAAGTTCTTGTCCCAGCAATGCAAAGCTGATAAATGTACGTATATAGACTTCTGAGTTAACTGTAAAATGTGAAATGTGACTATAATTGCAGAATTATAAAAATGTATGGAAGATTTTTGTTGGAGATTTTAATTTCCACAAAAATCATAGATATCACATATTCTGAAAATGGTTATTTTGATTGTTGGGCAGAGATAAGATTTTTTGAAATGAAAAAAAAATCACCTCAATCAAAAGGGTTTGATTTATATCTAATGAAAAATATTTTTCAAGGCTAGATTTATAATGCAGTAATATTTTTATATTTCATTTACACAGGGAATGTTTGTTAGGCTGTTATAGTACAGATTCATTATTCTCCATAGTTACCTTATCTGAAGGTATGAATTATGACATGAAAGACAATAAAAAAGACAACTCAGTGGTTCTAACCTATGTCTAAAACTTCTTTGATATTCCATCCTTCAAGAGGCGGAAATTAATTCCTATAAACTTGAGGAGGGGTTGGCAAAGTGACTTGATTCTAACAGACAAAAGTGATGGGGTGAGTCACAGCTGATATTAAATTATAAAAATACTGAAGCTTCCCTCTTCAGTGTACTCTCTCAGATGGCTCTTTCTGAGCTGCACCAGCCACAGGCTTGTGAAGTTATCCAGGCAAAGATGTGTGGAGAAATTTGAGGCCTCTAGTCATCAGCCAAGAGGATCTGAGGCTGGCCAACAATCATGTGAGTGAGCTTGGAAGGGTTTTCTCCAGACCCAGCAAAGCCTTGACCATGGCCTCAGCTGACAGCCTCACGGCAACCTGAGGAGGGTCCCTGAACCAGAACCACCCAGCTGAGCTGCTCCAAGATTCCTGATCCCCTGAAACCATGAGATAATGCTTGTCTCTTAAGGTGCCAAATTTTGGGGAATGAAGAAATACACATTTAAGGTCATTAGGGATGGAAGCAAAGCATTGTTTGAAGTTGATGGATCACATTTCATGGGCTAGTGTGAAGAACCACAATGTTTATTGTGTTTGTTTTGGTCATTTGTGTCATTTACGGGTTACTTACCCAGGCTTTATCAAGAAAATAACAAAAGCCAATAAAGGGAGTTAAATAAATGCATAGCAATGTGTTATTTATATGAGCTTTAGGGCAAAATATTTATGAAACTACAAATCATTATTCAAAACAAAGAGAAAGCAGAAATGAGTCCCATAATAAAATTCTTATCTTGAATTAGACCCATGATGACAAATTGTAGAACAATCGAAGTCCAAGGATAACAGATTGGATTAGACTGCAGAAGGTGATTATTTATGTGAAAAATGTAGATAAAGCCCTTGAATGTATCATGTGCTCAGAAAGGAAAAAAAAAGGGGGGGGGCAGCACTATCACATAAGGCGTGAGGCCTTGGGTTGATCCCAGCACTGCAAAGCAAAACAAAACAAAACATAATAAAACCATCCACATTATTCCAAACATTAGTTTGTCTAAATTTAAAAGTCTTTAAAATCTTTGTTCTCAGCAATGTAAATATTCCAACTCTGAAACAGCAGCAAAATATTTAATCATAAAAATGCAGTAGTTTTATTTGACCAATATCCTACTGTTAAATATTTTGGTTTATTTTGTTCCTAGTAGTTTGATATTACAAACTGTACTGTGAGGATCCTTCTTGAAAATGTATCATTTAGGAATATACTCAACATGCAAATTCCCAACTATGATATTGCTGTGACCAAATGTACAAGCATGTTTCATAAAATTTGATGCATGTTGTCAAAATGCCATACAGAGAACACAATTCACATTCTCTCACATTATGAATGATCATTTCCCCCATATTTTTGCCTTATTTTCAAAATCTTTTAACATATATGCCAATCTGACATATGACAATTGTTTTGTCATATTTATGAGTTTTTTTTTTTTACAAAATGTGTGTATAGCCAATTAAATTCATTTTTTTTCCTGTAAAGTACGTGCCAACTACTTTGCACATTTATGCTACTAGATTATGTGCTTTTGTTGTATCATGTATTATTAGCTTTTTGGTGAAGTAGTGATTAGCTTAATTGTAAGTGCATTTCCAAATTTCTCAAATTTATCTTTACGTTGGTGTTTTTTTGTTTTTCCCATATGTTTTTTGTTTGTTTGCTTGTTTTATTTTTTAATAGAATTGACAAATCTTTCCGAAATGTTTCCTTGTTTTTCTGTCTTACTTTTAATAAATTTCCGGACCACAAGATTATAAATAAATGAGTAGAGAGAAGAGCTAGAGTTATATAACACTAGCAAACCAGACCTGAATACATTGCATGGCTAGAAGCGGAGTCGACATTAAGAAAGTCTCTAATGTTGATCCAAGTTCATTTTATGGTCCTCAAGCACAGGAAGCCTTAAGGGAACTTTTCTGAGCCTGCCAACTATGCCTCAAGCAGCCAAGTAAGCACCCTGCATCCCTGGTGCCTCTGTGTGTCTTACTGGTCCTAGAGCTTACCAGTGCAGGATTGCTCAGCAACCATTGCCCAGTGATTTATTGTCTGATAAGACTTGGGGTTGCTATTGGCTCAAGTTTTTTTTTTTTTTTTTTTAACTCAGATTTCAAAATTTATTCTTTGTAGAAAGCCATTATTTTGAATAGCTCAAGAAACTTGAATTTCCCCCAAAGTTATGGGAGGCACTAGAAGGTACATCTAGAAACAATGAAGGTATTATGAACAAAAAAAAGAAAAAAGAAAAAGAAACCATGCCTTCATGTTTGTGGATTGAATAAAACCAGCACATGATGCAACTCATTAAGTCAGGGCGTGGTGTAACACACACACTTTTTTTTTTTTTTTTAATCTTTATTTATTTTTTTAAAGAGAGAGAGAGAGAGAGAGAGAGAGAATTTTAATATTTATTTTTTAGTTCTCGGTGGACACAACATCTTTGTTTGTATGTGATGCTGAGGATCGAACCCGGGCCGCACGCATGCCAGGCGAGCGCGCTACCGCTTGAGCCACATCCCCAGCCCTAACACACACACTTTTGATAACTCTGACAAAATATTGAATGTAAAAAATTATTTATCTGCCCATATTTTGTTTTATTTTCTTTTGTTTTTTGGGGTACCAGGGATTGAACTCAGGAGCACTTGGCTACTGAGCCACATCCCCAGTCCTATTTTGTATTTGATTTAGAGAGAGGGTCTCACTGAGTTGCTTAGCGCCTCGCTTTCGCAGAGACTCGCTTTGAACTCACTAGTCTCCTGTCTCAGCCTCCCAAGCTGCTAGGATTATAAGCATGTACCACCATACTTAGCTTGTTAGTTCTTTCATAGCCTTTTGTCATCTGCCTTCTTTCATTTTATCTTAAAATAATCATGTGTTTTTCCACAGTGCTTTCCAGCTCTGACTGCTGTGTGTTGAAGTCTCAAACTTCTTTCCTCCTTCCCTCCTTTCACTTCTTTCTGCCTGCCTGTCTGCTTGCTTTCCTTCCTCCCTTTCTTCCTGTGTTTAGTGTTTAATATGAGGCAAGATGGTACAATAGAAGAATTAGAAATAACACACACACACACACATACACACACTTCGTATTCTATTAGTTTTAGTGCTTGCCAGTGCTCGTATTTATATATACTTTTAAAGGAAGACTATGTCATTCATATATTTTTTAATATTGTACCAATTATTTTGCTGTGTTTGAAAAGGAGTGGTCAACAATATTGAACTTAATTAAAATGCCAATCTAAAAAACTCTATACATACAATACAGAAATCTTAGCTCACAAGTAGATGCACAGGCTGGAGGTATAACTTAAATGTACAGTGTTTGCCTAGGAAGCATGAGGCCATGGGTTTGATAGTCCCAAAATAAACAACAACAACAACAACCAAAAATCATAAGCTCATGGGAATGGGTGGAGATGTTCATTATCTCTACATGATAGCTATGGACTTAGGGATGTAAGTAGGTTACAGAATCAGAAGTATTTTCCAGGACTCTTTTTGATTCAAAGCCAACAAATTATATATTTGAAATATCAAAATTGAGTTTTTCAACATGGTAAATAGTGACAAATAGAACTCATATCACCTTTTTTTTCAGTTTTTCTCAGCACCAACAAATATTTTATCATGTTTTCCAGTAGTATTTTATGTAGTTTTAACATATGATTTCATACTTATCATAAATATCTTTTTTCTCCAAAGTGAACAAAATTGAGTGTTGGGAAAGAGTGTGCTATTTATACAGAAAACTATTTGAGGTCTCTAGACAATCCATTATTTTAAGATAAAGTACAATCTGTAGATCATTGTTTACAATACTGTCTAGGTTACCAAACAAAATATATCAGTCTAATAAATTCCCCAAATTGCTCAAATGCTGTAGTGTTTTTGTCCCCAAACAATTGTGTTAGTCTTTACTCATTGATAAGGCATTCCTTTGCAAAAGCACAAGAAGACACAAAAAATGTATTTGTAAAAGTAAAATAACAATAATGATAGCTAACATTTTTGAGAACTCAAATGCCATCTACCATTCTGAATAGTTTATATGTATTATCTCTTACTTCACTTTATTATTTTTCAGCTTTATTGAGGTTTAATTGTAAAATAAAAAATGTATGTTACAAAGTTATGCAACATGCTGTTTGATGTATATGTACATGTGAAATGATTATCATAATCCAGTTAATTAACCTCTGCATCACCCCAAATAGTAAACTTTTTAAACTTTTTTGTGGTGATAACATTTAAAAACTACTCTCAGCAAATTTCAAGTATGTAATATATTCAATATTGTATTACTATCTATTGTAACATGATATAAACTAGACCTCTAAATTTATTCTTCCCACACTACTGAAACCAACATTTCCCCAGTTCTCCCCACATCCCAGCTCCCAGCCCTGTGGCAGCCACTATTCTATCTCCAATGCTATGGGTTTGACATTTTTAGAATCTACATATACATGAAATCATGCAGTATTTTTATTTCTGTGCTTGTCTTATTTCACTTATTCAATGGTCTCAAAGTTCATCCATGTTCTCTCAAAATATATTATTGGGGTTTTTTTGGAGCAGGTAGATGAAATAGGAGTTTGCTGTGTCCACGTGAAATGTCAACCTGGTATTGTAGTCTATTGTCACATTTAATCTTCATGATAACCTTATGAGGTAAATGCTATCTGTAAATCTATTTTTCAGCTTAGTTAACTAATTCAATGACAAGTTTTGTTATTTGCATGGGGTCACATGTAGAGCAAAGTATGAAATCTTAACCTCAACCTCTATTTATATTGCTTTCTGATGGGTACTAATGGAATAAAAGTATAAATGTCTTAAGATATATATGGTAGTAGATTGAAAAAAAGGAGACTCAATCAAAAGAAAGACTCAGAATTAGAGTAGGTTGTAAATTAACTATTAGTTTAACCAGGTTATTTTACACTAAACTGAGACATTTATTAAGGCAATGGAAATAGCAACTAAATCATGCATAAATAATATGTTGAATGTTTTATAGATGATCCATATTCTTTTTAATATAGATGGGTATTAACATTCACCTGACCTTTTATATACTCTGTCACAAGTGCCAAATAAAACCAGATGTAGGAAAACAATATGATCAAAGTTTAAAGAAATAGAATTCTTAAGTAATACACACAAGAAAAGATAGAACCCAGCTGTACGCTATTGCAAAAGACATGAGCACACAAGAAAAGATTTTTTTCACTCTACTTTATTATTATTATTAATTCTGTAAAATGAGATTCAGTACTCCACCTTAGTATTTATTTTTTTGCCAGAATTATACCAGATGGAAGAATTTTGTATAATTGAAAACATTGCTTGGTATGTCCTTCTGTTAAGATGTATTATCACCAATATAATTCTACTTTCTTTTGTATCTCAGCAAATATTATTTTTTCTTTTTATGTCATGGCATGTAACCTTTTCCTTCTTTGTGTCATTACTATGTCACACTACATAAACTTATCAAAAGAGCCTTTTCATATATTTGGCACCTCTTTTAAAAACCAAGCCCCTTATGAGTCATATGTCATTGTTGAATATCAAAAATATTAACCCAAAATGCAACCACATAACCTAACCAATCTACCAAGCAAGAACCAAGAAAATAGTAGGCTGTGAATAACTTGCTACTGAATTCTTAAGTAAATGTTTATGGAAAGCAATTAAGGGAAAGAAGAACCCATAGGCTTAAAAGAAATGCTCTAAGAAGACATCTTAACTTCTCTTGATATAGATCAATGAAATATAGACCCAGGGGTTCAGAGAGCAGAAGTGGGCTTACATATGGAAATATCTCCTGAAACAACAATGTAGAATCACAAACCACAGATTCTGTAAACTTCAGATGCAAAAAAAAGAACAACCCTTGGATGTTTAAAAATGCTGAAAGAACTGTTGGGCACACAGCTTCTTTTAGATAATCCCTCTGTACAAGAATAGCAGCAGAAAAAGGATTCATGTATTTGTTTATAATTATGAAAGACTGCAGATATATTTATTACAATATTTAACCAAAAATGTTTCACCAATGTTTTCCAGCAAACAAAACCATACTATATTTAATATCAGCAAACAGAAGAATCTGCAAAAGCCAATGATGGTCAGTGCTCAGGTGTTCAGAATTTATGATATAAATTCATTGACAATGCTTTTCCTTTGTTTGTATCTTTCTTCTTTTCTTTTACTACCCTCACTAAAACAAGAGGAAATACAACAAATTAAGAAAATATTAAAGTCGTCTATTTAACCACTCAGAGATAATTATTGGTTAAAAACTTATTATTTAAGTTTTTAACAAAAACTTTAGCAAACATCCATATTATATTGTTTCCATTTGTATGTATGTGTGAATGCGGGCCAATGTGTATTATCTTATTTTGTACAATGAAATTATTTGTCAAATATTATTGGTAGGCATTCATATATTTCCATGATAATATAATGCAAATATAAAGCTTTATAATTCAATAGTAATTATGAATAAAAATGAATAAACTGTTCTTATTGTTAAACATAGTCTAAGTATATGCATAAAGTTGGAATAGTGAATTAGGTGGCATTTTTGTGACTTTTAGCACACTTTACCCTTTTTTGTATGTGTTTTTGAAAGACTTCAGTTATAAGGGCATCCCCTCTCCCAACGTATAGGAGGAGGCTCTGCTTGCATCCTTGGTTATATTTTAACATATTTACCAATATAATATAGGTAAACATGTTTGTCTTAAGTTGTTTTTTTTATTTTGTTTTATATGTATATCTTCTTTTTGTCATTCTTTTGGAATATTTTAGTGTCTTTCCCTCATTTCAAAAGCTGTTTTGTGTTTACAGAGTCATAGGGGTTTATTTTTGGAATAAATTGATCAAATATGTTTTCTGGTTAATAATTTTGATTTTCTAGCATTTGTGACCTTTTTAAAACATAGGCAAGCAATCTTAATTTTCTGAATTAAAAGCATCAGCATTTTCTCAACTTTTTCTACTTTTGTAGTTAATCATATGCTTTAAAAGAGTCTGTAAGATGTGTATATATTTGCTTAATTATTAATACTCAATCATTTATTTGCCTTTATCAAGGTTAACTAAGGTTTTACATATACAATGTTGTCACTCTCTGTTTTTTTAGTTCTAACATAAAAAAATTTTTGCTACATACTGAATATAATATTATTTCAATTTTGATTTGTTGAACACTTTATAACACGTTCAAAACTGCTAATGAACTAAATTCAATGGAAACTTCCCTTTAACTATGAAGTATATAGTAAAAGCCCTCTCTTCAGATAAAATGCTTAGAACTAGATTTAAAATCTTAAGTTGTTGAATGAAGTTTTATAATACGACTATCAAATTTTGTTTTAACACTATGAAATATTTCCTTTTAAGTTATTTTATATATTTTTGAAAAATACATAAGCATATGAATAAATAAGTAAAATAATCATAAAAATGTATGCTATGTTTTATCATAAAAGTCATGATATTTTTGTTGTCTGACACTAGTCCTCTGCACCAAACATAAGGAAATACTTAGAATACCAGAGACCTAAAATTAAGGCTAATTTTTAATACTAATTATGTAAATCTGCCAATAAAGTTATTTAATTAGAAAGTATTTCTCTCATTTTCTGATAATTTGTAAAATAAAGTATCCAATTATTAAAAAAGTAGAAGTTGGTAGACAAATTTTGAATACAGCCTAATAAGCAGGAGTGCAGAGTCACAAAGCAAATGACAATCATTAAATCAGTGAAGATAGAAACACTGATGGCTTTATTGATCCACCTGGAAGACACCATTCAGGGAAAACCAAAATCAATTTTGGCTCACTACTTTAAATGCACATAAGCAATTTTAAATAGATAAATTAAAATAATTCCAGGTTAATTATCAGGAAATCACTTATTTATTAACGACCATTGATCTGATTCCTTTCTTGTATGTATCTGCAAAACATTGTTTCAGTCCCTTTTAAAGTTCACATTAAAGTGAGCTGTCCACGTGGCAGGGATCTGCAGTAATGTGAAGCAGATGAAAACCAGTCCTGTGGGAATTCACAGTGAGTGAAAGAGGCTTTCATTTTCTCTTCAGACAACTGTGCAGTATTAATGTCAAAGTACTTGATTTGGGGCTCATCAATGAGGAAAACTCAGTAAACAACTTTATCCTCTGACTCTTTCCAATGGTGGAGTGAACTCAAAACAATTTTATGGATTTCATATTTCATATTAGTTGCCTAGAATTGGGAAAAAGCAAAGAAGTCTTTGTTTAAAATGTTAGAATAGAAGCAAAGAGAACTAAAGACCCAGTGATGACCATATGTTTTTGTCAGCTTTTTCGCTGGTGTGACTAATGGACCTCAGCAGCACAACTGTTGAGGAGAAAAGGTTTATTTGAGGGCTCAAGGTTTCAGAGGTCTTGGTCCATAGAAGATGGCTCCATTTCTCTGGGCTCCAGGTGAAGCTGAACATCATGGCGAAAGAGGGTGGCAGGGGGAATTAGGGGCAGCGGCTTTGGGGTATATATTTTGTATCTGGAGAGTGCAATCTTTTGCTCTGCTTCCTGATCATCATGTGAGCTGCTTCCTTCTGTCACACTCTCCCACTATGATGTTCAACCTCATCTGGAGCCCAGAGAAATGGAGCCGCCTGCTATGGACTAGGATCTCTGATACTGTGAATCCTCAAATGAACTTTTCCTCCTCTACAGTTGTGCTGGTCAGGTCATATAGTCACAGTGGTGAAAAAAGCTGACTAAAACATCACATGAATTTCTTAAATAGAAATCTTGTAAGAACAAGCCAAAAAGCGTCTGAAAGAAGGCCAGGTAGAACAAGAGGAATGTCAAATTGTAATCGGCATACTTGCTTTAGAATGGTTGGCCTCTACTACTTTGATTATTACCTAAAGACAAAAAAGGCGTGGAACAGGAAGCTTAAGAAGTTTTTAAATTTTTATTATTTATTTATCAATAAAGAAAACATTTTATAATCTGAACATAATATTATAACCAGTGGTGCTGCAATTCTAAGGTGTTGATATTTTTTCTATTATTTTAATAGCAAAAAAAAAACAATGAAGTTTAAAGTAAAACAGACATTAAGGGCAATATTTCAGCACATGTCCTTGTTTGTCTAATTTTTTTCTTTCAGCAGACCATAAAAACATTTAATCAAAATTTCACTAAAAAACTATGAATAATATGTAATAAATTATTTATTTGCTAAATAATGCTAATTTTAATACATTACAAAATGTACATTACAAAATGTACAAAAGGTGGAATGAGATGAAATATCTCCTGTACTCCAAGTGGCTCAGAAGGCTGAGCAGCAGAATTGTAAGTTCATGGCGAGCTTCAGCAACTTATTGAGGCACTAAGCAATTTAGCAAGACCCAGCTCAAAATTAAGAATTAAAAAAAAAGGGCTGAGAATATGGCTCAGTGACTAAGTGCCCCTGGGTTCAATCCCTGGTATATATATATATATATATATATATATATATATATATATATATATATATATATATAATGTCTTCAAATATATTAAAATAGATATTGAGTAGTTTTTTATCAAATTATGTTATATGCATATATTAATATGCCACAATGAAACCCACTATTCTGTATAATTAATATGCAACAATAAAATGAAGATTAAAAAACATCAAATAATTACTACAATTTGCAGAATTTGTACTACTTCAAAGCTTGCATGTAACTGTTATTTCCTGCTAACTGCTAGATTTACTAATACATCTCTAGATGCCAAGAACAAAAAAAAAGCAGTAGTTGAATGTGAAACTTTTATATAAATACATACAAATTATACCAGGTGTTAAGATTTGTCTTGATCATTTAACTAGAGTTTTTTAGACTTTAAAAAAGAAATGAGCACAAATCAAATGAGCATTAATCAATTAGGGGATGTATTGAGATTTTAAAGTATCACTTGTAGTTTTGACCTGTTGGCTTTATGTTATGCAATTTTTATATGGTCACATGTTTATGAAGGTCACAGTCAAGGAAGACATAGATTAAGTAAGTATGTGCTGCAAAAATCTCAGAACCTTGATGTACAGGATAGAAAATGAATTTATGATTGAACTTTATTTTTGTCTATCCTTTTCTCCTTCAAATGAATTCAATTGATAAAACTTTTTGTTCTACTCCGTGAAATTTGGGCAGACCTGAGTTTTTTGTTCATTTTTTGATAATTGAGGCTCCTGTGATCACTTTTAGTTGAAATAGAAAGTTATGAATCAATGGAGAGTGTTGAATCAGAAATTAAAATGCCAAGTCCAATAGGTTATTTAACACTTGATCTTTATTCAAGAATACAAACACACACACATATACATCATATATATATATATACATATTATATACATATAATATACATATATATGTATATATTTGTGTGCTAGCTATTGTTATCTCCTTATATTTAGATAAAGAAGTATGTGTGTGTTTTTCTTCTACTTTGCTCACCTCCAAGTAGTATGGGAGAGAAAAGAATAAAGTAAATAAGGAAGATTTTTACCTGGACCAATAACTGACACTAGACAGCAATGTTGAAAAACATTTTTTCTTTTTCAAATGGTACATTTCAAAGGTTTTTCAGAAATTCTCTTGGGGTTCTCTTACTTGTAATTCCCCTGAGGCAGACAAAGAAGTTTCTGTTTCAGAAGGTGCTCTGCAAATCCATAAATCTCCTAGGAATCTATTGTATATCTGCTTTCTTGCTGCTTGAGTCTCTTTGCTTCCATATGTGAGTGACTTCATTGGCCAAGGATCCAAAAGATTCCATACCACCACCAGCACTCTATAGCACATAACCCGCTTCCTGTTTAAGGTTTAGAGGAAACCACTCATGTGTCCCTTTCTCTGTAAAAACTTGAAAAACTGTCTGATCCCAGTCTTGCTCTAACTTTGCTGACTCTGGAACAATTGTATTATTTTGCCTGTTTATCTTCAAAATTTCTGTGATCAGATATTTTCCAAATTAGATCACAGGGTCATAGGCTAAGTTCTTAAGTGGTCCAGATAAAACACACACCTTCTAAGCTTCTTGTGACACAGCTGGCAACTACTCCATTGAATGAAGGGGAAATATAACTTAGAGGAAAAACTTTTTCAGAACATTTATTTTATTTTGTTTGCACTCCCTTGGGTTTTACATGCTTGATTTCACTAAATGGTCTATAATTCAAGAACTAATTCTAGAATATGCACTTCTCTTTTGATCCAGCCCCTTACCCTGGCGTGCAGAACCTAGTTTTTTGTGTGTGCCAGGTAGAAATTATTTTATAAGCCTGTTGTAGAAAAGGCTCCAAACTTTGAAATAGGCAGTAATCCTTAATAAGTGAAGGAAACACAAACGTTGTTTTTTGAAAAATAGGGAACATCAAACAAAATAAATAGTTATACTTTGTAATTATTTGGTTATGGAGCTATATAGAGAGGCTGTATCCATAAAATCCATATCTACTCTTTATATAAGATATTAATAGTGAAAATTTAAAGAACCACACAGAATCAGCATTGATGCATTCAGTAGGCATATTACAGGTTAGAACAGATTAAAAACAAACAGCCAAAATATAAACTCCTAAGTTCTAAGCAGCTTTAAGAATAACACAAAGACAGATATGCACTTCTCTTTTGATCCAGCCCCTTACCCTGACATGCAGAACCTATTTTTTTTTCTTTTTTGGTGCCAGTAGACAATAAAAACATTTAATGAAAATTTCATTAAAATAGGGAAATGCCCATGGACTGAAATAGCTCCAAAGTGGAGCTCCAAAATGCTGCTTCAGGCTGTGCATGTCTACTAGTGTTGGTGGACAGGTAAAGGTAGGGTTTGTTGAGTCTGCTAGATGCAATTCCCTCCAATAGTGAGAGGATGATTAGCTAAACAAGACTGAAGAACCAACACGTTCCTTTTCCAGTATTTTCATTCCACCTTTGTTTTGTTTTGTTTTGTTTTGTTTTGGGGTCTAGAATGCAAATAATTTTCATTTAATGAGGCTCCAAATTCTTTAGTAAAATTTGTTATTTTTATTCTTTTCATCTTCATATGGGACTCAGAAACATGGTGGATATCATGAATTAATTGCCTCTCTCTTTTCTGTCTCTGATTGTCTTTTCTTCTCTCTTCTCATGTGAACACAAACATCTCTGTTGTAATTTCTTACTGACTTTTAAAAATGAGCTTACAAATGTTTATGTATTCTTAGATAAATTTGCATTTGGCATGTTTTGTCAGTAAACCAATTTTGAAGTTTAATGGTGAAAGGATGATTGAGAGGGATGCAAGGATGATGTGTGGTGATTGATCTGATAAAAAGCAAGCAATTAGAAACTAAACAGGGGTGTGATCTGAGTTACTAGGACTTGTGAAGATTATGCCAGTCAGGAAATAGTGTAATAGCAATTATTCCATTCACTGACATTAGTGAACACTTTATTGTGTATCTTACCTATATTGGTTACTCACTGGAACAATCTAACAGAGTTTCTTGGTCTTAGCATGAAATATGTATTGTTAAATTTTCTTATGCCCAGCACAGTATATTTTCATTTATTCACTAAATATTCTTTTATAACTGATTTTTACCAATTATTTCTAGGTTCTAAAGAATATAACATTGAATTATCTGAGGTAGAGGTGAAGTCCGAGGCCTGAAAGTGAGAATCATACCAACGTTTCTGGTTTACGCAATCAAGAAAAGTATAGACTTGCCATTTATTGAGATGAAGCAAAAAATCAGGAGGAACAAGTTTGGGGAGTAATTAGATTTTGTTTTGTTTTGTTTTGTTTTGTTTGCTATAGGTGCATTAAGCCTGCCATATCAGAAATTTACAAGGAATGTAAAATCAGCAGTAGGATATCTGAATCCAGAATGAATGAATGAGATTAAGCAGGAAAGATTTGAGACTTCATTTTAAATGTATTCTCCCACTGAACTGCTAAAATTTAGTGCCTTGATACTAGATAAGATGTGGTAATGAGTGAATGAAGATAGAAAACAGTTGAGTTTCAAAGAGGGTGGCCTATCAACCTTTGGAGACTGGAAAGAAGAGGAGAAAAGGAGAGATCTGGGGAAAATAGGGGAATATATTGAAACTAGCTTAGAATTGTGTACCAAAGGCCATGTGAAAAAATATTTTAAGCACATAATTGAATGCTCTTTCAGAAAAAGTATGATGAGGATAGGAAATTGACCACTGGATTTATAAACATAGAAAACAATCTTCATTAGAACAGGTTGAGTAAAGTGCTGGGGTGTGGAGTGGAAGTCTGATTCCAATAGGTTTAAGAGAGGATGCTAAGAAAGAAAGTAGAGAAAGCCAATGTAGGCAATTCTTTCAAAGAATTTTAATATGAAAGGGAACAGAAAAATGAGTTCTGCAGATCACTGCTCAATACTCTTCCTTCTCTATTTTGAGGGCTAGATGACGTGGGGAGAAGTTGGTGTGATTTCTCTTCTAGTTCCCATTTCATTACAACTAATATTCAGGTTGCTCCTATATCTAGTTGTTTTGAGGTCACTCCAGAAGTAAACAGTAGTGAAGAACTTGAAAAAAACATTTTTTAAATCTTTGGATTAAGAAGCATTTAGAAATTGTTCTAAACCAGTGATTTTCAATTTTTTTCTATTACAATATACCCACATAAATAAAATAAGTTGCATATTAAAGAACCACCTCTTTCTCCCACTCAGGAGAATAGAAAATAATCACACTAAATATGTGTTTATGCAATTTGAGAATTACTGGTATTAGTTACTATATTTGGGATTTAGAAAAATGTAATCAGCAAGAAAACAACTCACTAGAGCTAGTTTGAGCTTAAATTAGAACCAATTCTTATAGAGGACACAGAGGAGAAGTTGTGGGTAGGTAAATTCTGAAGGAAATGAAAAGAACTCAGGAGTCCTTTCCCAGCTGGAAATTCTTTTTATCAAAAGAAACTGAAGCCAATAAGTGAATAAAGTTTTTTTTTTTCTTTTCTGTGATCTTTTAACTCTTTAAAAATAAAAATACTAGAAAAACATTGTTATATCTGGGAAAGAAAATCAGGCCAAAGTTGCATGCTGAAGTCATGCTAGAAACTGGAAATACAGGAAGCTAATATAACTCTATAGAACTTTTAAGTCCCAAGGGAGGATGAATACAAAATTATAATGTTTCACAGATTAATAATAACAAATTGCCTAGGCCTTTTATATAACAGATTTAATTTACCCGAATTTCAAAACTGTGAAAGAAGCAAAGTTTTATAATCTCCATTTTAACAATGAAAAAATGAGACATAGACAATATGTTTGTTAAAAATCACAAAACCAGAAAATTGTAAAACTGGGTTTAAGGCAGTTAGAAATGGTTACAAATCTAGTATTGTTTGCTCTAAATGAAGTTGTATGTCATAAAAGAGAAATAGAAGGCTGCCAAGAGATTATGTGATTTATGTCCCAATTGGTAAAAGTGATCTAGGACACTATTTATGTTTCAAATGTAATTTTGTTAAACTTGTAGCTATTCATCTTACCAACAAACTAGACTACAATGTCAATTGAAATTACTGTTGTTCCTGCAGATGACAGTGTATACTGCTTGAGTAGTTAACTGGGCACTATGGTTTTCCTGGATCGATAATATATACTTCAAATATCTCTCCACCACCATTTTCCAAATTATTTAACAACTTAATAGCTTCATATTCTTTGATGCATTAACTAATCTTGACTTAATTTTTGAATCTTCAAATTAGACTATGTATTATCTACTACATAATGTGGATGTGGATAACAAGGAGTAATTGTAAACTGTTCATAACGCTAGCAACAGTGCAATGGTCACACTGGTGTAGGCTTAACTTTTATTTTTTGAAAATGCTGCCTAATTCATTCTTAAAAGTGATGAATCAATTGAGAAAATATAGAGATAATATAGAATAATGAGAATTTTAAATTCAGAATTTGAGAAGTTAATTAAAAATAAAATTTAAGAGCATGAAAGAAAAGACAAACTACTCTATTATTAGTTCATCATAATTTTCAATAATTCAGAGATAATGAAAATGTGCAAAGAAATAGATCTTAATTGTATAAACCTTATCTCAGCTTTAATTTTTCTTTTCCTGCAAAGAGTGAAGTTCTGTGAAGGCACGAGTTTGGGCCCATTTTTTAACTGCTGTGTCCCTGGGGCCTGACATAGCACATTTTGTATAGTAGGTGAAGATTAAGTATTTTTTAAAATAAATAATCCTTCTAAAATGATTTTAAAAATATGGAATAAAATAGAAATCTACACATCTAATGGTTGTTTCCCTGATTCATTTCCAATTGAAAGGAATGTCCTACCATTAGTCATTTTTTGGAAATAATTTAAAAAGGACCTAGTTTTAGCTAAACTATTTTTCTCAATATGTGGGGTATGTTTATAATTCTATGTTCTTTAACATAGAACTAGCCTTAGATGATAGATGACACCTTTTTATTTCTGGTTTTCTTGGACTTTGGAAAGAATTTTCATCTTATCTCAACATTGCATATTAGTCCTGAACTAATAAACACTGTCTAAACCATGAAACTACTAGGTTAGTCTAAAAGTATCTGTGGGGAATATAACAAAAAGTAAATATCAATGAATCAATGCCTCAACCTGAGGGCATAAATAATATTTCATTGAGACTCTTCAATGTTGTCTTCAATGATAGATGATATATCATATGCATTTAGATTTCAGAGCTACAAACAATGTTTGGAAGAAAGCATATTATAAATTCAAATTGGTCTTGGCCATCTAGAAATGGATCATAAATAAAAGCAATGTAATTAAATTACAAGGTTTTTGTAAGAGAGAGAGAGAGAGAGAGAGAGAGAGAGAGAGAGAGAGAGAGAGAGAGAGGAAGTGAACCAAACAGGACAGAAATGGAATTCAACAAAAGCAACCCAAACTATGCTATTTACAAAGCACTATCCTAGACACAGAGTAGAATTTGAAATGAGTAAGCTATGGCACCAACCCTCAAGACTTTATTTTTCCTCTGCAGGGAGGAAGAACTAAACAACAAAATGAAATGCAAAATGCAACATAAAATGTTCTTAAGTGCAGAACCAGAGGCAGGCAAACCATGGAAACACAGTGGGGAACAGTTATTGTAACTGAGAATGGTAACATGTGACCTTCCTCTCAACATCAGTGCACATAGCCATATAATTATCATGCCTGTGTTCTTACTCCAAACATATCCTATCCACTGATCCAAAGGCTTGGATATGCCCTTCTATCTCCATGCCAGCTATCAGTGAGCAGATGTGATGAATGTTTATAATTTCACATTTCTTGAGCATTCAATTTGAATACAGTTTGAACTTGCTCATACCAAAAGGACAGTTTGGTTATCCTTAATACAATCTCCAGTTCTAGAACATCCTTCCCAAACCCCATGCATTCAATCCAGGTATCTGCTGTATACTACTGCTCTCTGGTGACTGCTTTCCCATGGGACAGCTGGATATAGCTTGCCTCACTGTCCCTCACAGCCTGCATGGACTGTGAGGATATGCCACAGAGATCACCTCTCCATTACTTCATGATTTCTACCACTGATGCCTGCTTGCCTTAAGCCCATTAATTAAAACTTCCCACCAGAAAGCTGTCTGGATAGCACCCTAGACTCAATGGAGGCAGTGGCACCAAGTCCTTTTCTCTCCATAACTATACCTCCCTGACCACAGTGTATGTGGCATCTGCAACCTGTACACCATTGCAGATGTACAGGACCTGTAAATACAGAATCTGTTTAACTTCCATATTGTGTTTCTGTCATTGAAGCCAAGCCTACCATTGGTCAGACCTCTGATAATGGGCTTCCCTGGAGGAACCTGTGCAGGTGGATCTTCTATGGTGCTCTTCTGACCAGACCTTGGGTAGCTGTTGGGGACAGTAGCTACACACTGAGTTAATGGAGACACTCCCAGACTTTCATTCATAACAGCAAAGAAGGGAAGAATAACACAATAAAGTGTGCTTACAGGTGTGTGTTCCTGATGGTGAATGGGTGTGCAGTTACCCCAGCATGCAATTTGAACAAAGCTAACTCTCAAGAAGATTGAGATGGAAAAATGCTACTAAATATTATCTAAGAAGGTGAAAGAAAAGGGATGAGGAAGCAAAAAAACCTCAAGTCACTTGCTTTTTCTCCATTAATATACACTTTAATATTTTGTATGTGCTACTTATTAAATCACCATAGTTCAACTCTGCTACCCACTCCCTTCATCGTCAGATGCCTGAGAATATTCTCAGCCCTTCTGAGCCCTTGAGCATGGAAGGACAATTGATGGGCTTTGAATCATAGAGAGATCCAAAAGAGGAAAGCAAATTTGAAATGTCAACAACTTGAAAGTGAAAACAACTTCAGTTCAATTACTGTCCTGAGTTGGTGGAGAAACTCTCAGACTTTCATTCAAAATAGGGAGAAAGGAAAGAATTACACAAAAGAGTCCAATTCAGTTCTCAGTATGAGAAGCTCACGGTGATATTTTCTATTTTGATGAGAATCTCACTGTTATCTGTAATAAGTAGATTTAACCTGAAACAGATATATTTCTTATAAGATCAAATTTGAGAGACATCCATAAATACCTAGTAGAAATAACAGAAAATGGAACAAGGAGAAAATGTTAGATAAGCGTATCACACAAAGAGGTCTGGAGTCCATAGCTGTTAATAGTCATAAGAGAGATTTGGGGAAGAGATTGTTTGCCACTTTGCTCAGGCATGAGGAAATGACTAGATGATACCTCGAAGTCTCTGGCAAAACCATTATCTCTATGAGGAATATCTAGATGTGTTAAATAAGTTTTTACAGTAACAATTTATTCTTCATTATTGTTTCAGTTTTGACTTTACAATAACAAAATTCATTCCTTGGTTCCAAAAAATCTTACAAGTGTATTTTCCCTAAGTCACTTATGTTTGGACACTTAACAAGTCTCAAGGGAGTTTGTGGATGAGAAAAGCAAAACCCTGACAGCCAGCCCATGTTTTTATAAAGAATGCCTACTGCCTTAAGGTCATAGGCTGTGAAGCTGTGGTTAGTGAAAGAAATTAGTCATGAAAAACACAGCATAGCCCAGCAGGGATTTATTATCCATGAACCACTTCCATTTTTTTGTTTATTTGAAATGAGCTAGATTGTGAAAGTGTTGAAATTTTCTCCTGGCACATGACTTTAGGGGAGTACCCTCCTCTCCTCTTCAACACACCATGCTAATTAAGATTACTTGGAAGATGTGATCACTGTCCAAGGATTTCAACACTTGGAAAATTTCAACTGTGTGAATGAGAAAGTTACTACACCTGTAACTGAATATTCAGTCCAGTTTTCTGGAAATCAGAACATGTATTCTTCTGAGTTTTAGATAAAAGTAGATCTGCCTTCCCAAACATGAATGAGAGATAGTCCATTTTGTCAAAACAGGTTTATTCTTAATTATGAGTCCTAAATGGGAGAACTTAGAAAACATGCTCAGAATTCTTCAAAGATATAATATTGAAATTCCTGCAATACACTTAACATAATAATAAGTTTTGGAGGAACTTAATAAAAAGGCTTTCAGAATAAGTTTCAAATAACTTGAATTTGTAGTCCATCTATTTCTTTCCCATTTAATACTTTCTATGGTTCAAGCACATCTTGTTTCCCAAAGTGCACATGTGTCTCTGTATATTTGTCACTTCTGAAATGTTATCACCTTAAATCAGAGTTCCATTTGCTATTCTGTAAAAGAAATTATCAACTGTAACTAATATACAATAAGAAATTTGAAGGTCTAATTTATCTTGACATTAGACAGAGTAATTTTGTTTTATTGGTGTATTTTTATCAGAAGGCATCCTCCCATTACCAAATTGCTCTCTCACTTGGGAGGTATGTTCTGCTAAAGTAGAGAGATTATTATAGATTCCTTTTTAACTTTAGAAAGTGTAAATTCTATTAAGGTGATAATATTAAATCAGGAACACCTGTGGGAATAAGTTCATATGAAATCTCCATTTGAACCAAGGCTAGGATGCCTGAGGTCATGGAAAAACTAAAAGAAAAGGGGAATTTAAGTGAAGAAAAACCTTTTGCAGAGGAAATTGAGATGTAAAAATGTATAATTCAAGATGATTTATTCTAACATTCTTTCAGACACGGTAGAATACATCAATAAATCCAGATATATTAATATAGTACAGTAAATACTCTATACAGTGGAGAATAACCTGATGATATATGTGCAATGTGTATGACTCTCAGAGACAAAACCTTGAATTAAAGAAACTAGAGACAAAAGAAAGTAGTCTATTATTTCACTCATATGAATACCAAAAAGAGATGAAAGCAATTAAGTAACAGAATTCAGAAATAGTGATTTCTTTGAGAGAATGATGACTAGATGGAAGCCATCCTGATAACCTCTCCCCCCTACACACACACACACACACACACACACACACACACACAAACACACACACACACACACACACACGTCTATCTTAAGAGCCAAGTTTGGCAGGCGAACTTTAAGGTGGCCTCCTTTGGTTCCCATTTCCCACTATTTGTGTTCTTGCATATTTCTCTCCTGTAGTGCAATCTAGTGACTTCATTTGCAATGCACAGAATACAGCAAGTCATTTCCATGGCTTGATTATGTAAGATGGTGACTGGTATCTTATGAGGAGTCTCAATGTCTTGCTAGCTTTCTTTGATAAAGCAAATTGCTATACTGGAGAAGCTTGTTTGACAAGGAACTGAAGTCAGCATCCACCTCTTTTCAATGAAGGAAAAAAGGCATTTAAGTCCATGCCCAGATTCTTATCCCTTAGAAACTGTGAGATAATAAATAAGTTGTTTTGAGATAACATATATTGGGGTATTCATTATGTACCAATAGATAATACATCAAGTAAAGTATGTCCATAGGCCAAGTTAGCTAATAAACTGTCAGTTCTAGATAATTCAAAAATACTTTGCAGTATGAAGTTGGCCATTGAAAGTTATTTTTTTTTCTGGAATTGTTACAGTTTGCATGTGTGGTGTCCCCAAAAACTCATGTGCAAGACAATGCAAAAATGTTAAAAGTGATATGATTGGGTTATGAGTGTTGTAATAAAATTGGTGGGTTAATTCACTGATATGGATTAACTGGGTGGTAACTGTAGGCAGATCAGGTGTGGCTGGAGGAGGTAGGTCACTGGGGGATTTCTTTGGGCTTTTTATTTTGTCCCTGGTAAGCAGAACTCTCTTGCTGCTTCCTGATTGCCATGTTGTAAGCTGATTTTCTCTGCCATTTTCTTTCATGATGTTCTGCCTCACTTTGGTCCCAAGAGCAATGGACCAAACTCTTTCAACTGTCTGTGTAGTGAAAACTCTGAAAAATCTTCATTTTTTCAATTGTTCCTGTCAGGTCTTTTGGTTACAGTGACAAAAAATGATTACTTAAAGAGAAATTGGTATGAAAAAGTAGGGCCTTTGCTATGACTAACTTGACTATATGGATCAGAAGCTTTTGGAGCTTTGTGGAATCTGTGGGACACATTTTGAAACATTTCGAGATATGAGATAGAAAATCTTTGTAATATTGTAAACAGAGCTAAATGAATGATTGTATTGTATGTTCAGAGTACCAGATCATCAGGAATGTCAACAGTCAAGACTATGCTCATGAGGTTTCAGAAGATGAGGATTCTATTTGAAATTGGGTTAGAGGTCATTCATGATATATTATGGTAAAAAGTTGTCTAAATTTTATCTATGTATTGAGACTTTCTGCAAGGTTAATTTTCAGGTCATGAACTGATTAATCAGGTGGAAGAAATTTCAAGGAATCAGCATTCATGTGGTGGCATGGATATTGCTGGCATCTTTTAGCCAACTTTACTGTGATAAACAATAGCAGGGAAAAAAAGAAGAAAGTTTTGACAAATCTGAAATTTGGCCACAAAATATCCAGTAAAACTGGGATTAAGGAAGGTTAAAGAGATTACAGCTACTAAAGAAATGCTAAATACTTTACATAGAAATGATGGGAAATATGAATTGACAACATCACACCCATCTCAGACTCAAGGGTATAAAATAAAAATTCCTTGAGAAGAGACCATGGCAACATACTGCTTTAAGGAGTTTTTCACCGTGTTCAGCTGTCTAGGAACTCAGAGGCTGCTGCAGCCATAGTCCAGGATAATTGGTTACTACTTGAAATGACAACAGACCTTGGCAGTAACCATGTTGTGTTGATTTTGTAGGAATACAATATGCTGGAGTTAGGGGTCATGGAAGCTTCCACCAAGATTTCAAAAGAAGGCCTGAGAGGTCAAAGTGCAGCAGGGTCAGAGTCCCTGGTGGCAACCCCTGAGAGATGTGAAGCAAAGATGAGGAACATCATATGGAGATGTGAGGAGGAGGCTGAAACTGCAATAGAGACCCACAAAGATTAAGAGATGCCAGTAACACGGGACATATGCTGAGGAAAGCTGCAGGAATTGAGCAGAGGTAAACCAAGAGAAAAGCCATTCTATTGTATATATGTAACTTGCTTTTGATTTTTATGGAGGGTCATGCTGAGACTTTTTTGTGTCTCAGGAAACATTGAACTTGGAAATTTGGATAATGATAAAACTGTAAAAACTATGGCTCTTGGAAATGGACTAGAAATATTTTGAATTGTGAAATGGGCATGAGCTTTTGGGGGACAGGGTGTGTGATATCCTCAAAAGGTCATGTGTGACATAATGCCAGAACATTTAGAGGTAAGGTCATTAGATTATGAGAATTGAAACTTAATTGGTACAAAATAACTGTGTGGTTATTATAGGCAGTAAGCATGTTGGTGGAGGAGGTAAGTCACTGGGAGGGTGCCTTCAGGATTTATAGTTTGTCTCTGATGGGAGAATGTCTCCTCTCTGATTCTTGTTGCCCTGTCCTGAGCTTCTTCCCTCTGCCATGCCTTCCTGTCACGACAGCTGTCCCACCTTGGGCACAGAGCTTGAAGAAAACCGTCTACGGACTGAGACCTCTGAAACCATGAGCACCAAATAAACTTTTCTTCTGCTAATTTTTCTTGTCAGATCTTTTGGTTACAGTGATGAAAAATCTGACTAAAACAGGGATAATGTTCTATTAGCAATAGGTGTGCAAATATTCATATGTTGGGTTTACCTTGGACAATGGAATTTCCCAGTTTGAGGGACTTTCAGTTCCAAAACCTGAACAGAGCAGTAACCAGGAGAATTGGCCCTTCTAACTATTGGCTCTGAAATAATTTTAACTATGTATTTTGTTCTTTAAACATAACAGGGCCTGAATATTTGTTATATGAATGCATATTTCAAATAAACATTTCTAAAAAACATTTCTGATATAATCTTGAGATTTAGTAGAGAAAACTATACAGATTCTTATTCTTTATTCTCCGTTTTATCTATCTTTTGCTCTTTACAAAACCAATGTTTGAGAAATAAGTTGTGATGTTTTAGTAAAATAAATTTCCCAGGCTGTATTTTAGAGGATCTGTCTGAACATAATGCTGTTGATGGTGGAGCCTTGCTGAGACTTCATGAGTTAAGGGAAGGTCAGTTTTCACTCACACTGCCACCACTAGTCAGTCTCACTGAAACAATTCCCATGACAGTGACAGTTAAAGAGGAAGGAAGAAGACAATTTTACCTCAGAATGATTGGCCTTATACAGGAAGTGGTATCTTTTAACTATAAAACTTTGGGGAACAAGAGGTAGTCACTTCCTCAGAATCACTCTCCTTTAACATTCAACCTAATGTGTGCTCTCTCCCTTTCTCTCTCTCTCTCTCTCTCTCTCTCTCTCTCTCTCTCTCTCTCTCTCTCACACACACACACACACACACACACAAACATACACACACACATATACCTCTATTTAACTCCACCTATCTCTTTTCTTCATGTTACAAATATTGCACATGTATTCTTGAAAATGAACAGCAAAAGTTAATCATTCAATGAATGGCTTACATATTTCTTTATTTTAAAAGAAAATAGAAGGTGAAATCACAAATTAATTATTTGGAATTTGTTTTAACCTTTTATAAATATATGATTTCCTCTATTTTTTCAAAACAGGTAGTATGTGTAATTAAGTACATTGAAGCTGATATATGTCTGGGAGAACAAAGTTGAAGTCTCCATGAATCAGGTAATTAGATAGTCCTTAGTCTTTGTTTTCTGAAATTATTCATCCCATTATCCTGAAGACTGTAATGACTACTGCTTTTATCTCAATACTTTGGGTTATGGTACTATAAACCCTAGAAAATTAGAAAACTCTGTTAAAATGCATTTATATTACTCAGAAGAGAATTCATATTTAGCAATTAGCTTTCATTCACCCAATAGCATGGAGAAATTAACCATGAATTTCCTATTCATACCCTAGAAGGGAGCAATACTGGAAGATAAGAGCAGCACAATTGCTGAAAAGAAAAAAATGTGAAGCGTATGTGGCTTTGTTGCTGGAGTAGTAAATGAAAAACCTGAAGAACCTGGGAACTGCTGTGGATGGCGGGGGCAGTGGTGAATATAAAAAATGAGCTGCTTGCATCGTTTTGTAGCTGAGTTTTAAGCTTTATTAATACTATTCCTCAGATTAATTTTCTATGATTTTGGAGTCATTGCAGCATGGTTGAGAAAGCAGAGATATAAATAAGTTCACACATAGGGGTTGAGGTCTCCTTAAATATGGTTTAATATTTCACCACATGTTCATAACACCTTTTAAATATGCATACACCCTCTGCTTTTCCTTGCTTTTAACCAAGCACCCCCTTCTCTGATCTTTACAGAATCTGGTGAAAGAAAATCACTTCCCTGACTGGACTAAATTTTTAGAGCCCTGAAGTGCTGAGAGTTAACATAGCTTTAAACTACTTGGAACTGAAGAAATTAAAAAGCAAAGTGACAGTTTCACTCCAGCAGGAACATGTCTAGAATAACTTAAAATTTAATGATAATAACTTCTGAGTAACTTCTGTTACAGACAGCTTAACTGTATCTAGCATAAAGACATCCACATAGCTCACATCTGTCCTGCTTGATGATGGTAAACCATTACCATTACTGTTAAAGATGCAATGGAGGATAATGCTCAATTGTGCAGTGTCTGGTGTCACTGAAGCTTCAATGTCCAGATCTGTCGCTGTGTAACTTTGTAATCTTAGGAAAATCAGCTAACTTCTCAATCTCCTCAGCTATCAAAATAACCCCATCCATAGTGAAAACTAAATTGAATTAGATGGCACCCGGAAGGAGCTTTCAGTTGGAAAAATGACTGGTGAGAGGGTGGTTTGTGGGAACTAAATGTCCTCTTCTCAAAGCCTGACAGATATAATCTTGACTAGAAAGACAAAGAGGAGATAAAGAAATGTGTTACATTAGAAATTATAATGCCAAAAGAATAATGAGTACAGTTATATGGTACATGGAGCTGAGAATTAAATAGATGAATCTACTAATTTTTCTGGAGAACTAAACTACCAGCTGAGGCCATCAGAAACTGTGATTTAAAATATTTAAAATTTAAAATTTAAAACAACCACTGGGCCACCAATATTTTAAGAGCAGGAATCTGGCTGGGAAAACTGATCAGTTCCCAAGGAGCATGTTTCTTGCATAGACACTTCATATGTGGCAAATATGAGGATGGAAAGGAAAATATCACCAAAACTGAACAAGGACCTAAGAAGCTACTCCTAGGGCCTGTATGTAGGTCCTTAGCAGAGGCATTTCCCAGGCCCAGGATGCTAGTATGGGTCTACCTTTCAGGACTTCAAAGTCTGGAAGAACAAGTGTCTTACTGTATTTCTCTGATTCTTCCCCATTCCCACTTGGAGTACTTGTTACATTTCTCTGCTCCTGCTACACCACTATATTTTAGGTGTGCTGAGGGCAGCATTACTAGCCTTTCTAGTCCAGAGCTCTCAGGCTTGAGATAACCCCTATCTGAGCCTAAATTTCACATACTAACCATTACTTCCTCCAAAAGAGAATGCCTTAAGTTACCCAAAGATCCTGAAATTTGATCTTGATACTGTGCCTAAATGGAGCCTTTGTCTTTCCTTTGATAAGACAATAGTTGCCTTAATCCCCCCAAAAGAAAATAAAGCAATGATCAGTAGGGAAATATTAGTTCACACAGTTATGCAGATCTTCCAAATTTCTTTATATAGTATCTTAACATATTCTTTAATATCCTCACCAAGCTCATTGGATAAGTGTGTATTGAGACACTGTCGAGATCTCAATGGCAGAATAAATGATTTATTTTTTTATTGATTATTTAAAGCATTACATAGCTCATGATATATCATCTTTCATACATTTGACTCAAATTGTGTTTTGAACTCCCATTTTCACCCCAAATACAGATTGCAGAATCACATCTGTTACATATTCACATTTTTACATAATGCCATATTAGTGACTGTTGTGTTCTGCTACCTATCCTATCCCCTACTATCCCCCCTCCACTCCCCTACCCTCCCATCTTCCTTCTCTACCTCCCCTGCTGTTGTTCAATTTTCTCCCTTTTTTTCCCTCCCCCTTGCCCCTCATGACCTCTTATAATTTTATGTATCATTGAAGGTCTCCTACCATTTCCGTATGCTTTCCCTTCTCTCTCCGTTTCTCTCTCCCCATTCGTCTTTGTTTACTGTAGTCTTTTCCTCATGCTCTTCCTTCCTGTTCTGTTCTTAGTTGCTCTCTTTATATCAAAGCAGACATTTGGCATTTGTTTTTTAGGGCTTGGCTAGCTTCGCTTAGCATAATCTGCTCTAATGCCATCCATTTCCCTGCAAATTCTATGATTTTGTCATTTCTTAGTGCTGCATAATACTCCATTGTGTATAGATGCCACATTTTTTTATCCATTCATCTATTGAGGGGCATCTAGGTTGGTTCCACAGTCTAGCTATTGTGAATTGTGCCGCTATAATCATTGATGCAGCTGTATCCCTATAGTGCGCTCTTTTAAGGTCCTCAGGGAATAGTCCGAGAAGTGCAATAGCTGGGTCAAATGGTGGATCCATTCCCAGCTCTCCCAGGAATCTCCATACTGCTTTCCAAATTGGCCTCACCATTTTGCAGCCCCACCAGCAGTGTACAAGTGTACCCTTTTCCCCACATCCCCGCCAACACTTATTGTTGTTTGACTTCATAATGGCTGCCAATCTTACTGGAGTGAGATGGTATCTTAGGGTGGTTTTGATTTGCATTTCTCTGATTGCTAGAGATGGTGAGCATTTTTTCATGTACTTGTTGATTGATTGTATGTCCTCCTCTAAGAAGTGTCTGTTCAGGTCCTTGGCCCATTTGTTGATTGGGTTGTTATCTTATTGTTTAATTTTTTGAGTTCTTTGTACATTCTGGATATTAGGGCTCTATCGGAGGTGTGGGGGGTAAAAATTTATTCCCAGGATGTAGGCTCTCTATTTACCTCTTTTATTGTTTCTCTTGCTGAGAAAAAACTTTTTAGTTTAAGTAAGTCCCATTTGTTTATTCTTGTTATTAACTCTTGGGCTATGGGTGTCCTATTAAGGAATTTGGAGCCCGACCCCACAATATGTAGATCTGAGCCAACTTTTTCTTCTATCAGACGCAGTGTCTCTGATTTGATATCTAGCTCCCTGATCCATTTTGAGTTAATTTTTGTGGATGGCGAGAGAAAGGGATTCAATTTCATTTTGTTGCTTATGGATTTCCAATTTTCCCAGCACCATTTGTTGAAGATGCTATCCTTCCTCCATTGCATGCTTTTAGCCCCTTTATCAAATATAAGATAGTTGTAACTTTGTGGATTAGTCTCTGTGTCCTCTATTCTGTACCATTGGTCCACCTGCCTGTGATTTAAAGTTTCAATTTTTGCTTAGAAGCTTGGGCTCAGTCATCGAAAACAATCACTGACAGCTATTTCTCTTGAAATAGTAGACTTGGATAATTTATTTTCAAGAAAATATCTGCCAAATACACAAGTCTAAATAACCATAGTTCATTCTTTCAGGAAAAAAAAAATGAAGTTTCCTGAAAAAGTTATCTGCTTGACTTCACAGCTCAATCACACAGATGCTTTTTGAGAAGATAACTTTTGAGATTAAACATGTAACAGAAATTATCTGTGTGGTTTTTGTTTTCAATTTCACCACAATAATACTGAAAAGATAAAATCAAGGATCAAGATTCAATGGAATTTAAATGTCTTGATACTTGACGAAGTGAAATTGGCTTCTTTATTGTCCTGTATACTGAATTATCAAAAATCAAGTGATTGATCAAACTGGGAATTCTAAAGGATACCAGCCAGACAGACAGTTAAAACGGGGCACTATCTTGCCTCCTTTCTCAAGACATGGAATTGTTTGCACATTAGGGATGGTCATAAAGACCAAGCTGTCCACAGCTCTGTTCCTCAGGTGACTAAGCTACCCTGGGTTACTAGGGAAAGCTGCTGATGGGATAGTTGCTTGTTACTTGTTCTGAGGGTGGTTATACACATCTCCATTATGAGAATTTTTCAGTTAGAATATATACATAAAATTTGTCCCTAATTTTAGCTTCTGTGATCAGTAATACTACCTTAGACAGGGAAGATATTCAGGTCAGTTTCAACTCACTGGACAGGGTTATTTTTGATGATGGAATTAGCCCAAACTTCCTTTCAGACTGATCAGCATTTTGTGCAATCATTAACACATCCTGTTGTTTCTGGATTAGGAATCAACCAAGTGGCGCACAGTGACACACACCTGTAATCCCAGGGGCTCAGGAGGCTGAGGAAAGAGGATTTCAAGTACAAAGCCAGCCTCAGTAACTGAGCAAGGCCCTAAGCAACTTAGTGCCTTAGTGAGACCCAGTGTCTAAATAGAAAAAATTAAAAGGGCTAAGAATGTGGCTCAGTGGTTAAGCTCCCCTGGGTTCAATCCCTGGTACCAAAAAAAATGTGGTATATTTGTATCATTCTTATATATATAGCATGTGTGTGTGCATGTGTGCATATATACACACATATATATTACATTTCCATATATTTTCCATCTTGGCCAAATAGAAATTTAGAAATTTACAAGAAATTAAGTAGAAAACCATCTGGCTTTCTAAGGCAGGCTCTGAAGTTTATGGCATTTGTTCAGCTGAATGGGTTTATGACCCTAGAGGCCATGATCCAGGTCAACTCTGCAAATTGGTTGCATTCTGCTGCTTGGTGTCATGTTGGTGGAAGCTTTAGTTAAATGCTGTATGAGCAGACTAAATAAGTTTTGTCCCATATCTTTGTCAATCAGATTAATTATTATGGCCAGTAGAACTGCAGATTTATAGGGAAATTAACCATAGAAACAATGGGTATAGAAACAAGGGAAACAATTGGTAGTAATTGTATTATTCTCTCTTTGAAGCTTTGCTTCAGATTTTCTGAGTGAGCACTAATGTCCCTTTCTTCCAGACTATCTTTTCAAGTATGTTTTTGTAGTGAAAGATCTTGGAGGACAGAGTCAGTGACTCCCTTTGGAAATAAAAGAATCAGGTTTCTTAAGCTCAGTATTTCTCTCCTGTAATGTAAATAGTGTTCAAGTGTCAGCTGGCCTTGTTTGCATTATAAATAGAGACAACAGAAACCAGTCCAAAGGAAAGCTGTTACTGCTATTACTGCACTTACTGCTATTGCTCAGAGTAGTAAATTGTACTATGTTTCTGATCCATTACTTTTATATCTTTCATCATTAAAACTACAATGGGCTATCATGTTAGGCTGTTCATGTTGGATGAGTATCTGACTTGTCACGGGTTGTGACTGCTATTTGATGGGGCAAAATTGGTGTTAGTTGGTAGGGCAAATCATAATCACCTCAAAATAAGTCATGTAACATGAAATAATGTTTGTTGATTTTTATCACATTTTTATTACAATTGGATGAATTCACATACACATGCACTGAAACAAAATCAGCTCCATATGTTATATACGTATAATCATTCACACTTTATCAGTTATTATAGATTTCTTTGGTCTTTCCTGACCTTTTTAAAAATTCTTCATCAATGAACTATTAAAGAAAATGTTAAAATCTACCAAAGCCAGTGTATTTACATAGTACAATTTATAATTATGACTATCTTGTTTCATTTTTGACCTGATGTAATATGTATATAAGACTTCACATTTCACTAATGAATGGAGAATTTTGTCCTTATGTAGTGACTATATTTATTTCTTGCTTTTAACTCTAAACTTTGTATGAAAAATTATTGCTAGTGAATATAAAAAACAATAGGCATATATGTTTGTACATTTCTGTGTATAATAGTTTTACTCTCAAAATTAATTTATCCTCATAGATATGTTTGTGTAATCATCATATTGTATCCTTGCTGTTATATTTAATTATTATCAGACATATTTGCTTCTTGAGTCATTTAGTTGATATTATTACAAATTTGTTTGGAATTATTTCTAAAATTTTTTTCTGTACTTTTAATATTTGGTCTTTTTCTCCAGTTTTTTTTTTAATTGTGCCTTGCTTTGTTTGTAGTTGGTTAAACATTTATTTCTGTTTATTATTTTCTCTCCTAGTTTATGTGCTCACATTTATTTTTATGTTTTGAACTTGGTTGTACTAAACATTTAAAATACATATTTCATTTATCAACATTTAATAATAATAATAATTTTACCCTTTATCTTATCATTTCAAGAATGTTAGAGCACCTCAATGTTATTCAAATCCCAAATCACATTTTCTTTTTACAGTTATTTCCTATTGAAAGCTTACAGGACTTATTTGAACAGTTTTGTACAGAAATGCTTACATATCCCTTATTTTTTTATTTCTCTGTTCCTTTCTTAGCACTGTTTTCTGTACGTTATATATCATACTGAAATACCCCTCTTTCTTTTCTCTTTCTTCCTTTTGTCTGAATTATAGCTCTTAGTATTTTCATTATTCAGGTTCTATTGCTGACAATTCTGGCTATTTTTTAGTTTCTTCAAATTTTTTTTTTTATTTTTTGCTGTTGTGAACTTTATAGGTTGAATATTTTTTCCTTTTTAAATTTTAATTTGTTATATAGGACAGCAGAATGCATTATAATTCATATTACACATAAAAGTACAATTTTTCATATCTATGGTTGTATATAAAGTATATTCACACCATTTGTGTCTTCATACATGTACTCAGGGTAATGATATCCATCTCATTTCGCCATCTTTTTTACCCCTTTGCCACCCTTTGGTTTAATTCTATTAGAGTTCATATAATCTTCCCATGCTCCCCCTCCCAAACCCACTGTGAATCAGCCTCCTTATATCAGAGAAAATGTTTGGCATTTGGTTTTTTTGGTATTGGCTAAATTCACTTAACATTATATTCTCCAACTCCATCCATTTACCTGCAAATACTATGATTTTATTCTCTTTTAATGCTGAGTGATATTCTATTGTGTATATATACCACATTTTCTTTATCCATTCATCTACTGAGGGGCATCTAGGTTGATTCCACAGTTTACTTATTGTGAATTGTGCTGCTGTAAATATTGATGTGGCTGTGTCCCTGTAGTATGCTGTTTTTAAGTTCTTTGGGTATAGACCAAGGAGTGGGATAGTTAGTTAAATGGTGGTTCCATTCCCAGCTTTCCAAGGAATCTCCACACTGCTTTCCATATTGGCTTCACCAATTGCTGTTCCGCTAGCAATGTATGAAAGTGCCTTTTTCTCTACATCCTCACCAACACTTATTGTTGTTTTGGTTCTTAATAGCTGCCATTCTGACTGGAGTGAGTTGAAATCGTAGTTTTGATTTACCTTTCTCTAATTGCTAGAGATGTTAAACATTTTTGAGAGGTGTCTGTTCAGGTCCTTGACCCATTTGTTGATTGGACTATTTTTTTTATTGGTGTTTAGCTTTTAGAGTTCTTTAAATACCCCAGAGATTAGTGCTGTATCTGCTGTGCGCGTGCTAAAAATTTGCTCCCAAGAAGTGGGCTCTCTATTCACCTAATTGTTGTTTTTTTTTTTTTTCTGAGAAGATTTTTTTTTAAAATTTGAATCCATTCCATTTATTGATTCTTGATTTTAATTCTTGTGCTATAGGAGTCATATTAAAGAAGTTGGGGCCTAATCTGACATGATGGAGATTTGGGTCTACATTTTCTTCTAATAAGCGTGATGTCTCTGGTTTAATTCTGAGGTCCTTGATCCACTTTGATTTGAGTTTTGTGTATGGTGAGAGATAGGGGTTTAATCTCATTTTGTTGCGTATGGATTTTCAGTTTTCCTAGCACCATTTGCTGAAGAGGCTATCTTTTCTCCAATGAATGTTTTTGGCACCTTTGTCTACTATAAGATAACTGTAATTATGTGGGTTATTCTCTGTGTCCTGTACTCTGTAACACTGGACTACCAGTATATTTTGGTGCCAATACCATACTGTTTTTGTTACTATTGCTCTGTAGTATAGTTTAAGTTCTGGTATAGTGATGACACCTGCTTCACTCTACTTGCTGAGGATTAGTTTAGCTATTCTGACTCTCCGATATTCCCAGATGAATTTCATGACTTCTTTTTCTATTTCTATGAGAATGTCATTGGGATTTTGATTGAAATTGCATTAAATCTGTATAGTGCTTTTGATACCATGATCATTTTGACAATATTAATTCTGCCTATCCAAGAACAAGGGAGATCTTTCCATCTTCTAAGGTATTCTTTAATTTCTTTCTTTAGCATTCTGTATTTTTAATTGTAAGAGGTCTTTCACATCTTTTGCTAAATTGATTACCAAGTATTTTATTTTATTTTTGAGGCTATTGTAAATGGGTTAGTTTTCCTCATTTCCCTTTCAGAGAATTTGTCACTGATATACAGAAATGTCTTTGATTTATGGGTGTTGATTTTATATCTGCTACTTTGCTGAATTCATTTACTAGTTCTAGAAGTTTTGTGGTGGAATTTTTTGGGTCTTCAAGGAATAGAATCCTATCATCAGGAAATAGTGCTAATTTGAATTCTTCTTTTCCTATCTGTATCACTTTAATTTCTTTCATCTGTCTAATTGCTCTGGCCAGTGTTTCAAGAAATGTGTTAAATAAAGGTGATGAAAGAGGAAAACTCTGTCTTCTTCCAGTTTTTAGAGGGAATGCCTTCAATTTTTCTCCATTTAGAATGATGTTAGTCTGGGGCTTAGCATCGATAGCCTTTATGATATTGAGATGTGTTCCTGTTATCCCTAGTTTTTCTAGTGTTTTGAACATGTATGGCTAATGTATTTTGTTAATGTTTTTTTTTTTTTCTGCATCTTTTAAGATGATCATATGATACTTTTCTGTAAGTGATGATGTGAGAAATTACATTTATTGATTTCTGTATGTTGAACCAACCTTGCAACCCTGGGATGAATCCAAGTTGATAGTCGTGCACGATCTTTTTGATATTTTTTTATTAGATTTGCCAGAATTTTATTGAGAATTTTTGCATCTATAGTCATTAGACATATTGGTCTGAAGTTTTCTTCTTTGATGTGTCTTTTCCTTGTTTTGGAATCAGATTGATATTGGCCTCATAGAATGAGTTTGAAATTGCTCCCTCTTTTTTTCTATTCCATGAAATAATCTGTAGAGTATAGGTATTAGTTCTTCTTTATAGGTCTTGTAGAACTCCACTGCATATCCATCTCATCCTGGGCTTTTCTTGGTTTGTGGGCTTCTGATAACGTCTTCTGTTTTATCGCTTGAAATTGATTTGTTTAAATTTTGTATATCATCCTGATTCAATATGGGCAAATCATGTGACTCTAGAAATTTGTCAATGCCTTTGATACTCTCTATTTTATTGGAGTACAAGTTTTCAAAATGTTTCTAATTATCTTCTGTATCTCTGTAGTGTCTGTTGTGATATTTCCTTTTTTATCATGTATGTTAGTGATTTGAGTTTTCACTCTCCTTCATTAGCATGGCTGAGGGTCTGTCAATTTTATTTATTTTGTTTGAAGAATCAACTTTTTGTTTTGCCAATTTTTTAATTGTTTCTTTTGTTTCAATTTCATTGATTTTTAGCTCTGATTTTAATTATTTTCTGTCTTCTACTGCTTTTGATATTGATTTGTTCTAAGTTTTCTAGGGCTTTGAGATGTAATATTAAGTCATTTATTTCTAGACTTTTCTTGTTTTAAGGAATAAAGTCCATGCAATAAACTTTCCTCTCAGTACTGCCTTCATAGTGTCCCAGAGATTTCGATATGTTGTATTAGTGTTCTTATTTACCTCAAAGAATTATTAATCTCCTCCTTGATGTCTTTTGCAACCCATTGTTCATTCAGTAGCATATTATTTAGTTTCCAGGTGTTGGAGTAGTTTATATTTTTTATTTTATTATTGATTTCTAATTTCATTCTTTGTGATCAGACAGAATGCAACGTAGTACCTCTACTTTTTTTTTTATTTGTTAAGAGTTGCTTTGTGACATAATATATAGTCTGTTTTAGAGAAGGACCCATGTGTTGCTGAGAAGAAAGGGTATTTGCTTTTTGAAGGATGATATATTCTATATATGTCAGTTAAGTCTAAGTTATTGATCATATTATTGAGTTCTGTAGTTTCTTTATTCAGCTTTTGTTTGGAAGATCTATCCAGTGGTGAAAGAGGTGTGTTAAAGTCACTCAAATTATTGTGTTCTGGTCTATTTGACTCTTGAATTTCAGAAGAGTTTGTTTGATGAACATACATGCTTCATCATTTGGGGCATATATACTTATAATTGTTATATCTTTTTGATGTATGATTCCCTTGAGTGCTAAGAGCCACAGCCAAGTAATATGATGCATTTCACTTTTGGTTGTAAGGTGATGCCAGCTAGCCATTGAGATGATATGATTATGTTAAGATTTGCATTCATATGGATATTGGACTCCTGCTGTTCACCTCAGCCTGCTATGGGACTCCTGGAGAGTTCCCATTGGTTGGGGAAGTACAGTAGGAGGGAATTCTGGGGCAGGAAGTGGTTCTGGGGTTCCAGTAGAACACCACCGCGTGGGTGGACCGTCTTCTTCCCAGACGTGTACGGGGTATTGGCGGCATTTTCAAAAATAAAGTTTTGTTCCTGCTTGAGTGGCTCGTGATTCTGTGCCCAGCCAGACTGCGGCAATTGGTGGCCCGTGCAGGGGACGCCTGAAGCTTGGAGATGAGTAAAATTGCTCGCCCCTGAGGGAAGGCGACAGAATGGGTGACCATTTCAAAAAACAATGTGTTCTTGTTTTGATTTATTTTGTTTTTGTTTCAAGCTCCGTAGCCCTAGAATTTTCTCAGGCAAACTGGGAAAAATGGTTGGCTCAAGGTTTGAAGTTATTCGGCCCTGAGAAAGAGAAAATTGATACAACCATTTTCTGTTCCGTTTTTGTTTCGTTCTGTTTTGGCTTTGTTTTATGCTATCTTATTAGATTGTGTTACCTTTATAGTAGATTAGAATCTAGTAAAAAACAAACAGAAAGACTGTTAAGTAAATTGTTAGAGGTCCAGACTATGGTAGAAAACATGTTAGGTCAAGAAAAAGAGAAGGCCTCTAGAGCTAGTCAGACAGAGGAAAATTTGAAGAAAGAAACCTTAGAGGAAAAACAGCCATCAGGTGGAGAATTACAACAGGAGGCTGCTACTAACTCCGTTCTATCACCATAGGGCATAATTCAACCAACAGCTCCATCTACAGCTGAGCGGCCCTTAACTCCCGTAGTTGATGGACGGAATCCTGAGGCAGGACCCCAAAGATTAGTATGCCCTGTACTTGAGCAGGCAGGAGGGCAACGAATTCACCATGCTTTAGATTTCAAAACAGTAAAGCAATTAAAGGAGGCTGTAACAACCTATGGTCCGCAAGCACCCTTTACCATAAGTATGGTCGAATCTATTACCAACTTGGACATGACACCAGCAGATTGGGCTAACATGTGTCGATCTGTGCTAAATGGAGGACAATATTCATTATGGAAGGTTGGCAATGAGGAATTTTGAATGGAGATACTCACAAATTGCTGTAGATGCAGTTAGGGCATGGAAAACTTTACAGGGGCATGGACATCTGCGCCTCTGCCAGAGCAGTACTAACTCCAGAGATGGGAGTTCAAATCATTCCCACAGGAGTAAAAGGACCTCTTCCCCAGGGAACAGTAGGCTTATTATTGGGACGCAGTTCTTCTACACTAAAAGGACTTATGATAAGTCCTGGGGTAATTGATCCCAATTATGAGGGTGAAATAAAAATTATAGCTAGTTCTCCAAGAGGTATATCAGTAATTTCATCAGGAGATAGAATAGCACAGTTATTAATAATACCCAGCCTGCATGATAAATTTTCCAGTTGTAATGTAGAAAGAGGTTCCAAGGGATTAGGCTCCACAGGTGTCGATTGGGCTATGCTGTCTTTAAATTTAGATTCTTGCCTCATGCTAAAATTAAATATTCAAGGACATGACTTTAATGGGCTACTGGACACAGGTGCTGACCTTAGCATCATATCTCGTCAAGAATGGCCAAGACATTGGCCATTACAACAAGCCACTCAAACACTTTGAGGCCTAGAAGTGGCAACTAATCCCCATAGAAGTGCAATGGTATTAGATTGGAAGGATCCTGAAGGATGTGAAGGAACTATACAGCCCTATGTATTGGACCATCTTCCTATAAATTTATGGGGACAAGATGTCCTAGATCAATTAGGATTGACATTAATAAATAACATCAATCCTAACGCGCCCACTACTAGGGCTAGACAAGGCTTTAGGAAAGAAAAAAGATTAAGAGAACAAGAACAAGGTATGACAGCACCAATTCAAATAGATCAAGAAATAAATAGACATGGATTGGGTTTTCAGAAAGGGCCACTGAGACAATCAAAATTACTTGGAAATCAGAAAGACCAGTGTGGGTTCCTCAGTGGCCCCTGACTAAAGAAAAGATACAAGTAGCCCATGACCTGGTCAAACAACAATTAGCGGAGGGAAATATACAACCTTCCATATCTCCCCATAATACTCCCATTTTTGTCATTAAAAAGAAATCTGGTAAATGGAGATTATTGCAAGATTTAAGAGCCATTAAAAATGAGATGGTTATTATGGGGCCTGCTCAATCAGGGATTCCCCAATTGTCTGCTTTACCAAAAACCTGGTATGTTTTAGCTATAGATATTAAATATTGTTCTTTTTTTTTTTCAATTCCAATTCATCCCAAGGATAGTCCACATTTTGCATTTACTATCCCTGCACTAAATCATGAAGGTCCTGATCAGAGATATGAATGGAAAGTACTCCCTCAAGGGATGGCTAACAGTCCAACTATGTGTCAAATTTATGTTAACAAAGCAATCCAGCCACTTAGAAATCAAAATCCTGAACTACAAATATGTCACTATATGGATGATGTGTTATTGGCACATAAAGATAAAAACACATTGCTAGAATGTTATGCCACACTTACAAATTTATTTTAAAAATATAATCTAGAGATAGCAATAGATAAAGTACAATTAAATCTTCCAATTAATTATTTAGGAGTTCTATTATCCTCAACCATGGTCCGTCCACCAAAAATTCAAATACGCGTAGATCAACTCAAATCACTTAACGACTTTCAAAAGTTATTGGGAGACATAAATTGGATAAGGCCTTATCTAGGCATACCAACAGGAGAGTTGGGACCTTTATTTGATATTCTAAAAGGTCCATCAGATCCAAATTCACCCCGCATGTTAACGCCTGAAGCAAGAAAAGCATTAAAAATCATTGAGACATATATGGAAAATATGCATTTGGATAGAATTGATATAAGTTTGCCTTTACTATTTATTGTGCTACCAACAAAAAATATTCCTACAGGAGTATTTTGGCAAGAAGGTCTATTATTGTGGATACATTTATCTTATTCGCCTAACACTATTCTTACTAGATATCCTGAGGCTGTAGGACAATTAATACTCAAAGGGAAAAAAGCAGCAAAGGGAGTGTTTGGGATTTCTCCCAATAAAATTATTACTCCATATACTATGGATCAAATTGATGAGTTAGCTAATGAGTTAAATACTTGGGCAATAATCATGTGTAAATCTAGTGTTTCATTTGATAATCACTTACCATCTAATCCTTTGTTGTCTTTTTGGTCTAAGAATCCTGTAGTTTTTCCAAAAATGACAAGAAAAACCCCTATCATGAATGCTCCAAATATATTCACTGATGGGTCAAACAATGGTACAGCAGCAGTAGTTACTCCTGATCAAACTTTTACATTTTTAGTACCCAAACAATCAGCTCAAAAGGTAGAGCTTAATGAAGTATTACAAGCTTTTATGATGTTTAAAGATTCTGTATTAAATTTATTTTCTGACAGTCAGTATATAGTTAATGCTATAGTATCCCTTGAAGATGCTGGTAAGATTTCCCCTTCCTCTACTGTTTTCTATTTGTTTTCTGCTATACAAAGCCTAATCTGGGACAGAAAAGATCCGTTCTTTATAGGACATATCAGGGCACATACAGGATTGCCTGGAGCCCTTAGTTTGGGCAATGAACTAGCAGATAAATCTACACATGACATACGTATTTTCTCCACAATAGAAGAAGCTATAAATTTTCATAAAAGGTTCCATGTCAATGCTAATACTTTACAAAAGCATTTTGAAATAACTAAAGAACAAGCCAGACATATAATAAAACAATGTCAAAATTGTGTGACATTTTTACCACAAGTTAATCTTGGAGTCAATCCTAGAGGACCGATACCTAACCATATTTGGCAGATGGACGTCACACACTTGCCAGAATTTGGAAAATTAAAATATTTGCATGTTACAGTTGATACTTCTTCCGGATTTTTGATGGGCTCCCCTCATGCCAGAGAAAAAACTAAAGATGTTATAGCTCATTGCTTACAAAATTTTGCCACTGTGGGTGTTCCAAAACAGTTAAAAATGGATAATGGTCCTGGTTATACTTCTACCTCTTTTAAACAATTTTGCTCATCATTTGGCATTACTCACATAACAGGAATTCCATACAATCCACAAGGACAAGGCATAGTTGAAAGAGCTCATCAAACTATTAAAATGTACTTATTAAAACAAAAGGAGGGAATTGGAAAGGGGTATATATCCCCCAAAGATAAACTTAAAATAACCCTTTTTACTCTAAACTTTTTAAATTTGGATTCATCAGGGCTTAGTGCTACAGAAAGACATTTGTATCCAAAAAATGTACATAAGCCTAAGGTACTTTGGAAGGATATTCTAACAGGACAATGGAAAGGTCCTGACCCAGTGATAGTCTGGAGTTGGGGCTCTGTCTGTGTTTTTCCACAGGAAGAACAGCAGCTGATTTGGATTCCAGAGAGGTTAACCAAAACAATTTCTACTGACCAAAAGGAAGATGATTTGACTCAAATCCATAACAGCTGATATCCAGAACTCCAGGTTGGCTATTCTTACATCTGCGACAGTGATTAACCAGGATGCTTTTTTCAATATCTATTTTATTATTGCTTTTTCCCACATCATAAAGTTCCATTTTATTTTTGAGCTCATACAGACCTAGATTAATGTTTTTCTGATCAGTTTTATTTTTTGATTATGGAGTTTTTAAACATTGCAATGGAGATTTCACCTAGGTAAATCTACAAGGCCTTTACTATTGTCTTATGTGTTGTATGTTACGTGTGCACATTTCTGTTTTGTGTTGTATGTCTGTATGTGCGTATGTCCATATATCATATATGAGGAGCGCTCATAAATATATGGATCCAAAATTTTTTTTATTATTCATGTGGTTTTAATGGTTTAATTTAATTTGGGTAAACAGCGGTTGAAGATTGTTTTAATATGTGTACAAATAAGCAGGTTAACAGATCTGTTTGTTTACTTTCACCTTTCCTTTTCATTATATTTAATAATTCTGTTCAAGATAATGTAAATTGTTCTAAAAATTGTTTTCTTAATACCTGTTGAAATCTTACATTTTTTTTTCTTAACATCATTGTCAAAATCCCTATTTTCATCCCAGTGCCGGTGAAGACAAAGATGAAACCAAACTACAACTTCTTCAATTTATCACAACAAACTGTATAAACTGATGCATCAATGAATAATAACTCAACATGTAATGCTCAATCACTGAGTCGATTTATTTTGGGAGGAAATGGACATATTGATAGATTCCTCTGCTTTGAACTGCTTACAAAACTTGCCTGGACTATGTATCACTTGTATGCATTGTGCTCTATTTGTTGATACAGCGAACTATGTTAGTGCTGGCGTATCTTTGCTGATGTGTCACCAGTGATGCAATTTTTCCTAAAGAGCCGTCTATTGACTTGATGTCGTGGCATTTCTGTATCCTCCTCCCTTCTACTAGTGATGGTCTAATTTTGGGGGCCAACTGAGGTGAGGCAAAAAACCTCACCCCCCCACTGGTGCATAGGCCTATCCACAGGTATGGCTATATACTGGACCGGTAGTCAGTGACGGGTATGATTCAATTGCAGTGGTATCAACCTAAGACAGGAGGCTGACGCCTAGAGGTCAGTTTCCCGATGACGGGTAAGAACCATATGTTGAATTGGACATACCTAAGAGGCACGGTCCCTAGCCACATTGCCTGTTGCTTAATTAAACAGAAGGGGGCAGATGCTAAGAGCCACAGCCAAGTAATATGATGCACATCACTTTTGGTTGTAAGGTGATGCCAGCTAGCCATTGAGATGATATGATTATGTTAAGATTTGCATTCATATGGATATTGGACTCCTGCTGTTCACCTCAGTCTGCTATGGGACTCCTGGAGAGTTCCCATTGGTTGGGGAAGTACAGTAGGAGGGAATTCTGGGGCAGGAAGTGGTTCTGGGGTTCCAGTAGAACACCACCGCGTGGGTGGACCGTCTTCTTCCCGGATGTGTACGGGGTATTGGCGGCATTTTCAAAAATAAAGTTTTGTTCCTGCTTGAGTGGTTCGTGATTCTGTGCCCAGCCAGACTGCGGCACTTGAGCAGTATAAAATGTCCTTCTCTGTTCCTTTTGATTGACTTTAGCTTAAAGACTACCTTATTTGATATGAAGATGGAAACCCCTGCTTATTTCTGCAGTCCATGTGAGTGGTATGATTTTCCCCAACGTTTCACCTTCAGTGTCTATGAAAGTCTTTTCCTATGAGATGATTCTCTTGGAGCAGCGTACTTTTCTGTTTCATCCAATCATCTAGACTAAGTCTTTGATTGGTGAGTTTAGGCCATTAACATTCATGGTTATTGTAGAGACATGATTTGTATTCCCAGACATTATTTTTTATTTTAGTTATTTAACTTGACTTAGTTTCTCCTTTGATTAGTTTTCCTTTAGTAAAATACCTCCCTCTGTTGATTTTCATTGTTGATTTTCATTTCCTCTTCATAGAATATTTTGCTAAGGATGTTCTTTAGTTCAGGTTTCCTAGCTGTAAATTCTTTTAACTTTTGCTTATCATGGAAATTTTTTATTTCATAAACAAATCTAAAGCTTAATTTTGATAGATACAAAATTCTTAGTTGGCCATCCATTTTCTTTCAGTACTTGATATATGTTGTTCCAGGAACTTCTAGCTTCCAAAATTTTATTGCTATATGTTAAGGGGAAAATATTAAATGATTTAAATTATAGTAAAATTGTACCTAAATATGATCTTTATGAACAAAATGAAGTGTGAATACACTTAATATTAAAGTCCTTCAGAAATATTTGCCTAATCACTCTGTAAACCTTATTTTAAATTTGGAATGTAGAAGAAATATAGGCAATATATTAACACATGATTTTAGGGCATTCATTCAGTCAACCATAGCTTAGCATTTATTGTTTATTCTAGGATATTGCTAAGTTGATTTAGTTATTACATGTAAGGTAGTGTTATTTTCATTGCTAGGGGTGTGGTTTCCAATTTGTGGATGATCAGAATAAATACATATATAGTTTGAAGAATTAGTAATTAAGATATAAAATTAACCAAAATATAATGGTTCCTATGTTAGTAACTTTTGAAAAAGTACTGTTTGCATAGTCTCCATTAAGTGACTGATTTTGTTATTTCTAGATGATGACTCCATTGTAAAATCTGAGACAGTCTGGGAAGATGGGTAATTAACATTTTAATCAGTAATTAAAATACGAAACTTTAGTTAAAACACAAGGATCGTACTCTAACCCAATTTGTATGAAAATCATCTTCTATAAATGTTTACAAAAATGTCTATTTTCATTGAGGATTTCACAGATGATATTATATTCCCTCTAAACTACAGACCCACCTGTATCAAGGTAATTACTTGTACGTGGGAAATTTCAATATTCCATTTTAATTTCTTATGTGCATACAGCCTGTGTAGATGACAGATAAAAGATACATGATAGAAGAAACACAGATGGATATATCAATATAATAGATAAATTATACATATGCACATTTATATATAGATAGAAAAAGTTGAAAGATTAGAAGGAGATTTAAGAGAACCCTATGATAACATTATAATCTCAAAAGGAAATGAAATAAAATGCCAAGAATTTAGGCTTTCAAAGTTATAGAACAAATTCCATTTTTAATATTAAATGCCATCTGTCTCTTTCTTCCCACTCCTTTTCTGGGCAGTGAATCTTTCACATATGAAAACTGTGGACTCAAGCAGCATATCTGCAACTTATTTCCTCATGGTCTATTGGTTTAAATGCACTCTGATATCCTGCAGATGAATTTCACAACATGGAATGAATCTATTTCCTGAATTACTTATCCACAATTATTTAACTAATGCCATGTAATTTATGGCTATTCAGCAGGTTTAATTCACAAATATTGTAAATTAAAAAAAAAAATGAAGAAACTCCTCTCAACATAGGTACCGCCATTTAATTGAAGTCTTGGGAAACAGTGACATCAGACGATAGTTTTCATGTCAGTATTTTGGAAATATTAGTACAGTATTAGCATTAGCATTCCAAAGTTGCATATCAAAAGAAAGGCAACAATGACCAAAGGATATTTAAATACCTAACCCAATAGCTAAAGTTATAATGCTGTATTCACATGGTGCTTCCATGGTCTTTTGGCTTTGTCTATTGCTAAGAATGGTTTCCAGATGCCATCGTTATTGTTATAAATCCATTTCAACTTTTAGCCTACCCAAGGTAAGGAGAAAAATAAATTAAAATCAAAAGTTTAAGGTATGAACAAAGCCTTAGAGGCTAAAATTTAAGAGATTGTCAGGCTTTATTCCACTTTTTATACTGATATGTAAAAGACAAATGTATTATTTGCTTTAATGAATTTTTATGAGGCTGCATTGTGTTTTCATTTTTACCACTGAAAATAATTTAATGGAAACAAAACAAAAGAAAAGTTTCCTTAAATCTTCTAGGTGAAGAATAATAAAATGTCATTTTCCTGTAAAATTGAAAATAAGGTTAAAGAGAACATTATATTAGTATTTTACAGAATAGAGTGTCAAAGATTTACCATTACTTCATGTATGCACTATAAACCATGGTTGAATTTATTAGAATTTACTTGTGATAAAACTTTGTGAGTTGATACTATAATTCCTTGGATGACAAAAAATAAGCCTTTTGAATGTAGAGAAAGACTTAATATTACAGTTATAATAAATATGCTAATATTTGTTTTTTATTTAAACTCTGAATTATATTCCTTATATGTGTTTGGAATATACCCAATTCTAATATAAAAGAAAATGAGTGCAAATTACTTTATATTTATTAGGGAATATTTGTTTTAAATAATCATTTGAAATATTCAATAAAAATTACAAACTAAAGTTAATTTCACTTTTTAACTGGTTCATTCAAAGATGTTTTGACTATATATTTACAAAATACCTGGTACTACAAAAGCTTGTACCTGAGTCTGAAATAAAATCATTGTTCCAGTTTTTCTTTATTGAACACACAATATTTCCTAGATCTCAGACCAAGGCCTTTACATGTACATTATATGTACTAACTCATGTAATTATCATAATAATGTTAGGAAGTAAAAAAATATTATTTTTTTCAACATTACTGACAAAAAATTATCATTTAGCTTTTTGTAAAAAATTAAATGATACAAATTAAAGTAGCAAAATTGCACAAATTAAAGTAGCAAATATTTTATACAAAATATATGTCTACTATTAAATATGGCAATATGGAAAGCTAAAGAAATATGGAAAACATATATTCCCTGCCTTGAATATATGATGGTTATATAATATATGATGGTGGAAAGAAATCTGATAAATAGAACAGGAGTTGTGATTTTGAGTGGTCTGGTCAGACAGCAACTTTGAGAATTCTTTAGCATTGGGTAATCTGCATAGGTAACCTGGCCACTAACAGGAAGTGCAAGAACAGACCCTATGTTATGACACAGAAACGTAGACAGCACGCCTTATGAAGAACAGGTGCAATCGAAGCATTGTGATTTCAGCTCCTTAGAGCCTGGGAAAAGTAAGGCAAGGCCCCAAAATTGAAAGAACAGAATAAAGGGTCATTACTAAGGCAGGAAGTAAAACACTAGTATATCGGAAAAAAGAATTCAGACACAAATACTGTAGGAAGGGACTGGATCACCAGAGAATAAATATAAAGACCCAGTTATTAGACATGAAGTCTAGGCTTAGATTTGAGTTCAATGTAGTAGATTTTATTTAACTGACCTGCGCCTCCTCATTTCCCATAAAGTAAGAACCATGATGGTACCGAGATTGTTGGGGTTTTCAGGTGATCCTAGATGTGGGAAGTCAATTTTATATTTATTGTTTGGGTATATAGGAACTATAAATGATAAGCTAGCAGAGAAATATGTTTTTCTAATAAAATATTTTTATTTCTCATCTGATATGAAACAAAATTATGTTCTTATGTAACCAACCACTCTCTTGCATGGAATTTTAAAAAAATGTAGTAATGGTAAAAGATAACATTTACATACATGTAATAAGATTAACCTCCTAATTTTTTATGTTGTCTTCCCACAGTTCTGTACTCTTAACCATACTGTGTTAATGTATGGCACGTGATTATTTAAGCTACCATTCATTCTTTCCATTTTCATTCCCATATTAAATAATCAATTCACTTCAACACTCCTTTACCAGTTGCCAAATATATTTTTGCATTCAGTAGAAAAAGCATATGATATAAAGTCACAGAGAAATGGGATTAAATCCTGATTCTGTCACATAATAATTAGGGAATTTAGGACAAAGTTATGTAAGATCCAGCTTTCTTATCTGTTTAATGTTAATACTAGCTATCTTATTTATAGTTATTTTTGAGGGATAAATGACACAATATGCCACAAGCCCAAAACATGTTGTATTAGTCACTTTTCTGTCATTGTGATAAAATATCTGAGATAATTAACTTTTAAGGATGAGAGGTTTATATTCACTCACAGTTTCAGAGGTTTTAGTCCATGGTGGCATAGCCTGTAGGCCTGTAGTATCAGAGTACATTGCGGCAGAATCATATGTCAGAGTATTCCGGTATAACTCATGACATCCAGGAAGTGAAGAGAAAGAAAACCAGGGGCCAGTGTTTCAATATCCCTTTCAAGGTCATACCCCCAATGACCTAACTTTCTTTCACTAGGCCCCACCTCCTAAGGTTCCACCACCTGCCAGAGGACCACAGGTTGGCAAATAAGCCTTTAACTCATGGGTCTTTGAAGGATACTCCCGATCTAAATTATAGCACTAGCTTTTTATGAATAAATGGTAGTTATCATTGCAGAGAGCAGTGATGTTGAGTTTTCAATTAGATCTTACCTTTTTTCCCTCATATTTGTCAGAGAAAATTATCATATTCACTTCTTTATTTAAAATATCTACTCCATCTCAATAAAAAAATACTCTTTGAACATCATGCCACTCTCTTATCAAAACCCAACATATTCAGTTAGTCACCAAATACTGCTAAGTGCCATTTTTACTTAAGTAGTATTTTGGGATTGAATAAGTCTCCTTCTCCCTCTTTTTCTTTCCATTGTTTCTATTAGTGAGTCCAGCTCATTCAGCCCAAACAAGTGGATAATCTTCAACTTTTATATCTCCAGTCTCTCCTTGTTTCACTTTTTAAAAACAGCTCAAATCATTCCATTCTTATACACAAGAAACCTCAGTTCTGCCTATTGTCGAAAGAATAAATCCCAGACTCTTTGGAAATTTATTTCTGGTTATTCAAATTATCTTTTATTCTTACTTTCTGTATATCCTCCTCTTGGCCTATGTTTTCTAAAGCACCCAGTCACTCCCTGGCTTGAATATACTTAAACCCATATGCCCTTCCTTTCGTTATTTATCATCCTTCCATTTCCGATTCTGATGTCAGCACATCTTAGAATGTGCTGGTCACTGGTCTCAGGGTCATCAATATTTATTTATTCTTCAACACTCTCATAGAAAATCATTTGAATTAAGAATTAACTTTATTTCCCCTTAAATTGTATTAATTTATTATCAATTTTATCATCTATAGTATGTCATATGATCCTTAAGGAACAGTCTAGTAATATTTTTCATTTTTAAATTTTGCCCTATGTCTTGTGCAACCAGGATATAATAAACATTTGTTAAGTATAGCATAGATGAGGTCAGGTGCATACACATGCACCCTCATGAGATCATGCAGTAACATTCAGGGTCAATGCTATTGTCCAAACAACAAAAATAATGAAAACATAGAAGAAGTTTTCTTCTTAGTCCTGTAAAGGAGAATAATTTTTAAGCAGAATAAAGTAAAATGCTAATTATAAGACAGATGTTTTATAAATCCTCTTTCATTAAAATGTAGAGTTTTGTTACCTCGATAATATGTTTAATTTTTATGTACCGGTTTAAAATAAATTTAATGAAAAACAATAAATCAGATTATTAAATAAAAATAATTATAATTGTATCCATCAAAAAAACATTATTAAGAGAGTGAAAAGGTAAAATCAAGCCTGGGAGTTAATGCATATGTAAAATATGACAAATTTCCTTATATGTGTGTGTCTCTGAGGGAAGACTCATATCTAGAATATATCCAGAATTCTTAGAAATTAGCAATAAAAGACAACCTATTTAAATACTTTTGTAAGATTTGAAAACAAACTTCAGGAGAGAAAAACAAATGATTATTTGATTTATAAACATGCTCACAATTTGTTAGTATTAAAACCAGATTTTCTCTGATTCTGCTGGTGGTTGACTCTGTGTAAACTGCAGGCCTTTGTAGCCATGAAATATGTAGCAGCTCTTAATGATAGGGTATGCCCTCCAGTGCTGCAGCAGACCATAGCACCTCACTGCCAACTTCTTTGGGGAAGAAATTCATAGATGATGGAAGGAAACAGTGAAAGGAATAGGATCTCTTACAGAATGGAAATGGAACTCTCGGAGGGCACGAGAGGACCTCATAGCAGGTTGCCACTTGAGTGTGCCAGTCTAGGCTTTACATAGCACTTGGGTCAGTGCTGCTAGTCAAAATCTATGCTAATCAGGGTACGGAAAAGTACCAAACCTATTGGTTAACCTTTGAGTCTGAATGTCCATTCAGGTCTGCCCCACTTTAGTTTTTTCCAGTTTACTGAAATCCCAGCTTCCCATGAGGTTGAGGTAAGCCCATCCTAGTTGCAACACTGTGTGGAGGCAGGGCCGCCAAGGAATGATGACAGGTTGGTATACCCTGGCTCTCTGTGCCTCAGGCCCACACCCATGTGGATGCACAGTACCTGAGACACCTGCTCACACTTGGCCAGGTACAATAGCAGGTAATCATGCAGCTGGGACCAAGTGTACTCCAGCCCACTTGGGCCACTATTATGCTGCTCCTGTGACAAGGACTTGGATTTATCATCAAGATAATACAAATTTAAAACCATTATGATAAACCATTATATCCCCAATATGAAGCATAAAACCTGAAAGGGCATATGAAATTTCTAGGATATTCAGATATTATTGATAATAGAACAATACTGATTCCCTATAAAACTTAGTGTACCACATAAACCTGAACATGTGCATATCTTATAAGAATTTATAACAAATATAAATGAAAGTATTTGTACACATTTAAAGCACATATTGAAAAATTCTCATTTATAAAAACTTAGACCTTAAAGTAATCTAAGTATTTTTCAATAATTTAATGGAAAAACAAATCCTACAATAGTATACTCTGAAAATGGGATACTACATAGCAATCAGAAAGAATGGCATTGATGAATCCCACAACACAAGGATGAGTTAAATAGAATCATAGTAATGTGTATCAGAACTTTTGTGATTGGGGCAATTATTTGGAAAATATAATTATATAGTTATATGCTTGAATAGTTCACAGCTAATCACTATAAATGCAAGTACTGATTTAGAGATGTAGACAGGCAAATAACATGAGTACCATTGTCTTTGGATAAATGATTTCTGAAAGGGTAAACTCTGGCAAATTCCCAAACAAAAGAACAATCATTCTTTCATTGTATATTGTTCCTTTATTTATGAAAATTTTATGTTCATACAAATTAAGAAAATGATTTGTTTTTAAAGGGAAATGAAAGAAAGGACCAGACACATCTAATTCTAAGTGATTTAGCTGCACAAGTATTACAGTAGCAATTAGCAAGTAATGAGGGATAGTACTAAGTACTTTAGGAAGATTAAATGACCCACCAGGATTTAAATGCCATAATAGCCTGGTTTATGGTAACCCCCAAACCTCCCCTTGTACCTTAAATAGCCTCCTTAGAGTGTGATCATACTACTGAGAATGACTACTTTCCCAGGTTTAATGCCACGAGCACCTGGATATGGAAATCTTATCAATAAGGAAATGATTACAAAATTTTTGTTTGTTAACATCTGAAATATCACAAAATGAATAAAGAGACTCAATGTCTTAATGATCCTTAATAAAAATTTAAAGTCTATAGTCTCACTGTAATTATGCTCCTAAAAGTCATCTCACTAATTAAATATATGACCTCAAAAAAAGGATCCTTGAGTATGGAATAAATTTTTAAATCATAAAATTTGCATTTTAAACTAATTTGTAGATCAAGGAAATTTAAAAAGATAAATAAATCAGATAGAAATTGAAAGAAAGTGACAAGTAAAAATATCTTTCAAGTTTTCTTAACTTTGTCACTTAATTGTTTAGTTAAAAAAATTATATCACTAAGCTTATCAAAAAGTTTAGCAAAATTTCATGATGCTATGCTTAATGTTTTTATATAAAAATCCTTATATAATATTTATATATTTGAATGCTTAAAATATTTTACAGAATTTTCTTTGTTAAAAATCATTCAACAATGAACCATTGAAACCCATTTTGATATGAGTTATATATTACAGAAAATATAGCTGCAAAAACATTATGTGAAAGGCAATGAAAGAGCTACTGTATGTCAAACTGGGCCATCATAAAGAAGAAATTGGTGACATAGTATGTTCAATATTGTGTTAGACACTCATATCTCTTTGAACAGAATGCAAAGGTCTAACTTTCACTCCACATGTGCACACCACATGAGCAGGTGAAAGAGTAAATGGGGAAGGGTGATGACAGTTCTATGTTCCAAATCAAATCATTCCAATATGTATTTCTACAACTGTTATAAATCTAGTGATTTCTTTTAAGTAGTAGTATTCAAGATATTTAAGCAAATCAGCCTATGTATCCCAAACAAATGTGATTTGTCTGTTTAATTGCTCTCTTTTTTACTTACTACATAAAGCTTTATGAAAAAACAGTCACGTAATATTTAATTTCTGTAACCCAAGTTATTAACTTAATAAGTGTAAGTAGTGTAAATATGTTCACAAGAGTTGACTCTAAATCCATTCCAGTAATTAAAGAAACCATTGAATAGCACCTTTCCCCCTCATAATTGAATAGATTCATTTCCACCTTACAATGTTTGGGTCAAGGTCTATTTAGTGTACACAGCCAAATTGATCACAGGAAAGGCTGCCTTGCTCTTTTCTATAAGAGATAAGTGATGTCAACTTGTTTTTTCCTTGGATAAAAATATTTTTAATACCTCAGGAGGATTTTTTAAAAAAACAATTTTTATCAATGCAAATTAGAGAAACTTCAACGTTTCAATAAGTTGAGTTGACCTTAAGTTTCATCAATCCTATTAGAAGATATTATGTAGAACATGGAGAGTTTTCTCTTTCTCTTCTCCTTTTCCTTCTCCTTCTCCTTCTACTTCTCCTTCTACTTTCTCCTTCCTCCTTCCTCTTTGCTCCCTACTCCTCCTCCTCCTTGTCCTCCTCCTCTTCCTTCTTCTTCTTCTGCAGTTATTCAATTAGAAGCAGGTCCTCCTTGTTTTTCTCAGATAAATTGTGAAATCAGATAGCAATTTCCTATACACTAATTTGGCATAATATAAATGAAAAAAACTTTGATTACACTTAACAAATATTTCAATAATTACCTCACTTCACTTTTTAAAAATGATATACTTCTTACAGATGCCACTTGATATAACCATGCTGATTTGTATTTCTTGGAGAATAGCCTTTTTAAATAAGGATAATAAGCGTGAAATTGAATTATATTAACTGAGAAGTGAATCTATACAGAGTTACATACCAAGTAGACTAATTTTAAATTAAATGAAATGTAGATATAACTGGCTTCTTATAAATATATTGTTAATGATGGTATTAAAAATATCAATGAGAACTGTTGCAAGTGTTGGATTTTGTGACTAAACATTAATACAATATATAATATTCTCTATGTCTGTCATGAAAAATGACTGACTATTTTGGGCATACAGAATTGATGTAATTTTTTTAGCTTAAGTTCATAGTTATGTTTCATAATATAGAGTTAGGTAAATTTAAATAGGAAAATTTATCTATATCTATATATAGATATATAGATATAGATATAGATATCTATATATCTCTATATATATAGATATCTATCTATCTATATATACTTGTACACAGGTGTTTATTGATGTGTGATAACTACATGTAATGATTTTTTGAATTTACAATAGAGTTAAAGCAGGTCTACTTAATAGAAACCACTCTTTGAATTGTGTTCTTTTCTAACTGGAAATGTATTATACCATGATTTCTTATGATATAGGGCAGAAGCAGGTAGCTGTAGCTCCCAGTCTCATGATCAGGATGGTAAACAGCAGACATTTGATAGTATATTGTGTTGCTTAATTCTGATGTTCAGTAGGTTAGGCATATTAAATGCATTTTGTAGTTATGATATTTTCAGTTCATTGTGGGCTTACTGAGACATAACACCTCATAAGAAGTTAAGTACCATTTGTGTACATACACACATACATGTTCTGATATATATGTGTTGGAATATTTTGAGATAAAGTAAATGAAACTCTTTTATGTTGACTAAGCTATTTCCTTATTTATCAATAATAAATTATTTTGCTCTAATTAAAGATTCCAAAAAATCATTTTTAAGGATCCAACTATACTAGATCCATAGCAAATGTATTTTGAGACAAGAATGCTTTCAAGGATAGGGATTTTTTTTGTGTGTGTGTGCTTGAAAAGTAACTCAGTTGACAGTTTAAATTCAAATCCCAAATTTTAAGCAATTAAATGCACAAAATTTAATAACAGTTCACTTTATAAACTTGGGTCTATTAACCAATATGCTATAATATTCTTAGTTAAAATTTAAAGAAGATGCACTGTAGCTTAAAAGGTGAAGTTATATATCTTGAAAAATTTATGTGAAGAGACCAGCCTGACTAAAACAGTTTCTCTGTTCTACCACCACATGGATCCTGGTTGGAAAGTCTGATGAGAGCTGTAAAAAACTGACTCAAAAACAAGTGTAAATACACTTACTGGTTGCCAAAGTATAATCATAACAAGCTCAAAATCAGTGAGTGTGTTCATTTACAAAGTTCCCAAAGGAGGAGATAGGAGTACACTAGTTCTGAATGCTGCATTGTATCTCTTAACTAATGCTCAAAGGTGTGATGAATCACCTTAAGGGATTTATACCTGGTAAGAGATGATTGGAAAATGAATCAGGAAAGCAAGGTATTCCATTTTATGCCCTTGGAACCAGTGAAACTCAAGCCAGCATGGCATCATTTCAGGTCCTACAGGAGGCCAAAAATAGGTCTTTTGAGAGAAAAATAAATTCCACAGAAGGCTAACAGAAAACTTGGGATAATATGATTTATGAGAACATTTATGGAATATGCATTTATTTAAATATTTAGAACAGCAAAAAAGAAGAACTGTGTCATTTTCACAATCTCCTCTCTTTTGAGAACCTGCCTCAGTGAATATTTGTTGAATATATGAATAAATAATACAAGGAACAAAGGACCCAAGAGCCAATTTTCTCTCATTGATCCCTCTTTTTCTTCAGTCCCTCCTGCAAATATCTCCAGAGTTCTATCATCAAATCTTTTCTAATTCTCTCTATGAGGGATTTAAATTATTTTCATTCTTTCAATCCCCTTTTATGTTGTAGTTTCTCCCAAATCAATAAATTCATTTTGACATTTCTCTTTGTATAAAACTCATGGGGGTGGGGTGCTGGGGCTGTAGCGCAGTGGCAGAGCATGTGTTTAGCATGTATATGGCCACTATCTTCTCAAAGCCCAGCACAAAACAGAATAAAAGCGGGGGAGAACCCTCGTTTGATTGTTTCTGCTGTAATACAATATGTGGGTTACTGAACAAACTTCATATTCCTCAACATCATGCACTGAAAATAACAGGATTTAAGGGAAAACTCTGGTTGGAGTAGACCACTGAAATGTTATGTTACTTTGTATGAGAGCAGTAACAATAATAACTCTAATAAATTTAACTAGCAATTTAAAGGGAGGTAAAATTCCCAATAAATAAATAGTCTAGAAAATATAGTGTTAGGCCTTAAAAATGGTAAATTTATGGTAGTAAAAGAAAGGGTTATATCTGCTAAATTATGGGGAAAGATCAAAATGCAAAAACATAGTAGAGAACCCTACCAAAAACATTTTTAAGAGAAAGCATGTGACCCAAAGGAGAATAAAGCAAATGGTCACCGATGCAAAGTGCTATATTTGGGTGTGTTCAGAATGCTGCACTTGGGTATATTTTCTTCTTAGGTGTATTTTCTCATTAATATGCTTCATAAATTTGCTTAGCAATAAAAAACATTCTACATCATAATAATATAATCTTACTTAAGCAATGAAGTGCCGACTAATGTGTATTATAGACAGTCAGTGTAACAATAGATGATAATTTTGCTTATGAAAAACAAACAAACTTTTCAACTAGATATTCCATAGGCTTCTCAAACTAAAAGAAGCTCATTGGGAAACTTACTGCCATCCCTCCAGCATGTTTCTTTTTTACCATTTTCCAAGGTTAATGGTACTATTGTCACATAGACTTGAAATAATTCAGCAGTAACAGTGGCAACCACTGTTTGAGAATCTCTAGAGTTTGACCGCAGTTGATGTGTAGAAATACTGCTGTTCATTCATGAACAAGTCATGCCTTGTTTATAATCCACACCCACATCTACTAAAATGAAATAATAACACATACAACATTCTTAGCATTAAGTAAGATGATATTTACACATGTTCTGGTACATTGTCCTGCACTTACAAACCTATGACTGTCATAATCAGGATCTTCTTTAATCTCCCTTCATGAGGTACATGACTTGAACTGCATTGTGTCATTCACTCTACTTCCATGTTTATGGATCCTCTTTGTCTCCATAATTTACTATAATAGTTTTTAAAACTTCCTTGCCATAATGGTATTTACCCTTCTGATCACATATTTTCATTATTTCTTACATCGTTCAAACTCATAGTACCATGACGCTCCCTTGCTCACATAGTAGTAAGTGATATGCTTGACACCAAAAATCTGAACCAAATTGCAAGTGATCTGCCTGGATTGTGATATTTATGTACATCACTTTTTACTTTGTGAAGCCACAAAACATAAATGACAGTTGCTTTTTTTTCCTTTTATCAAGCATATGTTTTCATGCTTTTATATTCAGAGAACAGTAATTCATTTGAAGGATAAGTTGTTAAAACATAATTAAGATTTCCACATGTCTACTGAGATTTGAACCAGATCATTATGAAATATATACAACTATGCTACAAGCTACTCCTTTATCTTTTCATTAATAGTATCAAATGACAAGACCCAATGTTTGACAACACAGAATCAATAAGGGTGTTAAAAGTGACTCATAGAAATGTCTTCTACTTTGTCTTCTGCATCTTCCAATTTTGATTTCTTTAAATATATTCATATGCAAGCTGGTATACATATGTTAGTCATATACACATACATGTTGCCATATGGAAAAAATATTTCTCATTATAAAATCCAGGAGTATTGGCTCTCTGGCATTAGAATTAACCAGGTGTCTAGCAAATTAGATAAAGTTGCCCATCTTCTATTCATCCCCTCAGGGTGAATATGACTTTCAGAGGTATGCTAACCTGTGCTCTGTGAGATTGATTTAGTAAACTTTTAAGTAAAATTGGAAAGAGAAAAGCAAAGAAAGATTTTTTTTAAAAGTTGGAACCTATATTTATGAGATGAGTTAACATTTAGAATAAGAAAGCTGGACAATATGGTTTAAATTAAATGTAGATATTAATGCTTATCATATGTTGTTTTTGCAAATATTTGCTATGTTGTTACACAGATCTAACATAGAATTTGCCACTGTGTACCACATTAATTTATTAGCATGATCATTTTTACTAATTGAATATGGTATCTTCAACAGTAAATATTCTATTGTAGTTATTATTTTAACTAAATTAGAATCTGGACTAAGATTGTTATTAAGAAATGCTTGCTGAATAAATAAGTAAATGATTCAATGGAAAATATTATCTGTTGTCATAAATGATTGGTATCACTGATTATAGTGTATGTAAGACTTTGGCAGAGTTTTTATTTCTTATCTCTTAATATAATTCATCTTCTAATACTAGTAGGTCTATCTCTCCTTTTGGGATGACTCACAGTTAAAAGTGGAGCAGAAACTGGAAATAAGGATAAACAGTATGCTAACTGAAGAAAGTGTGGGCTTAAAATCTCAATACTCCTGATACAAAATAAAGGCACTCTACATTATCTCCACTATTGCCCTACTTTTTTATTCTGAGGAGGATCTCTTTAAAAATAGCTTCTAAAATGGCTTTTGCTATTATGTTTTTTTGTTGTTGTTGTTTTTAGAACCCTATTAGGTAAATAAGACCAAGAAGTGGAAGTTATAAGGAAGCAATACCTGATTTTAATCCAGTTATGCTCAACTACTACACACTCTGAACCTAGAATAGATCTGAGGCATGTAGATATTTAATGAATGTTTCATTGTCATTGTTGCTTTTCATTATCCAGGATCCTTTAGGTTAAGAAGAATAAAGACCTCTTTGAATTGGTGAAAAACTAGGGAGTCATCACTCTCATCCTTACAACAAGAAAAAATAACTATGTAAATGAAAGTTAATTATTTTCTTGGACCCATAAGAAAATGGATGCTGCCAAACAAGCCTACACCTCATAATCTGGATGGACAGAAAAAATATTGAAAGCCATGGCCAGGATCCGTTTCTATGGGGCAGAAGCTACTGAGGCTGTATACTAGTAGGAACACTTAAATGTAATTTGGATCTGTTGCTAGAGTCTTTCTACTCTGAACATGAGAAAGTTGTTGTAAGAGTATTCCCACACTTTCATGAGTTTTATCATTACACACCTGATCAGGTGGTCATGATGATGACCCAAAAAATATCCCCTAGTAGATTTGACAAGGTGGAGGAGGAGAATAACCACTGTGAAATACACCAGATCATTTTCCATAAGACCTCTTCTCTAGCTCATTATTCTACCTAGGAGAAGGGCATTCCCCTACTCCATCACCTTCTATTTTTTCTGTCTCACTTAAGGAAAGAAAATGTGAAGGTCACAACCCATGGGTGAAAGTCAACTAAAGGACTGAGATTTAATGATACATTTATAGAATGATTTCCCTCCTCGTACCTTACCATCACATCAACAAGGGTAAAATATGATTATAGTGCATTACAGTTAAAAGCTAGACAAAGATATAAATTTTCCTTCCAAGAAGAGTACCTATGTAAACTCAAAATCAAAAAGAGAGATAAAAAATCAAGGAGAGCCAAGGGAATCTAAATATTTTTACAACATAGCTTCATAAAACATTAAACACAAGCCAATTTCTAGAATGTATATTACCTCACACTAAAACCTGTTTACCTCAGTTCCTATTACACAATAAAACATGTCTGGGTTCAACAAAAAAATTACAAGGCATACTAGAAGACAAAAAAAAATACAAAACCCCTTACAAATTTCAAAATACAAAGCAAACATACAAACCAGAATTAGAAATGACACAGATTTTAAAATTATATGATAAGTGACATCGAAGAGCTATAATAACACAAAAAGAATGTACAAGAGTGAGCCCTAATATAAACCATGGGATATGGTAATGACTTGTTGGTGTAGGATCATTAATTGTAACACATGTAACACCCTGGTGTGGGATTTTGATATTAGAGGATTATGTGTGTCATGGGGCCTGAAGCATATGGGAAATCTTTGTACTTTCTATTGAGTTTTGATGTGAACTAAAATAATGTCTACTATAAAGTAAACTGATGGATATGTTAAGGCTGCCAATAATAAAGGGCAAATGAAGCATACATGGGTAATGTCATAAGAGAGAGATACTCTACCAAAGAATCAAAGGAAGTGCTAGAAACAAGCCAAAACAAAAACCACTGTAATAAACACCAAGAATGTCTTGAAAGATTCATAGTAACTGGGCAGAGTGAGGAAAGAATCATTAAGCTTGAAGACCCGTCAATAGAAATTCCTCAAATTGAAATGCTAAGAAGAAGAAGAATGAAACAAAGGAAAGGAAAGGAGAAAAGAGAGGAGGGGAGGGGAGAGGAGAGGAGGGGAGAAGAAGGGAGGGGAAAAAGAAAACACAGAAAAAAAACCAGAGGTGTTGGAGAGTTTCAAAAGGTGAAATGTGTGCCGTTGAAAGACCAAAAAGAGTAGAACAAATAGATGGAACAACTTAGTAAGAAAATGTGCAAAATAACAATCATAGAAGCTTTCCAAAATTAATGACAAATACCAAACCACAGATCCAAGAAGCTCAGAAAAGACAATAGCACAAAATCCCTTAAACACACACACACACACACACATACATATACACACACATGCACACTCACACACATATGCACACTATACATATGCATAAAATATTCAAACTGCAGAAAATGAAAGAGAGTTTAATAGTCATTATAGAAGGTGGAGGAAAAATGCATTGTCAGAGAGGAGCATGCAAAAGAATTACAGTTGACTTCTCATCAAAAAACATGCAAGCCAGAATAGAGTGGAATGCAACATTTTACTCAAATTAGAATTAGAAATACTCAAATTAGAATTCTACATGCAATGAACTTATCTTCCAAAAGCCAATGAAAAACAGAAGTTCTCAGAGAAATAAGACTGGAAATTAATCAACAGCTAATCTCTACTGAAAAAAATGTTAAAAGAAATACTTCAAAGAGAAAAAAGTGATATATATGGTCATGAATTTGGATGTACATAAATAAAGGTGTCAAAGAAAGAATAATAATGACAAAATGTTTTATTTTCCTGAAAGGTGTCAAAGAAAGAAAAATAATGACAAAATGTTTTACTTTCATATTTTCTTCAGAAGAAAACTATGAGGATAAAATATTTTACTTCCTTACTGTTCATTCTTTGAATGATAGCTATTTAAAGTGTTAATAGTAATGATACATACTTGGGGTGTAATAACTGTGTAGGTAAAAGGCATACAGTGATGCTGTAAAGGGTGAGATGGTGGAAGTAGAAATGCCATGCTGTGGGGCACACAAACTGCACATGAAATGCTACAGTGTTATCTGAAGATGGATTTTGAGTAATTAAAAGTGTATATAGCATAGTCCAGAGTAAAGTGTAAAATGTTTTACTAACAAGTACTGCGGATATTCTAAGGAAATAAAATTGATTCATACCAAATGTTTAATTATAACCAAGGAACAGAAAAAAAGAAAGAAAAAAAAAACAAAAATGAAACGTATGAACAAAAAAATGCAATGAGGGCTGGGGTTTTGGCTTAGTGGTAGAGCACTTGCCTAACACATATGAGGCACTGGGTTCAATTCTTAGCACCACATAAAAATAAATAAATAAAATAAAGGTATTGTGTCCCTCTACTACTAAAAAATATTTTTTTAAAAAATGCAATGTGTAAATATTAGTCATAAACATGGTAGCTAAAAGTCCAAACAGAAAAATAATCACTTTAAATATGAATCATATAAATCCACCAATTACAAAACTGATGATCAGAGGGGATAAAAAACAAGACCCATTTATAAGGAAACCCACTTTAAATATGAGGACTTTGATCATTAAACAAGGAATGTAGAAAGTATCTTGCCAACACTCTTCTAAAGAAAGCTGAACTAACTCTATTAATCTCAGACAAAGTATACCTGAGAAAAAGGAAATTATCATGGATGAAGAGGGAATTAACAATGATGAAGGAGTGAACTGTCCAAGAACTAACAGTCTTTCTCATATATGCAGCTAAGTGTATCAGAATATGTGAGGCAAAATTCTTAGAACCAAAAGGAAAAAGAGACAAACTGGTTATTATAGAGCAGCCCACGCTGTTTCCGAAAATTATAGATCAAGCAGGCAGAAAATTAGTAATGGTATAGTTCACCTTTTGGGCACATTACTCTGCTCATTTTCTTTCGCTTTGTATCTAATGACATACATATTTTCTTGGTGTATCATTTTTGTCTCTTATCCTCTTTTCTATATTGCTTTCTATAGTTCACACCTTTTGTCGAATCTTCTAATAATGATCATTTCTCTTTTCAGATAGGATACTTTATAACCATCTTAGTATTGTTATTTCCAATGTGACATTTATATACTATTTATTCAAATATGCAATAACTTTTAGAATGTCTGGCTAACATTTTGAATTTGGCTGCAGACATAGAAAGCAATTGTTTCTTCCCAATTTGTGTATCAGAAAAATAATTAAAACATCTGGAATTATTGGAGGTGTACTTCTGTTGTGTATTATTTCTGATAAGCCTGGCTTATGTCTTGCTTCTCCACAGTGATCATTATGTTTGGTTGCTTGCTAGCTATAGTGTTTGAAAAATTACTTGGAGACATAAGTTGAGGACTAGAAAGAATTTTTCTTTTGAGGATTTTTGTTATTTTCTTTTGTTAGGCACCAGAGGGTGCTAGCAGCCTAGAGCCAAGGCTAAAGTTGGTTTCTGTACCTCAACTACCCAGCTCACACTTATCAATGTATGGAGACTACTTCATCAGAGCTGTTTATTTGGTAGTAGCTCACTAACATTAGAGTACTTCTAGTCTGTGAATCTGCCCCCCAAAATTAGTTTTAATTCTGCCCTGCTGAAGGCAAGAGGCAGGAAGACAGCAAGGTTGGGTAAGGAGTGGGTGGGGTCCAGTTCTTAGGAGTGCCTGGCCAGCAAGAAAGACAACCTGATATGTGGTGGCTCTGAACTCTCTGTAATCTCAGTTTAGTAGCTCTTGCTGTCTGATTCATCCTGTCAAGCCTTCAAGAAGCGTTTAAGGGTTGAAGCAATTATTTAGTCAGAAGCCAGAATCAAGAAGTCTAATCAGAGATGTTCTTCAAATGCATATTTAATTTTCCATTTCTGTTGGACACACTACTGAATTCTATTCGGAATCAGTGTTTGCTCCTCCTTCACCTAAAAACTTTCAGGGAAAATTCCTTCATAGCAAGTCCTTTGCCAGATGAATGATAGCTAAATTTGCCAAATAAAATACTTTATGTCTACGTAAATCTGAATTTCAGAGAAAAATAAATACTGAAAAAATATGATTATGAACCAAATATTTCACAAGACATACTTATATTTTTAAATTATTTCTCATTTATATGAAATTTAATTATAACCAAGGAACAGAAAAAAATCTGTGTGTCTTTTATTTTTGTTTACTCTACCTGAGAAACTTAGTAGTGACTGGCAAGATAACAGTTTTTGCCCTGGTGAGAAGTATGTTCTGGGAATTCCAGAAGCTAAACCATCTTTATTGAAGCAATTAAAGGGAGCTATAATTGTGGCATGTTTAAGCCCCTCAGTAAGGTTTGTTTCAAGTAGGATTGAAGAACATCAGTATGTGACCTTCAAAAGTAAACTATACAAACTATTTATAGTAGTTCCCTTTTATTCATAGGAACTACATTCCAAGGCTCCTGTGAGTGTGTGAAACCTCAGATAGTATCAAACTGCAGGTATTCCACTTTTTCCTTTATACACAGTTAATGATAAAGTTTAATTTATAAACTAGGTACAGAAGGAGATTAACAACAAAAATAATAAAGTACAATCAAGTACAGTGTTACCTGCCTATAATCTGAACTACACAGGAGTCTGAGGCAGGAGGATCACAATTTTGAGATCAGCCTTGTCCAATTAGCAAGACCTTGTTTCAAAGAAAAAAGAAGAGGTGGGGGAGTGTAGCTCAGTGGATTGAATCCCTACTAATGAAAAAGAAGAAAGAGAAAGAAAGAAAGAAAGAAAGAAAGAAAGAAAGGAAGGAAGGAAGGAAGGAAGGAAGGAAGGAAGGAAGGAAGGAAGGAAGGAAGGAAGGAAGGAAGGAAGGGGAGAGGAGAGGAGAGAGGGAGGGAAGGAGAGAGGGAGGGAAGGAGAGAGGGAGGGAAGGAGAGAGGGAGGGAAGGAAGGAGAAAGAAAGGGAAGAAAGGAAGACAATTATAACAATAATCTTAATAAAGTTTTTGTGAATGTAGTCTCTGTCTCTTTTCTTTCTCTCAAAAGATTTTCTTATACTTCTCCTTCTTCTTGTGATGATATGGGAATGTAGTGACTATGTGGTGAGATGAATGTGGTGAGGTGAATGACTTTGGCAGTGTGATGTTGTGCCAGGCTACTATGTAGCATAAGCACCCAGACAGTTGATCTCATAACCTATACAGCTGAGACTTATGGGTGGGTAGAGTACACAGCATAGATATACTGGATAAAGGTATGATTACCTGTGTGGGGCAGGACACAGTGGGACAGTGTAAGATTTCATCATGCTTCTCATAATGGGACACAATTCAAAACATGAGTTGAATTGTTTTCTTACCGGAATTTTCTATTTCCAGTTGATCTATGGGTAACTGAAACTATGAAAGTTGGAAACTGCAGGTACATTTGGAACTATATAAATGTTCAAACACACCATTTGAAGAACTGGATGTTTGGAAGGTTCAGGGTAGAAAACAAATGCAAATATTGTGAAAGAATACAGACCATTTTTTAATGGTCAAATAATCAAAAGCAACTCATTATTTCATAATTTCATAACATGAAATCACATTTGGATATAAACAACATTAAAGGAGCTTTAAGCAAATAGTCATAAGAGAATCAATCATAGGAAAACAAAATCTCCCTCAAAATCCTCATCGTTCAAAATTAACACCGAGAAAAGATGTTCCCTGAAACAGAACCCATGTGTGATTTTGCAATTGTTTGGGGTGTTTTGTGTCGACTTCATTACAAAACATTCCCTCTTAGATGCCAGTGCAACATGTGCCTTCCAAATGATTATATTCTCAAAGATATGCAAATGCAGAACTGATAATTTATTAATTCTACCAAGGAAATTGATTTTATGAAAATTAGCTAACATAATTTCACATATATGATGATTCAAAAATGACTGATAATTTTTAAACTTTGTTTTCATATGTATTTTAAATCTGAATTCATCTAAAGCTTGGAATTCTTTTGTTTAATTTCTCTTTTACAACATGTACAATGTAATTTCTTTCTACAAAGATTCTGACTCATCATTCATTTTGTCTTGGGTTGGCTCCAGTCTTCATCTTTGCATATTATCAAATTAAACACATTTGCAGCTGGTTTCTATGTCTAGATGACTTATGCAGATTCGATACAAAAAGCTAAAACCCAGGAAACTTTTGGACTATTTTCAAAATTTTCAGAAAATCAGACACACTCTTTAAAACATATTCTGGTTTATGTTTTAGAAAGTTATTTTTTCTATTACAGTGTTTGCCTCTAACATTTCAATTACCCATCTCCCATTTTATTGTTTAAAATCATTGTTTAAAACAAAAATTCAAATTATAACTGAAATGCTGCCCAACATAAAAAAAGAGTTTGGAGGAAACAGGTTTAACTTCAGTCCTAATGTTGCTTAATGTGTTTTCTACCTGACAAAATCTCTAATTATCCTTCAGTGAATGAAGAATAAAAGTCTGGATTTTGTTTGCTTGTTTGTTTCTGAAGTATTGGCGCTTGATTGTCACTAAATAATTGCAAAGCCCCTAGTACATATTCAAGGGACATTATATGTGACTATATTCATTAAGATAGAAGTTTTGTCATTGTAACAAATATGTAAATTTATTACAGCTTAAGCAAAATTTATTTTTCTCTATGTCAAAATCTGAGGTAAAGAGTATATGCCTAATAATAGTTAAAGTGTTAAGAAATTCGGTCCTTCCTCTTTTTGCTCTACCCACTTTAAGAGAGAATTGCTTTTCAGTTTCTGGAGGGTTTTCCAGCTATTACTACCTTTACCACATACAGAACCCAGCCACCTCGAAGAGAATATGGGAAAAGTAAAGATATGTCCGTTTTTGTTAAGGTCTCCATCTAGAAGTTACAGCTCTACTGCTCACATGTCATTGGCCAACACATGGTCATGTGGACAGAACTAGCTCTGAGTCTGGGAATATTTTTAGCTGTGCAGCCATGTGAACAACAGAAATTCAAAGTTTTCTATACTAAAGGATGAAAAGGAAGTGGATATTGGGAGACAATCTCCATCACAGTAGACATACATCTTCAGTTCATTTTACATTCATCAAATATTTATTATTTATTATGTGGCTGATATGTTACCAGATGGTTGGAAATACAGAGATTTAAAAAAATAATAATAAGATTTCTTTCCCTAAATAGATAGTTTGTTTTGTACATGGAACAAACAATAGTTAAATAATAATATAAATAAATTACTCTAGATTAAATTTTGTAGCAAAAATATTTGCAGGGGAGTACATAGAATCTTGAAAAGTAAAATGAGCTCAGAGAATAGGCAAGGTGACGCCTTGCAGGCAGGGGAACAGAAAAAGTAAATGATCTTTAAGGAAAACAAGTTTAACTGAGTTAAGTACTTAAGTTTGTAGAGTGGAAATATGAAAATATTAAACTTTTAAAAAATGGGAAGACCCAGAAGGATTTTAAACATTTTCCCTTGACTATTATTAGTCTATAATTAATCAGGAGACTTGTATACCAACAAAACTGAAAGATTATTAAAGTCTTCAGAGATGTCTAAACATTTAAAGTCTTTACCTCATTTGGTTACTAAATAGTTAATTATTTAATTAACACTAAATGTTTAATTCCCTCACTTGTTTGTGCATTGTATTCACCTATCTATTATAAATGTTCTTTAAACATTGGCAGTATTGATTTTTGTAAATTACCTTTACTTTTATTGCTATTAATTGTGATTATATTATCAGACTATATTATTTTTGAGTAGTCATGTGTTGATGTTTTTACTAAGAATTCTCCCTTTTTAAATTTTTGAATCCTATTTTTCCAAATTTTGGTAATAACATGACAATATCTAGAATCCCTTGGATAATATAGTGTCAATTTCTTCTAAGATTGATTCATAAGGCATATGTATACACACACATATAACTTTCTGAATATTGAAAAATTTGGATACTAAGTACATTATGTTTGAAAATTAAATATAAATACAGTGACTTCAATAAATAAAGTATCTTTCCTTTTCAAAGAGGATGTTTCTTTCATTTTCAATAATATTTAAAGATCTGTGTTAATCTATAAATCATAATATTTTATATGTAGAAAATGGCAGTGATCATTGGCCATTGTTCTCATTTCAAAGTTGAGAAGACATAAGTTTGTTGAGATATTGCGTAAGTTACTCAGTGATAAAGGACAACACTGAAGTCACAATGAAATGCTCTAACTCTCCATGTAGGCTCCTTCTTTACCTCCCTAAACCTAGTCATTCATGTTTAGTCGTGCGACTATCTAGTGAATATTGATCAAAATGGTAGGGTAGATTAAGGAATGAATTAAGAGATGATGATATAAAGCCAAATCAAAATATTGTCTCCTCTTTTTGGCATACTTTGTCACTAAATAAATCCAGTACTTTGTTCAATTGACACATCAGTTATATACATCATGTAATTATGCACCTACGTACAAAAATATGTCTATAAAAATATAGTAACATTAATTATAATAAACATCATTAAAATAAATTATATATACAAAAGCTTTAATAGGTTTATTACTTAAATATATTTCAAAAGATGTGTTATTTCAACAACTAGCCTGATTTGTAATTTCCAATTAGGGGTGTGTGTGTGTGTGTGTGTGTGTGTGTGTGTGTGTCACTGGTGATCTAGCCCAGTGCCCCATGCTTGTAAGACAAATCTCAACTGCTGAGCTACATCTCCAGCTCTTCCTGATTTATAATTTCAATAAATTAAATTGATTATTGTACCATTTAATATAGAATAATTAGTATGACATATGTTAGTTTAAAAAAAAAAAAAGAAAAAATATCACCTTTTTTAAAATGGATGAATAGTACTGCAATACTTGTTGACTCCAGTAACTATCATGCAGGCTGCTTTGCATAGAGTTCTTTATTAATCCTCTGAGATTTACTGGAACACTTAGTGTTCCAATAAGTGAAGACTTCAGCATGTTAGAGAGGCAATTTACTGTTCTCATCAAATTAGAAAGAAAATGTACAAAACCAATGCTATTTATCCAGAGGAATCGAGAAATAACATAATGAATGCAGTCTGAGGAGAACCTCATCTAATGCACTCTAAATTCTAAAATGTGGGTTACTCCCACTCAGCAGGAGTTGTACTGAAAATAGTGGAGACTCTCCGGCAAGCAGCTTCAATGGTACTAGCGTAAGTTTTATAAAACTTCTCAAAATGGAATATCAAAATGTCTACATACACTTGAAAACAAAACTTTCAAAGCCTCAAAACATTGTGCAAAATTTCAATCATTCTATCTATAACATTTCTTTTTCTTTTATCATCTTTAAACTTACTGTTTTTTATCAAAGTAATGAATAAAATATATAAAACCAAGCTTATTTTAAGGCAGATTTTATAGATTGGTATGACATAGGAGGATGGTATATATTGTTAAAATAATGAATATATTATATTTAAAATCTTGGCAATTCATGTTCCTGAGTCTGGTTGCATACAAAAAATGTGAACAGAAAACATCAATAAAAGAATGCAAAAATTATGAGGTTCTTCCAGCCTGTATCTCAGTCTTAAGTAGATGTTAGCTCTGTCTCCATTCCATGTAGCTAAACTTGCTTTTTCTTTCCAAGGATTCAACAACAAACATGAAGTTTTAATAAGGGGCATCTGTTTTGCTTTTTTCTCTCAATTTCACAAAGACTTCTAAGCTTATGAAATATGTGTGTACCTAGCAACTGGAGATCAGAGGCATAAGATAATAGTCTTCTAATATTAGGTTTAACTTCTTAATGACCATTTTGAACCAATGTAAAACAACTACTTTCATGTTAATTGAATATATTTCTAGAAGAAAAACCCAGACCTCAGCAAAATTTTACTTTTATTGCCCATCTTTAAAATTATGCAATAACATTTTCTAAATTTTAGACAAAAGATCCTCGACAAATAACTTTTTATATTCATGTGACACATTTTACGAATTTTTAAATCTGGCATAAGAGAAAAATATTATTTAGTAAGTGAATGTTCAATTAAGTTAATCTGAATGTATACATAATAAAATACTACCAGGCATGGTGTTGCATACCTGTAATCCTAGTGACTCTGCAGCCTGAAGCATCAGGATTGTAAGTTTGAGGTCAGATTGGGAAACTTAGTGAGACTCTTTTTCAAAATAAAACGAAAAATGGGATGAAGATGTAGCTCAGTGGTAAAGTGCCCCTGAGTTAAATCCCAATGTCACAAAAATAAGTAGTTAAAAAGATGTATTTTGTTTTAACGTTTAACATCTATTAATTTAGGATGTGTAAGCAGTTGTGACTAGTTGTCATTACATACCAGTGTGAATCTGAACCAGCAGAAAGGGTATTGGGGCTTGAAAATAAGTCCCAAAATTAATCATGGAGCACCCTTTTTGACAAACACTGCATATCCCACACTCTTATGTCATTCAGAAGGTTTGTGTAGGGAAACAAATTATTGATACCTATTAATAAAAATCTTATTCTGAATTATTGGATTCTGAATATTAAGAAGTTTTACAAATACATTATCCAGTTTATTTTGAGCAGAACACATGGCTATACATATATATATATATGATTTAATTAATAGCATTGTTTTGTTTTTTTACTTGGTGAGAAATAATAGCACCATGTCTTTGGTGCAGCAGATACTTGAGGCTCCAGGCACCATGACCCTTTGAACTACCTCCAATATAAGCTGTAGCTGTGATGATAGTTTCTTTGCTTGTTGACAATGTCCAAATTAAAGGCCCCAAGCTAGTTTTAGGAGTAACCCAAACCCAGACAGATAGTATCTGAGATTTAATTATGGTAAGGTAAAATAACTTTTAAAAAAAGGTGGATGCAACACTTTATGTAAAGTAAAAATTTCTAAAAATTATCCATTTAAATTACATTTTGCTTATAAAATTCCTGTTAACACAAAAATATTAAAGCCAGCTGCAATAGCTTATTATTCCCACCACTCTAAATGCCAAAAGTGTACTTAATCTCTGATATATATTATGACTGATATATCCAATTAATGGAATACAGGAGTGATACATAATTCAAAACACTTGAACTTTTATACAGTAATAGAATACAGATTGTAAAGCACATTTATATATATTATAATCACACACAGGTTTCATCATGATAACAAAATGCCTAAATGAGTGAGTCATTTGTAAAAAAAAAAAAAAAAAAAAATCATCAATTCCTAAAAGGAATTGATATAAACCTCTTGCCTTTCACACTATCTAAAAATAGAAATCAAAGACTTTAGTCATGCTTACAGTGATTTCATAGTATACATATTCACTCATTGTAACATTTTGAAAAACAAATCCCATGACACTCATAATTTTTGTTTAAATATTTACATCAAGCAATTGTTATTGCACATGTATCATGTTCAAGGTAGTTGTGCTACAGAAAGTTCTAAAAAAATGTGAAGCAGTTGTTATAAGCCCATATGTTGCCCAATGCAGATTGAATGGCATAAAACTAGTAAAAATATAACTGCTAAAATACAGATAAAATGTCGCGAAAAAATCTAAAGTAGATGTTCAGTGGAGGAAGAAATCATACCTCCTAGTAAAGTAAGGAAGCTTTTCTGGAGGCTTTCATATTTCAATACCAACTTAAAAAAAATAAGTGGACACTAACCATAGGAAAAATGTAGAAAAATTTTGTTAAGATAATATGTACTGTGAATAAGAACACAAAAATGATAAAGTCATGCTGGCTCAGCAAACCAAAAGTTGTTCAGTATTGCTAAGATGTGAGGTGAAAGTCAGAGCAAGAAATGCTGCTGGGGACCTGTGTGTGTGTTGCTAAGGAACTGACATGGCAGACAGGAACAACACCACAGTAAGGATGTGTTGGAATAGTGTAAGATAAAGGATGTCAAGGCAAGGGATTATTTCAAGAGGAGAGGATGATAATGTCAAACATTGGAGAAAAATTTGAGGCATTTGATATCTGGAAAAAGGGTACTGGCTTACAATGGCAATGTTCTCTGGAAGAATGATGGTGGTGGGATTTTTAACACAAGAGGTAAGAGAATGAGAAACCATCAATAGAGAATACATTACTCTTGTAAGAAGTTTAGAGAAGAAAGGGAAAGGCCCAAACTTGTATTTTCTCTTTAATATTCTTGTTAGTGGAGTATCATTAAGAAATAATAGCATCCTCTTTTAAAATAATAAATTCTATTTCTCGGTCCTTTCAGATTTATTGATAGACAAAATTAGCTTGTGATTTTGTTTTAAGAATTACTATATGATTTTTTTCTAGCACCAAGGATGCTATAAAACATATAAATGTGCTTCTTATAGAATAAGATGGAGAAATAGTCAACAAACAACAGGAATTAAAATCGACCAATTTGTCAATATAGATCTGCAGAATACTTAGAATTTTTCTTTTTTAATAACATATAATAAAATAAAAATGTAGATTCATTATAGGGAAAACAAATATACATAGATTAATTGAGAGAGAAAAATACTCAAAACTTAATTGAGAGAACTATTTTAACATTTGCCAAGTATAACCTTCTAGATTTATAAGTATATCAAAATTTAAATCCCACCTATCACCTAACTCCTTATATCATCTTGTTCAAATTATATGATTTTCAAGAGCCTTTGTTTGTTTATTCATAAAATGGAATAATATTGCATAAGGTTATTGTGAGAATCAAATGAGCCATACACACAAATTTCTTAAACAAATAGTTGGCATACTACTCAAAGGATATTAACTATGTGTTTATGAATGTATATGTACTGTATGCACACATAACTCAAAGGAAAAATGTGAGGGACATCATATCATGCTCATAAACTGAGTGCACATTTTTATTTTTATATTAAACTGAAAATATGTTTTATTTTTATATTCATCAAGTCAAAGAATTGGCAATCATCTCCATTAAAAACCAGATGGAAGATATTTCAGATTTTAAGTGTTGTACTATCTCTGTACTGCCTATTCAATTCTGTCATTGTAGCACAAAAGCATACATTGACCACAATTAAATGCATTGGCATGGCTGTTTACCAAAGTTTTATTTCTAAAAATGTGCAGTAGGCCATATTTCGTCCATAGGCTGTTGCATTCTGAGCTCTAACCCAAAATATCATTTTGATTGCATAGCATTATGATATTTGCAGTTTATTTGGTTTACATGCAATTATTGGATGTGTAGATTTTTTCTCAAAATTTGCTTTTACAGGTCACTGTGCCTATTCTAAATAGTTAACTTGAGTTGCTTATGTCTTTATATTAACTTTCACATTTACATTAAGGTTTTTATCATGCATGTTTTGCCATCCAGAACATTTGTCCCAAATCTCACTAGAACTAATGTTTCAGAAAATCATCTTCTAATATTTTTGTCTATAATGAATCATTTATTGGGTGAGAATTATCAGATATTCTATTTTTGCTGTTACCATTATTCTTTAAAATCAAAGCCATAATTACTGATTATAATTTTGCAATTCAGAGGTAATTTATAAACAATTTCTAATTCTAACAAAAGTGACTTTGCTTTAAATTATTATTTAATTTATTCTCATTGAAGTATAAATAGATTAAAAGAATAGGAAAAATCATCCTAAACTGTATTTTGATGGCAGTTTTCTAGAGTTTTCTCCAAGACAGCACGTCTTTTTCATATTGCATCTGTAAACCAACATCTAGAAAAGTGCCTAAAATGCAGTATCCAAAGTTATCCACCAGAAGAATAAATATATTAATTTTAGTTCAATAATTCTAATTAAATGGAAAAAATAGTATTCATTATATTATTTTGTGAATTTCTCAATATATGTATGTAAAAACACAATATAGTAGATACTTTAAGAAGTACTGGCTTAGATGTCTTTTACTTCCCAGCACATTGCTGCCATTTCTCTTTGCACCTCAGAAATGCTACTATCCAAGGTCTGGTCCCCAGTGTGGAAGTGTTGGGGCTTTCTCTAACAAGCCTGCTCCTGTATCTCATGACAACTAAACCCCTCCTGCAGTAACAGTCCTTTTATGAGTACATGACATAATAACCTCTTATTAATTACCACCATGCAATACTATTTTATTGGGAATTAAGTTTCCAGCACACAGAATTTGGAAGGCACAATTGAACCATAGTTGGGGAGAGGGTAAAGAGGAGAGAAAGGAAGAAGAAACAAGGACGAGAAGTCATTACAGATCCATGGCATTCTGATATTTAGTTTTTATTAAAATCACCAAAGAGCTGGTAAGATTAAAAATGCCATGAAGCCAAAAACATCAGAATAAATAAAGAGTTCAGAGAGTTAAAACAAGCAGCAGCTCACAAAATATTCTTTGCCTTCCAAAATGTTTAAATGTGCAGTTCAGTTTTAGCACAGTCAAGTACAGAAGAGATAAGTTAAGACTTAGGAAATATATCTTCCAGAGAATACGCCAGTATCCCAAAGGAGACAGTAGATCCATGGCTGGTGTTGTCCACTCAATATTCTCTGTTAGTGGTGTCTGCTGGCTTGTGCAAAGTGGCAGTAGTAGAAGAACAAGAAGTAAATACACCCCTCCATCACCTCTTGAGGACAGTTGCAGAGCTGTAGGAAGGAGTCTTCTCCACATCTCACCCTTCTGCCTTCCACTATGGGATAATGCAGCATGAGTCTTTGTCAGAAGGAAGCTCAATTAGCATTGAACCGATCAGTATCCAGAACTGTAAGAAATAAGTTTATTTTTACTATAATTTAGTCTGTGATAATTTCTTATAACAACATAAAATAGAATAAGACACTTTCAGCCCCTTACACTGTTACATAGCTTTTGGTTCTTGTCATTTCTTAATTTTTTAATTGCAATTAGTTTTTCCTTGCAATAGTTTTTCATTTGTATCTAAAGAACATTTATTTACAACTATAAACTTATATTAATTTTATTACTATTCATTCACATAGATGGTTTGAAAAAAAACTAATAAAATGTTGTAACAATTTTACACAACCAATAGAAAAATACATATGACCTGAAGCATTATATTATCAGTACATTGAATTTGTTCTGAAGTAAATAGCACAGGAAAATCTAGAATCTCTTTTAAGTACCTCAGAGGTTCAATTCCTATACTCTACTCTTGGAATAGCTATTATCATTAATTTGATATATATATCCACACCAGTTTAAAAAATTTTACTTTTTTAAAGTGTATCCATGAATAACATTGACATTGTGTTTGTGGGTATCATAAATTGTTTTATCTTTTCACTTAGCATTGTTATTTAAGATATAGCCATTTGTTAAATATAAATTTTATTTATGCATTTTAATTGCTCTGCAGTACAGAATTCATATACTATGAATTATATATGAATTTCCTTAATGATGACATTTGAAATGTTTTCCATATTTTACTATTAGGTGTAGCCTGCTTACAATATGAAGTCTTCATATGCACCTATGCCAGAATTTCTCCTGGATGTAAGTCGAGGTCAAGGTTATGGAGCTATTCTTATATTTACTTTGTCAAATTATTTCATTAAGCATTATTAAAATGATATAAATGCAAATTATGGATTAGCACTAATAATAGAAAAGACTTATTATTGAAAAGCTCCAGAACACACAGTGGCACAGACATGTATTTCAAAATTTTAATTTTCATCTGAAAAATGAATATTTTCAGTGGAAAAAATGTCAATTGTTTTCCCTGAAAGCTGTGCTTAAAAAAATAGGCTAGTTGTTCAACAGAATGGCTATTTCATATGTATTTCTCATTCAGTCACTCAGACTATTTAAAAGACCTACTTCAGCATCAAGATTTAATGAATCACTTTTTATTGCTTCATCAAGGTATTCTTACATGGAATTATTCTTTTTTACTTTGAATGTATGGTACTAATGAATACAATGACTAGAATTCAATTTGGTGTCTATACCTTAGTTTGAGCATCACCACCACAGTTATCAATATATCAAAACCTGGCAAATAATATTTTAGCATAATTATGAAAATAATTTTAACCTAACAGGTCTCCTGATTGAATGTAGACTCTAGTCATCTTTTGGTTACTGTAACAAACACCTGAGATGATCAACTTAAAAAGAAAAAAAAAAGGTTTATTTTTTATTCACAACTTTGGAGGTTTCAACTTTGGAGGGCCTTTAGCAAGGGAGCATATCATGTTGAGGAGTGAGTTGTAAAATAAAGCTGTTTACCCCACATCAGGAAAGTTAAAAAGAAGAGAACAGAGTCCCCAAATTTCTTTCAAGGGTGCATCTCAAATGAGGTCAGACCTCCCACCAGAAACCACCTATTAACATTTCCAGAATCTCTTAAGAACACTGCAGGCTAGGGACCAAGCCTTGAACACATGGGCCTTTGAGGTATATTCCAGATCCAATCTATAGCATCGGGAATCTCAAAAATGTGGGAGCATAATGTGAGAATCACCATATTATACTGACAGGTTTTTATCAATACCCCTGTTAGCACACAAAGGTGGTTTTCCTGGGAACATATTTTGAGAAAATTGGTATAAGTGAGATTCCAGAGAAAATGCCCGGTTGTAAACTACCTGACCTATAATGACTTTTACTTCTTAAAAAAAAAAAAATGTCGATAACTTAAACTTTGTTTCTAAGAGCTACTTGCTTACAATTCATATGCTTTTCTTTATACACTGATAGAAATTTAGCAACATAAACTAATACTCTATTTGAAGATCTCTAGTTTAGTAATCCTGCCATCTTGTCCCTTTGTCATGTGTACCTCCCTTTTATATTTAGAGGAGGTCATGCTCCTTTGTTCTGAACAATTTGCAAAAGAAAAATCAAGAGATCTCATAATACTTTGCCACACTGGAGACCAAATGCTATTTTTTTTCAGAAGACTTTTTTATGAGGAAGCTTTATCTTGATAGGGCAAGCTCTTGTATACAAAGACTACTTTTAAACATCACAGAAGTCTTTTCACTCCCTGCATTTGCTAGAGCAGGCACTCAACACAAAAACCCAGTGTCAGCTCAGGCCTTGGATTCACAAGAAAACTGGTATTTTCAAACATAAGACAAGTGGCTGAACGTTGTGTGGATTGGGGGTTTGCAGTGTAGAGGGAATAAAGGTTAGGGAAAAGAACTCTTTCACCAATCTCAGATTTCTGCATCCTAAAATTTCATGCCATTGTAATTAAACACATTAAACACATTAGATTGTACTCTGCTCTAAGAATAGAAAATCCTAAAATAAAAAAAAAACTCTTCAGAATTTGAAAAGAATGTAAGCAAGTATATTCACCAATTTTTTAAAAATATTTTTTAGTTGTAGTTGGACACAATACCTTATTGTATTTATTTATTTATATTTTATGTCCTGTTGAGGGTCAAAACCAGGGCTTCACAGGTGCTAAGAGAGTGTTCTACTGCTTGAGCCACAACCTCAGCCCTATTCAACAAATTTTTAATAGCAATATTTTGAAAGGGATTTATTAAATTTGAATTTAATCTTGCTAATAAATGATTTTTCCTAGTTCAATGACATTATTTCTAGTAAAATGTTGACTATGTGTTTTACTTAGCTCTAATAAACAAAGGTATTTTTTGATATAAACTTTCAAAGTGTTAAAATTTTTTCCCTTTATTTATTTTTTTTAATATTTATTTTTTATTTATTTATTTATTTTTCTTTTTTTTTATTGTTGGTCATTCAAAACATTACATAGTTCTTAATATATCATATTTCACAGTTTGATTCAAGTGGGTTATGAACTCCCATTTTTACCCCATACACAGATTGCTGTATCACATCAGTTACACTTCCATTGATTTACATATTGCCATTCTATAAAACTGATTTTTGCATAATAAGGAAAATGCATGTTGAGTACCTTTGAGAGTTAGAGAAGGAAACCAGAACTAGGATTATTGTCTTGCCTAGGTGACAAGTCATAAATTCTTAGTGGATTTATCTGCATTTTAAAGGTCTACTTCATAATGGTTTGGGGTAAAATATGCCTAAACAACTTAATGGTCAGTGTCTTTGGCCAGGGATTACTTAGAGACCATATAACTACTTTCCAAATTCTTTCTGCTGCTATAATATCCTTTACCATAAAGGTGGCCCCATTTAAATAAATCTAAAAGCATTCTAACAAGCTTCTGTACTAAAATCACCACAATCTTTCCTTTTGGAGATCATCTGCAAGCATTAGTTTCAAGATAAACATTTGTGTTTGTGTATATATAACTAACTGTGTATGTGTTCAAATCACAGTCAGCAGTTGACTCCTCTGGTGACAGATACCTGAGATAACCTTGTAGCTAGGAGAAGACCTTTTGTTCAAAAGCAATGCTTTCTAAATATGAAGGTGGAGGAGGCTGGGAACCCATTAGTGGATCAGGAAATTAACTTAGTGGGTCCTATTCACATTTTTTAAATAAACTAGAAAATAAATGAGAAAAAGAATACAGATGTAAACATGTAAAAGTACATGGACAGGTAATCAGGATTTTCATAAAGTTACATCAGATTGAGTTTGTGTACATATATCAATGCTTGCCTAAACTGGGTTGTGACACAGTATATTAAAAGATTCGGGGCATCCTGCAAAAGTACTTGAAAATCCCTCTTCTGAAAGACCATTCTAGATATGCATAAGTAGGATAATGAATTTGTTATCCTGGAATTAGGAACATAGTTTCTCAATTTCTGTCTCTCTTTTTACATGCAGAGTCTAAGGAAAGGTCATCCAACCCATTGTGTGATACCATGTTTCCATTTGGAAAAAAAAACCTCTAAATTCTGATTCCTAAATTTGGAATGACGTCAAGCTCAGCAACAAGAAAGGACAATTAAAAATGAAAGTAAATAAAATTAATTAAAAGGACGAATACATACTGAAGATTTATAGACTAGGTTCAAAAATAATAAGAAAAGAAAAAAACCTAAGAACTCATGAGATAAGCTTGTCTTGTGATAGCAGGTGATTGATGGTAGAAAAATCACTGATCCCTCCACTCTTGTGTGTATATTCATCTATTTAACATTCAGTGAGTTGTACTTTCTGCCCTGAAACATATTCACATTGCAATTCACATTGATAAATAGTGTAGATATAATCACTGTTTATATGCAGAATGTTTATTTTACTGCAGAGAATACAGGCATTGAAAAACTGCAAAAACAAATAGTTACAAATACCATGAATGAAAACTAAAGGACAATAGTGAGAGGAGTGAAGGGTACATTGATGGTGATGCCTGGCTTTTCTTTCTTTCTTTGTATTCTTTTTAAATTTTTAAAAAATTTTTCTTGTTAGTTATACATGACAGTAGAGTGTATTTTGACATATCATATACATGGAGTATAACTTACCATTCTTGTGGTTGTACATGATATGGAGTTACACCTGTCATGTATTCATGAACATAGGAAAGTTATGTCTGATTCATTCTACTGTCTTTCCATTTCCATTCACTCGTCCCCCCCCCCAACTTATAACTGTCCAATTGGTGAAGCTCCCTTTCTCCAGAACACTTCCCATCCCCTTACCCTGCCTATTGTGAGTCACCATCCACATATCAGTCATACCAAAGAGAATATTTGCCTTTGGTTTGTGGGATTGGCTTATTTCACTTAGCATAATAGTATCCAGCTCCATCAATCAACCACTCTGGAAAGCAGCATGGAAATTAGGAAATTTGGAATGGAATCACCATTTTCCCCAGTTATCCCACTACTCAGTAGCTGCCCAAAGGACTAAATATCAGCATGCTATGTTAACACAGTCACATTAATATTTGTAACAGCTCAATTCACAATAGCTAAGCTATGGAACCAACTTAGGTGCTCTTCAACAGAGGAATGGATAAAGAAAATGTGGTATATATACACAATGCAATATTATTCAGCCATAAAGAAGAATGAAATTATGGCAGGTCTGGCTTTTCTATAGCAGACATATTTCAGTGAGGAGTTCAAAATATGTACACTCAACTATGAAAAGAAAAAGAAGTGTTTGGAGAAAGGCAGATTGTTCCAAGTAAAGAAGAGTACATTGACTGGATGACAATACTAATGAGGTGATGTAATTAAAACTAGACAAGTATGGCTGGAATTTAGTATGGAAGGAGAACATGCAAGAAGTTGATGGTGGTCAGGCTATGAACTTAGTTATTTATTAAGTTCTTACTTACTTCCAAAAGATCAAGTCTCTTGGTTCTTCTTATGAAGACAAATATAAAATATGTAAAAAAAAACATTAAAAATATAAAATGAATTGCAATCCCAGAGAGTAAAAATTCTGTTTTGAAGGAAATAAAGCATGACTAAAGAATACAGAATTATGACTTGAGGTTTTACTGAAGAAATGGTGTTTCAGGCAGGATACTTGGGAGTATGTAATGTTTAAAGATACACATAAATTGAGACAATTACTCATGAAAATATTTCTGAAAGGAAATTTCTGTATAGAGAATGCAGCAAGTACAAAGGAAAGAAGATAAGTACAGCTTCATTGAAGGGTTAAAAAGGAGGCTAGCATGACTGAAATTCAAGAACTATCCAGGACTAAATCAGACATGGCCCTATGAGTCATGGTGAAAACTTGGATTTTATTCTTGTGTTGAGATGCAACTTGATGGTGTTAACCAAGATGGTGAAATGATCTGATTTAATTTTTAAAGGGATCACTTGGGTTGCATGGTTGGAGATTCAATGAAGGGATCACATGGTCCAACCAAGAGATGCTAGCAGCTTATACCATGGTGATGCAAGTTAGAATGAACAGTCTAGATTGGAGATATATATGTGTGTGTGTGTGTGTGTGTGTGTGTGTGTGTGTGTTATATTATGTGTGTATATATAATTTATTGTGTCCAACTACAAATAATATAATATTAATATGTATTAATTAATATGTATATTAATATGTATTAATTAATATGTATATTATTTGTAGTTGGACACAATACCTTTATTTTATTTATTTATTTTTATGTGTTTCTGAGGATCAAACCCAGCACCTCACACATGCTAGGCAAGCACTCTACTGCTGAGTTACAACACCAGCCCCATATATTTTAGGTAGAGAGAGGACACTTGTGGATGTATTGATACTGAACATAAGAAAGAGTATGTCATACTGCCTATATTTTAGAGTTTAATGACTAAAATAAAAGGAAGAATATGCCAGTGAGATTTTAAAAATAAGAGGTTTGGTTTGGGGATATGTGTGGATAGAAAAAATAATAATTCTACCTAGGATGCCAAGAAAATATGAATAGTGTTTTGGAAGTTTTTTGAAAGTTCAGAGAAGAGGTGAGTTCCAGAGATATAAAAAATTTGAAATGCACAGATAACATTGAATTTACTCAGCCAGACTGGAAAAAAAAAAAGTAGGAAGTGAACCTGGGTATAGGCTAAGGAGGAGGAGGAGGGTCAATAGAGAAGCTGAGAAGGCACATCCAAAATGGTCAGGAAAAGCAGGAGAACCTGAAGTAAATAAAGAAAGGGTTTGGGAAATTTAAAAGGACTGGGTAAAAAGTCAAATAAGTAGGTCACAGTTGAAAATTATCCATTAGATTTGGCAGAATAGAAACTCTTATTGATAGGGGAAACCTCAATTAGCATTACTTTTCTTAGAATCATAAGTGGTATTGTTAATTGACTCTTAGGGGGAAAGTGAAAAGAAAATGTATTCAAATGATTTCTGATTCAGAAGTCAAATCAAGTTACTTAAATATAAATAAGGTTATAGAAAGTCAATGACTGTTAATTATCATAACTTCCTATAACAGACATATTTGAAACTCTGAGCAAGATGTGTTAGAGGACAACTTTGAACTAAAGTCATTTCCTATAACAAATCTTAAAAATTTTATTCATAATTTTTAGAAATATCAAAATAACCCTTTTAGTATTACCTGAAATTTCCTTGTCTTTTTCAGTAAATACACTTGGACACAGACTTAATACTGTAAAGTTAAAGTACAGAAACTATAAATTCAACTTAATTTTATAGAAATAAATGTATGCCATGATTGGAGAACTTTTTTCCTTATCCATTTAAACCAGGTAGAGTGGCTAAATAATGGCATTCTCTTCTCTAAGCATGTGTTAAGATCCTTCAAATTCTATTCCAGGGTCCTTGATAAAATGTTAACTGAAGTTTGTTGCTTTAGCTTCAATTGCATTTTCAATATGAGTTAATATCACAGAACTCGTATTTTTTCTACCAGAGAAGTTTGCATAGAGCTGTGATTGGAAAGCAATCAAAAGAAACAGGGGAAAAGAAGATAGAGTCATTGATTAGACACATGTTTTGAAGAGTTTTGCTTTCAAGAGGAGAAAGAGGAATGTGGGATCAAGGAGTTTTTGCATTTTATAATTTTTCATTTTAAGATGGAAACATGACAGTATGTTAATGGAAATGATCATGCAGATGGGGAAAATTGATAAAGGAGACAATGTTAAGTAGAACAAAGTCCTTGAGTAGTGAGATAGCAAAGGTTCTAGTGGGCATGGAGTGGGTTTCACTAGCATAGAAGTTAGTCTTCAAATAAACAAGACTTTGCAGAAAGGATAAAGAATTTGAATTTCATGTGCCAGAGATGAGGATGAATGTTAAAAATAGCCCAGAAAATGTGATGTCAGTTTTGGAAAATGAAGTTATGGTTGGCTTTCGGTAATCACAAGCTCAGAGGTTACCAACCACAAGAATGGTTGTCAGAGTAGAAAGAAATGCCATTTGAAAACAGGAAATAGAGACAGAAGACACAGAATGGCATAAAATCTTTGCAATTACTCCTCTGACAGAAGATCAATATCCAGAATATATAAAGAACTCAAAAAACTTACCCCCTCAAAAAACAATTAAGTGGCCCAATCAATAAATGGGCAAATGAAGTATACAGACACTTTTGTCCCCCAAGTGGTCAACAAATAGATGAAAAAATGTTCAACATCTTTAGCATTCAAGAAATTCATATCAAAGCTACACTGAGATTCCATTTCATTCCAGTTAGAATTCCAGTTACAAATTATTTTTTAAGAATACAAATAATGAATGCTGGTGAGAATATGGGAAAAAGAGAATACTTATATATTGTTGTAAAATAGTACAGCTGCTAAGGAAATTAGAATGGAAATTCCTCAAAAGACTTGGAACCATATGAGTCATTTACATCACTCCTCAGTACTTATACAAAAGAAGTTACTGTGCTATCGTGATATATACATACCCAAGTATAGCAGCACAATTCACAATAGTCAAGTTATGGAACAAGCCTAGGTGTTTGTCCACAAATAAATGGATAAAAGATTCTCTCTCTCTCTCTCTCTCTCTCTCTCTCTCTCTCTCTCTCTCTCATACATGCACACACACACACACACACACACACAGAGTTTTATTTAGCTATAAATTAAAATGAAGTTATGTCATTTTTGGAAAAAAAATGATTGAACTTGGGAGTATTATATTAAGTCAAACAGGCCAGACTCAGAAAGTCAAGGACCATATGTTTTCTTTCATATTTGGAAGCTAAAGAAAAAAGATGGAAAAATATTGAGGGTAATCTCATGAAATTAGAAGGGAGACCAGTACAGAAGAAGAAGGGGATCCAAGGAGGGAAAGGAGTAGGAGATTAAATTGACCAAATCATTATGTGTATGTACAAATATGTCATAACAAATCTTACTATTATGTATAATCATAATGTACCAATTAAAAAATAAATAACAAAGTTACATTGCAGACAATAAAAAAACAAACAAGAAATGGGAAAATAAGGAGAATGAAAGGTCAGTGTTGAATGGCCAGCCACACAAGGGCTGATATTGCCAGGAATGATAGTCCCAGGAAGAAACAGCATGTTTATAATACAAAAGTCTAATAAAAATAAATAATGAAATAAGTAATGATTATTGTTAGCTGACATAAATAGGAAGGTTGGGAGGTTAGGAAGATGAGATGACATTTCAACTTCCATCTGACAGGAATGTGCTAAGATGGAGGATATGTGAGGTTACCAAGGATTCCTCCTTGTTCTGAGGTCAAGGGTTGAATTTAGAAAAACAAAATCCAGAGCACAATAGTGTCAAACAGTTGTAGTCTTGGTGGGTGTATTGAAGAACCTCTATTTCCTGGTCAGAGATCTGGAGCAGCAGGGGAAGGTGCTCACAAATGGAGTGGCATTCAGGGTACCCTCTGATGTCTGATATTGGATTTTCACAGTTAATAAGCATGGCAAGGGAATTCTTTTGGATGAAAGGAAAACTTTAATTATTAAATGAATGAGATGGGGATGTCTTTCTACCCCAATGTTTTTATAACTTGCCAAAGCTCTAAGTTATAGATATGTACACACACACACACACACACACACACACACACACACACACATATACACACAGACATTACTTAAAACATCACAAGGATCAATAATCCTCGATGATTCTATGTCTTGGTCAAAACAGAAGCACTGCAATACTATGCAAAGCAAAATGGTCAAATATCTCATTTCATGATGTGACATGCCATTTGTTATTTTCATTTTTATCAATTTTTCTTAAACACAGAATAATCCCAATAGGTACTTTTGATAGTTTCAATTCCAACGGAATTCTTATTTCAATTTAGGCCATTTGTTACTAAGAATATTTGTCAATTGTATTTTGTCATGACTGTTCTGTTTGTACATCTTGGGAAAAATACATTACATGTCCACTCTGAATTCCTGTTCTAATTTCCAGAAAAGAAATATTTTTTTGTTCCATTTTGACATACATTTCCTTCTTCTTTCCTTTTAGGGTATTTTATTATTTTTTAATAAGTTATTATTCAGAAATAACATATAGTAGTTCTGAATTGAACATAGTTTCATTATTCACTGAATGATATAATTAAGTTTAAAATGTGACTTTGTCTTTCATTTGAGGAATAATACTATTACTCTTGTTGATTTTTAATGTGAGATTTTTATAACCAATTTCTTATCAAGTATGGGTAACTTTGAAGTATGTGTAACTTTTCAGCTTGTAAAGAGAACTTTACTTCAGAGTCATCTACACAGTTTTGCTTCGGATCATCTCATTGGTGACAGGAAGACAATGGAGTCAATTGAGAGTAAAAAGTTATGAGGCCCATTAGAATATTTTCTTTCCTTTAGAAAACAGAGTTTGCCTCTGCAAACATATGAAGTTTAGTTTTCATATTTTCTCCTAGTTGTGGAATTGTTAAGCGTATTATTGATTAAACGCATCTGCTTTATTTTTCTAGACATCCAGGACTATATGTATTTTTCAACAAATCACCTATTACTCACTTGTAGAAAATGTAATAGATCCTTATTTTTCCCCCAAACATTTTTTATTTATTTATTTTTAAACAAGAAACCATCTGGCCTGAAGCATCTAAAGTGTTCAGAACCCTAGAGGGGGTGGATCAGGATACAGGAATTCAGGAAAACCAGTGGGTGGACATCTATTTCTCTGTAAGCTTATTTTCTGACATGTTGTCTTTAACATTGTATAACATTGTAGAATGGCAGATCTGCGGCTCTGGCTCAGTTCTCAGAACCCAGATGGGGCTTTTGCTCTTCTCCTGTCAGACGTGATTTGTCTCCTGGTTTCCTGTTGCTCTATTTCCTTGCATCGTGTTTGGTATTAACCAGTCTTGCTCCATGGTTCACCCATTTGGATGTAGTCTGTTGCCTTAACGTTTTGGACCCCCAGACTTTTCTGGTTCCCCTATAGCCTGCCTTCTTTGGCAATGACTCAATTGGAACAATGTCAATTTCACTCTTGGCCCCTTTGCTTGGCAAACTTGAGTTTCCTGCTTTTCATAGATGGCTTTGCTGAAATACGACCCTGGCTGGAATTGCTGACATTGTGCTTGTAATTATCTGAAGAGTTTGCCCTCAGTAGTAAGGTATGCTACTGGCAAACCACAGCAGTCTCACTGCCTTCTGGAGTTGAGAGCATTTCTTTCCAGCCAGACACATCAGGATGTGGTCTATGCCTGTCATTGAGAGGGTGTGAAGGACAACTCAATGTCATTGTGGATGACAATTAATTACCAATTCATCATTTATATGGTAGATGATGGATAAAACACAATTCTTTTTTAAAAAATCTTTAAAATATGAGAACCATACCAGTTTATAGTTTCTGTATCTCCCTTGGTTTCTTTTCTTCATATTCACCCTTCAACATGGCTGTCCACACCACTTCAATGGAACTTTTTCCACAAGGCTATTCAGAATGACGTTTCAGGAACGATTACAATAGTTTATAATATCACTTGACTTTTGGGAATATTTGCCAACACTAGCCATTCTCTCCATTTTAAAAAAGGTTTTCTTTCCTTGAGCCCTCACAATTTTGGATTTTATTCTTATATCTCTGGCATACACTTAAAATAATTTTTTCTTCTTATTATTTCTCTTTGGATTCTGTGTGTATGTGTGGAGGGGGTGTGGATGCATACGCATGTGTGCTAGGGTAAAGCCAGGGGCACTCTATCACTGAGCTATATATACCACAGCTCTTTTAAATTTCTATTTTGAGTCAGGGTCTCATTAAATTTCTGAGACTGGTCTTGAATTTGCAATTCTCCTGCCTCAGCCTCCTGAGTCATAGGTGTTAAAAACCTTTGACACCACACCTGGCAATCATTTGGATTCTTAGGAGTTCTGGGGAAGGTTTTCTTATATTCAGATTTCACATATGTTCTCTGAACAATCTCAGCCCATCTCTTGTCTTAAATTACCATTCCTTTATAAATGTGTATATTCTCCCAGATATTTCTCCATATGCCCAGCATAATTCTAAACATCACCACTTACTGTGTAATTCAATGTCTCTTATTTATTAGCTTCCTGAGCAATTATAACCCTGTGATTTATTATATTTTGATTGTTTGTCTTCTCTATTTTGTCCATTCCCATCCCTTTTAAAATGTAAACACAGTAAGGGCAGTAGCTATGGTCTCCTCCACTTTCTCCACTTTTTTTTTGGTACTGGGGATTAGACCCAGGGATGCTTTACTGCTGAGCTATATTGTCAACCCCTTTTATTTTTGTGATAAGGTCTTGCTAAATTGTTTAGGGTCTCACTAAATTGCTGAGGCCTCTAATTTGTAATCCTCCCGCCTCAGCCTCCAGAGTCACTCGGATTACAGGCATGTGCCACCATGCGGAATATTTTTTTTTTATTTTTTGAGACCAGCATCTGAATTGGTAGACTGACTAAAACAAATTTCCTCACCCCTGCCACCACCAAGTGGGTGGACTTCACAAATCAGGGGAATGCAGGAATAGAACAAAAAGGCTGGCACTTTGGTCAGAGGGAAAGAACTTGTTTACCTTATGGCTGAGCTGGGAAGTTAGTCTTTTATTGTCTCTAAGTTTGAACTGAAATATTGGCACTTATTGAGTCTCAAACATGCCAGCTCAGACAGAACTACTAGCAGCTCTCCTGGGTCTCCAGTTTGCCAAGTGTAGATCTTGAGACTGCTTAGTCTCTGAAAGCACATGAGCCCATCCCTTACTCTATGTATACACACACATGTATGTATATAGTTGATTTTATTTTTCTAGAGAACCCTGACTGATACAAGAAGTATAAATAATATGTAACAAGTTGGTAAAACTTTGATTAAATCATTACATGGCAGTTTGAGTCCATATATAGATGTATACTTTTAGACTTTTAATAATATGTCAGAAATTATTATTTGCAGCTGTGTGCTGGTTTCTGCTATTTATTTTCAATTTCCACTGGATAATATTTTGTGTATATTTTGTATTATCCATAGATCTCATTGGGGTTCAAGATATCATGTTATTCATTGTGGGTTTTACAAAAATCATGTTAGAATACATTTTTAGTGAGTATCAGTTTCCGAAACTGACATATGGTATTGCTGCCCTTCTCTTGAAAATCTGACTTGTTGATAGATAATTTCCTCGGATTACATAACATTTTATGTACACAGTTAACATAAATCACATTGTGCAGATATTGTATTTATATTTTCCAGTAATAGAATGTTGTCAAATTGCTTCTAGTAAAATGGATTACTCATAAATTTGTCTATTTTTACACAAATTAACATTATTATAATGTTGTCAGCAGAGGCTGATCAGCTCTTCTCTTCTTTGTAGTATACATATGGAATTCATATTTTCACTAGAGACCTGCTGTATATCCACATACATGACATGATGGCACCCAAGAAGGTCATCATATTTCATTAGCACAAATCCTCTTCTTTAGTCTGCTCCAGAAAAGACAATCAACAGAGCAGTGAGTTTCTAGATATTACAGAAGCCTGACTTACTTGAATAATAGTTTGTCTGAATTAGTGTTTACCCCAAATGACATAAAGAATTGGCAGCAAAGGACATCCTATCCTCACTAACATATATTGTCCCTGAGGAATGATAAATAATAAGTTTCAAAGTCTGAATGCTCCAAGGCATTTCAGCTGGGCTCCTGTGTTACTTAATATTCATTTGCACTTTGTGGCTCTACATTCCTTTGACTGCTGCAGCCACTGCCATTGTCCTGCCACATCTGCTTAGCTGATGTTGCCATCAACATTCCACAGGAGTCAGGGCAGCCTCATGATGGACTTGTCTCAGGCCCCACACAGCAGGTGTGTTCCACTTGACTGCTACCATAACATTCATCAAGGGATGAATGATTAACGATTGTACTCCCAATGGCTGTAAATATGTCTTTTAAATAAATCTGTCTCTTAGCTTTGGCCCTGACACCTTATGGGCTTATAGCAGTTTAATTAATATTCATTATAAGAACCTTGAATCTCTAAAGGCTTATATGAACTGTACTGCTTGAGTATGATATATTACCATATCCTCACTTAGAACTGAAACATGTACCATGTGCAAATCCTCTCACTAGTCAAAATCAAATACTTAGAACCATGCCCACATATGTTAACATTTGTAATGCAGAAGGTAACTTTGTAGGATTTCTGGTTACTTGGCAGAAACTACAGAGAGATTTGATTATTTCTGCTCTCTTTTGGTTCTTTACATTAGAGAAAAATTATGAAATTCAAATCTCAGCTCTGTACTCTCTTTCTCTAAGTGTGGTCCATGATCCAGCTGCATTAAAACCACACAAGGTATGCCATAAAATTTAGATTTCTGTAACTTACTTAATACCTATTGAATTCCAATGGCTGGGTTATAAGAATCATTTGTACTTTTGCTAGGTTATTTTAAAGAATACTGCTGTTTAAGAAACCTTAATTTAGAATGCTTGCAGGAGACCAATTTTTTCCACCAAATAAATAAGTGCACAATTGTTAACTTTTAATTTTTGCAATAATTTAGGTTCAAGAAAAAGCTCTCCAAATGAATAGCTCTGTATTTCATTAAGAATTATGCAAACACCATCTTGAAGATTGAAGAGAGCCTTGTACCAATGAAAGAAAACTATCTCAAGGTCTGTACAATGTGGCAAATATTATTCTTGATGGTTTTGCGTGGTCTTCCATAAAGGTTCATTGGCTACAACTGGTCTTTTCCCCTTGTTTATTGTTTCAGAAGTTAAAAGTTTCTCCTGCTCAAATTCAGGTGTGCCCTCCCTTTGAAAATAAAGAGTCTGTAATTCATATTTACATATGCTTATATATTTATACATGTACATACATAAGAAAATAGAGAAGTACACTTATATGGATTGATACCTTTATATTTATGTGTTCACTTCCATGAAAACATAGCCTTACTCACATAGGCATAGGTATACATATGCAAACAGAAGCAGGAACATAAATGAAAACATGTACAAAGCAGAAACACTTGTGTGTGCCCTTGTATAAATACACAGTTATATACATATATAGTTGTGACACCCTTACTTTGCACTGAAAACTCTTAAAATTATTAACAAATAACATTTGGTTCGTCATATTTTTCTTTCAAGAGGAATTTGTGATCTTTCTCTCAAGTCTAGAAGGCATTATAACACACAAAAAAATGTCTGTTTATAGCTTCCTAATTCTGTTTGACTAAGACATCTAATGACTTTTTAGACTACATATTCTTGGGACAAAATGATAAGTGACATTCTAACAAATGTATAGACACTAAGAGACAGAAAAGAAGAGGCTAAATAGAATGATAGTCAGTGAATTGAAGGAATGAACCAAAAGGTAAGTCAGGATAATGAATATAAAAATGTACAGGCCAAAAACCAAAAGCAACACATTTACAATGGGTAGAGGCTCACAGAGAATTCTTTTAAGTGGAAACTTGGATGATGTGGAATTGAACAATTGCACATAACCTTGATTTTTCTTGGAATTAGTTTTCTTTACTTTGGATAATGATTTCTGAAACCTGTCATTTTTACAAATAAATACTCCAAAAGAAAGCATGTTGAAATCTCTTCCTTCGAACATGTTTATTTATACATTAAAACAAGAACTCTTTACAAGTATATTATATTGTGTGTATTTATTTTTCTTTCCCTGACTTTTTCCAACCTAGGGTAGGGTAAAAAAAGAAATGGCTTCCTTTTTCATATATTCTTCCTTTAGTTTCATGAGTTCCAGAAAGTATTTGAGAATATTCCTGTGAAAATGTTTGAATTCCTAAGTACTGAATTTTGAAATTAAAAATTTAGATCTATTATTCTTCTTTGATATCACAACATGAATTTGGCCAAGAGAGGAAAGGGCAATCATATGTTTTTAAATTTCTGTCATTATATGGGAAAATGATGTCCATTTTAGAAAATTAAAAGAAAACTCTTTCCTTATACACAGGTAACTTATTACTATATCTGTCAGTGAATTAAAAGAAATCCTATGGCCATGGATATTTATTAGAAATTTTAAAAGACTTAATAGAAATATATGAAGCTATTGACATCAAAGATACTTTCAAATTTACCTTTTTGAGGTAATTTTGATATTTTGATAGTCTAAATTAACAAAATTAAGGTAGCCTGAAAGAAACTGATTCTTGCCAGCTCTGGTGATGCATTTAAAATGAGGAGTGCACTCCAGTAGGTGCAAATTACTATATGATATCATCCTTTCTACTTATTCATCTTTGATATGTAGTTATGCTAAGACCCATTACATAGATAATTTAAGAATTAAAATTTCAAAATCTACTTGCCAAGCTTGGTAGATACTTTGTTCCCCACATCAGATACCAAATGTGTGTGTGTGTGTCTGTGTGTGTGTGTGTCTGTGTGTCTATGTGTATCTACCTGTATATCTATCTATATTGTTTGCTATGTGACTTGAAAATACAGCTATTATTTTGAAGTAAAATCTCTTCCCCAAATTAACAAAAAACTCATCACTTTTTTTTTGCCAATTAGTTGTTTTGTCTTTTCTTAGCACCTTAAAGGAGACATATATTAATCTAAAATATTTTCAATTTTCAATTCTTCTGTTTGTTCCCAACGTTATTTTACCCTGCAGTTTCAAAATTAGTTTATTTTAAAAATCTGTCTTTCAGCATTTCACTTATTTATTATATTCAGAATTGCTATGCATTTAAGTTTGAGTAATGATTGTATGTTCTTGGTTCTAGAGCAATGTGGCATAGTATGCTTTCTGATATTTTTGTAGTTCATATTTACATAAAACAATTTACATAAATACAGATAACAAATTTGCAAAATTCAGGTATCATATTATTTCAGGAGCTAAAATAGGTATCTCTTTATTTTTGCAAAATGTGTCTTATATCTTTCCTTGTTTTTGTCATCTTAAAGGTCTGGCTTAAGTGATACTTTCTAAGGAACTTAATTATTTCCAGAATCTTGCATGAGATTTCCAGAATTGTGGGTGCTAACAATAAATGACATTTGTTGTGAATAACTCAACTTACAGATATGCAAGAAATAATACAGTGACATCATTGTATGGTGAAATATCTAATTGAAAATCAGAAGACATTATTGACATAATGATCAATAAAAATAAATTGTATAATGACCTACATAACAAATGAAGTCAGAGTAAAGGAAATTTGCTATGATTTTCCATAAAAGCTAATTCAAAAATCTATGTTATCACTGCTACTTAGGCAGATAGAAATATATTCTTTGCAATGAGGCATTAAAAACTGCATGCAAAATAGAATGAAATGATAATTTTGTCTAAGGTTGTTTATATTACCTTCCCTGTCAAATCAGAGATGAAATATTTCTAATTCTACTGGTCTGAATAATGTTCTTGAGCTTCAGATCAGTTTATTTTGTTTTTGTTGTAATGACTGAGTTGTAACTAATTTTGACTTGTAACTAATATAAGGTAAAGACAAACATCACCTAAAATTATAGCACAACTCTAATTATAATGTTATTAATTTTATGGGCATTATAATGCTGGGAAAATGACCTTTGCATGGTAAGGTGCTTTTGAATTATTTAATTTGCTTATTTAAAAATGCCTTTTCCTAACTGGACATGGTGGTGCACCTGTGTAATCCCAGTGACTTGGAAGCTTAGACAGGAGGATCACAAGTTCTAGCAAAAAGAAAGAAAGAAAGAAAGAAAGAAAGAAAGAAAGAAAGAAAGAAAGAAAGAAAGAGAGAGAAAGAAAGAAAGAAAGAAAGAAAAACTTTTCCTCAGCACTCTACCTAAAATAGGCATTTAGAGTATAAATTTTAAGATTGCTAATCTTTTTCCCAAAATTGTTTTTTTTTGTTTTGTTTTTTGTTTGTTTTACTTCTCATATCTTTATTTTTGAATGGCTTTTGATACTATCTTTTCAAGTTTACTGATTTTTTTAAATTCAAAGTCAAATCTGATATAAATACTAGCCACTGAATTTTTCATTTTGGATATTTTATTCTTCATTTCAAGAAATTACATTTAGATATTTTATATATATTTTCATTTATCCTCTTATTTTTTTTAATTATTTTATTGTTGGTTGTTCAAAACATTACATAGTTCTTATTATACCATATTTCACAGATTGATTCAAGTGGGTTATGAACTCCCATTTTTACCCCGTATACAGATTGCTGTGTCACATCAGTTACATTTCCATTGATTTACAAATTGCCTTTCTAGTGACTGATGTATTCTGCTGTCTATCCCATTCTCCACTGTCCCCTCACCCCTCCCCTCCCCTCCCCTCCCCTACTCTCTCTCCATCCCCTCTACTATAAATCGTTTCTTCCACTTATATAATTTTTCTCCTACTCCTCCTTTCCTCTTATATGTAATTGTGTATAACCCTGAGGCTCACCTTCCAGTTCCATGCAATTTCCCTTAACTCTCACTTTCCCTCCCGCCTATCATCCCTGTTTGATGTTATTCTTCTTCTCCTGCTCTTCGTCTCTACCCTGTCCTTGGTTACTCCCCTTATATCAAAGAAGACATTTGACATTTGTTTTTTAAGGATTGGCTAGCTTCACTTAGCATAATCTGCTCTAATGCCATCCATTTCCCTCCAAATTCTATGATTTTGTCATTTCTTATTGCAGAGTAATACTCCATTGTGTATAAATGCCACATTTTTTTAATCCATTCATCTATTGAAGGGCTTCTAGGTTGGTTCCACAATCTTGCTATCGTGAATTGTGCTGCTATGAACATCGATATAGCAGTGTCCCTGTAGCATGCTCTTGTTAGGTCTTTAGGGAATAGACCGAGGAGGGGAATAGCTGGGTCAAATGGTGGTTCCATTCCCAACTTTCCAAGAAATCTCCATACTGCTTTCCAAATTGGCTGCACCATTTTGCAGTCCCACCAACAATGAACAAGTGTACCCATTTCCCCGCATCCTCGCCAGCACTTGTTGTTGTTGGATTTCTTAATGGCTGCCAATCTTACTGGAGTGAGATGGTATCTTAGGGTGGTTTTGATTTGCATTTCTCTGACTGCTAGCGATGTTGAGCATTTTTTCATGTACTTGTTGATTGATTGTATGTCCTCCTCTGAGAAGTGTCTGTTCAGGTCCTTGGCCCATTTGTTGATTGGGTTATTTGTTATCTTATTATCTAATTTTTTGAGTTCTTTGTATACTCTGGATATTAGGGCTCTATCTGAAGTGTGTGGGGTAAAGATTTGTTCCCAGGATGTAGGCTCCCTGTTTATCTCTCTTATTGTTTCTTTTGTTGAGAGAAAACTTTTTAGTTTGAGTAAGTCCCATTTGTTGATTCTGGTTGTTAACTCTTGCGCTATGGGTGTCCTATTGAGGAATTTGGGGCCTGACCCCACAGTATGTAGATCATAGCCGACTTTTTCTTCTATCAGACGCCGTGTCTCTGATTTAATATCGAGCTCCTTGATCCATTTTGAGTTAACTTTTGTGCATGGCGAGAGAAAGGGATTCAGTTTCATTTTGATGCAAATTATGTTCATGTTTTCCTTCAAGTATCTGAGCCTGTTTATAAGGATTTTATAGTCCTTTATAGATTTTATTTTTGTAGACAAATACTCCCATTCCTGTCACTGTTGAGAATGTTTATATTTGTAGATATCTTTCCAGGTTATAAAGCTCATTTCCCTTATTCTTAATATTCTACACATTCTTCATATATGTAATTCTTTTATTTGATGCTTCTGAATAGTATATTTTTAAGTTTTGACATATATGTAAAATTTTTTGGCATGTAAGTTATTTTTCAATTATTTATTTCAAAGCCTTTTTTAACCTTTAAAATTTTAAGGTAGATCTAAAGCAATGTAGTTTAGACCTACTATTAAAGGGAATCTTTCTGAAATCTCTACACAATTTTCCACATGTTGATGAGTCTCCACTCTGTATGAGTAACTCTTGAATAATTCCCAGCTTTATTTGTGATTCTTGAAAATTGACTGACAATTTCTTGTTAATTGTTCTCTCCTTAAAAGATGTTCTTTGCCTGTCATTAGAGGTTTTATTCTTTATTTTTATAGATTAGAATTCCCACAAAACATAGGAACCTCTAAGATAAAAGGAGTGATTACTATGTAGCTCACTCACCTCATGTCTCTACCCTATAAATCCCATTCATCTCAGCCTCCTAAAGATCTAATCCTCCGGCAGCAGCACAATATAACCACTGATTTCTGTTTGGGTTCTCCCTCACTGGGTTGCATTCCAGTAATTGTTTCTAGGCATAAAGCTACTGTGATTGTTTTCCTAATTCCAGGAATAATAGTCCTGTGCTTCCTATTGTCTAACATCTGAAAAAACTTATTTCAGATAATTTGTTGAGTTTTCTAGTTTTTCATGGCAAGAAGATAAGTGTAGGCTCTGCCATTCTTGTATGTTCTTATCATTGGAAAGTTAGCAGAGGAAGAGTGATGTAAGTGATGGCCCTAATACTTCCCCCTCCAGAGTGGCCTCTAGATACTTTCACCAAATAACTGCAGCACTGCCTACACTGATGACATCCAGCTGCCTCCCTGTGAACTCTCTTTCCCTGCTTTTCTGAATTCTAAAATCTTCTAATATTTGATTTCTTCATGCTAAAGAAGAACAGACAGCCACTTGCTCCATATTTTTCATACTTGCTGTGGCAAATATGTAGAATATAAAATGAGAAATATATACGCAACTGAGTTTTTATAGCATGCCATTACACTGAAAATATCCAAGTTTATGTCTGTGGACTGAGAATAAGTGCAGAAGAACTAAACTGAAAACAAAGAAACAAACAAAAAACAATTAACATCATGTCATGGAAATGTACCTGGCATGCAAATGCTCAGTTTTTATCTTTAGAATGGAGGAAGGAGTTTAAGCAGGTGTTGCAGGTGTTGAGCTACTGCCTCTCTGTTACAAACCATAATAATTTTTTTGGACTTTGAAATGATCTGATATTTTTTATATTATATTTTCCTTCTCAAGTCTAGGTACAGAATGAGTTAGAACTATAAATTTTTGTATATTAAGATAGAAGTATTTACCATTAAAGCCTTCCATCTTTGTATAGCACAGTGTAGCTCTTAGACTAGACAGACTCTAAGGCTTGATTGCTGGGAAGCAGAAGGGAAAGTAGGAAAATGATGAAAAGAAGTGAGGAGAGAGAGAGGTATATTACAAGTTCAGGTTAGGCATGTAAAACAAGTTGCATTGCCTCACCTTCCTCTCTTTAAAACTTTTTCATTTTCCAAGTTTTGTTGAACACAGAGATTTTTTTTTATTGGTTGTTCACAACATTAAGAAGCTCTTGACACTACAAAATTACATATAAGAGGTTATGAGGGGAATGGGATAACAAACATGGAGGGAAATGAATTACAGTAGATGGGGTAGAGAGAGAAGATGGGAGGGGAGGGGAGGGGGATAGTAGAGGATAGGAAAGGTAGCAGAATACAACAGTCACTAATATGGCAGTATGAACACAGAGATTTTTAAACTTTAATGCCTTGGAAAGCAATAATCTCTGTAGTCTCAAAACCAACCTTTTAAGCTCTGATTGACACATGAATGAATAGTGCACTCACACTCTCCACTCATAATGGTTAAAGTCAATCTATGCCCTTCATCTTGGGACTTTCCCAGTTATAAGTTCTTGATTCTTAAAATGATAAGCATGCTCAGCAAAGCTTGATTAATTTCTGTTTTTAGATATTTCTATATTTCATCTTCCTAGATTTATTTAACACATACCAATTTCTTGTCCAAAAATATTATTTTGCCTATACTTAATCAGACATCAAAAAGTAGTAACATTTACAGACAGGTTAAATGGAATATGAGGTTACTCTGTATTAATTTGCCAGTGGATAGACAATGTTTACATATTATTACATGCTTATCGATTATGATTATGAAACAGATCACTATAAAAACATTTATTAAGAGGACCTTGGATTTAAACCTATGTGGCTACATTCCTTAATACATTCCTAAATCACTTAACAGGATGATTAATTATTTTTGCTATAATAACATCATTGTTCAGACATGAAATAGACATGTGGGTGTATGCATATGTATATGTGTGTGTGTGTCTGTGTGAATACACATACACAACAGTAACATAAGTCTAATTGTTACACTAAAAAAGAATTTTCAGTTAAAGAGCCTTCTGTTTTGGTGCTATAAATTTTCTAGACTACATGCTTACATTACTTAGCTGTCTTGAAGCACATTTATATTTATATATACTATATATATATATATATATATATATATATATATATTATAATTACCTTGAATACATCATATAATATATATGTATATGTATAAGGCATATGTTAGTCAGCTTTTCATTGCTGTGCCCAAAATACTCAACAAGAACAATTTAAAGGAGGACAAGTTTATTTTGGTCTTATGGTTTTAGAGGTTCAGTCTGCAGTGGCTGACTCCATTGCTCTGGGACCCAGGTGAGACAGATCATCATGTGTGAAAGGGCATGATAGAGGAAAGTTGATCCATTTATGGCAGGAAACAGAGAGAGGGGAGTGAGTGATCACTGGGAAGATGAACCCTTCCAGCGCAGCCCCGAGTGACTGACCTCTTCCAGACATGCCCCATCTGCCTACAGTTACCAATCAGTCCATTCAAACTAAGATGGACTAATTAGGTTCAAACTCTCATAATCTAATCAGGTTATCACTGTATAGTCCCACATTAACACAGCAGTTTTTAGAGGACACCTCATATCTAAACTATGACAAAGTATATGTCTAAGAAACACACACACACACACACACACACACACACACACACACACACTGACATTAATTTACAATTGTACCTAGTAGTAGAAAATTAAACCTTATCAAATAAAGACTCTTTGAACTTTTTATACTAAAATTAGGGTTATTTTCTGTTACTACTCCCACTTCTACTTTGGCATAATTTCTAAATTTCAGGGACTATAACCACTCTAATATGAAAAAAGGAGTAAGTGTCTAGTTGTATATCTATCCATAGCTATCCTCTGCTGAGATGAGCATAAAAAACATCCAACATGTTTGGTGTACTTATATAGCTTTATACTAAATACTACTTCTATCTGAACTCATCCAGCCTTCATAACAGCCTTGAGGAGTAAGTACTATTAATTTACCATCCATGTTTAATAGATAGGATAACTGATGAACACAGTGATTAAAAAATGGAATATATTAATACAGCAATTAAGAGAGAGAGCTGGTAAATTAACTTAATAATGGACCATCCAAACTTGAGCTGTGAATCTCTGTTCTGCAGACTCTCACTCCTGTTTACTACTTTGGTGCAGTCAGTTGTTACAGTCTGAATATAAAATGTTCCTCAAAAAAAGCTCATCTTTCAATGGAGGAATATTAAGAGTTGAAATGATTAGACTGTGAGAATCATAACCTAATCCATGGATTAATCCACTTATAGATTAATAAACAATTTGGATTATGAGGTGGTGACTATTGTCAAGTTGGAGCATGGATGGAAGATGTAAGTCACTGGGTGTATGCCCTTGGGAATTAGATATATTAACCCTGGGTTTCTCTCGCTGTCTATCTCCCACCCGGCTTCTTCCTCTCACTGTCCCTCTACCTCTCCCTCTTCCTCTCTCTCCACTTCCTAGCTATCATGAGGTGAGCAGTTTTCCTCTATCATGCACTTCTTCTATTATATTCTATCTCACTTTGGGCCCAGGGCAATGGCATCAGCCCACTATGGACTGAACCTTTGAAACCATGAACCCAAAATAAACTTGTCATCCTTCAAGTTGTCCTTAGAGAGGTATTTTGGTCAAAGCACTGAAAAGCTTGATAACACATCAGCCCTCCACCCCAGCTCAAGTGAGATCTCATGTTATATCTGGAAGGTAATGCGACAATTTCCACAATGACTTGCTTATTCTTGCCCCTTCAGACTGCTGTCTTTCCAGGTCACAGCTATGCCACCAGGACAATTCAAGTAAAATAAAATGATATGTCTGCTCTCATGTCTAGGATCCATGGGGTTTACTCCTGTAAACCAGCTCAACAACCATTTAAACTTTACTTCTGCATTTGCAGAGCCACAATTTAAGTTACTTCCTAAGAATTTATGGGATTGATAACATGAGGCTGAATGCTTTGTCACCCCACCCAGGAATGTAGGTGGAATCACTTCTAATCCTATCATTTATAATCCAATAGGACACTACCCCATGGCTTTCTCTTTTTGCCATCTTAGGTCAGTAACCCTCTTTCCATGTTCTTTATTAAGATATCTCAAGTAAGAAAAAACTCATTCTAACAAATTTGTGTTTCTCAGTGTCAGTTATTTAGGTAAAGATTTAAAAGCTTGAAAGTTCCATTATCATGCAAATTTAAAAGCCTTTTCTCTTAAAACTATTGTGTCTCTCTTTAATTCAAAGTTATATTTCGATTTATAGTGTGCAAATATTTTTATTTTCTATATGTATTTGGTCTTTACACTCTTTATTGTTTCCTTTGCTATGCAGAAGAATTTTAGCTTGATATAATCCATTTGTCTGTTTTTGCTTTTGTTGCCTATGCTTTTGGGTTCCTTTCTCAAAATGTCATGAAGCACTGGTGTAAGAAAGGAACCTAACAGTATGGGTTCTTTTCTCACCCACAAGTAGGAAAAAGAGCCCAAAACTATGTTCCCTTCTGAAAAAAAACATTCAACAAGTGGTTAATATCCGAAGTATTTATATACCCAAATTACACAATATAAAAAAAAATCATTAAAGATTATTGAAAGATCTGAATAAACACTTCTCAAAAGAAGACATACAAATGATCAAACAGGTATATTAAAAATTTCTCGACATTGTTAATCATCAGGGAAATGAAAATTAAAGCTACAATGAGATTTCGCCTCACCCTAATTAGAAGGATTATTATAAAAAAGACAAAAGATAACAATTTCCATCATGGATATGAAGAAGCAGGAACACTTGCAGTCTGATGATATGAATATAAATTAGTAGAGCCATTATGGAAAGCAGTATGAAAATTTTTCAAAATTAAAACTAGAGTTATCATATGATCCATCCATCCCACTGTTAATGATATTCATAAAGTAAAATTAAATCAGTGTGTTGAACAGTCCCTTCATTACCATGTTCATTTTAGCACTAGTTACATAGCCAACATATGGAATTAACCCAAGTGTTGATTAAAGAAATTGTGGTACATATTCACAATGGAATATGTTCAACCATAAACCGAAAAAAAGTCCTGTTATTTGTGACAATATGGGTGAACGTGGAGGACATTATATTAAGTAGAACAAGTCAGGCACAGGAAGACAAATAACACATCTTCTCACTCATATGTGGATCTATAGAAACCGAGCTCATGGAAGTAAACAATAGAAGACTAGTTACCAGAAGCTGGAAAGATTGAAGAGGGGGGAAGAGGAGGGAGAGATTGGTCAATGGGTACATCATAATTAGGTAAGAGGAATAAATCTAGTGTCCTGTTGCACAGTAGGGAGACTAGGGTTAACAATGTTGTGGTGAATATTTCAAAGTAACTAGAAAAAAAAGGAAATTAAATATTCTTACAACAAGAAAATGATACATATATGAGGTGATAGATTTGATAAATACCCCAATTTGATTATTACAGAATGCATGCATATATTTAAACATCAAAATATACCCCATCAAAAATGTACAATTCTTATGTGCATGTTGAAAACAAAACCTTAGGGGCTAGGAACAGACCTAGTCTAGCATGTGTAAAGACCTGGGTTCTGTCCCTAGTACCACATACAGTAAACAAACAAATAAACACATAAAAATTTGGAAAGGAATATATTTTAAAATACAGAATGTGAGTCTTGATTTCTTTCTTTCTTTTTTTTCTAATCTGTATCTTCCTTTTTTTAAAAGCAGGGAACCCAAAATATTCTCCATAAAATGGTAAAAGAGGATTCTATTGGGGAAAAAACTGGAAAAAAAAAATGTTGTTTCATAGTTAGAAATATTCCATGTGGCTTCAGAGATCTAATATTAAAAACTTGAGAATTCTACTATTGGTATTACCAGATACTTTACTAAGCCACTTAGTAGTTTCTTTCTTTTAAAAGTGTTTGGGATATTAAGATAAATTCTAAGAAACTTAAAAAAAAATCATAATCTACCATTTGCCTTTTAGCAAGTAGGAGGAAAAGCGAACATATTTGAGAGAAGCCAGAAGCCTATGGTCTAGTCCCAATTCTGCCAATGGTTAAGTAAGCTACGAGTGACTAGGCAAATCACATCTTCACCTGTGTATAACCCAACTAACATACATAGATGCATATTATTTGTTTAATGATTACAATGTTCGTGCAGTCAGGAAGTTTAGATAGCTTGCCTAAGATCCGATAGGAAATACATGAAAAACTGTAGCTGAAGAAGGATATGTATTATTATAATATAATGTTTCCTTATATCTAAAAATACTTTGTAGACTGAAACACTGTATAATTCTAAGTGGGAGTTAGAAGAGGCTTAAAGATTTTGTTAGAAGGCATTAAATGTCATATTTTTTACTATGATCTGTTGCAAAATATTATCCTTGCAAAATAAAACTGAATGCCTGCTAGCCAATATCCTTTGCTAGAGGTTTTCCTTCTTTACATCTTTTATTTTGTATGCAGTACCTGTTCTTACTCTGTCTCCTTTAAATTATCTCACACACAAAAGTTACTAACTTCTCCAGAATTTATTAATCACATCCATTTTCCTAGAGGTGATTGTCATGGCCCCCAAAGTACAGAATTATCTTTAGCTTTCTCCTCTCAGACTAGAATTCTCGTTAGGTAATGTGTAATGTTTTCTCACCATGCATGCTGTCAGGTTGATTTCCACAGTGAAATATGTGAATTAATACCTATACAAGCTAACATAATTTTAGCATTATAAAAATTTCACTTATAAAAGAACAGTACCCAATGATAAACAGTACTTGGGGCTGGGTTTGAAATTAAATAATAGCAACTATTCCTGTTTTCTTGAAGAATGTATTACGTGAACTGTATTCTATTTGCCTTTGCAATGAAATACTGTGCTGATTTTCAAATATGAGTGAATTCTCTTCCAGAACATTTGAATGATGACTTCTTGGCTAATTGATAGCTAGAGAGGTATTTCACATAATTTAAAATGTCCTTAATCTCGGAATTTAGAGCTTTGGTAGTTTGCATCTGGAAACAGATTCTTCTTTATATAATTTATTGAGGTGAAAAGTTTAGCTGTGACTTGTATCAGAGAGGTATTTAAAGATCTGCGTATCTTTTAGTTTGTGCTTAAATTTTTCAGATACATTTTTATTTATTTAACCAAGATTTTTCTCATTTATCTGTTCTACCATAATCTGTAAAGCAATATAGGGAAAAAAATCATGGGTCTGGAGAAATACCAGACATTCACTGTAAAAACCCCTGTACTCCTTATACATAAGTTTTAGAGAAACAATAAGCATAATATAATATCTTAATTTGTAATGAATTTATGTGCATATAGGAAAGAGACTTTGATAGTATGATAACTCACCTAATTTCACAAAAGCTGGATTTCCATTGTTCTCATACATAAATCTTTCTTTAGTGCATATTTCTCAAACTTGATGTACACTGGAATCACCTAAAGAGTGTTTTAAACCAGGAATGTTTTTAACCAGAAATTCTTATATGACAAGGCATAGCCTGGCTCCTGGATCACTAAAAGCTCTCCCCAGCTGACACTAATGTGGCCAAAGCTAATAACCACTTTGTGAATCCTCATGACATGCTTGCTTGCTCATCTTGGATGGGCTGCTGGCCCTACCATGTCTGCAGACACTGCCTCACTAGCCTTTTGCTTTAGGCAACAAACTAGACAGTATAGAGAAGTAGTGGTTCTGTATTCTGAAACAGCTGCTCCTGTATTTGCTGTTTAAGATATGGCCTGTACCCTGCAACTGTTAATGTCTGTAGTGTTGCTCTGCCCTGGATTTTCTAATAATGGATTCTTCTATTATATATTCCTGATTCTCTACTCAAGCTCTGGTTATTGGTGACTTCCAATATTTACCTCAGTCAGGTCAAAAAGATAATACTTTAATACTTTCTTTGTATGCCTCTTTTTAAAATTGAAGCATAATAATTTGCCTTTTAAATTATATTTTATTTCAAAATTTACCTAAGTGAGAAGAAAGCCAGTACTAGAACTCTTGGTAGGGCAGTAGGAAAGATTTACTAAATATTATTTTTATCCTCATTTATTATACCGAACACAAATCTGGAGAAGCGATCTCCTGGTCCACTCATGGAAAGAAACTGATGTCTCATCCTACTTTAGGATCAGATACAGCCAGAAAGGAAGATATAGTAAGGATGATTTTTCTCCTTTCCTACTCCTGGAAGATGATCACAAACAAAGGTTTAAAAAAGAGACTTAGAGGAAAATTGATTTGCTTTCTCTAGATCTTTGAAACTCTTTACTGGGCAGATTTGTTAACCAAGTGAGGATAATATCTGTTGCAAACTAAAGTGACTGACCTATTTCTGGACTTGGGGGGAAAATTACCTTTTTATTAACTGGGCACATAGCTACTTGGCAAGCTTGACTAGACCAAGAAATAAGATAAATAAATAGGATGTCAACATGTAACGTTACTCAAATCACTCACAATTCCTGGGAGATATGGACTTGAGTTGAAATTGAACTGTCTTGTGGCCTCCAAAGGAGAGTGTAATGATCTCACAGCAGAGGGTGGAGATGGGCAGTTGTCAAGAACTGAGAGAGAAATGATACAAAATGAGTAAACTGTGAGGTCATTACCATGGACTTCTGCATTTGAGGCCAACAATGATGGAGGAATGGGCCAAGGAACAACACACAGCTTGGACCTGAGGACCCTCAGGAGACAGCCTTTTTCCTGAACTCTACTAGAGAGTAAGTCCTCGCATGCCTCAGGAACTCATTTAGACATCATCTATGACCAAAAGTTTGCCAATTATGACCAGAACTGAGTCATATTATGTATGATAAATTGAAGGAATTGCTGGAATTGTGTGAATCTGACTAAAAGGAATAGGTATTTAGTGTATTTAGTTTATTTTTCCAATAATAGCTATGCATGAACTCTGTAAGATCAGCTTAATAGTTAAAACCAAACAAAAACATGCTTTCTCTATACAATCATATTATAGAAAGAGCCATATTGAGAAGACAGTGTGTCAATAAGAATAGTCTCCCAAACCTGTCTCAAATGTCCTGGGTTCCATCATCTGTATCCTCTTCCTTCTCATCACAATGGGGAATACATCCTGTGTCATATTCCCTGGATTCTTATCCTGGATGCTGTCCTCACTTCCTGGATCTTACTCCGTATCTTCCATCTCCTATATCATCCTATCTTTTGCTATTTTTTTTTTTTGGTAGTGCTGGGGATTGAACCCAGGGACTTGTGCATGATAGATAAGCACTATACCAGCTAAGCTATATCCCCAGCTCCCACCCTATCTTTTTCTATTGGCTCTTTTACAATAGATTTTTAACATGTACAAAACCATTAAACAGAATATATAATAAACATGTTTCTTAACTCAGCACATTCTTAATTTCTCAATTTCCATTTACTACAAAAATCTTTAGTCCATACTCATTTTCTATACTAGATTCTTCTACAGCTGCCTTGAAATGCCTTTTCTTCCTATTTTTCTCTTTCCTTCCTTTTTCACTATTAAACACTGACAGCATTTTTAACCTGAAAAAAAACCAGTGTTCCAGATGATCTGTGTTATTTTGAAGTTTTCAAGCTCAAATGTAAAATACTTTTGAGAAACAGTAAACTTTCTCCTGTAATATCCCTATATGCTTTTAACATTTTCAATCTTAAGTTCTTTGAAATAGGTAGAAAGATTAGACTGGGAAATAAAAGGAGAATATTTTAGTTCAGCCATGATTCTTAATGGAATTTTAAAATTTTAATACAAATACTCATGGAGAAGCAGATGCTAGTATGGGGCCAAATATGTGAAAAAAAAATAAGGTCAATACTTCCCCAAGGTCAATTGTTTGAGAATTTGTGCTAAGATTCTTTCAAGTTTTCCTTTCTTCTTTATATTTTACATATTCGTTTAGTCTTTCTTTTCCTTCTTTCCTTCCTTCCTTCCTTCCTTCCTTCCTTCCTTCCTTCCTCCCTCCCTCCCTCCCTCCCTCCCTCTCTACCTCCCCCCACCCTTTCTTTCTTTTTCTGTAGTAGGAATTGAATCTAGGGCCTTGAGCTAACTGTGTGATCTCTAAGAATACTCCCAGCCCCTCAATAAACACTTTTGAATACTAATATATAAAATAAAATATTCCAGATTCTAATGATGCAAAGATAAGAAAGATATGCAACTTGCTCCAAGGTTAACTATGATAATTTTATTATACCATTTAATATTAGCAAATTTTACTGCAAATACCATATCCGAGGACCATATTTAAGAGAAGTAAAGACTGAGGTAAGGCTTAAAATTAGGACATTTCATTTATCATCCAACCATAGCAGCTTTGCTATCTCATTGTTCCACATTACCTGGAGTGAGTAAGGACTTATGGTCATCTCATTTAAAGGGGAAGAGGATTGTGAGGAAGTTGGCAGAGGATGGTACTATGATGAATTTATTCCATTCAAAGGAGTGCTACATCCATCCTCAAATGACTAACAAAGAATAGGGAGACTTATTTTTATGGATTTATTCATAAATATGACAGAAGAACTCCTCCAATAGAATCAGTCCCTTTTGGGGGAACTCATGAAATCATGGATCTAATAAGTGCATCTGAGACCTCTACATGCATTCAGTGCATGCTGTTTATCACTCTGCTATCTGTGCTCTGCTTCCAAGATATGGGACTGAGAGCTCTGTTACTCTGCATGTAGACAATACCTCATAATCAGACTTTCTCTTAGGGATAACATCATATATCCAGAAAATCACATTCTGAAGACTGTATGTTGTTTTCCGACCCTCAACCTACACCTTATACACAGCTATAACTCAGCTCTGCTGTGGAAAAATAAGAAGACAAATGATTTCATTTAGAGAATTTGGAGGATACAAAACTTGATGCTTTTGATGAAAGAGTAAAACTGAATTATTATGGGGTTATCAAGGAGTTTTATATTCAAAGTTGACTTGTCAAACATTTTGTCCTATCTCAGACTACCACACACTTTAACAAAGCACACAGAGGATATTAGCTGAAAGTAGTGCACATTATTCCCATTAATATTCCAATGACTACTGTTCAACCATATGATTACTGTGAGCCCTGCTGCTAACCATCAGGGAACTTGGGAAATAAGTTTGGCTATGTGACAAATAACAGAAGAAAATACTAGAGGAAGCTATTTGAATGATTTTAAATTAAGAGTAAAAAACAAGAGACTTGAACCAAGATGAATGAGAGAAAATAGTACAAACAAATAAATAGAAATTATTTAAAAAGGAGAAAGTTACTTGGTAGAGCTTAGCAATTGACTCAATAAGATGTGCAGAATGAAAAGGAGTCTATGGAGATATGGAAGTGGCAAACTAGCTAACTATTAAATTTATAATCCTGTTAATAATATGGATTCCAAGCAAAAATCTTAATAGTATTTAGTGGTGGGGAACTAAATATCTGTCTATTTAACATGTATTTGTATATGTACATGAAATAGATGTGCATTTTGTTTTACATGGAAAATTGTAGGAAATAATCTTAGCTCAAGGTTATTGAAAAAACACATATGTATTAAGTAATGCACATCTAAGAATGTTTACAATGTTTCTAACATTATTTCTTTTAAAACCTTTAGCTGGAAGCACAGGTTATACTGTAACCTCTTACAGTAGAGTTAGGTAAATAGCAAGTAAATAATAATTGAATCTTGAAAGCTTGAATTGGAAAGTTTATATACCTAAGTAACTATATCTTTTATGAGAACACACCTTAGCTTTAATTCCAAAAATATTTTGGCAAAGCTACTTTGAACAATATTATCTCTGGCAAACCACACTTAATTTTATCCTTACAGACTTTGCTTTTGGCAACATACACCTCAGCTAACCACCTAACTATGAGAAATTTAACCTCTGATGGTGTTCACTCTATCTAAATTTTATAACTTTGTCCTCAGAGAATTGATTTTGAAACACCATGGAAATTCTTCATTGAACCAACAAATAGTGATAGAAGTGGAAAGAAACCTGCCCAGTTATTCAGCTTCACCCGCCCCCCACACACACATACGTACATTTATATTTGTCTGCATATCTAAAGAAAGTAATGATAACAATATAAAATTTGAGGGGAAATAAATTCAGTTTCCAATAAAAATATAGATTGATAAATTAATTATGAGTTTGGTGTTTTCCTATGTGAGACTAAATATTTTATGCTAGCTTTCTGACTACTATAAAGTGAAACTGAAAGAATACATAAATATTAAGAATCTGTTTATATTAGTTGCATAAAGCAAGCCAGAAACATTGTCCTAAAAATTCATTTGTCAGCTCTGGTTGTGCAGCTCTCTCCGCAAGGTTGATTGTCACCACATGGCTATTTAGCCTGCATATCTTGGATAGGGATTTCTTGAGAGAACTCCAAAGCCATTTTCAAATCTTGGACTATATTCCAAAACACAACAGAAACCATTACTAATCACTCAAAAATGAATGCAAAGTTCTAGAGAAGCTGTATCTTGGTTCTTTCCTCTTTCTAGTCCCCCATACTATTGTTTTTAATCATTTATTTACTTATTTATCCTTGTATTAGGGATTGAACCTAAGGGAACTGTGCCACAGTTATATCCAGCCTATTTATTTATTTATTTATTTATTTATTTATTTATTTATGTGTTTATTTTTGAGACAGGGTATCATAAAATTGCTGAGGCTGACCTCAATTTTTTCATCCTCCTGCCTCAGCCTCTCCAATCACTGTGATTACAGCTATGCACCACAGAACCCAGCCTAGTCTTTTAGAATGAAAATTTTAATTTAAAAAAGTCCACTTGCAGATTACAAAAGATATGAGAAATTAATTAATACTTATAATTTTGCTAAATTTTGAAACAACCTAACAGAACTGCAAAAAAAAAAAAAAATCTTAAAACTGTTGAAGGTACCAGGTAAATTACTGGTATACACTGTACTGCTCACAAGTTCTATAAGAAGCTATTCAGGAAATATGCCATCACCTATTTCCAATTTCAACAGAATTTTTTTTTATTTTACTGAGATGATGTAAATTATAAAATAAAAAGTATTCCATGTCACAATCTATAAACTTGTTGACATATGTCAATGTATTTTGCTTTTATTCTGGTAAAAACAGATAAATTCTCTTTGCTTCTCTCTGAAACTGAGCCTGACCCTGGCTCACATTTTTTCATCTAATTTATTTGCATCTTAAAATTTTCTTCTCTGGTCTATATTTACCATCAGCCTATAATCATCCAGAAATCTCTACTATCTTAATATAATCAAGTCCCCCAGTTCTCATATCTTTCTTCCATTGGGCCTTTGTCAAAACTGCATTACATCACAAGACCTAGGAGGACTTGTCTGTACTCCTTGTCTCCAGCTTCTCTTCTCCAATTTCCTCTCAGTCTAATCTTGAAGTTTTATTTTAAATAATTTACTAAAACTGGGCTTGACAAGATTATCAATGACCGTCTTCTTGCTGCATCGGATTGCTGGTTCTCACTTCTGTTCTTACTTATCTGCACCACCATATGATGCTGGAACAAGTAAGTACTGTCCTCTCTAGTGAAATGATTTCCTTTTGTTGATATCTATGATTCCATACAATGCCTACTAGATTTCATCCAAGATCAATGTATACTTTTTTCTGTTTCCTTTTCAACCCTCTATCCCACATTGAAATACTAAATCAATAACCTAACGACACTGCTAAATGTAGTTTCTAAATCAAGCAGGTCCAGACATGAATGTGCAGCTTCATATTTGGGTAGGTTGAAAGGATTAAAGAACTGGAAGAAACAAGAGTGAGAGAGGAGAGACAAAAACTGGTAAAATAGCTCCATGTAATTAGAAAATAAAAATAAAAATAAAAATTCCTGACTACTTTTGAACAGCCTGTTCAATTTTCAGTATGGAGGTGTTTATATTGGAGGGATGTGACACCTTCATCCTCCCTTTCACCAAATCATGTGTGAGGCTATGCACAATCAGACAATAAGTGAGAGAGGCTATTTTTGTGAACATTAAGAAAATGGTCCCAGTCCCACATCTGGGTCCACATGAGGCCAAACAGAGACTACACATGAGGAAAAGCAAAATGATCTATAACTTAAGTTAATTAAGCAGAAGCAGGAAAATAGAGCCAGAAGGAACCATAATGGTGTCCAGTTCTCTTGGGATTTTTCAGAAATGTGAGAAAGAAATGTGTATAATGTGATCTAAACCTTTGGGGATAGTGATGATAACTAATTTCCAAATTACACATGTGCATTTGCATTTCAAGGCTATTGTCAATAAGACAGAAGCATGACATGAAAACCTGATGTGAAATAATATATTTAAATATTTACTTTAATTCATTTCTATGTAATACCTGTGCAAATAAATGGATTCTAAAGCTAAAACTCAACAGGGAGAAAGAGACATAATTGCAATTTTTCTCATTTATCCTTTACCTGGTACATAATGAATTATCACAGGAATAAGTGACAAAAATAGTCCTCTAAATCAAAACACTTGGCCTCAATGACACTTTGAACCCAGATGGATTTACATAAATTAAGATACTTTAGCTGAGAATATAAAAGGTATAAGAGAAATTTTTCATGTGAAAAGATTTTAAAACTAAGGGAAACTAGGAATTAATCAATTTAATCTACCTTAATTTTTTACCTGTATAATTTCATGAATTTTTCATAAAGCAAATGAATGACAAGTTAATAAAGTAGCCTGCATTTTTCTTTCCTGAAATTATTTATAAAATCACATTAATATTCAATGTATCAAAGAAGCAGAGGCATAAAATAAGAAAACTAAATTCCCTGTATTGTTGTTTCTGCCATGCAAAAGAGAGTGATCAGATCTTATGCTACCAAGTTGATAGACTACTTGGAGTTGGTTGTGATGTTTACCAACAACTTGAATTTATAAAGCCAGTGCTCCAGAGACTATTTACAGATGTATTCATTTAGATTTTGGTTTATAGTCAATAAATGCACAGAGGTACCTCGGTTTTAATGTTGGAATTTAAACCTTTCCATCTCATTTGGGTTTTTCCTGTACAAACAGAATTTCATGTTATAAAACAGCAAAGCAAAACATGTAGTAGAACATTTGTTATGATTTAAACCTGGAATGTCCATAAAATTGTCAGTATTGAAGACTTGGTCTCCAGTGCAGCAATATCCAAAGATGAGGTTTTTGGGAAGTGATTGAATCATGACAGTTCTAACCTTACCAGTGGGTTAATAAATTGAATGTACTCTTTGGAGGAAGTAAAACTCTAAGCAAGTATGGCATGGTTCAAGGAAGTATGTCACTTGGAGTGTGCCTTTGGAGACTATATATTGTCCATGGGCCTTCTCCCAAGCCCCTTCCTGGCTACTGTGAGCTGAGTGGCTTTCTTCCATCCCATCCTTCCGCCATGATGTTCTGCCTCACTTCAGGCCCAAAGCAACTGAGTCAGCAGTTCATGGACTAAAACTTCTGAAACTGAGTCAAAATAAATCTTTCCTCCTCTAAGTAGTCCTTGTCAGATATTTTGGTCACAGTAATGAAAACCTAACACAATATCTAATTACTTATTTAATATGAGCTAAACAATTTAGAGCAAATCATAAAGAAATTTATACTCACTAAAGTTATATTCTGCTCTTACTTCTTTTCAGCTATTCCTAATCTCTATAACTTACTCTTGAGATGCTCTCAGACATGCAGAACTGCCTCTCTCTAAACCACTCTTGAAGCCAAGAGAAACTTCTTATATTTCAGCTCAAATTAGCATCCAGTTTCTGGACTTCTTTCCCCATATACTTCAAGTTCTGTTGCTGTTGAATCGCCTGCCTCTGTATTCTTCACTTCAATAGTGTTAATCTCCACAACAGATTCCAGTTGCCTTATTCTTTGAATTGCTGGTTAGAATTTCTGGAAATTCAAGGAACTACAATTCACACAAGTAGAAGGTATTCTCCCTAGCATTCTTTATGTTCTATAATGGCCTCCTCGTAAATGTCATTTAGAAGTTGTATTATGTTATTATTAAAATTATCATTAGCAAATTGATCATAGAACTGAACAAAATAGCAATGTATAGAGGCAAAAAAAAATGTTTGAACAACTCATAAAAAAGAATCTCATTGGATTCCTGAGGCTAACAGAGCAAATAACCACAAACTTGTTGGCTTAAAGAGCAGAAATTTGTACCTTTCAGAGCTCTGGAGTCTAGAAATAAGAAATTCAGCAAGGCCATGATCCTTCCAGAGGCGTTAATGGTAAACTCATTCTAACCTTTGTGCTATTTCTTCCAATCTAATCTTCCTATTATTATTGCTATACATTTTATTCTTTCATATGATAAAAACCTATGTGACAATTTATTATTTTTACTTAGTCTATTTTATTTAAATATATCTAAATATTAAGAAAAAGGTCAATTGTATTTATCTTGGTAATACCCAGCATTCTTCTTCATATGTATGAATCCAGAGTTTCATCTAATATTTTTCTTCTGCCTAGAAAAGTTCCTTTAATATTACTTTTGACTTAAGTCTTCTGTGGTTAATTATTTTACCTTTTGATACTTATTTTCTCATACTTTTGGCCTCGTTTTTGAGATGGGTTCAGAATTCTAAATTGGTAATATTTCTCTCTCAGCACATTGAATTTATTGTTCCACTGTTTCCTGTCTTGTATTGTTTTCATCATTTATCTGATGTAATCTTTATTTTTGTTCCTTGGGATATAATATATTTGTTTGTTTTCCTCCTGCAGCTTTTAATTTTTTTTTTCTTTATCACTGATGGTAAGCAGCTTCATAATAGTGTGATTTGGTATAGATTTCCTCATGTTTATTGTAGTTTCAATTCATTGAGGATATGGGATGTATAAGTTTAAGGTGCTTTTTTTAAAAAAAAAAGAGAGAGAAAGAATTTTTTAATATTTATTTTTCAGTTTCGGTGGACACAACATCTTTGTTGGTATGTGGTGCTGAGGATCGCACTCGGGCTGCACACATGCCAGGCAAGCGCACTACCACTTGAGCCACATCCCCAGCCCCTTATAGTACTTTTTAAGATTGGAAAAGTTTCTATAATTATTTCCGCATTTTTCTTTGCTCTGCCCTCTTTCTTTTTTCTTTGGTGATGTTAATTATATATACATTAGGGTCATGAAGTTATTCTCAGTTCACCAGTGTACTATTTTTTGTTTGTTTACTTGTTCATTTTATTTTAAATTCACTTTTTTCTTTGTGTTTCAGTTTGGATAGTTTCTACTTTTATGCTTTCAAATTAACTTGTCTTTCCCTATGTCTGCCTCATATATTCCACTATTCCATTAATCAGGACCAGAGGAGTGATTTTTTTTTTAATTTCAGACATTGTAATTTTACATCTGGAAATTTGATTTAGGTCTTCCTTAGCTCTTTCAAGGATGTAATTTAACAGTTTTAATATTTCCTCTAGACTCTCAAATGTGTGGAATACAATTACACTGTCATTATCCTTGTATTCTTGTTCTATCATCTATTTCATTTAGTGGGTCAGTTTCAAACAACTGATTTTTCTCCTCATTATGGATTGTATTGCCATGTTTCATTGAATGCCTGATAATTTATTGGATGCTAAGCATTTAAAATGTTTTTTTTTCCTGATTGGGTGTTAATTCTTTGTATCCTTACATGTACTGCTGAGTGTTATTCTATACTATAGTTATATTACTGTTGAGTGTTATTCTATACTACAGTTATATTACATGGGGTTTTGTTTTTAATTTCTCTTTTCATCAGGAATGTAACAGTAATGTATCAAACAGCTTGTTCCTGTTCCTGAACAAAACTTTTCTAGATATTTACCCTGTACTCCATGAATTATAAGGTTTTGTATTCTGACTGGTTGGAACATGAATATTCCCAACCCTGTGACATCCTTAGTGATGATTTCCTCTAATTTATTCAAGTAGTTCTTTATTTAGCTTCATTACACATATACACTGATCACTATAATTTTTAAATGATGTTTTTTCTAGCATTTAGTTGTTTCAATCTAATGGTAATTTTGGCACCTTGGTAATTTTGACATCTTGACCAGAAGAATAAGTCTTTAAATTAAAATAAGTCTTTAAATTAAAATTTTATAAGCAATTAAGATCCAAGTGTGATTATTTTGATGCAAAGCCTAACACATAACTTTAGCACAAAGAGTGATATATTTAAAGGTCATAAAGTACAAATTGGAGAACTGGATCATTCCCACTGTAACCTGACACTACTCTGTCAAGGAGTAAAACCTTGAAAATAACACTGAGTAACTGAACTGGAATATGTCACAAATATGGCAATTTCCATGTATGCCTTTAAGAACATTTTTTAGAATTGATACACTCTCTCAAAATATATGAGGAGAATTATAATTCTTTCAGTGACTAAAAAAGTTCATACTTTTAACATTTTATAAAAGAAACTGAAGATCCCAATAAAGTGGGTTTATTTCTCTTAACTACAGTGTCAAATCCAGTGCTTTTCTCAAAATCACATTAAACCACCAGTTCAAAATCCAACCAAAACATCTGATCTTCTGCATTGAAGTTCTTCTCATTAACTTAAGCTGTCAGCATCAGTATTACTTCTGATAGAAGGACTTGTCTATAGATATGTGCTTTCAGGGTGGCATTATTTACGTTACCAAAATCGGAAGTTCTAAAATCCAGTTTGTATTTGGTAGAAATGCAAAATTCGGTTTTGTTCCTATCATTTGTCCAAACAAGATTTATTGGAGTTTAAATTTTCTCATTAAATTTCTTTTAGGAAAATCTGGCAAATTAAATGCCATCATTCATATGAGATTGCAGATACAAGTCTGCAGCTTTGTGATACAGGGTGAAATTATTCTCTTATCATTTGGATTTGCCTCGGTCAGGAAATACCTTATAGCCATCAAATCAAAGCTCAAAGACCAGCAGTGCCTGCCATAAATAGTTGGTCTAGAAACATCTCTATCAGTATTACTGCCAAGATTGGCAAACTAGGAAGACTTCAATTTTCTGTTTCGTACAGATGTCATTTCAAGATCACATGCAAACCTTCAGCCAATTATTTTTCCAAAGTAATTTCTGATCACGTGTCCAGGTAATTTACTTATGTCCTCCTGATCAGCCTTCATGGGAATAAATTACAATTGTGTTGTTTTCATCATTACCATCAATTATTTCCATCCATTGAGCCCTGGGATATATAACAGGGGAGATAGGACAATATCCATTTTATAATGAAGCTCTCTGCTTTTATAGTCACTAAACATCAGACAGAGCTCAATAGCAAACAAGAAGCTAATTTTCAAATGGCAAGTTGTTCTCTGGGACAGAAGACCCGTTCTCCCTCCAGAACACTAGAGGTCCATACTGATATTTCCTATACTGTTTTGCCAGAGACCCTTTATAGATTTCTTGCCTACCTATTCTTATTAATCAAGGACACCTTTGGTTTTGTTAGACCTTCTTAGTGGGAGGTATGTGTACATTGCTGAACCACTGCAAATCCCTGTCTTACTCAGAATGTCATTCAAAATAGGTAGCCCTCAGAGTCATGAAATAATTAGTCCAGAGAATCATTCTTAATTACAGAATATACTTCTCAAAAATGTAAAAAAAATATACAAAAAGGCACTGATCCTCTTTATTAGTACTAGCAGATTTAAAATTTACCTTGGCATATTCAAATCATTTGATCCTTAAAAAATTAATTGATGTGGCAGGCCCCTGGATCATTGTAGGGTTCATCTCCCACACTCAGTTATTACATTATTAAATTCTCTGAGTACTTGGAATTTCTTATCTAATGAGTTAAATTACCTACTTCTATCCATATAGTTGATAAACCTGATATTCTGCAAAACATAAAACATAAAGTTCTCTAGACAATATGCTGACAGAAAGGACAATTGACACAGCTTGCAGACAAAAGGTGTACTGTTGCTCTTCCTCCTATAAAATCAATTCTGATCATTTTTAGTGATTTATTAGCTCAAACATCATGTACAAAGTGCAAGGTGATGTGTTGATATATGACTCAAGAGAAATTACATTGGACGTATCAACTGCAATTGCAGCTAACTTTATTAAGCTTAATTTGTTGTCATGCTTCATATCCATCTCACTTTTGGTGGAGTAAAACAGGTAAATCTGTGATCAATGTGATGAGAATAACCACACCTGCAATTGTACCAAGGACACTTACTTCTCTGTAATATATTCAGGGTGACACCAATCTCTAATTCCTTTTGGGGAATAGTTTTCTTCTGATTTACTCTCTTGATTGGGTGTGGGGAGGATGGATATTTTAAGGTCTTTCAGTTGAATATTTTTCCATCCTAATTATGCTTATTCCATAGGTTAGAAATGCAACATGAAGATTTTTCTTGTTGCTCAATATAACCCTCTCAATTAAATGTTTCTTGGTTGGAAAAGAATCACTACAAGACAGATGTATCATTCCATTTAAACCACTATGAAATGAACTTGGGACAAACTCCATTTATCATCTGGCTGATATAATACCCCACTGTAACTGGGGTGGCATGGTGATATGTCAGGTCTACAGGTAGTGCCAGTTCAAGCCATCGAAAGAGTGGAGTTTCTGTGTTTCCAAGATACATTTACTCTGGTTCCTTTAGGGGAAGCTTTAGGATAATGTGGTATATGTGTGCAGTAAGATCTTTGGAGTCTTTCTTTAAATAAACTCATGCTCCTTTTAGACTAATAGATAGTGAGTTTGTCACTTGGCTCAAATCTAGACATCTGGCAATAGATTATGATTTTCTATTGTGTCAGTAGAATCTCTTTATATATATATATTTTTTTTTTGGTTACATAAGTCTAAGTTTTCGTTTTTTGCTTACAAAGACAAACAATACCCTAGTTGGCAGTCTGTCTCTTTCACTATTGACAATAACATGATGTATTGGCCATTGGTACAGATCCTTACAAATTGAGGCCAAGACTGCCATTGTTTTCTTTTCATTATGGTAATTAGATTTATTTTGTCTCTGAGGGCTATATGTCACCAACTGGTTTGGGTTTTTTCTTTCTTTTTATATTATGGGATTGTTTAGGCTCCATTGACAATACAATACTTAACTTGAAGATGGCTCCTCTTACTGTCAGTTGTGCTCTTTGCGTAACAGCTGACATTGAGCTTCTTAAAGATGCTGGTGCTCCCTCACTAGTGTACTTGTAATTGTGATGTCTGGGTCACCTAAAGAACATAGTCAATTCTAGGTCTCACACAGTAAATCCATTCTAACATGCCCAAATTTTGAATCTTCTAACAAAGTCTGTGCCAAAGGCAGTCCCAGCATCACTACTTCATTTACACCAGTCCTTAATTATTATTCAAATTTCAATGGAGACTTGTGGTTCTTAAGCCTTAGCACACACCAGAATCCCCTAGAAGGCATCTTAAGTAGTAGGTTCCTGAAGCCCATGTACCAAATTTCTGTTCCATAAGTCCAGGAAAAGGCACCAAAAATCTTGCTTCTTACTTGCTCCTAGATGGTGCTAAAGCTGTGGGTACAGAGAACACACTTTGAAAGTCATGGTTGTCATGCTGTTTCTTCCACCTGTCTCTCATTCCAGCCCAATACATCTGAGAGTCTTAGGAAATATGAAGCTCAAGCATTCCAGGGATTGTCACCACCACATTTACCAAGCAAATTTTTCTTACTGATATCTGGCTGGTGAGTGATCCAATTCCAGAATCTCAAGCAGAAGGGCTGCTTTCTAGGTTCTGTTTAGCAAACTGACCTGGTTTGAGTTCTCTCCAAAAGATACAATTGAGACAAGAACTTGGGAATATATAATTTACAAAGCAATCTCAGAAGATAGAGGTGAGGCCATGAGGAAAGTAAGACAGGAAAGGGTTAACTGAGGATAAAAGCTGTTACCAAGTTGGTTACTACTGTAAGCACTGAGAGACTCTGTCCCTCTGGTGCTCCTCTGAGGTGTCATGTGGAACGTGTTTCAGAGAGGGTAGAAATTGGGCATCTAGGTCCCATGCCCATTGCCTGTTTTTTGAATGTTCCTTAAGGGACCTTAAATCTTGCACTTCAGGACTGTGCAAGCCTATGGCTGAGTGATTATTTTGCAGAAACAGAGTAGCTAGATATGGAACACTGTCATATATGTATGGAATTGTCCATTATGTAGGCCAAGGACATATTACACAGTGCCTCACAACTGCCTACTACAGCATATGATTTAGATACATGGAAGTGAAGAGCAGAGAAAATAGCTAAAAGACTTGAAAATACTTTGATTTGAATAATAGATAAAAATACTTGTATTTGAAGAATAGTACTTAGGGATTTTGGCATTGGCATAAAAGTGTGGGCATTATTGGACAGTATTGTTTTATTTTAAACTCTCAAGAACAATTGACTTTTAGAATTATGCATATGCATTGTTTTAATTAAAAGTTAAATTCCTTGCTGTTGACAAATGCATGAACTATGGATGAAAATATTAGTTTTGGCACTACTTAACTAAAAACTTAAGTTATTGAAGCATCTACTTGTTAATTTAACCTTTAATATACTTTTTTAAAAAATATTTATTTATTTATTTTAGTTCTCAGCGGGCGAACACAACATCTTTGTTTGTATGTGGTGCTGAGGTTCGAACCCGGGCTGCACGCATGCCAGGCGAGCGTGCTACCACTTGAGCCACATCCCCAGCCCCCTTTAATATACTTTGATTTTGTCCTATTTTTCTCCTATTGTTCATCTGTGACATAATAATCTAGAAAAGACAGATTCTCTTTTCATTGCTTTTTAACAGATGGCTCTGGGTTGATTTGCCAATGGTCCACCCAGGAATTCTGAGTCACTGGAGAAGGGTGGAGATTTTCTGAGCTAAGGGAAATCTTTCCTCCGAGGTCATTTTCTCTTTTACATCTTCTGAGGCAGCTCCTGTAGCTAAAATCAAGTCTAAAATCAGATAATAAGAATCCCAAATCTGACTTCATCCTGAGCCATAATTCAGGGTCTAAGACCTTCAGCCTCAGCCAGTTTCACTGAGTTACTAACAGTGTGGGAGTTAAACAATATTTTTCTGTTTTGCCCTTAAAGATTTTATGAGAGCTGTTGAAATCTCTTAATGAAGTTTCTATTTTTTTCTTCTCAGAAGAAAAATACATATTTGTTCTTTCAGATTCCTAATTGATGGCAAAAACTCAAGTACTGAATGCACAAATAACTAAGCATATTATTATATTGCTCTAATTTTCCATACATCCTTTCCTGTGTGCATCTGAGACTATTTATATATTTTATGTAAGAAGATACTTCATCCCTCTCAACTCTGTGATGCATTTTTAGCGGAAGTTATAGCATCTGATAGTTTCATCTGAATGATAATGTTCATTAATGGTCATAGTTTAATAACAGGAACCCCAAGTTCTTATACTCATTTGTGTATAGAATTCCAAATCTGCATTTTTAAAAGTTCATTTTTGGTAAGAGGTGGGTGCTCCACATGTGTTTATCATCATGGCCTTTATTGTGTAAATTTCAAGCCAAGAGTGAGCTTGGAGAAATGTCTTTTTTTTTTTTTTTTTTTTTTTTTTTTTTTTTGAGTTAGGAATCCTGTACTCATGATCTCATGCTGCAGCCTCCCAAGTAGCTGGAATTACAGGTGCACGCCACCATGCCCAGCTAAAATGTCAATTCTTGCTATTGGAAAATGAAGCCAACATTCTGGCAATTTAATAATGGATAGTTTCTAAAGGAAAATGGACCATTATTTTATTTAGGGAATAGAAATTAAATAAGTGACTGCTTTCATGAGAAAAAGATAGCAATTTTCATATTGTATTCAAAAGACTTGAAATTTTAAAAATGATAGTTTTAAGAAAGCATGCCAAATGTATAACGATGATAAAGACTGGGTCCAATCAACAATTCATAAGAGCAGTAGCACATTTGTGCAACCATAAACAGTTCACAGTGGACATTCAAGAACATTATTTTGGCTAATCTTTAAAAGACTTGTAGTATACTGGTGATAATTTCTGTGATTTGTCAGGTAAATAACCAGATTCAGAGGTATAAGGTGGTTAATAAAGTCAAGCAATTGCTAAGTTGTAGAAAAAAGTAATGCCAAGTTTGCCTACTACATTATTTTGTTTATGTGCTTGTTTGTATATTATTATCTCTTATCTTATCAAACTGATTCCCAACAATTTAATATTCTGCTGCATGTGTCTTGTGATTTGAAAAAAATACATAGAAAAGACAATCAAAATATTAAAATTACTAAAAATGTCTAAGTTTTTCAATAATGCTTAACTCCAGTTATTATGACATCTGCAAAATATAATCAAATTCTTTAAAATAATGCAACATAAAAAGATATTTAGAAATGGTAGACAAACATTATACTGGCTCTGTTCATTATTTTTAGTGTCAATATCACATTTCTTTCTTAAAGTTTATGGTGCTATTTGTAAATATTTTAATGATTTTAAAGTTTAAATTTATCTTACTTGATTTTGCCAAAGTACTAAGATTATTCGGTGAATGAGATATAATCCATGTGACTTGTATGTATTGGGGGGTACATGTTTTTTTACTTTTGGAAGATCATTGTGGCTGTCATTGGTAAACTAGTCAAAAGCCTCTTAGTGATTTAAAGCAATCATAAAGTAGATAGGAAGGGAAGTATGTGGAAGGTAATTACTAGCAAGGTAAGAATTTGTTTTATATGTACCATTAAGACAACAGCATAGATAGATGCAAATAGGAAGCAAGCTATGGATCAGGCAAGGCTCTTATTGTAATAAATAGAACTGTTAACATCAACTTAAGAGAAAAAGAATAGCACTGGATAATTATAAAGTAGCCTACAAAACTGATGAAGACTCTTGACAATCAATTTTAGCGAATAGGCCAGCAAAAAGGGAGGCAAGAGGGAATACAGCAAAGACCTGGCCCACTAAGAGACACTATCAGTAGCAATAGAAATGACATTTCAGTGAAGAGTACTGCCTGACATGGCTGGGTACAGAAGGCCAGCATCATACTGACCTATCTGCGCTGACCTATTTATGGCTATTTCTGAATCTTGGTATGAAATGATTAGGATCCAAAGTCTCCAGAAAGATCTGATTGTCCCAACAAGGCACATATCTTAGATTCTTGCCTTGGATAAAAAGAGGTTGCATCCATCTTTTTAGCTTCCTTATTTGAATAAAGAATATTATTCTTACCAAGACACACACTGGTGACATTCTCTCCAAAAGAAAACAAACATTCAGATGACTAATATAAATAAGACAAATGCTTTGGAAGAGGAACCATATTAAGAGTTATATCATAGCTTAAACTTCATCAGTCACTATCAAAATAAGAAGTGATTTTTCCTATTCCTGTTAGAAGATTTGTACACTTTTTTCTTGATTTGTACCACTGACAAACTATCTTTATTTATCCAAATGCTAATTAAGAATATAAAACTTTCCCAAACTCAGTTTTTAATTAAAAATGTAACTTGTTTACTAAGCTTTATAGAAAAAAAATAAAATTATAGCTTACATTTATATTGCATGAAAAAATGGTAAAAACAATATTATCAGTATTTTTACCTATTAAATATTATAGTTGTATATGGAAGAAAAGAAACAATGATGATAATTATATATTCCTTTAAATATATATATATATATATATAAATATATATATATATATATATACACTATGACTTTTATATTTCAACATTCTTAATACATATGTAGTATATTTAATTTTCAAGGTGAGTTTATTCTCATTATATTTTTACCCTTGAAACAAGCTAGAAAGAAAACTGAGGTTCAAGGACATCCACAGAATGTTAACATCAGATCTGATTTCACTGCATTATTTAAGCATACTTTGCTGGATACCATGGGGGCAGAACCTCTGCTTTACCCAAGCTATACCTTCATCTCCTAAGGCTGCGGAGTGTTCTTGCCACAGTTATCTCAGAGAAGTTTGAAATGGATCATCAGAAGCAGCACCACCATGGCTCTATTCCAATTGCTCCTGGAACTTAGATCCCTGATTCTACATTAGCCATTGCCCCAGCTTCAGAGGAAATAAAGTTCTATCCTGCCTGGGAAGTGACTCTATCCATCAGTCTCTTCTCCTTATCTCCTTCTGTTTGCCTGGAAGTATATAGGTTATTAAAAACAATGTAGTAACCATGGAGGTTTTTAAGAAAACAAATTTCCTAATTTGAATGATCAAAGGATGTCATTAAAAGTAAATATCATAAAGTTGGGGGCTTGAAAACCTCTAGTAGGTTATCACAAGTTTAGAGAAGACTCACTGTCTAGGAATTGCTTTCCTCACTGTCCTAATGTCATTCAGAACCCAGTCTGTGACCGACACTGTGGGTTGGCTGACCCCATCTTCCCAACCCAGCTCCACCCTGCCTCTCAATTCTTGTGCAGCCAGGAAGAGCCATGTGATAAGTTCACCAATTGACATAGAGTGGAATAGGGAACTGTGTAAAAATGGTTATTTTTCTAGGGGAGAAAACCATTGATATACAAGGAACACAGACTTCAGGTCTTCCTTTGAAGTTTGAAACAAACTAACTTATCAGACTAATTCTTATTTAGGTGAACCTGATAGCATAATCTTTGCCATCAGCAAACAATCTTTAGAGGTGAGGAGTGACTTGTCAATTTGAATGGAGACAGAGTACATGCCAACATCCTAGTAAATCACATAAACACCCTGTACAGATGTATTTAACCCGTCAGGAAACTAGGGCTGCTGTAAAGATCAAAAAAGCTGTTGAATTAGAAAGTTCTCTGCGCACTGTAACCCTCCACATAGAAGGCTTAATGTTGTTAGTTGTTATCATCTTTTCTTTCACTGACCTCTAACCTTTCACACTTCAGCACTTGAATCAGCTTTCACTACTAGGTTTCTCTGAGTAAATATTGACAACTGTTGATTTCCCACATGTCCTAAGAGTACTCTGTGACTATCTGCCAACCTGCATCTAGACCAGATCTTGACAAAATTAAGTGGGCAGGGGTTTGCCAGGGAGGCCTGTCTTCTTACCTGGTAAATCATTAACTGAAAAATTAAAAACAGTTGTCTTATGTGAGTTTAAGCTGTAAACCTTGTAGAGGGATTGCTTGGGACACAATGTGGTGTTTGAGTGGTAGGCAGTAGCTCCTTAAAACTCCACACCTAAGCAAGCCACTCCTGTCAGTTCCCACAGCCAGACCTGCCTGTGGGCAATATTGCTAAGGCTTGCTTTTGATCCCAGTCATTGAAAATTTCCATTCAAGGACAAGGTTTCCCACTGTTTACATTTCCCCTAAGGAGGAAGCAGTCTTTAGGCTTCTGAGATTTAAATATACCATTAAAATGAGGTTTTGATTTTTCCCACCCTCGCTGCCAATTACTTCATAGTGGTAGGTTTGGCACATTTGCCAGCCCCACCAGGCGGACAAATAGGTTCTCCATGGAGATGAAATTCTTCATTATTGCCATTCCAAAAATGTATGCTTTGAAAAGAATGTGCTGTGTTCTGTAAATAACTCTCCTACTGATACAAGTTTATATCTTTGCTACTGGAGTTTGAACACTTTTTTCTTTTTTTGTCAATGCAGACACACATAATGTGACCTCCCGCAGTATAAGTGTCTACATCTGACACGCCTGCTTGCAGACACAGCTGAAATGACCTTTTTTTCTCCCTCTTTTAATGACACATCAACAGCTGGTCTCCTAAAGGGATGGGCGAGCCCAGTCATATTTTAAGCCAAATAATTTTTTAAATATTTGTCAAGCATTTTGCCAAATGTTCAAACTTCTATTTTTTTAAACCCTTGCATATTTGGAGAAAAAATTTAATCCACATGTTTCTGAATAACTTTCCTTTAACTCAACAAAATACTTTATGAGAATAAGCTAGTATCCAAAACAGTATATATATTTTGTTCACATTAGTTTATTTGTTAAAAAAAAATCATATTTATCTTATGAAAATTGGTAGGAGTTTCAAATTGCACTTAATTTAAGGAAGTTCTAAGGTGAAAATAATACATTATTCTCAATGAAACAGGCTTTTTGTTCTCAGAGGAGGGAGGTGATAACTATGATACATAGATATAGAATCTAAACATTCTTGTCCTTATTTTGTGAAAGTGGCATTTTTGTTATTTAATGTGCAGTACTGCTGTAGTAGTGACAAAGTTTCAGAGATTCATGATTACTTTCACATTCTAGTTCACAGAACTTGCAGCTGGTATTATGTACTGCCCAACCTGAGTCCCCAACTCTACACCCAGGAGAAACAACTCCTGATTCAGGTTAATGCAAAATAGTATTGAATTTCACCTTAGATAAAATTATCTATAACAAATAGGAATACAATTAAATAAATCAAAACATTGAAAATGGAGTACTAAAAATATTGTTAAACATTTGAGAATTTTTCAATAGAAAAGGGGGTAAAAAAACCCCTCAGTGTCAAAGACAGCATAGTAACTTTTTTGACTCTTCACCCCTTTGGGAAGAATGTAGAGGAAAAGAATAACAGAAAGATTATTGATCTCCTGTAGAAACACTTTTACTCTTTTGTTTCAGAAAAATAAGGATTTTTTTTTTTTTTACCTTATTGTTCCAATGTGTGGTGAGAGAGAGAGAAGTCAAGAGATTCACAGAAAATCCTGTTAGGGATAGATTGACCTTTGGCCAGGGAACTGCCTTCCATTGTTCTCTAGGAAAGGGAGAAGTAGAATTTCGAGAGTCCCCTCTAGTTGCATCATAGAGCTTTCTTTTTCTTGGTGTTTGTTTTCTTTGGCTGGTAGTGCACAGCTTCTTGTGGAAAATAAATCTCTGGGTAGTGTTTGTCTTTCTTGTATGTGTGTGAGACTACTCTTTGGCTCAAAAGCAAGTTCAAACCAAATCAAGAGTTCCACTGTGTCATGAACCCAGCAGCCTTTACCTTGCACACAAAGAACACGGTCCATCCATTCAACTGGCCCTTCCAGCATTACCCAGTGATGCATGCAGAAAGCCATCAAAGAGGAATGCATCACTTCATTTGACATGGATCCTTGCCCAGAAACCTAGTAAACTTGGTTCAAAAATTCATTCAGGAGTGTTTGATAAAAGACACGGATATTAGTGAACATGAAGGGAAGGTAGGAAAGTTGCACTTGCCCGGAACTGCCTTAATCGACTTTCTCTCAGCTTATGCCTTCCCTGTAAATCACATTATGTTGCTTAAGGGATTAAAAGCAAAATTAGCAACCACTAAAACTAACACATGACATATAGGCTAACAATAAATGCAGGAAATATATGAGATTTTCTTCTAGATTCACAAAACATCCTCACATAGAAATGAAGGCCTCGAGATGGCAAAGAAACAATGAAAATATTTTGCATTAAAAAATGCATTTGAAATATAAATTCAAAATACAAATGCCTTATAAATTAAGAATATGAAGAAGAGACCTTTTTGAATACCACAAATCCACATATAGAATTCTGTGTGTGATTATATACATGGGTATGAAAATGGGAAATGAGAAAAAAGCCAAACTATTTTGAAATGACTTAGCCAAAGATGTTTAGAAATTAGGATAAAGTTAATAATATAATAAAAATTTCATGGAATAGTTTTCTTTCATTTGATAAATATTATTTTTATATTGAAATTTCATTTCTGTCTATTTATTTATTTTGGAATACTAGAGATTGAACCCCAGGCACTCTACCACTGAGTTATCCACAGCCTTTTTTATTTTTTATTTTGAGACAGGGTTTTGCTAAATTGCTGAGACTGGCCTTGAACATGCAATCCTCCTGCCATAGATAGCTTCCAGAGTTGCTGGGATTACAGAAATGCACCACTTTTCCCAGCTTGGAAGTTAATTTAATAATATTTGTAAGGATGGGATAGGAAGCACATTTTTGTTCTTCATAATTATACCAAATGCAGGAGAAGTCCAGAAAGCAAAATAATCTAGGCAAAATATAAGTGTCTATAAATGGATCATAGAGATTTGTATTTCTTATAAAAATATATAAGATATGTAAAGTTAATAAGTTTTGTTCTCTGGTTTTCTACTTTGACATTATTCACGTGGGAAAATTTCTTCCCAATTCATAGAAAACAAGATCGTGATATGTAAAATAGCTTATTTTTTGAATTGGTAGTGTAAAATGGTTAAGAAATATCCCACAGTCAGATGTGAGAAAGGAGGAATTTGACAAGATTTTAAAGAAAGCGCTCTTGGTCCTCTCAGGAGGGTCTCAAGGATCTGCTTCCTATGTGTGTAATGTTTATGTGATGTCTGCTGCTCCACTTGCTTTGAGCATGGTGCTATTGTAATGGAATTGGGAAGAAGTAGAATCCCTAAATTATGACTGGTATTTTAATAATCTTCATCTTTCTCAAATAAATATTAGCAATGACCTCTTTAAGAGTAAACATTTCCATTTCAAATAACTGTCACTTGCTGAGTTTTTAATTTATATAAAGGGGATTAGAGCCACAGCTCAGGTGTTAAGATGTGTACCCTTTAAAAATCTCATTTTATGTTTAAATACCATTATGATGGCTTTGTGTTGTGGAGCCTCAATGAAACAGATCACATACTGGCTGAGTTCTAACTGAAGTTTAGATAAAGCTCTACGCAAGCACATTAAATGTAGTAACTTAATCTCGTGTCAAAGGGAAAAAAATGCAATTTAAAGATCTTAATTGTCTTTATTTTCAATTCAAAAATTAGGCAACACTTTATTCCATAAATTAGAATAAGTGTTCCAATGAGCTAAATACAGGAGATCAGTTTCAGAGACAGAAAAGGACCAAAGAAAGTAGGGGAAAAAAAATCAAGAAGGGGATTGATCACTTCAAATTTATATTCCTTATAAGGTACAGACAGACAGAACAATGAAAAAATAACTGGTTAACATCAGTTTCTTTAGTTTATCTTTCTTGTGTGAGGATTAAGGCAGAGGTAACTTCACTATCATGCTTATTGAGTCTGGCCTGTTCAGACAAATCAGCAGCTATCTTTCTACTCCTGATTTCTCAGAAGGTTAAATATGCAGCTTAGTTGCAAATCAGTGACATGGAAATTTAGCATGAGTGACTCCATTTTATCTTTTGGCTTAACCTGTTAGGGCCAAGTGCACTAGCTTAGTCCAAAACAAAGATTTTCTTTAGTTTTCTTTAATTTTTATTTACCCCTTGTCTATTTTGAAAGTTCTGACATCATGGAGAGAGATGGTTTTGGGAATGTTTAGAGGACCTCACTTTTAATTAGGTGCTCTCTCGGCACCCAGTCTGTGTGGCAGCAGAGACATACATGGAAACAGGGAGACTTAGATAGCTGGGATGGAAGTTTTTTATTGATGTTCCTCTTGTGCCAGGAATAAGCAGTGTCTCCACCGTTTGGAAGGAACACAGCAGTGATGAATGCTGCTCATGAGCAAATGAATGAATGACAAAAACAGATTTAGCATACTAAGCTTTATTTCTGAAGAATTTGTTTCTCTTCCCATCTGTTTATTTACATTTCTTTCTGTATAATTTGTCTCCATCTATTTCTTCATTTTCCTTGCCTCTTAATCACTGTTTGCTCTCTATAATATGAAAGTGGAAATTATTTTAAAACTATTTATCATACGGTTTAATGATTTTATCCACTCTAAAAATGAATTGAGTTTCATACATTTGAACTGAGTTATGTGAGAAAGTAAAAGTAATTTTTTTGGGACAGAGCCTGAGAGAAAAGCATCCCCAAACCCACACCATAAGGTTAAAATAAAGTCCTGTTGATAATGAATACCTCTTTATCTTTATTTATTTTTAAGTGAGGGCTCTGGGGATGTAGATCAGTAATTGAGAGCTTGCCTAGCATGTGTGAGGCCCTGGGTTCAATCCCCAGGACTGGAAAATATATATACATATATATTTAAGTGAAAATGTGTATTTATTTTAAGGAAGAGGTTTTCCATTTTTCATAGTGTGATTCAGAATGAAAAATGCACACTCTTTTATCATTTTCTACCACATCTGTGTTCCAAGATCATTTTCAAAAGGAAATATTTTAATTAAAATGGAGAACCAAAGGTTTTACAGGCAAAAGAGACCTCATAGGAACATCCGTGTTAGTTCTCAGCCTTCAAGAAGGTAAACTTTAAGCTTTTAAGCTTTTTTGCCCATAATACCACCAATTATAAATGTTGCTCAACCTATTTTCTATCACTATCACGTCTTCAAAAGCACATGTCCAGTGACGATAGCCCTATCTCAGCAAAACTGATGAACAGATTTCTCTCTTATTAGTTATTTATCCTTTCAGTAATCATTGACATGATTCACTCCTTTGGTCCTGAAACCATATTTTCTTCTAATTTCCTTGACACCAAGCTTTCTTGGTCTCCCCTTGGCTTTTTGGTGACTCATCTCCTTCTCATGCTGTGATTGGGTGCACTGCACAATTCAGTCTGTGTCTTTCAGTCCTGGGGCATATGAAAACAAAACCAAGAAAAACCCTCTTTAGGTGATGTCATTCATACTCAGGTCTTCAAAAGTGTAATATCCAACTCAGATTGTGCTCTTAGCTCAGATGCACTGTATGAGCTGGATTCAATCTACCCTCTTGTCTGCTGAACCCCTTGCAGGTCTCACAGGTCCTCTCTCTCCACCCAGGATTCTCCCCAACTCCATTTTCCACACTTCTGTACGTGGCATTACTGTTAAAACTAAACAATTCTTAAAATGAAATACCTCACCACAAAAAAATTGTAAGTATGTGAGATGTAACTATACTGTGTAGCTTGATTCAGCCATTCTACATAGTATGTATTTATTCAAACATCACATGTGGACCACAAATGCATAAAATTTTTACTTGTTAATTTAAAAAATAAAATTTAATACCTAAAATCATCCCAAATTCAGTACTTCTCCTTACCTTTTGCATCCCATCTAGCCTAACATATTGTTTATAATAATTTAAAAACGTGTTTCAAATATGTGTAGTCAGTTAGTCTTTATTATCACTTCCCAAACTCAGGACCTAGTTATCTCTTCTCCACAGCCCAGTTGTGCCAGAGCAGTGGGGTGGTTTGCAGATAGGCCAAAAGAAAAATGCCCAGAGACAGCATGGGAAACAAAAGCTTATATGAGATCCAATAAGATCCAAGAAGATCCAAGAAGAGCTTAGAGGCAACAAGTTGCACCCCTTCCAGTGCTTTGCCAAGCAGTGCTTCCTCCCCCTCACAGTGTTTTGTGCAGTGGTGGCCAACTGAATGAGTGACACATATACTCTCCACTATGCCCTCAGTTCCTCACACATCCCCACTGGAGGTGGGGGTTCCCATGTTAAGCTGAAAAAGTAGTGACATTAGTTAGCTTGCCCTCCCCTAATCCCCAAACACAACTAATATGTGCAAGATAGTAGCTTTCTGAAGATAACACTAACTTGCTCTAGTTGCCATTATGCATGAGAGAAAGCCAGTGTCCTTCAAGATAGCATGTATCTGGAATTTCTGCCTGAGAATTGCTTTCATTTTTACCTTAAGTCTGCTAGATTTGGGGGAAAGGAAGATTCAGAGACATGGTGTTTTAATGCACGCTCCCTTTTTCTTTAGAGTTTCTACACCACATCAAGAGCAAAGCCTCTGATGGAACTTTCCTCTTTTCATCTTACCTCTTCCAATTGATTGTCATGTCATTTCTCTGACAAAACCTTTTCAATAACTTGTACTTCAAATAATATCAAAACTCTTCCCCATTGCTATAGACTCTTAACTATGTGAAATTGCTTATTTCTTTAACTTTTCTCCATTTTTCTTTATTACACTCTCACCTTTAGGATATCTCCACAAGTTTTGTTGGAATATACCAAGATGTTCTCTCATCTTTATTTTTATCTGGCTCTTTTCACAAGGCATTTTTTTTTTAATTTTTAGTTGCATATGGACACAATAGCTTTATTTTGTTTAGTTTTTTTTTTTTTTTTTTTTTTTTTTTAATGTGGTGCTGGAGATCAAACCCAGAATCTCATGCATGCTAGGCAAGTGTTCTACCACTGAGCCAAAACCCCATTATTAAAGATACTCATACTGTTTACATTTTAACATCTCTGAAATAGAGATGCATATTACAAACAATATTTTTCCACAATCATTCTTGTCCAGGAAGCAATTGTGACAAGGCTGTGATTACCTTCTCATCTGTTCTTGCATGAAGGTGGAATTTTTCATGTGCAGGACTGAACAACTAAACTCCCTCATAATTCAGTCAATCAACCACTAAGGAAGAAATATGATTCTTGCTGTTTGTCTAAAAACTTTTTGTTGACACTGTCTGCTAAGATAAAGACATCACTACCATCAAATCTTGGTGAATGAATCCCAGAGATAAAGAATTCTTATAAGGAACATAGAAGGGAGATCAGTAGAGCAGAGCAAGCAGATTAGGAAGAGTAGGGCAGGGGAAAGAGAAGGCACTGACTCAATTATGTTATGTACATGTGTATGAATTCCACTCTTATGTATAATCAAAATGCACTAATAAAAACTTTTTAAAAAATTAAAGCCTGACCAATAAATAAATAAATCAGTAAATAAATAAAAAAGTAAAACAGGAAATGTGCCATCATTATGTTTCTGCTGGTTCAGAAAGTGATATGGAAAACAGATTGGGACAACTATGGGTCTAAAAATTACTTAGAATAGTTGTTCTCTAAACAAGATATTTGAGAATCTCATAATTAAATGTTTTATTTATATTTTCCTGATTATATATGTATAAGGTAGAAGTCTAAAACTTGTCTAAGATATAATATATATATATATATATATATATATATATATATATATATATATATATAAATTTAATAGTTTTTCTTTGTGGGCATGGTGATGCATGCTATAATTCCAGCAACTCAGAAGTGTGAGGCATGGAGACTGCAAATTTGAGGCCAGCCTGTGTAACTCTGCAAGATTCTGTCTCAAAATAAATTTTAAAAAATTAAAAATTAATAGGGTTGGAGATGTGGCTCAGTGGGAGAAGGTCCCTTGGTTCAAGCTATAGTATTGTAAGGAAAAAAAAGGAAATAAAATAATAGTATTTTTTCTTTCAGATATACATAAAATACTAGTATACCTCAAAATATGAAATATTCTAGATTCAATAAAATATGGTAAGTCACACTTAAAACACTTTATATTTTTAAACTAAGATTTACTTTAGAAATAATGACATTTCCACCTTCATGGGTTAGAATACATAGGTCACATTTAAAATATCAACTATTAGGAATGTCAGAAAGAGGCCATGGTGGAAGTGGGTAGCCAGTCCTGAAACTGTAGTCCTATATCAGCCAAGCTGAAAAGCCATGAGAGAAAACCAAAGAAGAGCTACAGTTCCCAGCTATGGGCTGGACTCCAACATCTAGCTTGGTATGGTACTGCTCATCATTGTCATTAACTTTTTTGTGAGCATAATGTCATCATATACCCACTCTGTTGCTGAGTATTGCTCATTGACAATTAAATTCTAATCTAAAGTAGAGTCTCCAGGGAAAATGGAAAAGACACAGATAGTCCATCTTGACATGATAATATTACTTCAAGATACTACACATTCGATGTTTCCAAGATATTGAAAGGAAGTAGAAACATCTTCTCCTTGGTCTGATCCCTCTATGCTCACAGTTGCTAAGAAACAAAAAGTAACAAATATGCTCTCTGTGATTCTAATCAATGGATTTAGCACAAGACATTCCCAGGCTTTGTCTGTACAAAGACTCTATTTTCACTCACCCTCTGTCTTAAGACTGCCACAGCAAAGAATTACACAAGTCACTTTAGATAGAGCTTGAGTTCTGAATCCTAGTTCTCCCTCAGTGGATTTGGACCTTGGAGCATTTCCTCTCTGATTCTGGCATAAGGTAATGCTACTGACTGATATCAAATGACAGAGAAGCAGATGACTGGAGCAACTCTGGCCAATTCCATAGCTACCGATAAAGTTTACAGATGATGAGTCATCAGAGGATCCTGGATGAAATCAAAGGGGTACTCATGGCCAAAAACCTCCACTGTGAAAGAATGTTCAAAAAGGAATGAAAGACCTCACTTTTTTAATGATCAAGCAGGGATCATCTTTCAGGAAGTTCAAGTATTACTTAGCCTCATGACTTTTATTTGAGCTGGTTTCTCTCAGAATAAAGGGGAAGATGCATAATATGCAAGGATCTTTCCTTTCTAAACCAGATTCTTCTCTCTGTTTCAGACAGGGGGAAATGAAGAAGGTGTGGTTGGTGACTTAAAAGTGTTATACTTAAATACTTTAAATATTCCTTCTGGTGAAGCTAGTAATACAACCAGAAAGAAAGAAGAGACTCAAGTGACAATAAAATATAACATAATGAAAATTAAATCTTTGAAAGAAGTATTGCCAATCACAACTATTAATTATGTATAGTCGGCTTGACTTCTAACCACAGTAAACTCCTGTCTTCTTGGAATTCAAACACCCTGAATGTTTAACTTTAATTATTAGTAGTATTTTTGTAATGTTCTTTATGAAAACAAAATAAATTATGGATGAACAAACATTCTCCCTGAATTGTTCACTTTGAGTCTTCAGAATGGCACACAGAGCAAATGTGTCAAGTAAATCCTTTTCAGAGGAACTATTCAGGGACAGGGCGAATTTAGCAACACTTCTCTGTCTCTGCCCACTGTATAGTCTGAGTGACTCTAAAATATGCCTGGATTCCAAAATGCCTTCAGGATCATAAAAAGACAGGTTTAATCATATGGAATATTAAGAAGTTGAGAATATATCAATCCACTGGAGGGCAGGGGGAAATCAATGGTTCTGCATTGCCTTTGGCTGCTCAGCTGAACTAGAGACCTAATTTCCTCATAATACTGGATAAGAGGGTATTTGCAGATCATTGTAAAAGAAGAAAGACCAATGCTGGCAGACACATAAATAAGGACTGCCTAGAATTCTGTGTGGATTAAATGTCCCAAAGAAGTGGTATGCTGCCATTTCTGTACCAAGAAGTGAATGTAATTTACATATTGAGCATGTAATCAAAAACAAAAGGCTCTTGACTCTACCAATTAAACCATCCAGTTTCCTTAAAAAAAGAAAGACTTGGAAACAACAACACATGCAGCAAAGCAGAATAAAAGTAATAAAGCTCAGATTAAGAAACACCAATGCCACACCAAATAATTTAAAGGCAGAATCACAGATTCTGGAGAAACATGTTCACGATTTTTAAGCACTTCATGAAAATAGGTAAAACACTTAAAAATCCATGTTCCATCTATTTAAAACCAAATAAAAATCATCAGTTGGTAATAGTAGTTGAAAATTTTCCATTTATTTTCATGTAGTTTTAATAAAAGAGAAGCAAATTTAATTGACTTGTAAATTTTGTAAGGTACTTAGAATAAAATTCTAAATATTTCTAGACTTTGTTATCTTATATGTATAAGTATTATAAATGGTATTCTTCAAATATAATTTTTAAGATATTAATAATTTCACAAGCTATTTTTGTACTTATTCATAGCTTTTAAAGAAACTTCTATCCAAGGACCAGAGAAAGAAAACTTTGGAACCCTAGTCGTATTGACTCTGCAGAATGACAAGTCAGGACAGGTTGTTTGATGGTCTGGCTATAACAGCCCACTGTGGACTCTACAGTCTGAGAGGAGACTGTATTTGGAGACCAGATCATGTCGCCAATGTGCTTTGTTCTGCCCATTGCAGGTAGTCCAAATGGCTGAAATTCAGTGACCAATGTAATAGACTAAAACACTTATTTAGAGAAAGCCACATTGCTATAAAAACAAGCTCTTAGGACATGATCATTGATTTAAGAAGCCTGCCTTCAGGGAGAAGAACACAACTCTAGCCAGATGGTGCTTAAGACAAAAAAAAAAAAAAAAAAGCCAAACTGAGCCTCTTTCACATAAATCAGCCAATTAATATGCTAAGTCACAAAAGGTAAATCATGAAATTTCTCTTTCCCAGTTCCAAAGCTGTCCTTTTCTGATGTTTCCTTTCTTTTGAAGCCAGTCTTTCATTTTTTTCCCCATGGTTTTAATTTTTAGACACATAAATAAATGATTAAATATAAAAAGAAATGTATCTTTATCTATCCCAGATGTTGGCATCATGTTCTGGTGACAAGAACACAGTTAGGAGTCTGGCTTTTCACCTGTTCATGCTGTTTGAAATTGAATGATTTGTATAATCTAAGTATCAGTTTCCTTATTTATGTGGTAGGGAGGATACTATCTTCCTCCAGTTGTTTTATGGATTAAAGCAGTAATTGGTTTAGAGTAAAAGGAGTCACAATTTGAACTTATATTATGCCTATGTGAGTACAACATGCCTAGACAAGTCTTCAGAGGATTGGTGAAGAAAGTCTATAAGCTGTTTATTTACCTAAAAGAGCAAGTGGCTTTGTGGGAAGAAACTCATTCTAAAAGGGAATAAAAAGACACACACAAAAATCTGAATTCTGGAAAAAAAATAATGATAAATTACTCAAATTTGTTTTGTAACTTTTGCTATGAACTCACGAACAAGTCCTAGGAAGATAATGGAAAAGGAAAACAAAATCCCAAACCAGAAGATGCATTGTTCCATTATTATTCTGAAGATGCTGTGCAACAAAAGTGGTAATTATTGTTTCTAAGTGCTGGAAATCAAATCCAGGGCTTCATACATGATAGCTAAGTGCTCTACCGATGAGCTATATCCCCATCCCATAAAAAAAGTAATTTAAAAGAAAATTGTCTCATGTAACAAAATCTAACACAAAATTGAGAGATTTAAACGGTTTCTGCTTCTTAAAGGAATTTAGCAAAGCCATGCACATTTAGAGCATGTAAGAACACAGCTCAGCTCTGTCATATCAATGATTTCAGGAGACCACACTTAATCTTTGCAGACAGCAACCAGTGATATCTGGCATCTGGTTGTAAAGGTGGAAGTCCAAAAGCTCCTAGGCTCCTATTTTAGTGACTTCAAGAGCTATGGGTGACATCAATATCTGAATTAGGAAAATGTAAGCCAAGTATCAGCTAAAGGAGTGGCGTCTATGAAGAGGCAATGCATCAATAACAAACACAAGGTATGACATAAGAGAATGGCTACTGAAAATTCTAGGTCAAGAGTCAGCAAACTTCTCTAAAGGGCCAGACAACACTTGTCATAGATTTTGTGGAATAGGTGAATTCTATTGCAACTATTCAACTACCAATGTATTGAGAAGCATCTATAGAGAATTGGCCCATGAATAAATAGGTGGTGGGCAGGATATAGGTAATAGGCCATACCACCCTGCATTAGGCTGACAGAACTCTCATGCTAAAATAGAATAACCTTTGAAAATGCTTAGAAACAAATCACAGAATATTTCAATAGAGGCTTTAGTTACCATATTAGCAGTAGGTATCAAAGAAATACTGTTTAATACTTTGATATGATTACTACAAAAGAATCTTTTTGCTTATATACATCAAGTGTTTCTGCCAGAAGAAAGCAAATAAATTATTGTCTCTATGTATGTTTATTGCTGCAAAGAAGACTCTGTCTGAATTCTTATTTTAATTCCTTACAGTAGTCTTATACCAAATCCTACTTTTTTTTCCTGGTAATATAAATAAATACATTGGTCAATGCCAAGCTAATATTTCACTAAGTATTTGTGAAGAACCTGAAGTATAATTTAAACAAAAGACCTTTAAAATTTTACTTAAAACAATATGGAACTGGACATTTTGTAAAGATGTAATAATTCCAAAGAGTGTGGGCTTGATGATTTCTTTTCCTAATTCTGGCCAATAAAGTTGTAAAAGGAGATCTGCTGAAGACCATCCGTGAAAGCTTTCCTCATTCTCTGGAAAATGTTTCCATGATCTTTCTTCTCTGTAATTGTCAGCATGTTAACTTAGTCTCTTCATTAGATTTTCTTCCCATCCTTAAAACAATGTCTAGATATTATCAAAAGCAATAAAGTTTAAATGTGTTTGTTAAAGTAAAAAAGCATTCTCAGAAGGCCTACTGCACTACATTTCTGAACTTAGAATATCATAAAGAGGTGGTACATCTAACAACTGCAGCATGATCTGAGGGTGGGAAGGGGACAGATATTGGTTGTACAGGTATAGTTTACTTGAAATAAAACATGAACTCTAAGCAAATGCAAAATTATGTGTAGCACTATACACTAGAGCAATGCACAAAAATTATGAAAGATATAAAATGAAAAATCCAATAGTTATTTTAAATGAAATATCAAAAAAAATGTTTAAAAGAAGACAGGAAACGAAAAACAAGAAAAAGCTACAGATTTTACAAAGAGAAAATTGGTAACAAAATACACATATCCAAACTCATCAAATTAGGTCTATGAATTCTGTGCAGGGTTTACCAATTATAACTCAGAAAAAAAAATGGTGAAGCTACCTTCAAGCATATCAAGGATTACATTGAACCTAAGTAGTCAAAACACACTTTATTAAAAGAACATTTCATACTGAATTTTTAAAAATATATATGCTGCTACAAAAATAAAAACTTGACATAAAGTAAAACAGGTTAAAGAAAAGTATGGGAAAAGCTGAATCATAAAAACTCTAGTAAAAAGATGCTGAAGTGGCTATATTAATGTTTGACAAGGAGCCTTTAGGACAAAAAAAGAAAACTAGCAGAAATCAAGATGGATATTACATGATAAAAGAGTTCATTTGTCAGAGTCTCTAGTAACATTAAATGTGCCTCCATCTAAGAATGTGAAGCAATGACTGATTGTATAAACAGAGAAAGAAACAGACAGAAAGTCATTAAGGATGTAGAAGATATGAAGAGCACACTAATCAATTTAATTATCATTTAGAGAATACTCCACCCAATATCAATAGAATGCTTCCTAGTGCACAAGGAACAATTACTAAGAACGACCATTTTATGGATCAGAAAACAAACTTAATTAACATTAAATTATTGAAATTACATTTCTTACAATATGAAATGAAAAATCAAAATTATGGGAATCAGAACTGTATTTTTTATAAATCTAAATATTTTGATACTAAACAATATATTTCTAAATTAATTCCTAGAACAAAGACTAAGTCTCAAGGGAAATTTTAAAATATTTGAACTGAATAAAAATTAAAATGCAGCATATCAAAAATTTAGGAATATTGATAAAGCAATGTATAAAAGAAAACTTATTGCATAAATGCAGGTGTTGAAAAGAAAGAAATCTAATCAATCATCCAAGTTTTCATGTTAAGAAAAACTAGAGATAGCAGAAGGTAATGTAGAAAGAAGAAAATAATAAAAATATGTACATAAAAGAAATTGAAAACAGAAAAGGATAGAAAAACTTATGTGGAGCCAAAAATTGCTTGATTGAAAATAATAATAAGGGTAGATTTGATTGGAGAGTCAAAATGAGGATGAAAAGAGAGACACACAGAGACAGAGACATAGAGACAGAGAGATATGACCCAAAACATCATCCTCTGGAACTAAAAGCAGAATATCACTATAGACATCATGGAAATTAAGTGGATATGGAGGGAATACTATGAACCACTCTGTGGACTTGAGCTAAAATATTGCAGTTCACATGTTTTGTTTTTCAAGTGGCCAAAGGATGTCACTGTCACCATAAATTGATCTGCTGGATAGGAACTTAATCAGGCTTAAAACACTTCCTGAGAATGATTTATTCTGATGGGAGTTTGGGATTTTCTGTTTCTTCTCTGTTATGCATGAGTATGCTTGTTTATTGTTTTGCTCAGAGACCACCCTGTGTTTTCAAGTATCCTTTTTATTAATAAACACCAAGCTGGCCAATAATTAAATAAACAAATAAATACAGCATGCATTCAACAAATTAGGGAACTGGATCAATTACTGGCAAGACACAAATTATTAAAAAAAAAAAACTATTTCAAGAATTCACTGATCCCCAGAAATTGATCAAACAAATTGATTTAATATCTAGCCATCTAAAAATTAAAATTCCAGGCTCAGATGATTTTATTAGTAAATTCTACCAATAATTTAAAAATAAATGAAAATCCCCAATGGGTTGGAGATATAGCCCAAGAGTAGAGCACTTGCCTGGCTTTGTCGAGGGCCTTATTCAATCCCCAGCACTACAAAAAATGAAATAAATAGGTAAATATGGAAAACACTAAATCTGAAAAATGTCTTCCAGAAACTAGAATCAATAAAGATTTTTCTGAATCTTTTTTCTGAGGTAAACATTATCATGAGAGTAAAACTAGACAAAGGCAGTTAAAAAAAAAAAAAAAAAAACAACAAAAAAAGGAGGCGGCAAGGGAGAAGGAAAAGAATATAGCAGAGTCCAATGCCATTTATGAATATAAAAATCTTCAACAAATTATTAGCCAAATGAATCCAGCAAGATACAAAAAGAATGATGTGTTGTGATCATGTGAAATTTGTCCCAGGACACAAGATGATTTGAACATTCAAAAATAAGTCAGTGTATTGAAATCATACTAAAAATAGGCTAAATAAGATCAAGTTATCTTAATAGAAATTAACAAAATTTAACATTTATGATTTTAAACACTGTCCCCCAAAATTAGATATAGGAGAAAACTTTCTCAATCTAAAAAAGAATATCTACAAAAAAAAAAAAAAAAAACACCCTTTTCACCCTACTTACTGGTGAAAAGTCAGATGTTTTTCAACTACAATCAGAAGTAAGGCAAGAGAGTGCCTTCTTTATATTCCTATTCACCATCACACAAGTGGCCCCAGAAAATGGGAGAAGACAATAAGAAAAAACATTGTACAATGTGAAAAGAGGACATAATTTTTTCCTGTTCATTTGTCCCTGATTATTTACATGAAAAGTACAAAAAATATACTAAAACAAATCCCTGAGATCAATAAATTTAGTAAGGTTATAGAATATAAAACTAATATTTTAAAAATCATATTTAACTATAATAGCAATAAAACTGAAATGTAAAGAATGTGTCCTTTACAACAACTCCAAAAATACAACATTAACCATGTGTGCAAGATCTCTATGCTTGAAATACTAAAACACAAATCAAAGAAATCAAAGCAAACCTGAACAAATGGAGAAGGAAAACTGTGCTTATGGACTGGAAGACTTTCCAATTCTTTATAAATTGTTCTATAGATATTATAACATCCTAATCAAAATCTTAGCAGATGTTTCATAGATAAAATCAAGATGATTCTAAAGTAAAAGTAAAACTGATTCTAAAGTAAAGTAAAACACTCATATTACCTTTAAGACTGATGGTTATCTATAGTCATCAATAGATTGATATGTGTAATGTAGATATAAACAAAGTCTAGAGAAATTTTTAATCGAAGGTGCTATTGAGTTGATAGACACCAGGGATACTCTGAAATATCCTACAATGCCCAGGAGAACTTTCCAGATAATTATCCATAATGAAGGGTCAATAATATTGAGGTTGAGAAAGCCTGCCCTAGAAAAATGGCAAGATTGACTCACAAAGAAACCTGCAAAAAACCAGCAGTGTTATAATTGGCCCAAAGAGAAAGCAACCTGTTTTAGTCAGCTTTTTCACCACTGTGACTAAAAGACCCATCCAAAACAATTATAGAGGAGAAAAATGTTATTTGGGGGCTCACAGTTTCAGAAGTCTTAGTCCATACAGAGCTGGCTCCATTCCTGAGGGCTTGAGGTGAGGCTGAAGAGTGTGATGGAATGATGCAGCTCACATGATGATCAGACAGGAGAGAGAGAGAGAGAGAGAGAGAGAGAGAGAGAGAGAGAGAGAGAGAGAGAGAGAGAGAGAGATCTTCCTTCACCTGTCAGACGGAAATACACACCCAAAGCTAGGCTTTAATTCTCAACCTCTTTCAGCCACACACCACCTGCATTCAATTACCAGTCAATTAATCCTATCAAGTGATTAATTCACTGATTGAGTTCAGGCTCTCACAGCTGAATCATTTCTCCTCCAAACCTTCTTGCATTTTCTCACACATAAGCTGCTGGGGAACATCTCAAATCCAACCATAACACAACCCATAAATTGGTGCACATCCATACCATGAAGCAATATTAGCAACAAAAATTAATCAACTATTATTACATGAAACAACAAAAAATAATCTCAAATTTAATATGCTAGTAAAAGATGCCAATCTCAAAATATTACATAATGTATGGTGTCATTTACAGGACATCTTCTCAAAGAACAAACTGTTGAGGAAAAGAAAAGTCAGTAGTAGCTACAGGTTAGAAATGCCACAGTGAATAACTACTTAGGGGTAACACAGGGGAATTGAAGTGTCTTGGGTCCTATTTTTGGGATGGCTATCCAAACCTGTAGATACGTTAAAAGTCATAGAATTATACATCAATGAATGTCGTTTACTATATGTAAATTTTAAAAATCATTTTAAAAGCACACAGATATTTTTTAAAAATAAAGAAATAAAATTTTTAATGATATTATTATTTTTAATGACTACTTTCATTAATAGTATTACTATTCTTTAAAAGTGTCAAATATGGAACAATGATAACTGGGTTCAGAACCCAGCTTTAGTGCTGATTAGCATTGTGACCTTTAATGGCCAATTAGTCTATCTGAACATCATTGTCTGTATCTATACAATGGGAATGATAATAGATTCTATCTAATACTTTTGTTGTAAAGCCTGAGTTTTTATACAATAATAGATTTATAATAGTGCCTAATGAATTATAAATGCAATGTGAAAATTTATTTATTTTATTGTAAATAATATACACAATGCTTGTATAATAACTAGTTTTAATTATTTGAAGAATTTGAAAGTCATATGATAAATTAAAAGATTTATTAAAACAATGATCACTTGTATTTTAATTAAGAAAACGCTATCTTGGACATTATTAAATACAACATACCTTGTATCATTTTGCATCTTATTTTTATGTTGTAGACTTCTCATGAAATCTATCAATGTAATTACATGTAATTTGCCCTTAAAATATCCTGAATGCTTTTAGATGTCAGTAAGTTTATATTTAAAACATCATTTAAAATATCCTTATTTTTAAAAAAATTAAATATTTTTGATTAATTTAAACAATAACCCCACTACAGAACAATATGTCATTTCTTGGTTTCAAAAACCATTTCAACTTTGTTCTTTAGAATTAGTTATATCAATAAGTTGAAACTTTGCCTTATTTGTCTTCCAAAATATTATGAATTTTTTTTTTTCAAAAACCAAGCCCTATCCATGTGCAGTTGTTGGATAGTAAATATCCTTAAAAGAATTATCAAAATAAAGGTGCCTTAAAATATTATAAGAAAATATTGTTGATTGTGGTGCACTATCTTTTTGATATGTTTTTGTGTTTGATTTGCCAGAATTTTATTCAGAATTTTTGCATCTATGTTCATTAGACAATTGGTCTAAAGTCTTCTTTTTTTGATGTGACTTTGCCTCGTTTTGGGATCAGGGTGATATTGGACTCATAGAATGAGTATGGAACTGCTGCCTCTTTTTCTATTTCATGAAATAATTTGAAGAGTATTGGTATTAGTTCTTCTTTAAAGATCCTGTAGAATTCTGCTGTGTATCCATCCAGTCCTGGGCTTTTCTTGGTTGGTAGATTCTGATGGTGTCTGCTATTTCGTTGCTTGAAATTGATCTATTTAAATTGTGTATATTGTGCTGATTCAATTTGGGCAAATCATATGACTCTAGAAATTTGTCGATGCCTTTGATATTTTCTGTTTTATCGAAGTACAAGTTTTCAAAATAATTTCTAATTATCTTCTGTATTTCTTTAGTGTTTGTCATGACATTTCCTTTGTCATCCTACGTGTTACTAATTTGAGTTTTCTCTCTCCTTTTCATTAACATGGCTAAGGGTTTCTCAAAAGGTACACTCATACACTGCTGGTGGGACTGCAAATTGGTACAGCCAATATGGAAAGCAGTATGGAGAATCTTGTAAAATTGGGAACGGAACCACCATTTAACCCAGCTATTCCTCTCCTCAGTCTATAAACCAAAGGATTAAAACACCATACTATAGAGACACAGCCACATCAATGTTCACAGTAGCAGAATTCACAATAGCTAAACTGTGGAACCAACCTAAATGCCCTACAGTAGATGAATGGATTAAAAAAGTGTGGCATATATACACAATGGACTATTACTCAGCAATAAAAGTGAATAAAATCATGGCATTTGCAGATAAATGGATGGCATTGGAGAGGATAATGCTAAGTTAGTCAATCCCCCCAAACCAAATGCTGAATATTTTCTCTGATATAAGGAGGCTTATTCATAGTAGGGTAGGGATGGGGAGCATGGGAAGAATAGATGAACTCTAGACACAGCAGAAGGGTGGGAGCGTAAGGGAGGGGTCGTGGGGTGAGAAATGATGGTGGAATGTGATGGACATACATCATTATCCAAAATACATGTATGAAGACATTAATTGGTGTGAATATACTTTGCGTACAACCAGAGATATGAAAAATTTGTGCTCTATATGTGTAATGAGTTGTAATGCATTCCGCTGTTATATATAAATAAAAAAATAATAAAAAACTTACATAAACCAATATTCATGAACAGTCTATTGAGGGATACTTTAATATAGAAAAAAATGTTTAGAGTTTATTCCTACATATATTTACATTAATGTTTATTATTTCTGTCTCAAAAAATTATTAAAAATAAAAAACATGACCTAAAAGAAATAGTCCCAGAAGTAAACCATCTTGTTTCAGAAAATAACAATATATCATGCATGTTATATGAAATATTTATATACTAAAGAACTATAGTAAATTATAAAAATCTGCTCTAATGAAGATATTTACTATAGTGACACACAGAAAAAGGAAATGGAGTTGATAAGTAATTTTGAAAATACAAATTTGCTTCCAAGAATTATAAATCTGTCTTCCTACATATTCTAAATGAAAGAAGTAATGCATCCAGTTCTAATCTCTGAAGAATGAGTTTGTAACTTTATCTTAAGAAAGCAAACTAAAGCAGCGTGCTCCACACATTCACCTTTGATTGCCAGGTCCCAGTCTAGACAGCTGTAGAAGATGGGCCACCTGTTCTGAAAGTGGACTCTTCTCTTCAGTAGATAACATCATTTTCATTATTTGCAGTGGCACAGGTCAGTCTCTACCATGAATCCTTAAGAAGAACAAAAGTCAGAACAATAGGAGATGTATCTTTTTGATTAAGAATATGTGTTTTCAAGGTCTCTGAGTTGTGTACTTTCAAATTGTGTTTGCTAAGAAATGATACAAAGAAGTTTCCGGTACACTACATATTTTGTCTACTAGACTAAGTGTTCTTCAAAACCAGGAGCCTCATTTTACTCATTTCATATAACTAAAACCTGCAGAAGGGTCAAACATTTATTACATAAATATCTAATAGATGTATTTTTAGAACAGAGATATATGTACATGTGGTAAATTCTTAGATTTCTTACTTAAAGGAAGATGGAATTAAATTCTTTAAAACTTAAAACTTCCTTTTGTTTCATGGAAACGATCATATAATCACATAATGAACGATTTATTCAAATACTCCATAGACTCACTCATTTCTCTCACTTGTGGTTGAAATACAATGTCACTGTTCCTTTATGTTACATAACATGGAATCTGTATCAGAACTTCCAAAACCAAGCACTAAAGAGCAAGGAAAACATATTACTTTGGGCACTTGGGTTATTCATCACCCACATTAAGTGAAGTGTCTACTTTCTCAGGTACATCATTTCTAATATTCTTAATTGCCCTTGTGCAAATTTTAAATTTGTACTTCAGGGATTATTTAAACTATTGCCTGATGTTAATTATTTCTCCTAAAGTTTGTGCTCCCAGCTGCTAATTTTAGTTAAACACCTACAAAGAAAATTAGAAAGAAATCAGATGGGTCATTATAATTCTTTTGTTGCATAAACATTATTTTTTATGGAGTTCATGTAGCTTTCAAAAATTCTCAGTGGGGAATAATGATCATTTTAGGTTAATCTGGCAATCAAAAAAATATCTTTAAGTCTTGTTTTGATTTTCCAAATGATCATATGTAGGGACAATCATGAAAACTGAGCAGGGACTTGTTTGGAAGCATAATACCATAAATTTACAGCTGGACTTAAGTTGGTCAAGAGATTGATGACCCACTTGTTAGTGTGGGAGAAATACACAGGGTATATTGAGTTACTTCTGTGTGGGTAGTTTGATGTGCTATATTATGCTGGAACTACCCTACTTGACCTTTGTTCAGTGATGCATTAAAAACGTGAAGTATTGTACTTCCTTCGAAAGCCTACTCAATGCATTTCAACCCCATGCTGGTTGTTACCCAAAGCAAGCATGGTTAAATTATACACATCTCTTGATTTTAAAAGAAGGGAAAAATGGGGGGAGGAGATACATTTCTCATGGATTAGCATCCTCTGATCTTTTTGCAACTAAACTAATACAAATGTTGAATAGATATAAAAAAAATCCAAGGGAATCTAATGGTCTCTTATAAACATAGATGCATTCTATCAGACAAATACATATTGTTTAGTTAAAAAGTAATTTTTAGATTTTTCCTGGGTGTTTTTCAACCTTTTCCCCACCTTCCTATGTGTTTGCACACACATACAATTATATGCAGGCTCAGAGATATGTATTTGTCTCTAGACAAAGTTTCTAATGTCTCAAAACCATTTAAATTCATTCTCTCTGTCATGCAGATTATTTCTTATTTTGTATTGAAACAGTAGATTATTAATGAATGCAGACAACACAGTGACTGTAAAAATACAGAAACTCTACAAGTTACTTTATTTCTGCCATTATTATGTAACCACATTGGAGTTTTTAACTGTATTTTAAAACATTTAACATGGAATAATGTGAACAGGAAGGGATAATGCATGGGGGCCAGGAGTGTGGAAGTAAAGTACATACTTCAAATAATAAAATGAAAAAATTTTGTATATGAGTAGGTTAATTCAATAAATGTATTGGATTTGAAAAATATCTTCAAAGTTGAGATTTTCTCCCTTGTTATTTTATTTTAGAGGATGACTTAGAATGAGGATTTGTTTTACAAGACTATTACTGAGTAGACTTTTATTATAAAAATGTGAAGGATTTCTGCTCTGAATGTCAGATATGCTACATATGTCTTTGTTTAATCAAAGGAGAAATTGAGGAGGGAATTGGGGAAATTGAGGGGAGAAATACAGAAATTATTATTCAGCAAGGTCTCGCAGCCTGACATGCACAGAAGTCTAAACTATGGCACCAGGTTTTTGCCTGAAAAATATCTTTCTTGTTCTACCAAATGGCAGGCGGTCCAGGAACTTAAGCTCAAATATCTCTCTAATGAGCTGGTAATGGGGAAATTTATAGGAAGGGAGAGGGGAGGAGTTGCTTCTTGATGGATGGCATGTCTCTTCAAATGTCCTATGTTTCTTCTGAGAGAGTTGTTTCTGCATGAGGAATGTTGAACTTGAGACATCACTGAGTTGCCAACCTGGCTTCTTCTGCTCACATCTATTCTTGAAAAGCCAGTTCACCCAGTTCCACACCACAAAAATCATTAGTGAGAGACCTGGGGGCCTTTCCTGGAAGACAGTCTAAGTTAAGGAATCTATGTCCAGGTGTCTGGGCTTTAGCCAGTTTAAAAATTATGTGCTACCTAACAGCTTCCATCACAAGAGAACACTTAGATATCTGTAATAGTCTTTAAATGTGGTTTTTTGTTGTTGTTGTTGTTCTCCTTTTTTCAAGATTAAAACATTTCATTTGGGGCTACAATTATTATTCATGAGGTTTGATTTTAAATGTTTTATTTTCTCAGATGAACTTGTATTTTTACAGTTTGGAACATGATAATCCTGGCTTGAGTTCCCAACATTAAACTGAGTCTTCAAATTGACATGTAGATTAGACATTCATACTCAGTGTGAGTCGTTTCTTGGAAGCCAATAGAATGAAAAGTTTTACTTATGTATAGCATCCCATTTGTTCAATATTTTAAATATAAATTGTCTTATGTAGTTCTATATATGAATCCATGAAGCTGGAAGTTCTATAAGACATTTTACCTCTTTTTTCTTTAATTTGAAAGGAGTCTTTGCAAAACTGATGATGGATCATTCATTATAAGAAAATCAATAGATGACAAAATAATTTAAAATATTAATTAAATGAATGTCACTGGTAATTGAATTTATTTATAACATGTTAATAACTGAAATGTCATATCATTTAGACTCCTATAATTTTTCTAAGTGATTCCTCACAGGACTTTTGTAATTAGATGTTGGAAGAAGCCAAGAAAAAAATTCTAAATATTGGTTGGGGAGTAAAAAAATAATTTGGAATTATGAGAGATGTGTTATTGAGAAAATAAAGAATTAGAATCTGTTCCTAAATAAAAGACAAATCAGGATGGAACAATGATTACAGTCAGTATTAAGTTGTTACAATGAAACTGAAAATCTTAGATGTTTAAGATTCCAAACTTTATCATATTATTGATATTAAAGAATAATATCATTTGTATAAAGTGCTAACTTTTATGGAAACCAGAACTTCCAGATTAGAACAAACAAAAGATATTGTTATGTGGGAGTTATACTTCTAAGAATATAATTGTCCCTGGTTCCATGACCTTGAGTAATACATTAGTGCTCCAGTTCTGTTCTGGGACTTAAATGAACCACACATTTCTCCGCATCAAATGTGCACTTTCCTGTCTTCACTTTTTTCTCTTTCTTGGTTAGACTGTTTTTATCTGCGGTCGCCATTTCTTTTTATTCCTGTTTCCTTCCTCTTCTCTGACTTGGTTACCTAAGCATTCCCCTCTGTGCTGTACTTTGGGGGGGATATGGAATATTTGACTTTTCAGGAAAGAATGAGTAACCTTTGAATGAAAATGTAACTAATAGCAGAATAGCTCTCTGTTTGCTTTCATGGCAGCCATTCAATAGTGGTTATTCATTAACATGTTCTCCTCCAGTGTAAAGTATTTGGAAAGAACTGAGTGAGAATGTGGCCTTTGTCTCCAAGTCTTCCTTTTATCTTGGTCTGTTCCCTATGTCCTCATGCCTGAAGCGGTCACTCCGTTCTTGCATGTCAAACCGCTACAATTACCTTCACATTCTACTGGAAAAGTCATCACTCACAAACTCCCACTCAGTGTCTCTGTTGCACTGGGAGTGAAGTGTAGTGGATATGATTTCCCACCAATTCAGCACTGAAGTCAGAACTGTAATGAATGGCTAAAAAATCCCAGCCTCGAAGACACTCCTGTTGAGGGATCCAAATCTGAGGACTGAATGTATGTGCAAAATTTTGTGAACACATGGACTCCTGAGGATTTAAGCAAATAAGAAAAAAATAAATTAAAAAACATATAAAAGTGAAGAGAGGTTTTAACAACCTGATGTGACCAGCTACAAAAAATTTCTAACTGAAGACTAAAAAGCATAGTTTGAGGTTGTTAACACGATTATATAAGCATGAGTAGACAAAAATTCAAAACTTTTGTTTAAAAATTATATTTTTAAAAAATGACCAAATTAACCTAAAAGCATTATAATAATTGAAAGAAAAAAACATTACTCCATACTTTCTTTTATGGCTTGAATTGTGTCCCCTAAAACTCTGTATGTTTGAATCCTTACCCCTACTACCACAGAATATGACCTCATTTGGAAATAGATTGTAGATATACAGATGTTATTTGTTAGGCAAAACAAAGTCATTGAGGTGGGTTTTAATCTCATATGATGAATGTCCCTATAAAAAGGGGAAATTTGGACACAGAGGCAAGCACACAGGGAGAACACCATGTGAAGAGATTCAGGAAGAAGACACTTTTGACAAGCCAAGGAGAAAGGAATGGAACAGAACCTTCCCTCACAGTTCTGGGAGAAAACTAAATGCTAAGCCTCATTAAGAAGTCAAGCCCCCAGGACTGTCATTTGGCACTTTGCTATAGTACCCTAGCAAATTAATGCACCTTCATTGACCAGAGATGCCTCTTATAAACAATTTCTTATAGATTATTTAATCTGTGATCTATTTTGCTTGTTTGTTTGTGTGTATTATTTTTGAAGTGTTCTTAACTGTAAACTGTAAATAATGTTTTTAGGCCACGGGCAGTGAGTTTTTGCATCCTCTCCTATAATCTATTTATCCTTCCTCCCAGTAACAATATGCCAATTTTAGTGCTAAGTTAAAAGATAATATTTCAAAGCCTCCCTGGGGGATCTAGGTGTCCTGACATACCTCAATTCTGGACAGGAGGATGTTAATAGAAATGAAGTATGGGACTGTCAAGGACTGCAAAGTTTCTGAGTTTTACACTTCTTGCAAGCAAACATGCTATTCTACTAACAGTCCCTTGGAAGCTAGCAGATGATATGTGATTCCAGATCAGAGATAAAGAACTTTTTTCTCACAGTAGCAGTAGTCAGAATACCAGCATTTTCTTGTCCCAGTTTTCTAAGCCCCAGTTCCCACAGGGACATGAGAAAAGAATCAGAGAACACCTGTGCTTACAGAATCTGAAACTTGCACACCCTTTGCCCAGGAGGGAAATACTATCTCTACATTTCAAGCTACTTAAAATAAAAACATTCTTATAAAGATAGGCCAGCAGCCATAATTTGAGACTGTAGTCAACTTCTCAGAGTGATAGCAGTAAGAAAGGAAAACAGCTCCATAGTAGTACCAGCCTGGGTACCTCAGGTTTCTTTTGTGTTAGAGAAAATTAAATTTCTATAGTTAAATCACTATTCCTTTGAAATTTTCTCTTTTATGGTCCAATCATAATTCTGATTGATATATGGTCAATAAAAATCACATCTAAGCTATCATTTTTATGATGGTTTGAGTTCACTATTTGCTTATCTAAGCTAAATCATTTAATGATCTAAATTCTCTTGCTATTGTACTCCCTTATTCTGTTTTCATTTTTCTTCTATTCCAAATCAAAAAACATTGATGTGCTTCATTATCCCTGCATCATCCCTTTATGTATTTTTATGATGACTTCTTTATTTAATGTATACTCATTTATGTAATGTCTACTCATTTATGTAAATATGTACAAATAAACAAATTAAATAAAATCTTAATTAATGTTCTGAAATTTAAAAAAAAATCACTTTCATCTATGTCTACTCTCTTCCTCTATTTGTATATAAAACACCAACCAAATTTTTTTGTCTCTAGAGAGAACAACACTTGAACATTTTGATTGACAGTTATTCTTAGGACAAATTGGATAGTTATAAGTGATTTATTTTTATCATGACATCAGATTATTAAAATTAGCCTATATCAGATCAGATTCATCAATGAATTCAAAGTGACAGTTTGCTTGCACTACCTTTGTCTTTGCTCCCTTTTCTTTCCAATATTATTTACATACACACTTACCTTATTTTTAATTCTTTCCTTTACTGCCAATTGCTAGAGTTTCATAAATCCAATTTCTTTTATTTATTTAATAGATATGCTTTTCTAGTAATGGGTGTCATGGTCAGCAAAGAAAGGCAAAAGTTTATTTGGATTATATTAATCTTGACAAGTTTTCTTCTTCATGTTGCACAACATAACTGTATTCATTAATACTATATTACTGCATTTGATAATGTAGCAAAAACTTGATGATATCCTCTGAATAACTTCTATCTCAATAATTCCCAATGTTTTTAGCTATTAAGAAACAACTTATGATGTTTGTATATTAAATGTAATGACCTTGATTTTTATGCCACATACAAGGCACAAAAATTCATTTTATAGGCTAAAGTTCACATTTTTTCACTTTATGAAAGTCAAGTTAATTCTACTGCTGCTTATAGTTTCCCTGCGCATAACTCTGATTATAAGCAACAGATGAGTAACAAAAAAAGAAGTTTTATATTTGTGTGTGTTTGTGTGAATCTGTATGTTTTGCATGCCTGTATTAACAGCTGCTCAGATGCATTTAGGCACTGAGATAGTTATCTAAAAAACCAATCAAGGAAACTAAAAATCATGTGTCATATTAGCTCCTGTGCTAGTACTAGTGCCATAGAGAGAAGAATAGAGATTTGAGAATAGATGCCAATTTTCCACTTTTTGTGCACCACTAATACATTTTTAGTCAGAATATTCTAGCAACAAACTAACATAACTATGTTAGCTACCATAACTAACACCTAATAAAACACAGGATTGTTACTAACTAGATGCTACATCAATCTGATTATCAGCATAACCTCAGAATTCTAGCTAAATCCAGTAGTTATGCTCACCTTTTATGAGAGGTCATTATCTTGATGCAATTCAGCTCTTCATTATTGATAATGATTCAGAGTAGAATAAGAAACTGAAATGAAACCTTGAGATGTTTTGCAAGAATAATTATTAAAAACAAAATTATTGATAGTATAGAACATCAGCAACGCCTAAGAAATTCAAGAGGGAATATAGAGAGCAGGTGATAAAAATATAATTATTGGAGGATTTTGTTTGGCTTTAACAATTAAATTCACAACAGAGGAAGGAATCAAAATCAAAAGCAGTAAAACAGTGAGATGGATGTTGCTTTCTTTTTGACTGGTTGCCATTGAAATGGTCTTCCTATGGGCAGTCTAATACTTATGAGTCCTGAAGTGTCTCCATCCAAACTGAAAGGGTCAGATATGTGTTCTCACCAACACTTAGAAGCTCACACACAGGCATGTGACTAAGTTCCAGCTTGGACTTCAGCTTTGCTGGACAGATTCCCGTGCCTTGACTTTGTTCCTGCACTGTTTGGCAGTTTACAAATCCTTTGGAACATTGTGATGGCAACAAAAATAGCACAAGCTCAGTGACTATAGTGGCAGCTGTATTGAATTCCAACAGCTCAACAGGCACATCCAGTGGTCCCAGTATGAGGGGTAACTTTCTAACCAGTGTGTGATGTAGCTGGTGCTGTTCTAGCTGCCTGGACTCCTTTACACCCTACTATTTTTTTAATTTACAGTCTAGTTCTGTTGGTTTTGGAAGGTGCCAGATAGCTTTCCAATAATTTTTTTCTCTATTAAACTAACTAGATGTGGTTTTGTTTTCTTTTAAATTAATAGCATTTGCTTAATTATATTAGTGATACTTATGGCATGATTTTAATCCTCATTTGTAATCGTGATGAATTAAAAATATATCTAACAGTTTACATAATGTAAATTAGTCTATAATATAGAAATTGGATGTTATAAAGCACATTTAAAATCTAGAGGATGTTATTCTAAAATGCATCTGGTATTAAGAAAAAAGAAAGTAAATATAGTAAAATCTAGTAAGACAAACAATTCAGAGAATCTATACTTTTGAATTTTTTTTTTTTTTTGTGTGTGTGTGTGTGTATGGTACTGGGGATTGAACCCAGGGCCTTGTGCATGTAAGTCAAACACTCTACCAACTGAGCTATAACCCCAGCCCTAGTACTTTTAGAATTTTTGAACTAATAACTTAAAACTCATTGTTAATTAAAGTTTCTTAATTGTCAGAGGGAAAATAAATATACATTTGTTCATTTTTATTTTCAGATAATGCAAATATGCATATCAAGAACATATGGTGTATATAAATCATATAAAATGAAGATACATTTAACTTATAATTTTATTTTGATTTTTAAGATTTAAGCAACTATACGTGCATGTCATCAAGACTACAGGTAACAAACTACAAGAGGTTGAAGTATTTGTTTTCAATCTTCTTTGCTAACCCAATAAAATTCAGGAAAAGTATTATTTCAAACAACAAATAAGAGTAAAACTTTTTATTGTTTTGATAAGATTAACATGGATGAATATAGCATCAGGTTTTCTAAACAACCAATTGTGTTATAGTATGTGAACAGACATTCCTAGCATTAGCTCATTTCATTACCTTGACCTTAGTTCTGGCATCCCTTGTCCCTAACTTCTGACCTAGGTTGCCTGAGCCTCAACATATATGTTATCCCAAGGTATGATATCCATGCTTAGGATTAGAATTAGCATATAATTAAGGAAAGCTACCTCATGCATCACTTAGTAATTTTAAAATTTAACATTTATTTATTTTTATGTTGAACAAAATTAGCTATGTCAAAATTGCAGTGTGACATATACTTGACTTATGATCATGGCAATTAGAGAGGAGGAAGTAAGGGAGCCTACAAGAGCATATCATCATTTTAGGTATATAAGGTGTATTATTTTTAAAGTCCTTTCTCCATCAGGTCACTGTAATATATCATTCCAAGAACAGATAACAGGATAAGAGCATAAACAATGAAACGGAGCCAATTCTAAGAAATGTGTGTAAATATATGTGTGTTTATTGTATTTGAATGTATAAAATATCTAGATATAAGCAGATTGTTCTGAATGGGAGTGATTGTATAAATTTCATTAGATAATCTGGTCCCTTCATACTAGAATTTTGAGTCTCCACTCAGTAGAATGATTTCACTGATTAAATGAACATTCACAGTAAGATCTCAGCACTAATAAGTTTGCTTAGAAGAGACTCAAAAACGAGACCCAAAGACTCCTCCTTCCAAGAAGCACAGAACTTGGAGGAAAGACATGCATACACAAACAGCTAGGGAGAGACTGAAGTAATACAAACAAGCACTCGCAAGCAATATGATGAAGGAGCAGCATGGGTTGGGGTCAGTCCAGCTTCCTGCAAAAAATTGGCAAAATAGCTGTACAACTCTGGGGGGATAGTTTAACCTTTTAGAGCTTCATCAACCTCATCTGTGAACAAGGAGCTTGGCCTGTATGAGTTCAGCCCATGTGCAGTTCTCACAGTCTGGGAAACTGTGTTTCTCCACTTAGCTCCACAAGGGTGGAAGTCATGTATTGGCAAAGAAAGGCAAGCATGCAGTTTACTAGTGAAACATTTTTTTCGACAGTTTTAACAAGGCTGGCCTCAGAGGAGAACAGAGGAAATGAGTTTAAAATTGTATGTATGTTGGCTGGCCAGACCTGACCAAATGAGTCTGCTAATTTGGAGTCTTCATATTTACACAATTATGTTAATTTCAACCGCCACTCATTAAGCATTTGTTATATTCCAGCATCCTATATATTTTGTCACTGACCCATACTATAACTACTAAGGCTAGATATTATTAATACTCATTTTATGGATGAAGAAACCCGAGGTTCAGCAAATTAAACAGTGAGATTTGCAGAATTGGGATTTTAGGACAAACTCTACTGGTTCTAATGTACTTATCTTAGCTATTTATAACATATTACTCAATAGTGAGAGCTTATTGGGACACTATTCAAAGGATTATAAAGGTATTTAACTTATTTAATTCCCAAGGAATCCAATGACATGGGTCTACTTTTTACCCTGTTTTATAGATGTGGAATCTGAGAAGCAGAAAGATGAAGCAACTCATGAGACATTACACAACTAGGAAGAAACAGAACTGGGATTCACTGCAGCATGGATTCTCCTCTCCACAATGCTGTTTGAATACTGACTAAGCAGGTATAGCCATTATTAGTTGTATTAGATGGGAAAAATAGTAAGCCATTACATCATATCTCAGTTATTTCTTAAGTACTAGATGAAATGAATAAGGTGATGCAGAGAAGAGGCTGACCAAATATTAGGTGAACTGATCTATCTACCTAAAGATTGCTGGCTTTGCTAAACATGGAGAAAGCTTATGTAGCTGATATTACTACTAATAAATACAGTAAAATTTTATTTTGGGTTGCTACATAGCTCAGAGTTATAGTTGAATTTAAACTTTAGCTTAATTACACTTAAAGTATCAGGGGACATTTTTAGCAAATAATTTGCCTTCTATGTAGATATTATTGTCCCGTATGTGAAAAGTTGAAGAAATTTTTTTACCTTCTTATGTTAATATGCATGCACACGTATACACACACACACACACACACACACACACACACACACACACATGACAAGGAGGAATTTGAAAAGTTTTTAGATAAGAGGGAAATAAAGTAAAACTAGATGATTTTCTATCCTGTCTTTGGAGCTAGCTTTTTTTTTCTTTAAATAAATCAATCTGGAATGAAAAATTATAGTATACATCAACAGTGGAAATAAGAACTTTCTCTTGCAAAAAAAAATAAGCAAAAGATATATATTGGACTACATTCCTAGGGGACTTTCCTCTTTATTCAAGTCCATAAAACAGAAAGATTACTTCCTTCCCACATCCCAATCCACATGTCAGAATAATGATATTCTCTCTGACTTTTATTAAAAACACTACTGTATTTTCACCGTAATGTCATGGTGCCTAAAAATTTATGACAGTTTTCAGGAAACTAAACCTAAGTTCTCCTTTTCATTATCAAGTTACTAAGAAATTCCTCAAGAGTTTTTCATTCAAGTGTAGCCATTCCAATAAAGAAATGCATGTTTGAAATAAGAAAAAAAAGAGAGGAGGGAGAAGAAAGACAAGAATGATTAAAGCAAAGTTTATACACACTCCTGTATAAATGATATTTAAGCCAGAAACTCATACTAATCATCTATTCCTTGGAAAGGAGGCTCTAGATCAAAATTTGGCAAATGGTTTTCTGTAAAGAGTCAAATACCAAATATTCCAGACTTTATGTGACATAAGATCTCTCTTACATCTATTCAACTCTGTGACTTTGGTGAGAAAAAAGTCATGGATATCTTATAGTCAATGGGATGTGACTGTGTTCTAGTAAAACTTCACTTAAAAAAATATAGATGGCCAACTTGAAGGAAATGTTCTGTATCTGTTTCTGTATCTGTTCTATTTAAGAAGATAGCCAGTAGTGAAATGAACACTTGAGATGTGACTAGTGAGAGTGAGGAATTGAGTTCTATCACTTATTTAATGTTAATTATTTGATATTTAAGTTGACAAAAGTGACTAGTGACTACATATTGCATGACTCCATATATTCTTATATTTAAATCTGAGAATAGATGTATAGAATTTTATTGTTAATGAGCAAAGAAAAAAATATACTTTGAAGATTTTCAAAGTGCAAATTTTGAAAAGGCAGACAATCTTTGCATTATACATGAAGATTTTTGTTTTCATTACAATCCATTTCAAGGTATTGAGGTGATATCAATGAACACAGAGTAGGAAGGAGGTATGCTAGCACATGATACAGAATCATACCATACACATAACACACATGGGTTTCATCCAGTCAGTTGAAGGTCTGAGTGTAATAAAAGATTGACCCACTCCCAAGTAAGCATTTTTCCTGTCTGATGGTCTTAGAACTGGGACCTCAGCTTCATTGTCCCGCTTTGGGTTAGAACTGAAACATCAGCTTCACCTGAATTTTGAGCCTGCTGGACTCAGAATGAAATTGCACTACCTGCTCTTCAGTGAAATAGCACTAAATATTGCACATGGGAAATGGCTAATTTATTCTTTCTTCAGGGTTTCTAGTCTAGCAAAGGAGATGGAGTCTTTCACATTCTATGTGTCCTCTAGAATAGCTGGAGAGTAAGATACAAATTCAGAGACTGACAGTGAGGTTTGTAGACCTGTATGTTGGCCAACTATACGGTGATAATGCTCTATTTTAAAAAATGATAAAAATATGTTCAGTTGAAAGAAGGAATCTATTGCCTGAGACATGAGAAGAATTAGGCCTGAGGAAATGAAGAAACAAAACTTAGGTATACCACAATGAGATAAGAGGGTACCACAACAGGGTTTGTAGCATAAGAGTCAGAAGCAACTGCAACCAAAGAGACTCTTTGGTGAGCTATTGTGATACTCTGGAGTACAGATTTTTTTTTCATGTTCACAACTCCTTTACTTTAAGTACCATCTCCAAATCTGCTTCCTTTTCTTTCCACTCTATGAAGAAGCTATTTTTGGTTTGAAAGTATCTGAGCAGAGGGTAGAGTCATGGGAGAGCCAGTCTCCCCTCATCTATTGTTCAGCCAGTTTTACTGGAGCCCTACACAGTTAGCCCATGTTACTGCTTATTAGTCCTCATTCACACCATCAATCATCCTCAAAACCTGCTTAAAAATACAAGCACAACTAGACAGGATGTGCCACAGCCTCATAGCACGACCAGAATCAGATTTTCCCAAGAATATTCTTCCATTACTCCTTTGGACTCTCTTGTTTTTCATGGAGTTTTCCCTTTGCAAGGTGAACTTTTTTTCTGACTTTCTTCCCAGGGATTTCACTCAGGATATCCATTCATTAATGATAATCAAACTGTACTGATGAAATTGGAGTTTGAAGATGATACTCCATTCCCTGCTTCTGCTTGCAGGTGGAGTCTAGACAAGCTTCAGGCCTCTGCAGGCAAGAAGTGCTACAACTCTTAATGGTGGGCTATGCCTGCAGTGTTGCAGCAGATTCCAGCTGCTCACCATCCATGTCTTCTTTCCAGGTTCCTGTTTGGTGAATTCAAACAACAAATTCTAGAGACCAGGATAAGAGAATATAAGAATGAGATTTACTCAAATGTGCATAGAAACAGAACTCCCTCAGGGCGAGAGGGGACTGGACAGGAATTGCTGTAGGAGTGTGTTACTTTAGGGGTTTATATAGCACTTGGATCAATACTATAGGTTCCAAATTATGTTAATTAGGGTTTGGAAAAGGCAACCCTATATCCTGTTCAGGTTTGTCTTACTTCCATTTTCTCCCAGCTTTTCTGGAAGACTGAGGTGGAAGTTAGTAAATCCTGCATGCTGGGTGGGTGGTCTTCTCTGCAGTACAGCCCTGGAGCATGCTTCTGCAGCAGGCATCCACACATCCTGCACAGGCTGGGCTACTATGGGGTGTCTGGTCCACTTGCCTCGGCTCACCTTAGTTCTGGTTCACAGCTCCTCAGGCCTTGTTGGCAAGGCTGGCTCCTCTCAGCAGTAGGTGCTTGCTGCCTGTGCTTCAGCCTCAGATCTTCCACTCTTGGCTGCCTCTCTGCCACTTCATTGCTCCCCTGCTGCTTCTCAGCAGGGACCATGGGCTGGTTTCACCTTGGCTGCCAGGGAGCCACTTCACTGACAACAAAAAACAAAGCGGATCTTAGTCTTAACCTCTTTACTTCTCTAAACTTCCTTGAAATCCTAATTGAATTTATCTACTCCTTTTTGAAAGTACTTGATGTTTCATGGAACAAAGTAGATGAGCCTTGGAAAGTTTTTACCAGGCCAATAACATGCCCCTTCAATAAAAAAAGAAAAGTAGAAAAGAAGAAGTGTGGAATTAAAAGAATTAAAAGTAAAAAAGCATCTGAATGAAAGAGGGCTTTAATGTATTTAAGTAAGCACTTTTTTGTTCTTGGAGAATTTTTATTGTAAGGAATCTTTGCATCAGGCTGTTTTTTTTTTTTTTTTTGTTTTGTTTTTTTTATCTAGATTGAAATACTGGGATTTCTTGTTCATGGAAATTATTAAATCCCATTGCAATCAAGACATGTAGCTGTCCTTTAGATATCCTATAAGTCCAATGATTATAAAAAGTGGGGATGCTATAAAGAATATACATAAGAATCCTATGGCATTAACTGCATGCAGTAAAAGGATTATTTTGTGTACCTGTGCATAACCAATACCGAGGGTCAAAGCTCTTTCTTCATAATGATCTGAAACCCATACAGAACGAAAATACCAAGGCAAGATTACTAAACTTTTAAAAATTTACCAATCTGGCTGAGCAGGGTAGGGTATGCCTATAATCCCAGTGACTTGGGAGGCTGAGGCAGGAGGAAGTCAATTTGAAAGTCAGCCTCAACAACTTAGTGAGTCCCTAGCAACTTAGCAATACCATGTCTCTAAATGAAAGCATACAAAGGGATAAGGACATGGTTCAGTGGTAAAGTGCCTCTGGGTTTAATCCTCAGAACCAAAAACTAAATAATAATAATAATAATAATAATAATAATAATAATAATAATAATAATAATAATTTTACCAATCTGAAATCAAATTGCAGTAAGTACAACTCAGTCTTATGTAGAAAGTGTGGGAAACAAGGACACATTTTCTCTTTCTCTCTTTTGTACTATACAGATTCATTTCTGATTCTCTCTGCCTGTCAATGTTAATTTAATTTCTCAACAGATTAGTTTTTTTCATCTTATTCATACTTTATCATCCCTATAAATAAATATGGCTCTGTTTTTCCCTTGTTGAAACTAAAACGTAACAATGTTCATGAAGATTCAGGTCCAGAACCCAACATCAATGTATGGAAAATTCTTGAGAAAGAAACTAATGATCTACTGATGATTGATTCACTGATGAGTTTCCTGGGGGTCGAGCACTCATTCCTGGCTCAATCAGGTATGGCCAGGAAAAATCATATGCTTTGCAAATCTGATTTCTCAGACTCACTCTTTTAGTAGAGAATGCAATCTGATTTGGCATAAAAAAACATACATGCTACATTGAGTGTGGGGTCCTTGTTAGTCATCAGCTGAGTGCTGTCTGGGAGATGAATAGCCACAGTTATAAGGCTCATATAAATGAATCCAGAGAGTAAGAGATCAAAATCCCAGTTAAGACATAATTTTAAGGACATAGTTTCTGTCCCAAATTCTGGAGAAAATTTCATATAAAAAATGAGAAGAAGGAACTTGTAATTGTTTGTTGTTCCTGTAAAAGAAACATTTTGAGCAAAACCGTACAAATACTTTATAATTCTAAGGTATAATCAATTTGTACTTTAGACATCTTTTCTGATATTAAATACTTTATTTGGAAGATAAATATCATAGTATAGCAAATCCAGCTAGAACAAATATAATTCTGGGTAAAGCTATGAATGACAAATAAGTATTACTTAAAATTGATTAAATGTGGAAAGCAAATTAAAAGTGGAAATAGATTTCACTTGAATCAATTTTTCAGTAATTATTGCAAATAAGGATTTATGTTTCTTTAGCTCTGTAGATTTAACTTAGACTTATAATTAAGGTCTTTTTAAATGTTTATCTATATATTTGTACTGTGTATTTCAAAAGCAACAAGAAAGGATCTTGAAAGTTTTCACCATAGAAAAATGATAAATAATTGAGGGGACAGATGCATTTAGCCTGATTTAAACAAGACACAATGTGTAGATGTAGGGAAGCATTACATAGTTCCCCATTAATACACACAATGTTAATGTTTGTATGTATTAGTTAAAAAAATACCAAAAAAAATGGGATGAAGAAGAAAATCATGCACACATAGCAAGTGATGTAAGCCAGCAGGGAGATGTATTCCAACAGGATGGCCTGTCCTAAAAGCAGACAGTTCAATATTCAGAGTGTCTTCTCTGTGTAGCAGTAATTAAATGAGGGAGAGGAAATAAAATTCTTTTTGGTAAATTATTTGCATAAAATACTTGGAAAGGATTCCTTTTTCTTTGTTCATGGTCAAAGAGTATGAAGAAGGCCTAAAAAGAGCACCTTGCTGATCTCTCTCTCATCAGAAGTCTATTTATGTGACTATGAAATTATAAAGAATAAAAAAAATCATAATTATCATGGTGGCCTTGTGGAAAAATACAGAAAATAATAATTTTAAAGAAGTTGTTTGGGACTCTTTCTCTCTGGAAACAATGTTTTATAACTCAAATGTATACACACACATGATTTGCATGTATCACTTCATTAAATGCAAAAATATCCTCAAATGCAAATTGTTTAACATTGGCTCAGTGTTTGATTATGAACAAAACTGTGGGGAAATATAAAATGAGGTGAAGTTCATTATGGAAGAAATTATTTTTCATAATTTTAAACAATCAAAGAGAAGATAGTATTTGTTTGGGGGTACATTTATTTTATCTTTCTAAAATTAGTGTATTAATAAATTCACTCCCATATTTGGGGCACAAAATCATTTTACCTTTTTGCACTGTCTCTAGAAAAAAAATGAGAACTGGATGAAAATGACAAGAAAAGTCCAATATGCCTCTTGAATTAATATCTAAACAGCTATGTTTTAGGGGAAAAGTAACTAATTTATCCCTCTAGTATATGAAGCTTATTTTTATTGTTGTTGTTGTTGTTGTTATTTAAAACTAGAAAATGTCAAATCTGCTAGACAGAACAAAGTAATATTTGTGAAAGTTTGTCACAATAACCCAAACTTTTGCATCAGTGTGCTGTCTTTATGGATTTTTTTTTCAATATTTTATTTTGTTTCATAAAATGTTTCTAACCATTTCTATTGTTCCAAACACTTTTAAAGTACTTTGCACTTTACTTAGATAGAGATGTGATATACATATTACAGTACCAACGAACACTTTTTTCACCTCAAAATATAGCATTTTATTTCCACAAGACTAATGGGGCCTGTGTTTAGGGAAAGTATCTAATAGTGGTGTGAATGTCTCACATAAAATCATTCCCTGTAAGGAAGAATTAGTCCACTCATTTCTCATTGTTATTCCTGTCAGTGTTCTATTGATTACAGATCATGTGGTATAGCTGCAAGTTATTTGCTTTTAACTGTGTTGTAATAATAGGATATTCTTTCCACTCCATGTGGGGAAGATCAGAGCAGAAACTGAAAGGGGTCTCCCAAATCGCAGCTACCAGATCAATTTCAGAGCCTTTCAGAAAAAAGACAGGTCTTAAGTGGATATGAACAGCTATTAAAGAGTAAATAAATTTGTGCTTCTCCTTTGTGAAGGTGTTCATTTCTACTATCATACAAAAAATAAAAACAAAAAACTAGGTAAGGCTTGTATGCCAAAAAATAAACCTCTGAATTACAATTCATTATCAAGCTTAATACATATATCTGTATGTATTTTTAACATATGTAAAACTGTAGAATAGATGAGGAGCTCATATTTGCTTTAGGTATAATAGGGATGGACATAAAGCTTTTTAAAATGTAAACTTGTCTTTGAAAATGTGTCTAAATCTATACATTCTCAACGAATGAAAATTTAAAAAAAGAAGCATTTTAGCATTACATAATTTTGACGGATTTTTCTATCTTTTAACTTTTCCTGAAATGAGAGTACAGAATCTGGGGTGTCTTGATGCACAGCAGGAGGAGGTGGAGCGCTGGTAGGAAGGATGACAGGACAGTGGGGTGGGGTAAAGGTCAGAGTACTTCCATAAGGCAAACTGATCCCCCTTGGGGAGGAAAGCTGATCCCATGTTCCTGGGAGACACTGATGTATTGATATGTCCCCAGAGCACCCAGCCCTCATTGGCAGAGCCATTTGAGAGAGCTCCCAGGAGCATGTTGTTTTATCTTCCAGTGACAGGGACATATTTATTGAATCCTTTTTTCTTTTTTAACTTTATTAAATAGAGTAATTCTGCTCAGTCTCAGGTCAGAGCAAAAGAGAGGTTCTATACTTCTAGTAATTCATTGCTAGCAATAATTAAAAGTCTTCATTTTTTTAGAGTATATACAGTGAACAAAGGCAAGAGTAATCAGGAACAACAGATGTTTTATGAACATTGCTTCAGCCACATTTTATCTCCTCTGTGTCTAGCCAGCGACTTGATGGACTAAGGCATACAATAACCCCATATCAAGAGAATTGTTGCCTTGACCATGTTCCTAGACTTAACTTATGTATGTTAATGCCAAATAGTGAAAGGAGGTATTCCTTTTTTTTTAATAGAGAGAAAGAGAGAGAGAGAGAGAGAGAGAGAGAGAGAGCTTTTTAACATTTATTTTTCAGTTTTCAGTGGAAACAACGTCTTTATTTTATTTTTATGTGGTGCTGAGGACCGAACCCAGCAACGCCTGCATTCCAGGCAAGCACATTACCGCTTGAGCCACATACCCAGCCCCAAGGAGGTATTCCTTTACAGGCTTCAGACAAGGTAGATTGTGAAAGAATCACATATCTTTTTGTGGGGTACTGGGGATTGAAGCCCAGGGGATACTTAACCACTGAGCCATATCCTCAGCCTATATATATATATATATATATATATATATATATATATATATATATTGTAGCTACAGACAGGGTCTCACTGAGTTGCTTAGGCCTTGCTAAGTTGCTGAGGTTGGTTTTGAACTTGTGAGGATCACACATCTTTGAGTATCAACAAGATTTTTGATTGTGGATAATGGAAAAGAACTAAAAAAATTGCATTAAAAAATACTTTGTCAGGAGTAAAAATTTGTTCCCAGGATGTAGGCTCCCTATTTACCTCTCTTATTGTTTCTCTTGCTGAGAAAAAACTTTTTAGTTTAAGTAAGTCCCATTTGTTGATTCTTGTTATTAACTCTTGTGCTATGGGTGTCCTATTAAGGAATTTGGAGCCCGACCCCACAATATGTAGATCGGAGCCAACTTTTTCTTCTATCAGACGCAGAGTCTCTGATTTGATATCAAGCTCCTTGATCCATTTTGAGTTAACTTTTGTGCATGGTGAGAGAAAGGGATTCAGTTTCATTTTGTTGCATATGGATTTCCAGTTTTCCCAACACCATTTGTTGAAGATGCTATCCTTCCTCCATTGCATGCTTTTAGCCCCTTTATCAAATATAAGATAGTTGTAACTTTGTGGATTAGTCTCTGTGTCCTCTATTCTGTACCATTGGTCCACCCGCCTGTTTTGGTACCAGTACCATGCTGTTTTTGTCACTATTGCTCTGTAATATAGTTTGAAATCTGGTATTGCTATATCGCCTGATTCACACTTCCTGCTTAGAATTGCTTTTGCTATTCTGGGTCTTTTATTTTTCCATATGAATTTCATGATTGATTTATCTATTTCTACAAGAAATGCCATTGGGATTTTGATTGGCATTGCATTAAACCTATAGAGAACTTTTGGTAATATAGCCATTTTGATAATGTTAGTTCTGCCTATCCATGAACAGGGTATATTTTTCCATCTTCTAAGATCTTCTTCTACTTCTCTCTTTAGGGTTCTGTAGTTTTCATTGTATAAATCTAGAGCCCTAATATCCAGAGTATACAAAGAATAGACAATAAGATAACAAATAACCCAATCAACAAATGGGCCAAGGACCTGAACAGACACTTCTCAGAGGAGGATATACAATCAATCAACAAGTACATGAAAAAATGCTCACCATCTCTAGCAGTCAGAGAAATGCAAATCAAAACCACCCTAAGATACCATCTCACTCCAGTAAGATTGGCAGCCACTATGAAGTCAAACAACAACAAGTGCTGGCGAGGATGTGGAGAAAAGGGTACACTTGTACATTGCTGGTGGGACTACAAATTGGTGCGGCCAATTTGGAAAGCAGTTTGGAGATTCCTGGGAAAGCTGGGAATGGAACCACCATTTGACCCTGCTATTGCCCTTCTCGGACTATTCCCTGAAGACCTTAAAAGAGCATGCTACAGGGATACTGCCACATCGATGTTCATAGCAGCACAATTCACAATAGCTAGACTGTGGAACCAACCCAGATGCCCTTCAATAGATGAATGGATAAAAAAAATGTGGCATCTATACACAATGGAGTACTATGCAGCAATAAAAAATGACAAAATCATAGAATTGGCAGGGAAATGGATGGCACTAGAGCAGATTATGCTTAGTGAAGCTAGCCAATCCCTAAAAAACAAATACCAAATGTCTTCTTTGATATAATGAGAGCAACTATGAACAGAGCAGGGAGGAAGAGTAGGAAGAAAAGATTAACATTAAACAGAGACATGAGATGGGAGGGAAAGGGAGAGAAAAGGGAAATTGCATGGAAATGAAGGGAGACCCTCATTGCTATACAAAATTACATATAAGAGGTTGTGAGGGGAATGGGAAAATAAACAAGGAGAGAAATGAATTACAGTAGATGGGGTAGAGAGAGAAGATGGGAGGGGAGGGGAGGGGTGATAGTAGGGGATAGGAAAGGTAGCAGAATACAACAATTACTAATAGGGCATTATGTAAAATTGTGGATGTGTAACCGACGTGATTCTACAATCTGCATTTGGGGTAAAATTGGGGGTTCATAACCCACTTTAATCTAATGTATGAAATATGATATGTCAAGAGCTTTGTAATGTTGTGAACAACCAATAAAAAAATAAATTAAAAAAAAAATTAAAAAAATACTTTGTCAAACAGAAGTCTTGTTCTACACACACACACATACACACAGACACACAGACACACACACATACATATGCCCATCATTAGAATAATTTAAAGGCTATGTCATAATTTCATAAGAAAAGAATCATAGTTACTTTCCAATACATTACTGACTATCAATTAGTTCTTGCTTAGCCTAAAAATTTGGGAAACTGTGTTGGACTAATGTGAGCTAGGATGGATAGCACTGGAACAGAATAGTTTAAAATACTCAAAGGCTAAAAAGTCCTTTTTTTTCCCTTTCATCTTCTCATATTGGTGGGCCTCAATTAACAGCTCCTCTCTGCCCAATCTCCACATATACTTCCAAATCAATAGGAACAACCGTATTTTTATTTTTTTAAAATACATTTAGTTTTATTTGTTTTTATGTGGAGCTGAGGATTGAACGAAGTGCCATACAGGAGGGAGGCAAGTGCTCTACCACTGAGCCGCAACCCAAGCCCCAACCCTGACTTTTAAATCTTGATCTTGATGAAGAGAGCTCCTATGTACTCTAACCCATGCACAAATTCAAGTTCATTTAGATTCCTTTTGTTTGTTTGTTTGTTTTAAATCTCCCATATATAGTGCTTCTAATTTGTGTGCACTCTACCTCCAAATTACCTCTGGAATCTATTCCTATTCCTCTAATTGTTCTGTCACTACCTTAGTTCAGGTTCCCAGATCTTACCTTGTTTACCTAGCAGCTCAAAAAAGGAACTAGCTCAAAAACAAACAAAATGAAAAGTAAACAACAACACAACAACAAAACACCTTTCATTCTATCTAGTAGTTTATCAAATTTACAGACAGCCAAATTTATAAAAATTTACAGAGAACCAAAAAATATTAAAATACATTTTCCCAGACTTTGCTTTTTACCTTATCTCCTGAGATTGTGACTGGGGAAGGATAGAACTCTTCATTTTTAATAAGCATCCATGCAGTCCTGACACAGAATAGATTGGAAGCAAACACTGTCAAAGAGTGGAAACTGCCAAAGAAATGTGAGCCTGAAGTAGAAAGCCTTTCGGCTCTTTGAAAGTTACAGTAACCTATGAGTCTACAATCTTCCATAAGGAAGAGAGCTAGGAAAGTTATCTATCCTCATTTTATAAATTGCCAAATAGAATAAAGGAAAATATAGAGGCTGAACTTAAAAGCTTTCCCAGGAGAATCAAGTCCTATTTAAGGAAACTTCTGAGCTCTAGGGTAAGAGGGCTTCACAAAAACCTCTTAGTAGGATCTGAGCATAGCTATACATTAGTGACTGTTATTCAGTATTTGATTCCCATTCTTCTTTACAAGTGTGACCATTGTATGTGTGTGTGTGTGTGTGAGTGTGTTGTTTTTCTGGCCCTGTTCTACAGTTGTACGCTAGGTATATATGAGAGAGATTATCTATCCTTTTAGTTCTTGGGACTTGAGAACAGAAGGAGCCACAATGATGGAGTGATTGCTATCTTTGATTGTCACCAAAAAATGTTACCTTTGATTGTCTCCAACAAAATCATTTTTATTAAGTCTATTTCGACCCATAGATTCCTTGAGTAACTCTGAGCTCCAATTTAAGAATCACTGACATAGATGAATTGATCATCCTAGAGAGCTCTCAAAACTCTTTTCAAATCTTCTTTTTTCAATTAATATAGATATGCCCTATGCTCTTGGCAAGTTTTATCAGAAATCACGGGAACAAATAATAGAATAATGATGATAATGATGATGATGATGTAAGCTAAGAAAATACTATGCAATTGACATCTGGGCTGTGTTATGGTTCAAATATTTGTATTTTCCCAAAATTCATTTTGTAAAATCCTAACACCCAAAGTGATGGTGTTAGGAACAGGGCCAGTGGGAACTGATTAGGTCAAATGGAGCCCTCATGAATGGAATCTATATCCTTATAGAAGAGATTTTTGAGAACTGCTTTGCCCCCTTTCACCATGCGAGGATACAAATATTAGATGGCACCTATGAATCAGAAAGTAGAACTAACACTAGATTGTGAATCTGTAGACACCTTGATCTTGGGCTTCAAATTCTCTAGAACTATAAGAAAAATAAATTTATGTTGTTTATGATCTACCTAGTTTATGGTGTTTTCTATAGTTGTCCAAACAAATAAGACAGGCTCATATACTTAAAGGAAGCTGGAGAATGAGACTTAGGGTACAAATAGACAAAGATCTATTTGTATGTTTTACCCACAAGAGTTATGAATCCAACCAGCATAAGCAAGTAGAAAGAAACCAGAGGATCCAGAAAGATGGTAAAAAATGTTTTTTTGTACAAAGATGCATAGAGGACACAAATAGATTTATAAGGAAGGAGAGAGTCAATTAAAGAAAAAGAGTAGCTGAGAAATTGGCATTCACAGTCAAGTTAGGGAACAGAATTAGTGGGTGTGGGGACATGGGAAAGAAAACAAGACAGGAAGTTTTGATTATACAGGCCAAGTACAAAGTTTGAGTTGTCCAATGTGAAAATACTGATGAGTTTCAGAGTGAGGTTATTTTACTGGGTGGTCAATTGAGACAAGATAACTAAAGGTCAGCATCATTGAGGAAGATGAGATGATGTGAACTTGAAGATTTGTGTTGATGGCCAACATCAATTTGGAAATTATGAGAATAATGTCAGCTGAGGTTGAATGGAGAATATACATGGGAATAATCTAATAAAGTAATTCACAAAACTAGAAGTAAACTTGGTAGGTTTGAATGTAAACATGGGAGATTTGAAGACAGTTGTACACTTACAATGTCTAGCATCCAATAAAAATAAAATTATCTCATGGAGAGAATAGTGTTCTATGAACCTACTCCAAGGCTGGAAATGCTGCAGGTTGAAACTTGAGTCTGTCCCACCAGCACAGATCTTCACCTGATGCTGGAGTAGGTTTAGCAGCTATCTGTGAGCTCTGGCCTGAATACAGGTCCTCCATGTTCTAGTGGGTGCTGTTTTTCACCACCTACACTATCATTTGTGATCTACTTTCCAGTGGGTAGATTTTGCTCAAGAATAGAGGAAGATTGATAAGGGCCCTCTGCTGCCTTGTTTAATGAAATTAGATGGCTCAGTCCCTGATCACTAACCTAGTAGTAGGAGTTGTGGGGCTTTGCTTAGCACTGGGTTTTACTATGGCAGGTCTGGTTTTAATTCTCTCTGTGTTCCCAAAGCAGGAGTTGTCTCTCTTTACACTATACATCTGAGAATCAGATATGATGCAAATTAGTGTCAGCCTTGGCTGCCAAGGGACAGTCTCTAGCACCTGGCCTCTACCTTCAGGCAACACAATGATTACCAGGCCAGTGCCCACAGACAGGGCTCTAGAATACAGACTCCTGTTTCAGCCTGTATCACTGCTGACTGTGATGTGGTTTTCAATGCATCCTTAATAATGCACACAGGTTCTTGTGGCTGTGAAACTAAGGTACAGTCCAAAGTAGCACAAGCCCAGGTCACCAAGGGACTGCCTTCACCAATAGTACACTAACCTTGGACAGCATAGTATTGTATAAGATCCATCCACCAAGGTTAGAACAGGGAAGTAAGCACATGACTTGCCCTGGTACTTAGTGCTGGGCTGAGGAAAGCTAATGCTCAATAGATCCTAGCAGACACTGTTCTTCAAACCTGGCTCCAGACAGAGGCTCTTGAACATGTCTTAATGCTAGAAAAAGATGCACAGCCCAAGTGTATTAGACATTTACTATAATTAGCAGTACCTGTGCCTTGTTGAAAGAGTCCTGGGCCATGAGTCTACCTCAACAATAGGCAGCCCATATCAATGTTGGACCAGTGTGGTACTGGCTTAGGAGGGTTATGTGATCAGGATATAACATAGCTCTGTACAACTGTAGCTGCTATCATGACATAGGAACCTGGGTCTTGTCCTTCCATAGGGATCTTTTCAAGAGTTGGCCAAAATTCTATGGTGTCTAACAATAGTGCAGGAATGGAAGATGAGGATCAGTGCCTAACTTGGCCCCAGAGAGAGACTTTTGGGGACAAACTCTTCTTTCTAGGTACTTCCTTTGTTATTTCTGAAGAGAACACCAACAGTGTATTTGCGATAAATCTGGGCTTGAATTGCCCTCTTGTACTGGAAGAGTGACAACACACCAACAGCAGACTCCTGATAAATCTGGCTTGGTTGTCATCTAGCATTGAAATTGTGGAAGTGACTAAAGACACAGGAAAATAAGAAAACTCCTTAGAATTCCTGGAAAGACAAGCATATAAAAAGCCAGATTAGGAAGACTTGAGTAAATACCTAATCCTTCAGTGTACAGACAGCATCACAAACCAACAAGCATCAGGAGTTTTCAGAAACAAAGAACTTACCAAATACTCAAAATAAGGTGCCGGAAACTGATGAAATAATTTTCAGATGGAGAAATTCAGAGAGAATTTAAAACAGCTATTTTTAAGGAAACTCATTGAGTTTAAAGAAAACACAGAGAAACATTTTAACACTCAACATAAAACCTTAGCAAAGAGACAGAAAGAACTGAAACAGAATTTCTTGCGCTAAAAATAACACTCAGTATTTACAGCTTGATAAAAGGCATCAATAATGAGATAGCTCAGGCACAAGGAAGAATTAGTGAACTGGAACACCATCTACTTGAATATGTAAGGCTGGAAGAGAAAAAAGAAAAAGACTATAGATGAATAAACAAAGGTCATGGAAGACTTGAGATAATATCAAAAGAACAAATATTGAGGTTGTTGGGCTTGAAGAAAGACTTGTGAATGCCAAAGAGGTAAGAAGTTTATTTAAAAAATAACAGAAAATATCCTTAATTTAGAAAATGATACAAAAATTCAGGTACAAGAAGATCAAAGTGAACTTATTAAACTAATCATGTCAACCCTACAACCCCTTATAGTCCTGCTCTCACAGTTGAAACATAAAGGTTCCAGTAGGAAAGAAACATGTAACAGACAAGGGTGTCTTAATTTGCCTGACAGAAGACTTTAGCAGGAACCTTATAGCTCAGGAGAAAGTGACATGAAAGTTTATAGTGTTGTAGTTAAAAAAAAAAAAAAAAGCAAAAACCTGTCAACTGAGAATATTATACCCAGCAAAACTATTATTTAAAAGTTAAGGAAAGCCAGGCATGGTGGCCCATACCTGTAATCCCAGCAATTTGGGAAGCTAAGGCAGGAGGATCAGAAGTCTGAGGTCAACCTTAGCAACTTATTGAGGCCCTAAGCAACGTAGCAATACCCTATCTCAAAAAATAATAATAATAAAAATAAAGGGCTGGGGGCGTGCCTCAGTAGTTAGGTTCCCTTGGGTTCAATTCCCAGTACCAAAATAATAATGATAACAACAGAAACAATAAAATTGAAGGAGAGGTAAGACATTACCAAACAGAAGATGGTAGAGAATATCTTCATCAAACCTATTCTACAAGAAACGCTAAAGAAATTTCTTTAAACTAAAAGACAGAGATATGAATGAGTAAGGAGAAAACTTGAGAAGTTATAAACTAACTGCTAAAAGTAATTATGCAAGCAAATTCAGAAGGCTGCACTATTGTTCATACGGTAGATAAACCAAAACAAAACAAATTAAAACCAAAATAATTTTAAAAATTCCTACATTAATATGTTATAAGACAGGCAATATGCAGAGTTGTAAAATGAGATATCAAAAATTCAAAATGTACCTAAGGTGGTGATACACAACCTTAATTCTAGCTCTCCAGGAGGCTGAGGCAGGAGGATTTCAAGTCTGAGGTTAGCCTTGGCAACTTAAAAACATCTTGTCTCCAAATAAAATAAAGTAGTTCAATTGTAAAACACCCTGGATTCAATCCCTGGTATTGGAAAAAAAAATTCAAAATGTGAAGAACAGAATCCAAGTGTAATATTTTCTTGTTTGTATGTTCCCTCTTATTCTTTTCTTTCTGTTCATGTTTATTAGTATGTTACATTTCAAAATACCTTGTTATAATCAAAGGATATTTTTGTAAGCTTCATGGTATCCACAAAGCAAAAATCGATAATGGACAAACCAAAAAGAATAATCAAGAAGTGAAAATGTGTTACTGGGGGCTGGGGATGTGGCTCAAGCGGTAGCACGCTCATCTGGCATGCATTCGGCACTGGGTTTGATCCTTAGCACCACATACTAATAAAGATGTTGTGTCTCCCGAAAACTAAAAAAATAAATATTAAAAATTCCCTCTCTCTCTCTCTCTCTCTCTCTCTCTCTCTCTCTCTCTCTCTCTTTCTCTCTCTCTCCCCCCCCAAAGAAAGAAAGAAAAAAGAAAATGTGTTACAAGGGAGAAAGAAATAAACTACAACATAACTGGAACACAGGTTACATGTCAGTAAAACCTCACCTGTTGATAATTACTGGAAATGTAATTGAATTAAGTTCTACAATTAAAAGTCATGGAGTAACTGGATGAAAAATAAGAAGACCCAACTGTCTGTCATTTATAATTAACTCACTTCACTTCTAAGAACACACACAGAAAATGAATCCAAAAGAAAGGAGTAACCACACTTATAGAAAATAAACTTTCAATCCAAAGCAGTAAAAAGTATAAGGAAGGCCAAGATATAATGATAAAGGGTTCAACACAGCAAGAAGACATAAAAATTCTAAATATACATACACCCAATAGCAGAGCACCCAAATATATGCACCAAATATTAATGGATATGAAGGGAGAGGTAAACTCCAATAAATAATAGTTACAGATTTTAAAATCCCACTTTCATCAATGAACAGATCATAAAGGCAGAAATTCAACAAAGAAAATCAGAGTTAAATTATAATCCATGTGAAATGGACTTAATACACATCTATAGAGTGATATATGCAACATCCAGAGAATACACATTATTCTCAGTAGCACATGGAACATTCTCCAGAACAAACTGCCTGATACGCTGCAAAACAAGTCTAAACAAATTAAGTTATTCATTTGTGTGTGTATGTGAATGTGTATGTGTGTGTTTGTGTGTGTGTGTGGGGGGGTGTGTTTTGGAAACAGAGACTCACTATATTACTCAAAGTAATTTTGACCTCTTGGGTTAGATGATCCTTCCACCTCAGACTTCCAAGGAACTGAAATTATAGGCATGTGTCTCTACAACCTTCCATCAATACAATTTTAAAAATGAAGTCATGATGAGTATTGTTTCTGATTACAATGCAATGAAACTAGAAATAAATAATAAGAAAAAACTTTGGAAACTACATAAATATATATAAATTAAACAACTTATTTTTAATGACCAATGGATAAAGGAAGAAACAAAGAAGGAAATTTAAAGTTTTCTTGAAACAAAAATATAGACATACTATAACAAAATTTATGGGATTTGGAAAAAAGCAAGACTAAGAGAAAATTGTAGCAACCAATGCCCACATCAGAGAAGTAAAAAGATCTCAGATAAACAACCTACAAGTGCAACTCAAGGAACTAGAAAAAAATACAAGAAAGGAAACCCTAAAATTAGTAGGAGGAAGGAAATAATAAAGATCAGAGTAGAAATAAATGACAAAAAAATTACAAAAGATCAATAGAAAAAAACATTGGTTCTCAGAAAATCTTAAAATAAACAAAACCTTAGCTAGACTAGGAAAAGAAAAAGACTCAGATAAATCAGAGATGAAAATAGAGACTTTACAGAAGAAGCTACAGAAATGCAAAAAAAAAAAGTCATTAGAAACTATAATGAATAATTATACGCCAACAAACCTGATAACCTAAAAGAAATGGAAAAATTTGGAGACACATACACCTTGCCAAGATTGAATGATGAGGAAATAGAAAATCTGAACAGTCCAATAGTAGGTAATGAGTAATTAGAAGCAATGAGTAATGAGTAATTAGAAGCAGCCTCCCATTAAAAAAAAAAAAAAAAAAAAAAAAAAAAAAGAGCCCAGGTCCAGATGGATTTGCTACTAAATTTTACCAAAGATTTAAGAACTTAGTACCAATTCTCCTAAAGTTATTCCAAAAACATAGAAGAGGAATGGAATGAATTCCAACAAACATTCTATGAGTCCAGCATTATCCTGATACTTAAACCAGATAAAGATAAAATAATAACAACACATAAAACTACAGGCCAATATCCTTCATGAATATACATGAAAAAGTCTTCAACAAAATACTACCTAACCAAATCCAACAGCACATTAAACAGATTATTCAGCAAGCTCTTTTGGGATTCATCCCAGAATGCCAGGATGTTTCAATATATGAAAATCAATAAATATGATATATATCACATTAACAGAATAAAGCCAAAATAAAAATACGTAAAAATAAAAGCTTTTATCACTTTTCTTCAAGGTAGTACTGGAAATCCAAGCCAGAGCAATCAGAGAAAAAAAAGAGAAAGGTCATTGGAATTGGAAAAGAATAATTCAAATTGTCACTGTTTGCAAATGACGTGAACTTGTATATAGAAAAATCTCCAAATTCCACAAAAAAGCTATTAGAACTAATAAATGAATTCAGTAATGTCACAGGATACAAAGTCAACATGAAAAAATTAGTAGTGTTGTTATGTTCTGATACCAAATTTCAATCCTTATCTTTATAGGTTAGCTTAAATTTTTTAATTAAAAAAGTCTAGATAGATATCAATGGAATCAAGTATGACTATTGTTGTGTCAGTTCCAAATGAAGCAGAGACAAGTGAGGATTTATAGTCAGTTAGGAATGGAGTTTGGTAGATGTGAAATTACTAAGGGAGGTAATCATGAGGGGAACCACATAGGAAGTGTAATCAATTATCCAGAGTGAGAGCTTCTCTCTAAATTGAATTTATAGGATTATTGCTACAAGTGGGCTAGGCAGGCTTGAGGACAAGGCAGGGGAGGAGGCCTGAAAAGGGGGGGTCAGAGAAGCCTGAGGAACATTTAGTCAAGGGGAAAGTTTTTGTCAGAAGCACCCATTATGTTGTAGCTAGAATTTTAATGGGTTCCTATTTTAAAAGCAAAGGGTTTGAACTATAAACTTTTCCACACTATAGGCCTGATAATTATTTTAATGGTGATTAATACCCTTGCATATTTCTTTGAGCCTAATTGTTAGTCAGCAGCAGTTATTTTATTTGTAGTATTTTTTTTTTTTTTTTGCTTCTTTACCTCTCAATGTCAAAGTCCAAAAAGCCTCACTGTTGTATTTTGTTGTGAACAAGCTACTAAATTGGCTTTCCATATAGTGTGTTTGCTGGGAAAAATCATAGCAATTTGTTTCTGTTTTTGTTTTTCCAGTGCTATGGAGGGAGCCCAGGGCCTCATGCATAGAAGCACCACTAAGATCTGTCTCTAGCCCAGTAATTTGTTCTAACAAGTCATAAAATTTAGGTTTTCCATGACCAGTTAAAGGGAAGAATGATAAATAATGTAAGCCTTATCACAAACATAATTAAAATTAACACTTGAACTTATTTTTTTTTGTTAAGTATACTAAATCATTTTCTGGAATTTTTTTCTTGTTGACTTCTAGTGATTTATTCAGTGCAAACTATGAGGTAAAGCTTAATATCTACACATAGTAAATCACTTAAAAAGTGACACAAAACAATTTTGAAGTGACTAATCTCATTTTCTAGGTACCACCAAAATACAAAACAAGAAAAATTACCTAAGTAATTCTCAGACTAAACTTCCTATATTTACATCACTTTAATAGGGATATATATCATACTTGAGTTGAAAGTGTTATTAACACAGATGATGCAAACCAGAAGCAGTTTGGTAACCCATTCTCATGATGTGATGTTTTTGTATTTCTTATACAATACACACACACACACACACACACACACACACACACACACATGCATGAACACAAAGGGCAGAGAGAAAGAGAAACAACTTCCACCATCTCTGGATTAATTTTTTTTTAAATTTTTGGTGAGGGTACTATGGATTGAACCCAGGGCCGCTTAACCTCTATGCCACATTCCCAGCTCCTTTTATTTTATTTTATTTTTTTTTATTTTGAGACAGGGCCTCACTTAATTGCTGAGTCTGGCTTTGAACTTGCTATCTTCCTGCCTCAGCCTTTGGAGCTTCAGGAAATATAAAAAAATACATACAGGCTTTTAATTTTACATCCACACCCAAACTCCTCTATCCTTGTCCACCATTTCTTGTCCCCTCTTCTTTTTCTCTCCTTCTAGGCCATATATTCTTTTTCTTGTTTTTATATTTTTAGTTATAAATGGACATAATAACTTTATGTGGTGCTGAGAATCAAACTCAGTGCCTCACACGTGCTAGGCAAGCACTCTACCAATGAGCCACAACCCCAGCCCTAGATCATATTTTCTTCTTTGTACTTTACTATGTATTTGAAATATGGGTTCTGTTTCCAGCACTACCATATCTCATTTTTTTTTTTTAAAGAGAGAGTGAGAGAGGAGAGAGAGAGAGAGAGAGAGAGAGAGAGAGAGAGAGAGAGAGAGAGAGAGAGAATTTTTAATATTTATTTTTTAGTTCTCGGCGGACACAACATCTTTGTTGGTATGTGGTGCTGAGGATCGAACCCGGGCCACATGCATGCCAGGCGAGCGCGCTTCCGCTTGAGCCACATCCCCAGCCCCATATCTCATTTCTTACCAAAGTTTTCCACAACGAAATTGTCCATTTAATTATCTGACAACTCTCCTGTGTGGACATCAGTGGCAAGCAGCTATGCCTGTTCAGACATTAATTAATAAATACTTGTCTGATGTACACATAACACAAAAGTATTGGGAAATGCACAGAATATGAAAGTTTGTATTTGACGAGGTCAGGGACACATTATGGGTGAAGAACAAAGGGGCTTTTGACAGGAATTAAAATCCAATGAGGCAAATACAAGTCCTGTTATATTCTGGAAATCTTTTGCCTACATTAAGATTTTCAAAACAACACAGATAGGAAATGGACTTTGTTTTCATGAACCTGTCTCCCCTGCAAATTCTATATTAATCTAGTTAAAGTGTATATATAATATCCTTAGGTAGCATTTGCTTTTTCTCTCTGTAAAATTAACTATACTAAATATCTACTGTTTACTTAATTATACCTACATAACTCATTTCTCCAAAATTTTGGATGCATTATTTTCAGAAATCATGAACAATTTTAAGAGCTGTGTATTCTGTTTTGAATATAATTCAGTCAAATAATCCTTCCCCCACAATAAGTCCATGTAGAGTCTAGTCATTTTTTTTTCCTGAAAACATCTCACCATACAGGCATTTAACTGATTGTCCAGATTTTTCTACTGCTGCAAACCTTTCTGATCCTTCCACCCCCTTCCCTATGATGTATTAGGCAATGTCTAGACAAGTAGCTTATTTGTTAGCTCTAAATATTTGGAGTGCAAAATAATAATCTTCACAGGAGAAAAGAATTTGAATATCTAAAGGAAAAATCTGAAATGACACTAACTTAATTCCTATGGGGAAGGTCAGTTTCTTGCATCAACTTCCTGAACTTGATATTGTTTCTCTCTATACAAATGTACTCTACCCTGTGTATGTTTTAGAGATCTTCGTATAGCCAAAGGCTGTATTTAATAGCTAGTCATCAAGCAGAAGCATAAATCTTTCTTGAGTGTGTGTGCGTGTTTGTGCCCATGTGCATCTGTGTGTCAGCAGTGGGGGTAGAGGAAGGAGAACAGAGCAGGATTGTGTGGCAGGAAACAGATGAGTATAAATATGCATTGCTGTGTGGTTAACATAGTTTACAAGAAGAAGAAAAAAAAAACTCACTGCAACATTTTCTTCTGGGGTCTGTCAAATTGCAGGAATATGGGAGACACACAACACAGAGAGCATGCTACAGTGAGACCTGCATCCAAACCCCCTCAGGAACCTGGAAGTTAGATTTCCATTCTCTTTACATCACTTAAAGGACTTTGTTCTGATAAGTTGAAAACAAATTAATTGCACTTACATTATTTTTCAATTGTGATATCCTTTAAGTGGACTATCACAGTTAAAATCCACTCCCGTTATCTTCTCTTGAGTTTTCTATTATTTTTCTTCCTGCTCCACATATATCCATATCCCACATGCACATGCTCAATGAAATTTAAATATGCCAAGAAAAATGTCTCCAGGCATCTTTCTCCTGGACTCCACTGAACATAATGGCTTAACCACTATAATTAAACATATTTCACTTGCTCTATGTTTAGAAATGTAGAGGCTTTCTTTACTACATTATTAAACCTTAAGAGTGAAGAGCATTTATATTATATATTCGATAAATCAACCTTTCCACAACTCCTCATCCTATATCAAAAGCACATCAGAATGAATTTATCAGGTTGAAAATAATTCCAATTTTTTTTTCACTTCCATTGCCACTTCATTCATATATGAACAGTTCATGCATGTATATTTTGGGGTTCCTTTTCTCCATAGCATTAATAAGCAAATCTTGTTGTGTTACATGCATGTTCTCCTTGGAAAAAAAAAAGAGCAGTGTAATTTATTTTAGCATTTGTGCCAAGCCCTATATCAAGAATTTCATAAATAAAACTGAATTTGTTCTCATAGTGCTTAGTATTATTATACTCATTTAATAGATGGATAAAGTGAGAGTAAGAGAAAATATATACATACCAATTTAACATATATCACAATTGGTGCCTACATACAAGCTCAATTCTCTCTGACCCCGACATGCTTTTACTCACAGAGGCTGAAACTTGAAGTATCCATCCATCATAAAATAAAAGGATTTTATTTTCTGTCAGTGTTCATCCAATAACCCTAGAAAGAAATTTAAACAACAAGTTTATGAGATGTTGAATTTAATGTTACCTAGACTATCTGTGTCTAAAATATAAGTTGCAAATAAACAGACTTGGCAATTGTAAAAATTAAGAATATTTTAAGGAGGCTTGGGCTGTGGCTCAGTGGTGGAGCGCCTGCCTCTTATGTGTGAGGCACTGAGTTTGATCCTCAGTACCACCTAAAAAATAAATAAAGATATTGTGGCCATCTACAACTAAAAAATGTTTTTAAAAAATTAAGAATATATTAAAAGTAGGAAAGCTAAATAAAATAATTTTGATCTCATTATTTATGTGCAATTTTGTAATGCATAAAATAATAAGCAATATGCTGTGATATTCATAGCCAGAGAAGAATTTTTTGGGATTCCAATCAATTAAGGTAGACATCACAAAAAGACAATAACACTATTTGCTCTTAGAACTTGGGGAAAATTAAATCAATATTTTATATCATTCTTCTTTCCTATTAGACTATCTAATATTCACTATAGGTAGCTAGTGGGTACAGATTATTAATGTGTCAATAATAAAACCAATAGCTATTTCATTGAAGACTTCATAAATATGATATTCTTGGTACTGTGCTCCTTAAAAATGTCAATCTCCATAAATCAATCTAATCATTTCCCTCAATCATTTAGGATTGCAAATGCTTTTTCCATCCATGTTCAATTACATTTAAGCATAATAAGCTAGACTCATTTATTAATTTTTTGTATCAGGTAAATGTATCATAGCGGGAACTTTCGGTGAGTGTTTTTCTTTCTGATTCTAATCAGTCTTTGAAAAAGAATACATATTAGAAAATAGCAGCAAATCAGTCATAAAACTTTCTAAGAAAAAAAATGTGTCTTGTTTAGTATTTGTTATATGAAAGCTTAAATGAATACAAGCATTAGTATTGTAATTTTCAAAAGTAAGGTAGTTATATTTTACAACAAAAATTGTTACTAATTATAAATAATGACTTATTTGTTATTAGTATTTTTTAATTCTATACATATTTTGAAATTATAAATTTGGATAAAACATATGCTCCATAGAGAAATCTACCTTCTCTTTAAATCTGTGATTATAATGTCATAGCCCATTTTTCTTTCCAGTGGGATTTTAAAAAATGCTTTGAATACATACCTATATCCTTGAAAATCTCATCTTCTTATACAGCAATAAATGAACTGTCCTCTTTAAATTAATAAGCCACCCAGAAAAGAAGATTCATTGTACTTGCAATTAGAGGTGATCATTGTCTGGGTATAGAGAGTTTCTCTTTATATGACCTGATTTTCCTTTGAATAAATTTAAGGGAGAGTACAATAGCTGTCCTTATGTCCAACTAGCATTTCTAACTATTCCCAGGTGATGCAAGTGTAATTTTGTGAAATAATACTAAGTAATAACTCAATTGGGCTATTGGTTTATCTAGGCCCCTGGGTATTCATTCAATGTAAATCTTTGCAAGTGTTTCTAAAACTTGTATAATATAAGTCATATAAATCTCCAGGGAGGGATAAAAGTCACGAATTATACACTAAACAAAATGAGATAACTGCTGGCTATTCATAAGCCTTGGGAATAGATGCAAAAGCAGTAGCTGCTATTAATGTGCATTTTACATGGAAATAGGAAGACTGAGCATCTGGTGTTTAGGTTTCTTAGTAAACATGTTACAAGATTTTATTAATTTAGATCATTTTCCTCACGTTCATCAAATTGTTTTTACTGCACTTTTATTTTGGTTAAAATAAAACAGGAAACCAAGGAACGGTTTCCCAAAATGCAAAAACAGTATGACTCAATGAGCTGTAAGTTGTATTAGTATACTCTAAATATATACGTATATACTATTTGAAGGTTGATGATATTTACATAGTGGCTCCAGAATTTCTCTATGAAATAAGCTTAGGCGAAACTGTTTGGTTGGAAAGGAAGTAAAGCTTGATGATTCATTAGACTAGCAAATATACCACATTTTATGATGTTTGGAAAGGGAGAATTAACAAAGATTCTTTGCATGATCAAACTGTTGTCAAGCTCCTGAACTTTCTCTTGGATCCATCTGTGCACTTATTATAATATCCAGTTTTATCAAAGACACCTGCTAAATCAGATTTCCATGAATGCCCCTCAATATCTGATCATCCTTTACATCAGGTCAGCTTTCTCATTTCCTACCATCCCCTAGGTGATGTCTGAACACCCTGGCCTGCAAGAATTGTTAGATAGGTTTAGCCAGAATCCCCCCTTACCTGAAGTTGCCTCTTACTAACTTTTCATCTATTAATCTCCAACTTACCTATTCTGTTGGTGGCTAGAGATTCCCACTTGCTGTTGCTTTATTTGGACTTGGGCCCAATTTCTCTCCCTCATTGCAAAATCCCAATGCAATGGTCCCTGTAGCAAACACAATGAATCAAAACAAAGTTTTCCTTACCATGCTTTAAAACGTACCATTGAATATATTTTTTTTTTCTTTGACAGGGTTGCTGATGAAAATTATAGGAGAGCTAAAATATCTTCCCTTTCAAAGAAATAAAGTGCCAAAGTCCAAACTCCTGAAGAATGCATTAGAATCACTGCTTTTCACACACTTGTGTTTCTCATACATGTCTCTGTAAAGCACTGTGAAGTGCCATCTTCCTCTGGATAGCAGTGCTCCTTTGGACTAAATTCCTTCAGAAAGTCATATTTTCCCTGACACTGGAATCTTCCTGAACAGAATTCCTTCCACCTAGGAGACTAATTACAATCTATCACTCCATCTCTTTCTTCTGGCTAATAGATTTGTACTGAAGGTCCCATATTTGTCATGGATTTCGCTTAAAAGCTCCCTAGATTGGGTACCCCTCCAGTTAATAAAATCGTGTGTCTCTGTTCACTCCTTGCATCACATTGGAATAACTAGTACAACTACAAATTCCCCACTGGACTATGAATTTCAAGAAGAAAGAAGTCATTCTTTTTTAAACCCTTTACTATGTGGACTCAACCCAGTGAGGTTATAGCAAAGAAAAATGTCTCTTTCTATCTTGTTTTTTTTCCCCCCCCCATCAAGTTAGTACCTTAAACTTTTTGATCCCCTTCACAATTTGGATGGAATCTTTTGTTATAAATTTCAGTTGTGAGAACATGTCTTATTTTAGTAACTAACTCCTTTTTTTTTTTTTATTAAAAAGTCCAGCCAGTTTATTTTAAAATCTCAGTCTCTCACACTACCAAAAGTTTCTCCCCACCTGTCAGTGAAACTCTGTTCTTGGCTTAGGGACTAAATGGAGAACATAATCCCCACTTTCCCCTTTTTTTCCCCCTACTTCTTATCTCTCCTTTTTGGGTCTCATTTCTTTCCTCAGTGTATTTTGAGAAAAACATGGAAAACTTTTTTGGGGGGATGTGTGATTGGATTTGTTATTATCTGAACATTTTATGTGGAGGCTCTGACCCTGTGCTTCATTTATTTCTCTTACCCCATCCTGTGGACCTAGACAATAAGTGACACTGGATGATAAGTTTGAAAATATTTTCCAAGTTCTAGAGATGAATGTCAAACTCTCTTAAGGGAACTTCAACATGTTCTAGCCTCGTAACCCCACTGATTGGCTTCATTCATCTCTACTATTTAGAAAGTGTGTGGAGGTAGAGTGGGTAGCATGGTTCTGTAGCTCTCCTCATTTGCAATGAGGTTTCAGTTTGGAGAAAAAAGGGGGAAAAGTCTGAGTACTTCACCTAAGCTGACTATTCATGGCCTCAGTGAGTCAAGACAAGTCTTCTCTTATCCACTACGGGTGTGAGTGAATGGTGTGTGTGCTACTTTAGTAAATCCAATGAGGATGTAACTAGAATCTTCGCAATGTAGAGAATCCTATTTCCTATCAGTTTTAGTTTTTAGGCATCAATCAATTTTTCCAGGCATCAGAAAATATCTTATTTAAACCCAGAAGGGCCATATGGCATAGGGCTAATATTATACATTCTGGAGCCCCATTGACCATTCAAAATGTAGTTTGATCATTTATTAGCCATGTGCTCTCAGGCACGTCAGTTAACCTGTCTGTACATTACTTTGCTCATCAATAACATAAGAATAACACTAATGATGCTTTAGTTAAAATTTTTGTTTGTTTGTTTTTGTTGTTGTTGTTGTTGTTGTTTTTTGTCACTGTAACCCTAAAAACAACTTAGAGGGCTGGGATTACTCCTGTAATCCCAGTGGCTCAAGAGGCAGGAGCAGGAGGATCTCAAGAGTTCAAAGCCACTCAAATAACTTAGAGGAGATTTGGGGCTCACTGTTTCAGCAGTCTCAGTCCCTGGACAGCTGACTCCAGGTGAAGCTGAAACTGGTGAAGTGGGTCATGAAGGAGGTAGCAAGGAAGCAAAGAGAGAGAGAATGATTCATGGGAAACAATCTTCTAGGACACATGCCAGTGACCCAGTCACCTAACCCCTACACCCAACCCCCACCTGCCTACACTTCCCAGCCAGTCAGTATATTCAACCTAGGGTGAACTGATTAGGTTACAGTTCTCATAATCTGATCATTTTGCCTCTGAATATTTCTGCATTAACAGGAGCTTTTGGGTGACAACTCATATCCAAACCATAACAAATAATAATCTCATAAATTGTAGATTAATTAATTAATTATAAATTTGTTATGGTGATTTAGTGAATTGCAACATGTAATGGACATGAAACAGTGTTACTCTGTTAGCTATTTGTGTTATCTGTCCCATTAACCATTTGCATTATCAGTCCCATTTTTCCAATTCAAAACAGGCTCTTGGTAAATATTTATTGACCGAATGTCTTGAACAGTGTGTGTAAAATACACAATAATTCAAAACATGTGTTTTAGAACTTAAATATACACAATCAAACCAAATTACATCTAGAGCACAATTTGTGTTATTAGGAAGCAGGAAATAATACTGAGGTCTAAAGTTATATTCAATTTTCCTCTAAGTCACAATACTCCAAGAATTTCTAGGTTTCATATAAGAAGTCTGAATCAAATATAATTAGGGTTTTTTGGAAAATGGGTAAGGCCACAAGAAAAGGTTAAAGCACTGATAGGCATACACAAACACACAGGCACACACACACATAGATGGTTAATGAGTGATAAGATAGGCAGAAAATAATGAAAAAATTGATTTGATCATTAGCCGTCTTCAGGAATGGGCCTTAACATTATAAAATCTTTTCAATTTCCATGAAAAACAAAGTTGTAATTTAGTCCTGACAATTCCTTCACCCTGGAACCTTTTCTAATGAGACACTTCATTCTTTATTTTGATTAGTGAGAGTGCAGACTATTTTGCTTGCTAAATTTGTTTTTGTATTTATTTTCTATCATAGAGATATATGTATATATTAACTATTAGGCCACATTCAGTTTATTAATATGGGAAATATTAATAATGCTATCAAACAAATAAGAAATGTCTCTATTATAACATTCTACTTGACAAAATTTTCAGAGATTTGAAATTATCCAATGGAAATTTAACTATATGAGTTTTAAAAAAATTCTTTTATGACCTATAAAACTGAACTTCACATTATTTGTATAAATGAATATAAATGTATGAATTTTCCCATTTAATTATAACTTTATGTGTAATGTTTTAGAAAGTAGAAAATTACATGTATATTTTAATCTCATTTCAAAATCAATTTGATTATAAATTATAAATTTTATTTTTAATATAAAAGTTTAAACTTATGTTATATAGAGGTTAAATCTTAAGTAAAACACAAACTGAGAGTAATGATGCATAGACTATATTTAATTGGTTTCCTCTTTAAAACATAATTAGCATTCCATAGATAACATGAGTAATACCAACAAAAGTTGCTTTAATAATCATTATAACTTAGAACTGTGAGTCTGTCAGTTCATGGAATAGTTATCTTTAAAAACATGTGCACAATTCTCTTTCAATTGTATTTTAGTCTATTTTTAGTCCTGATAAAATACTAAAATGGAGCACTACTCTTTTATCATATATTTTAACATATTTTAGAGGAACAAACATTGCATTCAAAATTGTATCGAAATGATTTTACTTTTTCTTTGATATTCTTTCATAACATTATGAGAATTTGAGACAGAATTTTACATAAATCCTAGAGATCTCACAGAGAAAAAAAATTATCTAAACATAGAAATTCAACTGAGATTAATATATGAAATAAGAATGTATATTAACCAATCCCATCATAAATACCTGTGTTGCATTTGCCAAAAAGTAGCTAGGTAGAACTAGATAGACGAAGGCTGTAAATATCTCTGAGAGGGCCATGACAGGTAGACTATCTAAAACCTATTCATATATCTAAATCAGCCATATAATTAGGCACTTTGCCCTTTCCTGACATATGATAATTTTCACAGTTTAAATAGGAAGTATTTTATAAATATATAACCAACTTCTGTCTGGAGTTGAACCCTGATAAACCACAAATCTAGAAAATTACTCTTCACTGGCCTATGATATGATTTTGGTTAGATTTTGAGGCTCTTCCTGAATATAATACAGTAAAATATTTTCTTTAGGGTACTATGATAAAAGTAATTTAAATCCATTTTTAAAACAAAAAAGTGTAAAATATATGAACAGAATTATAGGATACAAATTTTTAAAATTACTAGAAAAAAATATAACATACCAATAAAATTTTAGTTTCAAATATCTAATATTAGTCTGCCCTTACCTTGTTATAAATATTGCCAACATCTTAGCATAATACAAATTATAGAAGAATTTGAACTATATAGCAATACCCCCTGGTAGGGAAGAATAAGTGGGCTGGGGATAGGGGTCAGAGAATAGTAATCAAGCATTCTATATGAATGTGTGTAGTTATTTCAGAAAAGTTTTGCTGGACAAAGTTCATAGAACTAAAAAAAGCAACTGCATTATTTTGTAAGGTTTGAAGAAAATGCAGTTATCCAAAAGAATACCATGCTGTAGTTGTCTAGACGGGAAATAGCAAACTCAAGAACTAAAATGTTGACCCTTCATTAAATGATAAATTTTAGAGGGAGTTCGCAAATCATATCTATGAAAGTTTGCAATTCTATACAAGCGTTTGTGCAAAATTAGAGTCAAAATATTTTCTTGATTAACCAAAATGTCTACTTAAGAGTAAGAGAATAAAAAAATGAATCTATCACCACTACTGAAAAACTTTGGTTTATGATGTTGCAGAAGATTTAAAAAACATCAATGAATACAGTGAATTTAGAACAAGTAAAACAAAATAAAAAATAACCACTCCCTTTGAAAGAAACAAAGAAACAATGATCATTTACTGAATTGAAATCAGCTAAACTATTTTGTAGTTGCTGAATTCAGAAAAAAAAGGAGTTCAGATTTTTTTGAGTATTTTTTAATTAATTTTTTATTATATATAATAGCAGAATGCATTACAATTCTTATTACACATATAGAGCACAATTTTTCATATCTCTGGTTGTATACAGAGTATATTCACACCATTTCGTGACTTCATTCATGTACTTTGGTTAATAATGTCCATCACATTCCACCATCATTTCTTTTTTTTTTTTTTTTTACATTTTCTTTTTTTTAACTCTTTATTATCTCTTGCCATGGATAAGTCACTAACACCTTCCAAGTCACTTTTTTGGTATCTTTAAAATGATTGTTAAGTGATAATAATTTTAAAGATACAAAATGCTATGCTTTTGAATGCAATGCTTAATTTTAGTGTAAAAGACTGGTCTTATTCTGAAACGTATTTATTTAGAATAGGGTCTGTAATAGACCCCTCAGGAAGATACCCTCTAAACCCTTCAAATCAAGTGTGGCCTACAATCCAGAAGCTTCAGCATCACCCAAAAGCTGGTCAGAAAGGCAGAATCTCAGGTCATAAACCAAAATAAGCATTTTAACAAATTTTCAGGGGATTCATATGTGCATTACTGTTTAAGAAGCACTACTTCAACATATTCATGATATTATTCAAGACTACCTTTTTAAATCAATCATTTTCTGAGGGAAGTATTTTAAGTGGTATCATTCATCTGTTGAAAGACCTTTGGATTAAGATACTTAGCAAAAGCATGCTTGCATATATAGTTAGTTCTCTTTGTTTTCTATAACAAAATTTCTGATGCTGAGTACTTTACAAAAAAAAAAAATTATTTAGTACACAGTTTTGGAGTCAAAAGCCTAAAATTGAATCACTTTTACCTTTGATGGGGGGTCTCATGGTGATGTCACCACAGTAATAGTGGCATCTGTGAAACTAATGATGTGGCAAGACAGGAAGCTAAAAGAGTGATTCAAGAGTTAAGCTACTCATTTATAACAACTCACACTTGTGAATCCAATATGAACTACTTAATCCCTCTGAGAGCAGCACCACCAATGACCTAACTACCTCCCTCTAGGCTCCACCTCTTAAAGGTTCCACCACCTCCAACATCACTGTGCCCGGAACCAAACATCCTTCACATGAATCCTTAGTAGATAAACCACATCCAAATCATAGCACCCTTTAATATTAGTTATGTCAAGCAATTAACACCACACACACACAACTTTTTTTTGATCACTGAAATAGTTATGCCTATTCATAAGCACTAGGCCATAAAAGGGCTAAATATATGATGAGAAAAGTTTAGAAAAACAAGAACAATACAGAATGAGGCAACATATATTCTATAAGAAATAGCTCATGCTTTTTCCAAATAAGATGTGCTGAAAATCAAGATAGTTCGACAAAGAAAAATTTAAAAAATAAAACAAGTCATTCTGTAGGCCCAAAGCCATGGAATGAAACAACTATTCAAAATGACTGTTTTTAATTTTAAACTAGTGTTTAAAGCTATCTTAAAACAGAGAAGATTCTTATGTTATAATTAGGAAAAAGGGTATGTTTTAGTTTCTAGGAAAAAAAAATTCCGAAAAAAAGAACAAAATCCTCACCTATCAGAGGGATTTTAGTAAAATCATTTTTCTAAGTTATGACTTCATTTCAGTGGTAGATAATACTGTTCTTAATCATTTCCTAATGGTTTACTGTGATTACAGACATTGGTTTTCCTACTTGTTTCTTATTGTGAAGTGTTTGTTGTTCAAACTTGTGTTCCCCTATTAGATTGATTAATCTCTTTTGCCAGGTAAACCCTTTTTGATGCAAGTAATAAATAATTTTACTAGGATGAATAAAATAAGCTTTCGACTTCTTTCTTTCCTTCTGCCTCATCATCCTATTCTCCCTTTTTGCCTTTCCTTACTTTCTTTTATTTTTAAAAGCAAATTAAGAAAAAAATAATAATAAGTGACTCTGAAGAAATCAGAGCTGGTGTCCAAATTATAAGATAGAATTTTACAGAGAGCCTTGGAGAAACTTATTATGCCTTTTGGATACAACAGGCAGTTTTTCCTTAATACTTGAGAGAAATAACAGAGACTTCATTAGCAAATAAATTATATGGAAAATTTTAGGTGAGCATAAAAGTATACCACCAACTAAAAGGCAGTAAAGTGTCAAATTATTTTTTATATGCTCACTTCTGATATCATCATCTTTGGCAATAATTAAAGGAAAAAATAAAGATGAAACTAAAAAATACCTTTGATTCTGCTTTACTGTCATTGATCTCATCCTCAACAAAATTTGCTTTTGCCTTTGCTACTAAGAGTAGTTCCTTGTATTGAACCTGCTTCCTCCTGTGACTACATGACGTGTTGCAAATCCAAATATATCATTCCCTACCATTTCATAGCTAGAAATTATTAGGAAATTAGACTGCAAAGTAAACACAAAGGTATTATAATAGAATATAACATTACAAATGAAAATCAGAGACAATATAAATAATTTATTAGTTTGCTGGATTGTTGAAAATAATAGCATGCACTCATTATAATAAGAAAATATAATTTATCTGTGCACAGGTTTGATTTGTATTCTGTCTGCTCTTAGACTGCTAACCACAGCATTTAAACAAAACCTCTATTTAGTGTAGGAATTATAAAACAAAATTGCTATACATGTTCTGTTATGATAAGTACATTCTAGCTCATAAACAATATTGAGACAATAATGCAGCATTTAATATAAACTCTAAGCAAGGAAATAGATCAAATAACCAAAGTTTAAATAAGGACTGGATTAGCACTATTCTCAGTTTTCAAAGTCACTAAAATAGCAATAGCTATTTTTAAAAAAGAAAATCAAATCATAATCCTAAATATAAATTCAACAATCACTCCATGAAAAATTCCATGATTAATCATGTTTAGATACATAAAATGAGGGTTTATGAAGTCAAACATAAATGACAGACAGGTTAAACTAAAAAAAAAAATTAGCTGAGTTCTAATTAAAATTCTTTTAGCAACATGGCTTCTGCATATTTTCTTCAATAAATATTTGCTATAGATTTGACAAATGAATTAAAGAATGAATGAATAAGACAAGTCAAACAAAAACACTTATTTGAGAATTCTTTGCTTATCTTAAAGAAACTTAGACAAACCAAATCTATGTCTAATATACATCATTTTTTACACATTCTATGTATTTGAAAACTAAATCACAGTGAAGCATGATGAGGTAGTCAGAAATTGAAAATACACATAGTAAATTCTAGAAATTTAGAAATGACTTTAAATCACAGATGTGATGTATGTGTAAAAATAAATGGGAACCACCAAAAGGCACTATTAAAAATGCCACATATCTAGCTCATATAAAATTTTCTTTGTATAATTTTAATATGAAGTTTTAACTAGCCAATGTGCCAAAAATATGTATATTAGAAATTTTAATATTTGAAAACAATAGAAATGGAACAGATATTAAGATTTAAAGTTTTCTTATTATACCATACTTTGATTTTTAAAACAATTTAAAAGTAATTATAGATGCAATATTTTTATTGGATTTGTAATATGTATATTGTGCTCTCTGCCTTTTTCCAGTCATCTATTCCTTGTCTCCTTTTCTTTTTCTTTTCAAATTTGTTCACATAGCTACAAATGAAACAAATAAGTAAATCATTCCGAAACTGTTGCTAATTCTTCATAAGACTCATTACTGGTTTTTATTGGAATTGTTTTAATCATTTAAATATTTTCATAAAAATTAGTGATATAACACAGACAGAATTTACTGGACAAATACAGAATAGGTTTAAAATGTTTTCTGAGAAGTGTTTTGAACATTTTAATTTCAACATCAACTTTGCCAAAGGAACCACTGTATTTTAATTAAAACATTTTTCTTAGAATTTTAAAAATGACTTAACAGTAAAAGAGGCTATTATATGAAACATAGCTACATAGAAAGTGAATTTAAATCACTGTTCTGCATATTTTGAAATATTTAGAAGTCTAATAACATTTCACATGATTAGTTTCATTATTTATATCACAAACCTTGTATATTATATACATTGATGTTGGCTTCTTAACCATTTTTTGAAATACTTCTTAAAAACTTATCGGTTTATGAGTAGAATTTTTGGAAAATGTAGAAAATTATGTTGGATTACATTGTAGTAGTACAAAAATTATTCCAAAAATAATTGTATATAAAACCATAATTTATACATTAATACCCCAAACACACATGGACATATATAAAATTTTTTCAAATGATGTGTTATGTGGCAACATAAACCAGCCCCAACAGAATCCTAAGAATGAGTTTACCAAGCCTTAGAAAGTGTATTTACTATGAAGAACTAGTTACTAATGTTCTCTGTTTCTATTTTTCATCAACTGGAAAAATAAGAAAAATTACCAAAAGATGTGGCACCAAATATTTTCTGAAGAATACGCATATACATTTAGTATTCATAATATTTTAATAGTTTAAAAGTAAACTTCATTAAGTTTTAGATGGAAAACAAATCCATTAACTCCATAATACTTGGTTCCACCATCTAATTCATCATTCATAATGCTATAATTTTATGTTAAACTAAAATCTTTGGATTATAAAAGTGTTGCTTTGGAGCCATTACATGTTTCATTGTGTTCAAGTTTGCATCAAGACTGACTGATAGGGTAAGATGATATGATACTATTATCATTTATAAAATGATGCTAACTTTTCACAGAAACATGGCATCATACCTGTCTCAGCTTTTAGATTTCTTCTTGTAATATACTTTGTAATTCTAACAATTGAAATTTACTCGAAGTTTTTAGTATATCCAATGATATCATAAGTCACTCTATGAATATTTAAGAGTGTTGGTACATATTTTAAGTAAAAATTTACCACGACACCCAATAAAAAAATCAAGATATCCTTTGATTCTTTGTTAATATCTTGTATTTTCCACATTGAACAAAATCTCTTCCCTAAATATATTTATTTTTTTCCTGAAGATTTTTGGTATGTTCTGTGCTGACAGCACCAGAAATTTTGAAGCCACCCATTCCATTCTTTTTTTTTTAATTATTTTATTGTTGGTTGTTCAAAACATTACATAGTTCTTAATATACCATATTTCACAGATTGATTCAAGTGGGTTATGAACTCCCATTGTTACCCCGTATACAGATTGCTGTGTCACATCAGTTACATTTCCATTGATTTGCAAATTGCCTTTCTAGTGACTGATGTATTCTGCTGTCTATCCCATTCTCCACTGTCCCCCCTCCCCTCCCCTCCCCTCCCCTTCTCTCTCTCCATCCCCTCTACTATAAATCGTTTCTTCCACTTATATAATTTTTCTCCTACTCCTCCTTTCCTCTTATATGTAATTGTGTATAACCCTGAGGCTCACCTTCCAATTCCATGCAATTTCCCTTAACTCTCACTTTCCCTCTCGCCTATCATCCCTGTTTAATGTTAATCTTCTTCTCCAGCTCTTCGTCTCTACCCTGTCCTTGGTTACTCCCCTTATATCAAAGAAGACATTTGACATTTGTTTTTTAAGGATTGGCTAGCTTCACTTAGCATAATCTGCTCTAATGCCATCCATTTCCCTCCAAATTCTATGATTTTGTCATTTCTTATTGCAGAGTAATACTCCATTGTGTATAAATGCCACATTTTTTAATCCATTCATCTATTGAAGGGCTTCTAGGTTGGTTCCACAATCTTGCTATTGTGAATTGTGCTGCTATGAACATCGATAGATGGAAAAATATACCCTGTTCATGGATAGGCAGAACTAACATCATCAAAATGGCGATATTACCAAAAGTTCTCTATAAGTTCAATGCTATCCCAATCAAAATCCCAACAGCATTTCTTGTAGAAATAGAAAAAAACAATCAGGAAATTCATATGGAATAATAAAAGACCCAGAATAGCAAAAACAATGCTAAGCAGGAAGTGTGAATCAGGCGGTATAGCGATACCAGACTTCAAACTATACTACAGAGCAATAGTAACAAAAACAGCATGGTACTGGTACCAAAACAGGCGAGTGGACCAATGGTACAGAATAGAAGACACAGTAACCAATCCGCAAAACTACAACTATCTTATATTTGATAAAGGGGCTAAAAGCATGCAATGGAGGAAGGATAGCATCTTCAACAAATGGTGCTGGGAAAACTGGAAATCCATTTGCATCAAAATGAAACTGAATCCCTTTCTCTCGCCATGCACAAAAGTTAACTCAAAATGGATCAAGGAGCTCGATATTAAATCAGAGACACGGCGTCTGATAGAAGAAAAAGTCGGCTATGATCTACATACTGTGGGGTCAGGCTCCAAATTCCTCAATAGGACACCCTTAGCGCAAGAGTTAACAACCAGAATCAACAAATGGGACTTACTCAAACTAAAAAGTTTTCTCTCAACAAAAGAAACAATAAGAGAGATAAACAGGGAGCCTACATCCTGGGAACAAATCTTTACCCCACACACTTCAGATAGAGCCCTAATATCCAGAGTATACAAAGAACTCAAAAAATTAGATAATAAGATAACAAATAACCCAATCAACAAATGGGCCAAGGACCTGAACAGACACTTCTCAGAGGAGGACATACAATCAATCAACAAGTACATGAAAAAATGCTCAACATCGCTAGCAGTCAGAGAAATGCAAATCAAAACCACCCTAAGATACCATCTCACTCCAGTAAGATTGGCAGCCATTAAGAAGTCCAACAACAATAAGTGCTGGCGAGGATGCAGGGAAATGGGTACACTTGTTCATTGTTGGTGGGACTGCAAAATGGTGCAGCCAATTTGGAAAGCAGTATGGAGATCTCTTGGAAAGCTGGGAATGGAACCACCATTTGACCCAGCTATTCCCCTTCTCGGTCTATTCCCTAAACACCCATTCCATTCTTATTTCTGGAAGTGAACTCCAGTTTAGTTTCTACTCTTAATCCAGAAGGTTAGAAGAGTTAAAAGAGAATTATTAGAAGCAAATACTGAAAACACATCAGCAGTACAATTTTAAAACAAATATAGAAATATTTATTGGATTTTATTCTCTCCTGAACAAACATACAATTTTTTTGTAATGCCCTTTGATTGGTAACTCTCCTTCTTTTTTTCTTTTTGTATGTGAGTTTCCTACTTCAAACCCAAAACATGTGGCTTCTCTTTAGGAGTAATTAATTATAAGGGGGAAATTGACCATGCTTAGCTTGTCATTGTAATCATGCACTGTTTTCTCATCTTTTCAGTGAATGTATCAGCACTAGCTGAAGAGCAGAGGGCAGCAGATATGTGGCACTGCACATCTGTCTCTGCAAAAGGAAGGCAACCTACAAATCATTTTGGCAAATTGAATTGTAAATGCTTCAGCCCTACCAAGTTAGTTAAGAAGAAAAAGGACAAATTTCAATTGTGACATGGTGAAGGAGGCCTTTTTATGACACAATAAAATAGTAAATAAACAGTACCCAACTAATTGTTGACAGCTAAATGTTGCTATATCCCAAACTTCCCTCTATTTAAGACCAATTCTTAAGTAGGGATTTACGATATTCAGGTTACCAAACTAAGACCCCACCTACTCTCACCAATCCTTTCCATACACACTTACTAAGGTCAGTAGGAATAACAAATACAAAATAGATGGGGCAGGGATCTAGGTAGGTCACTCCTTGTTCAGGCTTTGGTCTCTCTCTCTCTCTCTTTTTCTTTTATTAGATATAAGAACAAATATCCATTCTGACTAGGGAAAAATAAATAAACTCAGAATGTGTGTGTATATATACACACATATATATGTAATATGTATGTAATATAATACATATTGGGGACACACACACACACACACACACATATATATATATATATATATATATATATATATATAGAGAGAGAGAGAGAGAGAGAGAGAGAGAGAGTAAGGCTTTAAAAGATTTCTAAATGCTCATTTGTCAGAACTATCTAATGCCTTCAGATAACATTAAGCAAAGTCCATGTATATCCCTCAGGATTTAAAAAGAAAAAAAGGATAGAAAAAGGAAAGTAAAGAGAAAAATGAATTTTTGACTAGCAAAGACTGATGAAGGTTAAAATTTGATCCAGAGTTGAACATGGTGTTTGAGATCAAAGTCTTCAATAATTCTTTTGGAGGGAAATACCTAGAGGCTACTTTATTTAATTGAATTTAACTTTGATGTATTATGCTAACAAAAAACCATTATTGTCGTTTCCTTTTACTAAAATAATCAATACCATAAACTGCTGGTTCATATATTTTAGGAGGTCAAGAATTTCCTGTGGTTTAAAAATAAGTATGAATAAGTATGAAGTTGTTTTGTATGCACAACTTGAAAGTATATACATCTTTAAGGTTAGGTACAATAAACAAGCATAGATATAATTTGAGTAAAAGTAGTCTTAGGGATAAAGAATTTGATGTGCTTGGAAACTCCATAAACATGGGCTATGATGAAAGAGTAACTAAAGTGTTACATTAATATAATAAGAAAGTTGAAAGATGTATCCTGAATGAAATATTTCTGTTGGTTTTCCTCAAATTATATTATGTACTGTTAAACATATTTATCCATAACTAGCTATTTTCCTCCATGAAAAAAGGATTGGTAAAATTATTTTTCAATTTATATAACTTAATTGTAAGCTATTAATAGTTTTTTTACATATAAGTATGTAGCATTTGTTAATTTAAATTATCTCAGTGAAACTATAAGAGATTTCCTTTTTATTATTTAAAGTAAACTGAGATTCAGAGAGTGCATCTTGCATGGGTTGCTTAATTAATACATTATAGAACAAGCTGTCTAATTGCAGCTTTGTTGACAAAAAAGTCTCTCACACCGTGCAGTTTGTAAGGAACCAGGTGTTTCAATTAATGTGTGTGGAACCCAGGCAAAATAAATATATAGGTAAATAAATAAATAAATAATCACTAGGTTTTGTCATTTAAATACCACAGCATAAAATTCTGAAGCATCCACTGATATAAGAGTCTTTTTTTTTAAGAGAGAGAGAGAAAGAGAGAATTTTTATTATTTATTTTTTAGTTTTCGGTGGACACAACATCTTTGTATGTGGTGCTGAGGATCGAACCCAGGCCGCACGCATGCCAGGCAAGCATGCTACCTCTTGAGCCACATCCCCAGCCCTGAAATAAGAGTCTTAAAGAGAGAAATGATGGTAATTACATACCATGGCTAATCATTAAAAATATTTTAGGAACTTCTTAGGAGCTGAAATATGCTTAAATCATTGCTAGGAATTTGTAATGGATCTACAACTGCCTGAGTAAAAATGAGCTTCACTCCTATGAAATTCTTCTTTCCAAATGAACTTTCTCCAAGTGGTACACATCCAGAGCAGTTGCTTTCTACTGAAAAGCTTCCTTACATTCACATTCGTGTTGACAAAGGGACTCAGTGTTCCAGAATACTTAGTCTGGCAATTTCCTAAACCAAACCCATAAGGCAAAAAGAAAGAAGAAAAAAATGGGTTATCATGCCAAGGATCTCGTTAATGCACGCTATGCTAATCTCCCTTCAAATAATCATAAAGAAGTTCCTTTTCTAAAGCTTCATTCCTGGTGTATGTGATATGGAAAGTGTACCACTTAATTTTAGTATGTATCTGAGGCAGTAATTCTCACCATGTATCCAGCAAGTCCTCAAGACAGTGTGGGGAGTCTACCAGGTCAACACTATTTTCATGACGATACAAAGACAATATTTTCCTTTCTCACTGGTTTGACATTAGCATCAGTGGAGCAAATGTCACCATACATAAAACTACAGATGCCTTAGATGAAGAAATGGAATGGCACCAAACTGCACTAGTAGCAGTTATGGTGCTCTTCACAGTTATGCACTTTGAGATTAAATAAATATTTCTTTCTCTTAAGAATGTCCCAAATAAAGCTGTAAAATTGTTGATTTTTTTAAATCTCAAAGTCAGAGTGCATACCTTTTTTACATGCTCTGTGGCAAAATGAAAAGTTCACATGAAGCTCTTCTTCTGCATACCAAAATATGGTTGTTGAGATGAAAAGAAACTATGGGATCATTTGAGTTATAAATAAATTCCAACAATACGATTTTTTACTGAAGGGAAAAATGATGGTTAAGCATACTTGAGTATCTGGCAGACATTTTTTGGAATATGATCAAGTGAACTTGTCTCTTCAAAGTAAAATTAATAATGTTATTAATGATAAAATTAAAGCTTACTGGAGAAAATTACAATTCTGAAAAGTCAGTGTCTTCTGATATTGTTGCCCAATACTTACAGATTTTTCTGATAAAGTTGATGGCAACATTAATGGGTGTGTGTGTGTGTGTGTGTGTGTGTGTGTGTTTTAATGTTGGATAATTGTTGTGGTCTAAGTTGTGTCCCTCCAAAATCCATAGTTTGAAGTTCTAATCCCAGTGCAATATAACTGCATTTAGAGATGAGATCTTTAAAGAGGTAATTAAAGCTAATGAAGCATTGGGGTGAGTTTTAACCCAATATGTCTGCGTTAAGAAGACCAGGACACAGACACAAAGACAAAGGATCATGTAAAGATGAAAGGAGAAAACAAACATTTATAAGACAAACAGGACAGATTGTGAAATTGCTGACATCTTTATCTCAGACTTCTAGGCTCCCCAAATGTAAGAAAATAAATTTATGTTGTTTAATTCATCCTGGTGTTACTGTTTTATCCATCACTAGCAATTACTACAATAATGAAATATGTCAATATTTGGAAGACTTGAAAATCTCTGTGAATCAATATTTTCTAATAAATCCCAATAAAATTATAAGATGTTCAAGTGGATTTTAATGTAATAGGGTATGAAATGCTTATAGATACTGTTTAGTTCATTCACTCTTGTTTTGGTTTGGATGTGAGGTGGCCCTCAAAAGCTCACATGTGAGACAAGGCAAGAAGCTTCAGAGGAGAAATGATTTAGTTATACCCCTAATCTAATTGGTGAATTAATCCCTGATGAGGTTAACTGATTGTTAACTGGAGGCAGATGGAGTATGACTAAAGGAAGTGGTTCATTGGGAGCATGGCTTATGGGATATATATTTTGTATTTGGAGAGTGGAGTGTCTCTCTGCTTTCTGATCATCATGCGAGCTGCTTCTCTCCATCACACTCTTCTTCCATGATATTGTGCCTCACCTTGAGCTCAAGGAATGAAGCTTGCTGTCTGTAGATTGAAATCTCTGAACAGTGACAACCCAAATAATTTTTTCCTCCTCTAAAATTGTTCTGGTTGGATCTTTTAGTCACAGCAGTAAAAAAAACTGTCTGAAACAACTGTCATGAAATCAAACATTAGTTCTATTTGAAATTAATATTATAAAAAACTTAAATTTGTGTTTTGTATAGTATCAGAAAAGAATATCCATGATTACCCAAAAGATTTTTTTAGAATATCTCACTCTTATACAATGATGCATGTTTGTAAAGCCAGATTTAATTTTTTTTACACATACAAACTAAATTTTATTGTGTGATCATTACAGACCATTTGTTTTTGTTTGCTTTTATAAATTTTAGTTTGTTATATATGACAGCAGAATGTATTACAATTCATATTACACATACAGAGCACAATTTTTCATATCTTTGGTTGTACACAAAGAGTCACACCATTTCATGTCTTCATATATGTACTTACTGTACTTAGTGTAATTATGTCCATCTCATTGCACCATATTTCCTACCCGATGCCCCTCCCTTCCCCTCTCTCCCCTTTGCCCTATCTAGAATTCATCTAATCCTCCCATGCCCACCCCAGCCCCATTATGTATCAGCATCCTTAAATCAAAGAAAATATTTGACTTTTGTTTTTTTGGAATTGGCTAGCTTCACTTAGATTTATCTTCTCCAATTCCATCCATTTACCTGAAAATACCATGATTTTATTCTCTTTTATTGCTGAATAACATTTCATTGTGTATATATGCCACATTTTCTTTATCCATTCATCTACCAAAGAGCATCTAGGTTGGATCCACAGTTTAGCTATTGTGAATTGTGCTGCTTTAAACATTGACGTGGCTGAGTCCCTATAATATGTTGTTTTTAAGTCCTCTGGATATACACCAAAGAGTGGGATAGCTGGGTCAAATGGTGGTTCCATTCCCAGTTTTCCAAGGATTCTCCATACTGCTATCCATATTGGCTGCATCAATTTACAGTCCCACCAGCAATGTATGAGTGTGCCTTTTCCCCCACATCCTCGCCAACAATTATTTTTATTTGTCTTCATAATAGCTGCCATTCTGACTGGAATGAGATGAAATCGTAGAGTAGTTTTGATTTGCATTTTTCTAATTGCTAGAGAAGTTGAACATTTTTTTCATATATTTGTTTATTGATTGTATATTATCTTCTAAGAAGTGTCTGTTCAGTTACTTGGCCCATTTATTGATTGTGTCATTTGCTTTTTTGTTGTTAAGGTTTTTGAGTTCTTTATATATCCTAGAGATTAGTGCTGTATCTGATGTGTGTGTGGTAAAAATTTGTGAAGCCAGATTTTCTTCATTGCATTCGATAAATGTTTGTTTGCATTCCATGTCTTAAAAATGCTCATTTCTTTCCTGCTTCTGGTGAGAAGAGGAAAGCAATTATTCTGGAGATGAAACTCAAGGTAATTGCTCAGCATGATGGTGACAATCCTGTGATACCCATCCCACATGAATTAGGAAATTTTCTAGTGGACTATCTTGACCATACCAAAGGATAAGAAGTAAATCGGTGATAGAGTGAAATGTCATCATCCGTTAAATCCACTATCATCACAAGAGTTTGGCTGATTGATATATGGGATAATTCCTTGTCATGTGTATAGAAGACCAGATACAGAAGCACATTCTAGGTAGCCTATTGATGATATGGGCTAAGGCAAAAAGGGTTTTGGTATACTAAAAGAGCTAGCTGATGGTCCTACATATATGCAGTTCATATGCCATGAATAGTTTCAGCACTTCAAAAATATTATAATTGTCATCATGTGAAAGTCAGTGATGGGCAGCAAGTATCAATGCTGAATGTATCAAAACTTTTAAGAAATAACTGCATAGCATAATTGCGGGTGAGAAATATTTTCAGAATAAATATTAAAATGTAATGAAGCAATTTTGTTCTGGAATAATATGCTTTAGTATATATAGTATACTTGGATGATTTGCAAATCGTCCAAGACAATGCCAGAATTCAAGGCAAAGTTCATATACTGCCGCTTTGGCATAGAAATGCTACAGAGCTCAAATTAAAGCCTTTCCTAGCCTACTACTCAGAGAACTCAAGTATTCAAGAATGAGCTGGCATACACTACCCATTTATCACCTCTATAACCAGAAAACCTGGATGACATCAGTATTGTTTGAAGACTGGTTTTGTACTATTTTATTTCACAGTGAAGGGAATACTGTAAGTAAAATAACATCCTATTCAAGATACTTCTGAACTTAGACACAGCTCCAGGGCATGCACAACATATTGGCCACATAAGCTCTAATGTAACAGTTGTATATCATCTCCAAATACAACCACATTCATTAAATCAATGGGCCAAGGCAAAATAGCTGCTTTCAAATCCTGCTACTTAAAACAAATGTTTGCAAAGACAGTTGAAGCAACAGTTTCTAGCTGAAGACTCTATGCATCCCCTATTCTTCATGTATGATAGAGTTTTGGAAAGGTATTAGCAGTCTGAATGCTATTCACAACATCCCTGAAGAACGGGATGAAGCCACGCAGCAAAGCATGAGTGCATTTCAGAGAAAATTCTGAAGACATATGAAAACATATGCAAAGATTTTAATGAAGATTTTGCTGTTGATTAAATAATAAGATATTAGTTCTCAGGAAACAGCCAAAATTGGACACTGATAAAGATAGATACTCATGAACTTGTTAGAATTGGCTGCAGAGTTTTCCAATGAGCACCTGATTGAACAAGAGGAAGAAAAAGTAAAGAAGTTAAAACAGACAAAAATAAATTATGTCATGAAAGTTCACAGCCAAGACACTGGAAGAGATATTTTCTACTATGAACCATGGTGTAAGGATGTTATAAGAAATGGATCCATTATGAAGGATTCAGAAAAGTCGACAGACAGAACAAGAGGCTCTTGATGGCTAAAGAGAAATATATAAGGAAAATAGGAAACAAACCGTATGGTCAAAAAAGAACACCATGCCTGCTAAACAGTCAATGAGTGTCAGTGCATTCAACAACTATTCTTGTAGCTCACCAAGAGAGAAATAATGTGATGAACCTGTCACTATGGAATCCCCAACATCCAGCAATTAATTTTAGTTCATGCTTCAAACATTCTTCAGGCCCACTGTGATTTCAGATGAGTATGTCAATGGTAACTCCTATATAACCATTCTGCTTTTCACTTTCAGTTAAATATTTAATAAATTATGTGAGATATTCAGCATTTTATTATAAAATAAGCTTCACGTTAGCAGATATACCCAACTTTAGGCTAATGAAACTGCTCTGAGCATGTTTAAGGTAGACTAAACTAAGCTATGATGTAGTAGGTGAGGTATATTAAATGCATGCATTTTTTACCTATAATATTTTCAAATTATGAACATAATCAAATAATAAGATAGGGAGCATATGCAGATAGTGACACATATATGCATAATTGGCAGATTTTTCTCAAGATTATCCAGGTAGCATTAAAATTATAGAAATTTTATTTGGGAGTATTTCTTAACAAAATGACATGCACTTATTAAGGAAATGAAAGGTTATCCACATTGCAAAAAATAATTTAACCATTATTATTAATACTTTATTTTCTACCTCCTGTTTTCTGTTTAATTTTCAACAGAAGATGATATATATTATGAAATGACTTGTATCAATTTGATCAAATAAAAGTGAAATCAAAATATCCTAATATTATTAATGAATTCTAGTAAGGTGGTTTTTAAAATTATGTTACAAACACATTTACTCAATATATAATATCATTTAAATCTTCTAAAATTATTAGTGTTCAATTTGTTCCTCAAATTTTCATAATGATGTACAAACAGTATTTTCAGTAGAAAACTATGACTAATTGTCCTATATACTAAGTGCTTCAAAAATGAAATATAGTGTTCCAGAAAAAGTTTTATTTTCTTCAAATACATTGCTGATTTAAGTTGGTTTTCCAAATATTTTTAACCTGGGAAGACTTTTAAAATAATTTTAACATATATTTATATTAAAAATTTAAACTTCTAAATGTTTAAATTCACTATAAAAAATACAAATCTCTATGCTACAAAGCTCTGCAAAACAATCTGCCAGTTTCCCAAAACAATTATAAAATTGTCAAATAATTTTGTTAGTAAACAATATCACAAGATTTAAGGTGCTAAACTGTGATGGTGAACCAACATTCATAAAACCATTACTTTTTTTGTAAAGGACTAAGAACAGAGAATATGAGAGAAGACAAGAAAATAAAATGTGATTGTAACAAAACACATGTATGAAACCCTTTTTATATATGAAACCTAATTTTTATATTTAAACAACTACTTTTTTCTTAATTATTTTTCTTTCATGGTGTGTGTGTGTGTGTGTGTGTGTGTGTGTGTGTGTGTGTGTGTGTGTGTGAGACTGACTGGTGATTGAATTCAGGGCTTCGAGCACACTAGACAAGCTGGGATGTACCATTGGGCTATACTACCGGCCCTAAATCTTTCTTTTCATGTGCACTCTTTCAGCATAAATATTAAGATCTTGTGAATAACTTGTTTTCTGGTTTCTTATGTAAATAATGAAACATATTATTTCATTTTTCTCATTGGATTTCAGACATGGAGTATGATTTTTACATACTTATAAATTTAAAAATATTTTCCTAATTATGTAAAAATTTAGGAAATTTTATCAATCATCCTAAAACTGAGATAGCATTACTCAATAGAAAAGAAGTGTCTTTTTTTTTTTGTAGCTATGTTTCAAAAATTTGCAGAGGAAATAATCCTTGTTTTTCACTTTTTTGGCAGGGGCGATCCATAATCTAAGCATAAAGAGATGACTGTTGCAGACATTTTTTATACTTGCAATTTGCTACAAATAAAATTGGAAATTATTTCTTTGACAATATTAATAGATTCTAATATGTTTTAGTATTGCCAAATAATTAAAAATCTTTAATTATTTTAATTATTTAAGTACTAAACAACTCCAGCTTTCCTTACTTCAAAGTATGTTGTCACAGAGCCATGGACAATAAAAGGTGGTTTGCTTTTCCAGATATTTTTTTTCACTCATCAGATCCATAATTTAAAATTTAGAGTTCAGAATATATTGTCATTTAAGAATCTCTTGTCCTATCTAAGAGAGGAAATTGTATTTTAACATTTTATGCCACCATATATGTACGAGAAAAAAAGTCATCTAAAACTGAGATAGCATTACTATAAAAGCTATAAAGCAGAAAATAAATATATGAAATTACCAAATATATATATATATATATATATATATATATATATATATATATATATATATATATATATATATATATTATAAAAACAGTTTATGCCACCAAATAATTTTTCTACAATTTCAACTTGTTAGTGATGCCAAAATTTTTCTCTTTGGAAACTCATCTGTGCTTTGTTTCACATTGCTGGCAAACCACTAAACTTTATTCCATAAATTTATATATGTAGCTTATATTGAAATTTTAATTAATTTCAAGAATACATGAATTGTTTTTTACACATTAGTCATAACTATTCAATAAAATTTATTCACCATCTGTTTAGATGACTTAATATCAGTTACAAAGAATGCAATTAAATTGACCTCTCACATTTTGTGATCCTCACAATGTTTGAATTGAAATTTCAGCAGCACAATGGTTCTTTGATTTATTTGAATTCTAGCTTTACAATGACAATTCATGTCATTAATTTAATAACGTCTAGAAATTTGCCTTCATGCCTGTATACATCTTAAGAATAAAATCCTTCCAATGTTCCCAAGTATTGCCTTATACTTTATCCCTCCAGAACATGGAAAATGCATTACTTAGAATTTGAAGTACAAATAATAATCAGATTATGAAAAATTTTAGTGGCCTGGATATTCATTCAGGGCTAATTTAATAGAAAGACCCACTTAACCTTGAAATGCTGGAGCCCAATTATTAGATACATTTCCATAGTTTGTTAACTTTTATGGTACACCTGTGAGGTCCATAAAATTGAAGTCAGTTTTTAGGAAATGAAGCAAAGATATAACCCTTGTTCTCAAGGTGCTTACAATTTAGCAAAAACCAGATGATAGAAGAGACCATGAAAATGAATGAGATCATGCCCCAACACAATGTCTCAGTGGGATTTACGGTTTATAAAAGTTCTGGTACATAATAAAGAGGATTAGAAAGGAATTAGAAAAGAACTTCTCAGGGGTCTTGCTAATATCCTAGGGTTTTTAGAAAGTATTTATGATATTTAGTAAAGTTATTGCTTTTCCATCTACTTACCATAGATAAGAATGCATCTATGTATTTTCTTCTAAATGTCATGGCAAAGATAATTCCTGGAGTTCCTATTACGTTATTTAGAAGAAATCTCATATTGCTATAAATACAGACTTTTAAAACCAGCGAATAGATAAACTGTTTATTTGAAATCTGGCCATCTCAATGGATATTGCTAGGAACACTTCTCTACTCTTAAGCTACCATTCCCACTGTGATCTAAACATAGGACTAGGAATTTTGCATGAATACTTTTATAAATGAGGTAATAAGAATGTTTCTACAATTGGAAGCAAAAGATTTCAGATGTAATGATATATTAAGCTGGGGTTGGTTAGTGCAGAGGGATAGGGATAACATTTTTTTATATATATAACTTTATTTATTTGTTTATTTTTTATGTGGTGCTGAGGATTGAACCCAGTGTCTCACACGTTCTAAGCAAGCACTCTACCACTGAACCACAATCGCAGCCTGAGGATAACATTTTTAATAACAGATACAAAGATGCTCAGGTAAGAGATAAGATTGAACTACAAATGTATTATTTCATAACCAATAGTTAAACAATGTTAAAACCTATAGATCAGAGTTTTAGCTACTAATAATCAGAAATTTGCACTGATAAGAAATAGAGTTATAGGAAAGAAATTCTTACTCTGATTAAAAAAGAATATATGATTTTATTATTTTTTGATAGAGGAATGCAATTTTGAATTGAGAAATATTACACAGAGATTTTTTCTTTCTCTGTACAGCTTCCTTTTAAATATGTAAATTGTTTGTTTTATTATCTTAAATTTCCCTTTTTATTATAAAAATCAAATATTATTAAGTCATATTCATCTTTTCATCATTCTCCTAAGTCTAATAAAAATGTTTCCAACCTGTCCTCATTTCTCAAATTGAAGAAGAAAAGAGGCAATTGTCAACCACACCTTCCCAACATACTTTTTAAAAAAATAAGTTTAAAATTGAATCAGACTTTTTAAAGAAAGAAAGGTTTTTTCCCATTTAATGTATTTTATTGCCTACAATCTGGCAAGAGTAGATTGCATATGAAGTCTCATGTTAGTAAGCAAAGATTGTGTGGGTATATCGCCTCTATTTTCTTAAACTGTATTTCATCTAATCCTTACTGTATGTCTCCAAAGAACCTAAAATATAGAACGTAAGGATCTAGGACATCAATGTTTATAGCAGCTCAATTCACAATAGCTAAACTATGGAACCAGCCTAAGTGCCCTTCAACAGATGAATGGATAAAGAAAATGTGGTATATATACACAATGGAATACTACTCAATCATAAGGAGAAATGATATTATGGCATTTGCCAGTAAATGGATGGAACTGGAGACTATCATGCTAAGTGAAATAAGCCAATCCCCCAAAACCAAAGTCTGAATATTGTTTCTGATATGCAGATGCTAACTTACAATAAGGGGGACAAGGGTAGGGAAGAACAAAAATACTTTGGATCAGACAAAGGGTAATGAAGGGAAAGGAGAGGGAACAGGAATAGGAAAGATAGTAGAATGAATTATACATTATTTTACTATATGTATATATGAATATACAACCAATGTAATTCTATGTCATGTGTAACCAGAAGAATGAAAATTTATAATCCATGTATGTATGATATGTCAAAATATATTCTACTATCATGTATAACTAAAAAGAACAAATAAAAATAGAAAAAAATAAAAATAAAAATTTTTAAAAAGCATGAAAACCAGTTTATACACACACACACACACACACACACACACACACACACACACACACTAAATGGAATACTTCTATACAGTTGTAGGAGTAAATTCCTGGGAATAATCCCAGGTTCATTTCTCTCTTATAACCTGCATGACACTGCCTTGTATGTCCTCTTGTTTCAGGGATGTCTTTACTAAATGAAGTTGACATTTAAGATCCCTTTCAAACCAGGATTCAATGATATTAAATATTTATCTCTTTAATCAATATAAATAAATTACTATAGACAAACATTTATATGTACAGATACACATGTATACATACAGATGCACATATATGAGTATATGTAATACAGATCATATTTGTATATATATGTCCATACACGTGTGGGCAAGATGCTGTAACATTTCATGTGTTCTCAATAAAAGAATATAGGAGGCTGGGGTTGTGGGTCAGCAGTAGAGCCCTCGCCTAGCTTGTGCAGGGCCCTGGGTTTGATCCTCAGTTCCACATAAAAATAAATAATTAAAATAAAGGTATTGTATCAAAGTACAACTAAAAAAGAAATATTTAAAAGAGAATATAGGAAATGTCTTTTTATTTAATCAATAATCATTTTATAATATTTTAATAGTATTACAGATCTGACAACCCTAAATTCTTATGTTTATATGAAATATTTGAAATTACCTTATAAATTCAATGTATCATATTCATAGCTGAATGAAACCATTCTTTTGGTTTCATTTTCAAAGAGAATAATGAGATGAAACTAACATTACAAAAAACTGCTTTTAAAATAACCACTTTTAAAAAATATATTTAATTGATTTTATTTTTTAAATACATGACAGTGGAATGCATTACAATTCTTATTTCACATAAGAGAACGATTTTTTCGTATCTCTGTACATAAAGTATGTTCACACCAATTCATGTCTTCATACATGTACTTTGGATAATGATGTCCATCACATTCCACCATCATTGCTAACCCCCTGCCCCCTCTCTTCTCCTCCCACCCCTCTGCCCTATCTAGAGTTCCTCTATTCCTCCCATGCTCCCCCTCCCTACTCCATATGGGTCAGTCACCTTATATCAGAGAAAGCATTTGGCATTTGTTTTTTAGGGGGGATAGGCTAAATAACCACTTTATAATTTCTGAAAAAAAAAATCTAAGCTTCTAAGATTTTACTGTCTAAGAACAGATGTGGAAAACAAAATTTAAGATAGTATCACATAATAAATATCGAAGTGATCCAAGAAAAAGTGAACATAGATTTATTTGTGAGTTTTTGGCGTGAAACTGCATCTCAATCTTTTTTCTTATGTAGAATGTCAGAGTGGAGTTTGAGGTTTACTTCCAAGATACCAATCCACTTTTCAGAGAGCAACTATCAACTTCAGGAGAACATATGCTAAACAGGCTGTTTGGCTGAATTTAACCCTCAATGGGGAGAAAATCATCTAGCAATTCAATTTTAAATTGTAATAAAGGATCAAATTTTGTTAACTATAAAATATTAGCTTAAAGTAATATCAAGTTATTAAAACTGCATACTTAAATTTAAAGTCATAAAAAACAGTTTGCTAATTTTGAAATTAATATTAGACATCTTAAAACAATTCAGAAAATTAATCTTTGCAGATTAAAAGTACATTGAATGAATAACATGTGATTTTGAATGAAATTTATTTCTATCTAAAGTAAGACCAAGTTTACCTCTATCTTATTTTATCCATTCATCCCACTATCTTAGACTATACAAATAATATAAAAATAATTCATAGTCTTGCCTCTGAGAAATTCATCCTTTCACTGAACTGTTAATTTGGGAAAATATTTTATATAAAATTGATTCATGATTTTTATCTTTAAGACCTTACATTATAATGGCAATTAACTCCAAATACTTCCAGAATTATTAGGTCATGATTTGTTTCTCCCTTGAGATGGCAATTCTATACTTTACTACACTCAGGGACTCTCCACAAGTGTTATGTATAACACCTGCTATTTTCTATAGTACAGGGGTTGAGAGGTGAAGTGGAACCAAGTTGTATACACACATTTTTCTGTTGAGTTCACGTAAAGACAAAGATGGGAATATGCAGATTTATAAATTGTGAGGAGTTTGATTGCCAAGCAACAACATCCTCTCCCAGCCTCAAGGGAATTCAACATTGACATGAAAACACAGGCTCCAGATATACTGTAATCCATCTCCACTGCACGAGCCAATCTAGAAAATGTTGGTATTTATTATGCTAACAACAGGATTCTTTTGACTTTTTGTTTTCCTTAGGAAATTACAGAGCTAGAGGAAAATTAAGCAACAATAGTTACAAGTTTAATACCCTAAAATATTTCCAAGTTGACTGGATTGTGTTTTTATGACTTATATTTTAACTTCATCCTTAATTAAAATTTATTTTCTACTTTAAATGCACTTCTTGCCTTTCATTTGCTAAACTCTATAAACCTGAAAGCTTCCCATCAAAGGAAGAACACTTCTTGTTTCCATTTTTTCTTTGTATTGAGAACATAGATTCCTCAATAAATACTTAACTGATAGTCATAATAGCCAGGACTGTCTGTACTACACATTTTTAAATACACTGTTGAGACAATCATTTGATCTTGCTTTATCTCAGTTTCCTCATTTGTAAAAGGGGCAGAGTGATAACTGACTTTTGTAATCTTAAAGAATGTAGGTAGGATCGAAGGGAGAAGAAAAGTATTAATTTATGTAAATCCAAGGACTCCTTGAACAATGAAAAAACTTACATATTTACTTTACCTATGTCCAAATTTGAAACCCATTGAGCTCTTGATCACAAACTGGTTCACTCTTGAAGCCTTCAGTCATCTTTCTAGACCTTACTGAGTAGCCTCATCTCTGACCTTTGATACCATTTAATGCTCATTAACATTTTAATTTCAGAAGACAATTTGCTCTTTTCATAAGAAAATACTTATATGAAATTACAAATCTCTTTAAAGTATTGCTTTCAATGCTGGCAACTATAATTATGATATTAAAATCATATTATAATTTGAAAATATTCTAATACGAGAATCAAAAATCACAAAAGAAGGGAACTGCCCAGTGTCTCTGGGGAGGTCATTCCTAAGTCAAGCCACAGGAAGACCATTTATCCTAACATAAAAGATTACCATTAAACAGGGAGGAGAGGTGGGAGGGAAAGGGAGAGAGAAGGGAAATTTCATGGAAATGGAAGGAGACCCTCAGTGTTATACAAAATTACATATAAGAGGAAGTGAGGGGAAAGGGAAAAAAAACAAGAGAGAGAAATGAATTACAGTAAATGGGGTAGAGAGAGAAGATGGGAGGGGAGGGAGGGGGACAGTAGAGGATAGGAAAGGCAGCAGAATACAACAGACACTAGTATGGCAGTATGTAAAAACGTGGATGTGTAACCGATGTGATTTTGTAATCTGTATTCGGGGTAAAAATGGGAGTTCATAACCCACTTGAATCAAATGTATGAAATATGATATGTCAAGAGCTTTGTAATGTTTTGAACAACTAAGTAAAAAAAAAAGACTCTGAAGTTAAGGACAAGGCATACTATAAAGTAATTGTCTATGCCAGGGTTGTCTCTTCTTGCAAACTAACAATTTTTCATAACATCCTGCACCTATGGCCAGTTGCTCTATTTGTTTAGTGCTCCTAGTTTCCTTCTTTATTGCCTTGCTTCCTTTTGGGTAAACTTTAGTGGGCTGAATAATGGCCTCCAAAGATATCAGCTCCTATTCTCTGGATTCTATAGCTTATGTTATTTGTCTTTGTAATTTTTCTTTAATTAAAAGGAGTTTTTTTTTCCTTAATGAAATGTATTTTACCTATTAGTTTTTTATTTAGCATTTGGCATTATCTGAATAAGTTTTTAATTCTTGATGGGGATTAATAATCATTCCTTAATCTTCTCTTCTTTATCACAGTTGATCTCAATTTTTGAATGTTTTCTCATTTTATTATTCTATTTTTCTGGGCTGGTAATATACTTTTAGAAATGTGGGAATTTTGGGGTAAAGTACTGGGGATTGAACCCAGGATGCTTTATCACTGAGCTATATCCCCAACTTCTTTAAGTTTTTATATTGAGGCAGGGTCTCACTAAGTTGCTGAGGCTGGCCTCAAACTTGTGACCCTCATGCCTCATCCTCCTGAGTCACTGAAATTACAGGCATGCACCCAAACACCTGGCATTTGGAAACTCTCCTGTCCCATTTATGACCATAATTAAATAACTTAGTTCACATACAAGTTTAGCTTAAAGACAGCAGATGAAGCATTTCTGAAGTCGATAGCATTTGTTTTTTCCCCTTAGTTAGTTGTCCAACCTCCAGTGTTCTCCTTAGATTCCCACATTCAACAATTCTCATTCTCCCAAATGTCCATTTTCTTTCCCTACAAAATTTGTTTTTTCATCCCTGAGGCTGATTCTAATTACATAATTCTACATATATTCTTTAATTTCTACAGTAAAGCTGCATTCATCTCCAATTGATGAATATGCCTTGTGAAATATATTGCAAGAGGTTCTCACTTTTATTGAATTAATTTTTCAATGCTGATATATGGATTTTGGCATCTTTTGCAGAGAAATCATGAGTAGAAAAAAATGTCGATTATTTTTAAATAATCATAAAAATGTATTGATTGTGTTTAGGGAGCTATCCAAGAAAAATTAATATCATAAAGCTGGAAAGCGATCCAGCACAGCTTCATAGTGTTGTGTAATTCATCTTTTGTACAAGAACACCCAGCCAGGGGCAAAGCATGGAAACTGAAATTCAGCCTGCTTGCTAGTTCCGAAGTCCTGAGACTTTACCATGGGGATCTTTCTACGTGAAGGGAGAAGGGTATCTTTTTTCTCCTTTTTTTTTAACCAGAAATTTAACCCAGGGGCACTTAACAACTGAGCCATATCCCCAGTCCACTTTATTTATTTATTTAATTTTTATTTTGAGATACAGCCTTGCTAGATTGCTGAGGCTGGCTTTGAACTGGTGATCCTCCTGCCTCAGCCTCCTGAGCCACTAGGCTTACAGGCATGCACCACCATATTGGGCTCATTTTTTTCTTTTGTACAAAGGATTCATACAGTCACCAAGATTGCATCCACTGTAGATTGCATCCGCCTGGAAAAGGTGCTGCACAGAGAGCAGTTAACAAAGGTTGTTATTTTAGACAGACTTGCTTCTGGCTCCTGAAATTTGGAATGTACAAAGTCAGCACTATTGAACTGCTGGTTGATTTAGAATAGCTGATGTCTGGCTTCTTCTTTATATTTCCTGCCAGGTGCAAGTGTTCTTCACTCCCAGGTAATCATGGTAGGGATTTCTCTGAGAAGCCCACTGTTGAGTTTTGCATAAGGTTGAGGCAGAAATCATAGGTCTAGGATAATCTCTGAAATCTCCTTGATATATGAGGGTGAGGGTATAAAGGAACCAGAGATTCAGATTTACAAAACACATGAGATATTTGTCAAGTCGTATCAGTGAATATTTTCTTATGGACAAGGAAAGATTGTGCATTTACCTTAAAAGTCAATATTAGCCAATGTTTATGATCTTCTAATTTCTCCTTTGTAGTCTATAAGAAACTTTTGGTTTTATTCAGGCAAAATTGTGGAGAAAATGTTGGGACTGAAGTCCCTGGTACCATTGCTCTTCATGGTATTTTTTTTTTTTTTTTTTTTTGGTATCATACCAGTGATTGAACTCAGCGGCACCAAAACACTGAGCCACATCTCCAGCTCTATTTTTTTTTTTTTAATGTAGAGAGTTTCACTGAGTTGTTTAGTGCCTTGCTGTTGCTGAGGCTAGCTTTGAACTCAAGATCCTCCGGTCTCAGCCTCCCAAACTGCTAGGATTACAAGCATGCGCTATTGTGCCTGGCACTTTCCATGATTTTCACTGGTAATTTAGCATTGCTGTTCTACTTATAAATTTCATTAACTCCACTGTCTTCATTGACCACAGGCCAAAGCCTTCAGAACCTTCCCTGCTCAGGCCCTTCTCAGGAATCATCAGGGTCCCTTCTCTTTCCTCAGGGATGACAGAGTTAATACAGAATCATCTCAATGACCACCAGGGGTCACATTAGCTCCTCCCTTTCTCAATATTCAATGCTCCCCACCCTTGAAGAGATCCTCCACCCACTCACCCTCAAAAGCTCAGTCTTTCCAAATTAGAGGCCTGGGAAGAACACCTTCAGGGGACTGTTCCCTCATATTGACACAATACAAACAATTTCCACCTAATACAGAAAAGCCAGAATTCAAGTACTTGAAAGTATGATAATTAATTACATTTTAATCTGTTGTACTGAGGAGAAAAGAAGTCAATCATAAATGCTATGTCAGTAACAATAATAGCAATAGCATTCTGTCCCACTACATTATAAAACTGCTAAAGAACAGATGAATAAAACACCATTTGAAATAAATGTTGCTAGTAATATATGTGTATATGTATTGGGTTTGGATGATATTGCATTTTTAATTGGGATTTTGAGTTTTTTGACAGTTTGCTTACAAGTCCAGTTCTGTGATGGTCAGCAGGAACTCCAAATTAAACTAAAATAAGGAACACAAGAATATGCTAGGCATATTAATCAAAGTGGTTCATTTGTTTTGAATTCTTTTGCAATCATGAGTCACAGCAATTTCTTTAATCACTTCCAATTCTGTGTTTTAGAAGCCTAAAGTGTGTTCATAAGTTATCTAGTAGAAAGAGTGGCTGGAGAGAGGGATATTTCACCTCAAGCACTAGAGTTGAATTTCACAAGAAAATGGGTTGGATTTTATCACTGCTTTTTGCTAAATTCAATAGTGTGTTCACTGAGTAAAATCAGTGACAGAACCTTGAGTCAGTAAGAGAGTCAGTAAGAGCCAGGGAACAGCCAGGTGCTGGATATTAATATGTCCCCTGGGAGCTGAGGGTGGAAACAGTGGTCAGGACAGATTTCAACAACAGCAAAGTAGCCACACAAGGAAAGTGTGTTCTGTCCGAGAGAACCACCTCTCTCTCTGGCAGGCAGGGTATTCTAGAATGGGCCAAGGGTAACACAGAAGTCTAAGACTGTGGAAGATTTTGATAACTAGCTTCTGAAGTCCAGACAAATGCTCCCTTGACTGAAAGTAAATGACATTAGTAATATTTCTCTTTATCGTTCTCTTACTATGTGCAAGGAATTTTGATATTGTTTAAAAAAGCAGTAAAGGTAATACGATTGCTACTATTTTATAAATTAGGAAATTTAGACTCGGGTAACATATAAGTATTCAATACACAGGCCTATGCTTCTAACTTATCTGATCTTTAGGAAGATTATGGGTGTAAGACTAGTCTCAAATAGACTAGGATAGCAGAAGTGTTATGGTTTAAATGTGGTGTCCCCCAAAATCTCACATGTGAGACAATGCAAGAAGTTTTGGAGGAGAAATGATTGGGCTATAGCCTTAACCTAATCAACGAATTAATTCCTGATGGGATTAACTTAATGGGAACTGTGTGGCTGGAGCAAGTAGTTCATTGGGGGAGTGTCTATGGGATATATATTTGTATCTGGCAAGTGGAGATCTCTTTCTCCTTCTGATCATCATGTGAGCTGCTTCTCTCTATCACACTCTTCCCCCATGATGTTCTGCCTCACCTAGAGCCTGGAGGAATGGAGCTGGATGAAGACTTCTGAAACCATAAGCCCCCAAATAAACTTTTCCTCTAAAATTGTCTGGTCAGATCTTTGAATCACAGCAGCTAAAACATCAAGTATAATGGTATTAGGTAGAGGCATTACCACATACAGGATACAAAGTCGAGGGGGAAGAATGTAATGAATTCCAAGGTCCTTTCTACCAAGCATCTTTGGGTTAATTTTCCAGCCCAACCAACCTCACCAGTTCTTTTGTCCCAGGCAGCAGGTTTCAGAAAAACTCTCTTATACGAAATGGACATTTTCCCCTCATCTCTACATTCATTTCAGGGACATATATGAATGTGACTGAATTAATATGTCTTTCAAAAGTCATTTTCTGGCAGGGTAACCAACATTAAGTGCAGGGAGACTTTCCTGACCTTTCCTATCCTTTCCGAACTCTTCCAACAGGTTATGTCACTTTGAGACAAGCATATTGGTCACTTTCAAGTTAGAAGCTTACTGCTTGAGAAATGGGTAGAAGGGCAATGACAGGCTTTGCAATTACACATCCTGTAAAATTTTGCAATCTGTATATTCCCTGAGTGTGTTTCAGGACGGGATGTGCAAGGAACCCTGCACTCTGTTCTTACTACTGAGAGAGTGAGCTAACTTCTAGCAAGAGTTATGGCAGCTTCTTCTCGCTTTCTTGGACTTAAAGAACAAGTTGAGGTATAAGGGAGCTGTAAGGCTCACAAGTGGGATGCTGGTGTCTCTGAGGACCCTTCAGAGTGGAGATTCATCTTTCTAGAACACTACATTCCCTTCCCATCCATGCACATTTCCTCACTCTAGTGGAAGGAAATAGTCTTGCTTCTGAGACTTGCATCCATCCTCAGTTGTTTTGTTCTGGTTTGTTTGCTTTCTTTGAGGGGGCGGGGGTTGTTTAGTGTTTTCAGACAGGAATGGTTCCAGAGAAGCTGTAGATAGAAGAAAGTGTCCCCAGATATGAAGTGCTGAAGGGCAGGCAGCCAGGCTGACCATTAGGTTTATGATCCTTTAAACAGTTTCTTCAGTGCAAAAATCCTAATAACCAAGAATATTGTTTCATACTCTATGGAAAAGTTATATGAGTTTGTGATTTGCTTATAATAATAAATACATTTGAATATTTGAAAGAAAGAATATCTTAGAAAAGTTCCAGGTTGGCAACCTGCCTTCCTGTGGGTCCTAGTCACATGAGTGTAATGAGAGCAAACTTTTACCCTCATTTCTTCCAGTTTTTTCTTTGTTCTTTTTGGTCCTATCAATTGCATTAACTTATCTCTTCAGGATCTTTTTATTTTTTTAATTAATTAATTAATTTTAAATAGGTATATATGATAGTACACAATTGCAGAACAACTTTTCATTTCTCTGGTTGTACAGGATGTATCATCGCACCATATGTGCAGTCACACATGTACCTAGGTAACAATGTCCATTTTATCTCTTCAGAATCTTGTCTTCCATTTAGAAACCTAATTTGATTTGCCATATTTTCATACCAGATAATGTTTTTTTTCCAGTTTTTAAAGTACTTATTTATAAATCTTTCAGAATAATCACTTTTAAAACCTGACCACTGAGAATATTTAATGTTATGTGTAGCTTGAGAAAATAATTTTTTCAAAACCTTGCATTTTAAGAACATTGCGAACTTTAAAAATTCCAAAACATTATTGTGTGATATGGCTTATGTTTTGAATCTGGCTGAAAAACAAAACACAATGATATTTGTATATTATTTGTGCATCTAATTTGTTGCATTTATGCTTAAATGTTTTTAGAATTTTAAAAACATACTTACATAGTATACTAAACTAGTGGTCATGAGTGAAGAGAGATTTGAAATATTTAATTTGACTTATTTCATTCACATATATATTTTACTTCATTTATGCTATAAGAAAATGTACTTTAACTAGGTTAAATCATGTGTGCAAAGACTCAGAGCTAGTAAATATCACAATAGGAATTCAAAGAGAGATCTGTTTCTACCTGCCATTTTTTTTCAGCATAATAATTTTTATAGCTACATACACACATGCACTGGGATTATGCTCAGGTAAAGCAGAAAAGGCTGAGGAAAGAGATGGAAGTAAAGAACAGTCATGCCATAGGATGGAAGGTGGAAGGTCCAATCATGGATTTTCCTTACATCTCTAAATATTTATTATGACTCATTATACTTTAAAGTTATCAAAATATTATACTTTCTGTTTCTCACACTGGAGCTAAATTCTCCTTGAGTATTCTGCTATGTACCAGAGGGTAAGAAATGTCTTTGAATAAAGATTAGTAAAGGACATAAAAAAAGAAATTTAGCAAAAAATAAATATAATGACTTTAAACATATTAAATGTCACTCAAGCATGCTCTTACTTAAGGAAACACGAATGATGGCAATAATGAAGGATCTTCATTTATCAGACTAAGGAAGCCAAATATTTTCTAATATAGTATTGTCAAGAATGGAAGAAAACTGGAGTTGTAACCTGATACATCTTTGAAATATTTATTCAGAAATATTTTCAGCATATTAAAAGCACTTAGTTATTAAAAAATCCTACTTTCAGTAATTCATCCCATAATATAAAAACACATGTGCATAAAGACATATATAGTGTAAATATTTGCAATGACAAAAGAACAAATACTTATATTTCTATTAAATAAGACTAGTTCAACAATTTATGATACAAGTGTGTAATGAATATAATACAAATACACATGTGTTTATGGATATGATAGAAACATATGGTGTTAATGCTATGTCTTGGAGATGATTAAGTGAAAAACAAAGAATGTATGTATGAATCTTTTAAAATATTGCTAGCAAACAGCAAAGGGGACCAAAAGTCAGTTGCGAAAGACAGTCATAATTCCATTACATATTCGTTTTTACTTTTTTTTCTTCTGACATATACCTGTTTTTAATAAAAAAAAACAACAATAGCTATTATAAAAACTTTCCACAATGAAAATACTTTTATTGATATAGGCAGGAATCTAAGATTCTTCCAAGTTCTGGCCCCCTGGTATACATGACCTGCATAATAACCAGGTTTTGAGTACAGGTGAAGCCTCTTAAGAGGATGGATTTCACTCCTTTGATTAGTTTACATTATAAGGTAAAGGTGAAGGGTTTTTGCACATATAATCAACATCTCTAATCAGTTGACTTTTAGTTAATCAAAAGTGATATTCCCTGGGTGGGACTAACCTAATCAAGAGTGTTCTTTGGGTTGATAGAGATGTATTTTCAGAGCAGATGAATGGTTGCCAACACTGTATGATACTTATAATTACAACTGTTTAATCGGTTTTATTTTTGTAGAGTACTAGTGACCTAAGTTATTTTGCTGTCCTATTTTTGAGAATCAAATGAAATTATAAAAGAGGATTCTGACAGTAGGTATTTTGTACATATACATATATGTCCAGATGAAAATAATAAATAGCAAAAAAAAAAAAATAGCCTAAAATCAGGTATTTTTCTGTCAATCCTGAAGAAAGCCATGTTATCAGGGACCTATATGGCAGTGATTTTTCAGGCAACCTTTATTTGCTGAGAGTAATTCTTGGTTGACGTCCTGATCACACTCTTATGAGGCTCTGAGCAGAGGACCCAGTTAAGCTATGCCTGGACTCAGAAACCATGAAAACTATAAGGAAAAAAAAAAAAAAAACGTGCCGCTTTTATTTGCTAAGCCTGTGTTAGACTTTTATACAATTATAGACAACTGATAGGAATACTTACACATCACCAGTTTTATGTACAATAAAGAATTTTTTCTCCAGTTGCTAAACAAGGAGAACTGAATTCCATCAATTCAATTCTCATGATGTAGCACTTATGTGTGGGAAAATAGAAAGTACTACCACTTCTTCCAAAAGAGAAAGTGTATAGGATCCTGAAGGTCAATTTTCCCCTGTATATTTCAATACAAATAACTGATGCTAACTTCTTGGAGAACATTCATATTTATCTGGTATGCTTAGCTATTACCATAGATCCATTTGGAAGTAGCATGTCTTAGAGGACAGGTGGCAAAAGGAACAGGTGTCAGTCTCACTCCAATAATGGTTCATGACTAGGGAAAATAAATAAGGATGATAGTAGGTGATAGCAGCTGCAAAAATAAACTGTGTAAAGTGAAGCAATAGAACAGTGGCTCTAAATCCTGCATATCCATCACCTGATAAACTTTCAGAAGCAGTTTCCTCAGCTGTATGTCAAAATAGGGCTGGCCTTTTTAACAACCCTGTCAAATGATTCTACTGAGGGCATTGGGGGACAATGTGGGGCTATAGTGTGTGCAGCACTCCTTTAGATCTGTGGGACATATCCCCTGTCCTTTGGTGTAGGTTTATGTACTGAGCATGTACTCAAGCTCCACCCACTAGGGAGCCTGTTTGCATTTGACTGGAGTGGGGCTTGTTTCCGTTTCTAAACAAGTTCTCTAGTGAGTCTGATGTGCTCAAAACACTATGTGCCAACATGCTCTGGTAGTGAGCTAGAAAGATAACTGACCTGAGAAAAAGATGTATGCCTTGAAAGGATATAATACTTTGGAAAATGGGCTCCTCTGGGCAGATGGATTATTCTTTCTAGGACTTAGGAGACTCCTACTTGGAAAATACATATGAAAAAACTGCTCTCCTCTATACTAAAAGGTACATTCAGGAACAAAAATATAATTTTGTATATTAAAAACTTTGAAAGGCAAAATATTTTTTACCAATGTAAAATGTTCAAATAATTTGAAATTACATAGTATTATCAAGTATATGTTAGATGTGAATTTTCTATAGATTTGTTGTTTATGATTAAATAACACTTTTATGCATGTAGACCAATCATTTACCTTCATCAACAAAAATGACTTGTCTTTCATTTAGATGGTCATTTCTGGAGCTACATAACTTTAGGCAAAATGATCAGTTTAAACTATGATTTGGTTTCTCTTGCTTTGTTCATATTAGGTGGCAGGAACATAAAACCAAGTGCACAAAAGATGCCTTGGGTTTGTGAGCACAGTATTGCAACACTACCTGATAGGTCTAGCACCTGTATGCAAATTCTGTAATTACACAAAAGAGAAGGTAAATGCTTTCAATTTGTTCTTTTTTATATTAGCATGACAGTAGAGTGCTTTTTGACATATTATACATACATGGAGTATAACTTATTCTAATTAGGATCCCATTCTTGCTTGTGCATGATGTGGAATTATACTGCTAATGTATTCATATAAGAATACAGAAAAGTTATGCCCAATTTTTCTGTTGTTCCTATTCCGATTCCACCTCCCTTTCCTTCATACCCTTTATCTAATCCAAAGAACTTCTATTCTTTCCTCCCATCCCTTTATTATGTATTAGCATCTCACATCAGAGAGGACATTCTGCCTTTGGTTTTGTGGATTAGCTTATTTCACTTAGCATGATGATCTCCAGTTCCATCCATCTATCAGCAAATGGCATAATTTCATTTTTCTTTATGGCTGAGTAATAGTCCATTGTGTTTATAAACCATATTTTCTTTATTTATTCATCTGTTGAAGGGCAACTAGGTTGGTTCTTAGCTTAGCTATTATGAATTAAGCTGCTATAAACATTGATGGCTGTATCACTGTAACATGCTGAATTTAAGTCTTTGGGTATATACCAAGGAGTGGGATAACTAGGTCAAATTGTGGTTCTATTCCAAGTTTTCTGAGGAATCTCCATACTGCTGGTTGTGCCACTTTGCAATTCCATCAACAAGGTATGAGTGTACCTTTTTCCCCACATCCTCAGCAACATTTATTGTCCCTTGTATTCTTGGTAATTGCATTCTGAAGGGAGTGAGATGGAAACTCAGTGTAGTTTTAATTTGCATTTCTCCAATTGCTATAGATGCTGAAAATTTTTTCATACGTTTATTGACTACGCTTATTTCTTCTTCTGTGAAGTGCCTGTTCAGTAGGGAAGGTAAATTCTAAGGACATGGAAATTAAGAAAAGTTTTTAGAGGAGGTGAATATTAACAAAAATGAAGTATAAATTACCCAACTAAAGCCTCATAGGAACCATGGGGGATTGTATCAATTATTTGCCTTTGGGAGGCAAAAAAAAAAAAAAAAAAAAAAAAAAACCCTGTCTCAAAAAGGCTTAAAGAACATGAAAATTTTCATTTTTCATAGCATGATTAGACAGTCAGTACGGAGTTAATTTAGTGACTTTAGGACATTATTATGGAGCCAAGTTTCTCTTTCTGCTCTGCTATTCACAGAGTTAGTGTGGTCCCTTTAAACTATTTAGAGTTTCACATCCTCCCAAAACATCATCTGAGAGTAGGAACAAAGGGAAAGTCTTGTTTTGTTCCTTTTAAGGGCAAGTCTTTAGAAGACCATCCCTCAGATTGAAAGGTTAGCATGCTGAGAGAACCACCATGGGCTTAAACTAATCAATTAATTCCTGGGAGGTGTGGAGGGGCCCAAATGTTCTAAGGAAGAAGCAAAAGGAACAGTTGTTTGATTTTTGTTTTACAAGGAAGAAAGGAGTGGGAAGGCCTTTTGGGGAGGCAAGCAGATTTCAGACAGTTTGTAAGTGAGTAGGACATTGCTATGGTCAGCATATTTCTGAAACTGAAACTAATTCCATATAACTGGGTGGTAGAGGCTGAGCTTGATGGTGCATGGATGACAAAGAGTCTCACATTGATCTAAAGAAAACAAGAAGCTAGGAAACGTCATGGTGAAAATTGTGTTCTGGAAAGATTATTCTGGAAATATAATTTTAGAGGCAGGTAGACCAACAGGAGGGGAATAATAAATTTAGATTAGGAAGTGGGAGAGCCTGTCCTTAAGTATTGTCCATGTACAACAGTTCCAGAGCTGCCCAAGAAGTAATTAGTAGGATTTAGTTGACAACTATGTGGCAGGGCGAGTGGTAAAGTGGCAACCAGTGTTCTGTACCATTGAGTTCCAATATTTCATATGCTTGTGATATAGGTGATGAGTCCTGCTTCCTCACATATTGAAGTGTAACATTAGAGAAGCTCGCCAAAGCAAGCACATAAAGCAGGGTTTATTTTTAAAGGGGTAACATAGACTTCTCCCAAGAGGGAGAAGGGAGCCATAGCTTGTTTCCTGGTATCCCAGGAATTGAAGATGTTCTTCCTTTTTATTATGTCCTGGGCTTCCTTTGTTCTCCTGCTCTCTTCCCCCTTATCTCTCCCCTTCCTGCGAATACTACTAGGCTCAGAAACTGCTCAGTGCTAAGGCCAAAAGGTGGGAAACAGGTGAGCTGAGGGGACAGGGAGGGGGGTAATTAACAACTCCCTGTATGGAGAGACAATCCCTGGGATAGGTTACCTTAGTAACAGGTTGGATCAGGGGCAGGTTCTTGATAAGGGTGGAGGAAGGGCTCTGAAGGAATTAACATTTCAATCCCTCCATTCTCTGGATCTGACCCTTGCCTATCTGCCTGTGTAATTCTGGCTTCACTTGTGAGTTAAAAATGTATAATAAGACAGGTCAAAACCAAAATCCTCCCATGAAGAACTGACAAAACACTGAATTAATTAAATGAAATAGTTTTAAAAAATGGTAATGAATAAAGGCATCTCAACTTTATGACATAAGCCACACGTTTTTAAAATTCACCACATATGGATATATTTTTAAAATATTGTTCTAAAACCACTGATTCTTTGTTTAGCATCCTCATTTTACCACCTTAAACTAGAGGTATCTCACCCCCGACCACCTGAAAAAAAAAAAAAAAAAAGAAAAGTCTAGTCCACTTTTCAAACAACTACAACTGAGCTGGTCAGTTAAAATTCTGGTGTCATTTTTTTTCCCCAAAGTTTTTCTTAAAACACTAAAGATCCAATTCCATTTTCTTTGTGATTGGTAGCTTTTACATTTTAGCAGAAATGATTTGAGGAATGATTTGAGAATGTTGCTCACTGGGGACAATCAGTTCTTGTAAGAGTGGGTTGCTCTTTAGGGACTAGCTCCCACTGGAACTCCCCGGGCAATGGCAGAGATAATGCTGTGATCTATGTCTTTGTTACAGAATTTCTCCCTGTGGAACAGTGCTGTGTGCAACTATCAAACTCATGACCTTCGACTCACTGGCAGCAAACTAACCAACTGGCCTCGCAGCTGAGAGTGTAATGGAAGAATTCCCCCATAAATGTCTGCTTTGGAGTCTGATCCAACAACAAAAAAAAATACACTCTGGTCTCCTTAGCTGGAACGCACTTCCTCAGAGGGATCAATTAAGTCACTAGAACTGTCTTTTGAGGAAATCTGCCTTTCTCAATCTCAGAAATAAAAATCTTTTCACAGTCCAAACAAGGCAGCTAAGTAGGACCTAAGAGTGGAATTTAATTTGTTTAATCACGGCAATTAACTGAAGCAATTTCTTTTTAAAGCTTTTTAACTCCAACATGTCTATGGCCTTTTTTTTCTCCTCTTGGAATTTTAAAAGAGGGAACCCCCTTTTTTATTTTGTATTGGGTAAATTTTCTAAAATGTTTACTTACTATGTAAATATACAGCATTATTTAGATTACTCAAAACAGATTTCCGTATTAGATTCACTGATTTAATAATTTTCTCAATTAATGAGCATATTTTTCAGGGAAGATAGACTTCATTACCAACTTCATAGTTTTTATATACTTTTCTTCACTGTTCACATCTAACAGTACATTGATGAAAGTTTTACCCAATGGTTTTATGAGACTGAGAGGAAGCTAGATAAAAAAACAAAACCTCAACAGCTGAACATTTAGAAATGGAGCAAAACATACTGTATTACATACTGCAATGTAATTGCTATATTCTTGATCTCAAGGTTTGCTGTAAAATCAATTCTACAGACCAAGACAATAGCTGAATTGTCATCTCATGAGTTTACTGTCACCATGCAAGAGACTATGTATCAAGTAGCTGTTATAATGGCTGAGAAGCTGTCAAGAGAATCTTTCACACCTTTATCTTTTAAGCTTTTTTTGTCCAGCAATAGCGGACTAAATTGTGTCAACTTAATGGTAACACCTGATTTTGTTTGTTCTACATTAGTTACTTTGGCTTTTCCAACTCAGTTTAACCCATTCCTCCTCCTATGGACCAGTTGTATCTGACTGTTGCTACGCTAGTAGTAGTAATATCTCCATGGGTTAATCTTAAAATGTACAATCCAATATGCAGCACAAAATTCAGCAAATAAAACAAAAATACTGATGCGTATGGCACTGCCTTTCATCAAACTGCAATCATGGAAAAATATTTTTGAGACAATAAAAATATTGGAAAATCTTCATTGGTTTTCATCTACATTTATAGACTTACAATTTTACCTTTGGTAACAGTCCAGTTTACAAGCTATAAAAATGTGCAAACATCACTTGGGATCTACAACTTTTTCAACTTTCTGTACTTAATCTGTTTTTACAAAATTATTTTAAGATCATTTCCAATTTGCCAGCATTAACCTTTAGCTTTTAAAATGAGATGGATTGTAATTTTTAAAAGTTTTATTCTGATTTCCAAAGCACAGGTCTTGTATAAAAACATGTTAACATAAACAGAATCAATAATATTGTTTTAAAATCTATATAATTGTCCGTACTTTTAGGAAAACACATAAAACAATAGACATTTGCAATTGTGGTTTGGTATCAAATGGAATTGGAAGCCAGGCTCTGTCCTTGACATCATTGGAAGAGATTGTTAACTGCCCTGAGCACTGTTTCTCTGGAAGTAGGAAAATACTCTTATCTCAAAATCTCATAAGCGTAGGGGCAGGAAGAATTTTAAATAAGGTCATATTAAGAGTATTCTGTAAATGTCAAAATCAGGCAACTCTACCTTCCTCTCTGAATGAGGATCTTACTTCACTTGAAGAGGAGAGCTTAGGATCCAAATGCATCTCTCATTATTTGAAAAACAGAATTGTTGTTTTTAAAAGCATTGCCTCATCTTTCTTTGTATCTCCATATTCCTTTCTGAGTCCCTGTAATATTTTTGGTTTGTACTTGTCTATGAGGTCCCTAGCATAGTGCATTACACCCAGAGGATGTCAGTACATAGTGCATTACACCCAGAGGATGTCAGTACATATTGTGGGAAATGTTCACTCTGACCCTGTTTAATTATTCATAGCTCTTTTGCCACGTAAAATTACTGACCTAAGTGTCTATAATTGGGTTTATTTGCTCCCCATAGAGAATGCAAATCCACAAGAACAGAGAAGTGGCATGTTTGGTCTGTTGCTCTGTACTTAGAGGCTGTTTGACATATGGTATATTAAGAAATATTTGTGGGGTTTTTTCCATAAATAAAAGTCACTCTACCACTGCACTGTGCTTTTCCCATGTAACCTTCATACCTTCTTTGGGTCTTACCTTTGATACATCACTTCCTATACTAAAATTTAACTTATGTACAAAACTCGGTATTACACAACAGTACAATGTAATTATGTTTTTAATAGTCTGGGTCCACCAGGAGACCAGAAATCCCAAGACACTGGTCTCCAAGTTGGTCACTGCTGCATTGCCAATGTTGAGCATTATTCTACAACACAACAGGAACTCAATGTATGTTTGTTGAATGAATAAATGAAGGTAACATACTACAGATCGTACTTGAAAGTGACCTTTTTTCAATAAATTTTACCCTTCCAGGCAAAAGCGTTGTAATCTTCAGCTTGATATTTCATTATGGCAACCTTCTTATTGTGCTGGATTAAGGCCACAAAACTGCAGTCACCATAACTAATACAAACAAATTAAGAAATAGGTAGCAAGACAATGGATACAAGTATAGGTAATCATCAGAAGTTTGGCTGGTTCTCACCAAAGTAAAGTTTTAATGCTAGCCTGTGGCCCCATCATTTCACAAACCAACTTTTAGAGCTTAGGAGTAAAGAAGTCATCAGAGAGCTCTTACAAGTATGAGAGTTTATTCATTTATGAGAGAAACTATTGCTACAGGAATTAGAATAATTGTAGTTCACAATATCAGAGCAGTCTCCTCTTAGGTCATGTTACATGGAAGTCAGACATCAGAAGTTTGCTTTGGTAGCCAGGCAAGGTGCACATCCCTGTAATTCTAGTGGCACTGGAGGCTGATACAGGATAACTGAAAGTTCAAAGCCACCCTCAAAAATTTAGTGAGGCTCTAAGCAACTTAGTGATACCCTGTCTCAAAAAAAGTATATGACTGGGATTTTGCTTAGTGGTAAAGAGCTCCTGGATTAGACCACCAGTACCAAAGAGGGGGAAAAAAAGAAAGGAAAAAATTTGCTTTGGTAGTAGTAACTTTAAGGGGGAAAAAAAAGCCTCTATCATTAATCAATAAAATTATTAAAGTTCTTTCTCACCATGTAAATGACCTGGGCAATTGTATAATTGTAAAAGTCAATTGATCAAGACATACTTTATCCATAGTACTTTCAGGAAACTTCTACCTATTATAGATAGAGCTTTATCAATTCAAGCAGAATATTTGAATGCTTAGTTTCTATAAAATTATGTATTAATCCCTTGTTTTGTTTCATTGTGTCCTGATGGTCCTAAATTTATGTTCACTATATCCTATTATATATAATAAACCTAGCTTTAATTATAAATGAAACTTGCCTGTTCTTAGAACAACAGCTTTCTTGATTAGAGAAAAAAAAATTGACATATTTAAATATTTTACTTTAGGTTAGTTCTTCAGAGTAAGCTGAATTCCCATTAAGTATCAATTTTTTGGTTAAAATTTCTATGTAAGCCTATAAAAATGTTCCATTCAAGTCCTAAAGAAGAAAAAATGTAACATTCTAGTTCATTTTATTTTTTACACTTTTGTTTGTCAAGATATCTACTTAAGTTTGAAATTCCATGGGCTGGGGATGTGGCTCAAGCGGTAGCGCGCTCGCCTGGCATGCGTGCGGCCCGGGTTCGATCCTCAGCACCACATACCAACAAAGATGTTGTGTCCGCCGAGAACTAAAAAATAAATATTAAAAATTCTCTCTCTCTCTCTCTCTCCTCTCTCTCTCTCTCTTTAAAAAAAAAAAAAAGAAATTCCATAGAACTTTTGATGTCAACTCATATTACTAGTAACTTTTTCTTTCTCTTTATTCAGCTGGACTTCTTGTCATCTGGGGCTCCTGACAACTGTGAAAGCACTTTCTTGGTGTCTTCGAGTAAACTGAAGAAGAGGTGGTTTAATTTTACTTTCTAGTCTTGGTACCATAAGTTATCCTCTGTCAGTGTTCTTAAAATGCATGCATTACTTAATACTTCCATCTAGACACATGTTTTTTACTTTTTTATGTTTTATATTTTCCATGATCACTCTGATAAAATGAGAGAAAAACTTTATATCTAAGTAAGGCAATGTGATATAATCAAAATATCAGTGATCACAGGGGGGCGGTTATTGACATGACTACCTGAGGTTTTCCAAAAATTACGGAAGTGTTTGCCATTTGGACATTTTTTTTTCCCATGGAAATTTAAGAAGTTCATATTTTACTTGGGGATAGAAAATTATTTCTATTTTCAATAAGATAATGTCCTAAAAATTTTAAATAAATTTTAAAACCTTTTAAAATGTGTTTGATTTATGGATAATATTGACACCAGAATGGCAGGACTGCATTGAATAACTTATTAGTACCAGAAAATAGAAAACAGGGCATTGTCTTTCTCCCTTCTTTCTTTTTCCTTTCCTCCCTTCCTCAGTCTTCTCTAGACAGCATACTAAATAAGGGAAGGATTAATCAGAACAATTTTCGTATCCATGCTAGCTAGTGGTAGTCATCTGAATTAGGAAGACAGGTGTCAGAACCTTGTTACAAACACAGCCCCTGCGCCCCCCCCCCCCTCAGTCTGAGAAGATTCGATCTGATTATGTCTATGATCATACAATGCCCCATGCAGGTGAAACTGAGTCATTAGCACCCCTTAGGGAAGTCATTATTTAAAAACTTGTTTTCATTAGCACATGCTGGGCTGACAGAGTACTGAGCACCAATCGATCCTGCCACCCGAGCTGCCACTTCTCCCTTCTGGGTTCCACCAGCTTCAGATTTCCTAACCTCATTGCCCTGATCTCTTCTAAGAGTTGAATTGAAGATGATCTTAAAATATCACAACTTTATAGCTACCTAGGAAAGAGGAATAGTATCAGGAGGATGAAAAGGCAGAAAATGAATAAATAAAATTAAATGTAACCGAATAACCCAGCCAAATAAGATTGTGGGAACAAATTGAGGTCATCGTCATGTTCTTAACAAATCTGCTAGTTTTCCCCACAGAAGTGGATGATCTCATTACCCCCCTTCCAAGTCTCTTCACTGTATGTCTTGTTCTTTTTTCTGAAGATCTTAGTTGTGAAGTCACATGAGGAAGACATCACCATTTCCGTGACCTCTTAAGATACTGATCATTTTGTCTGGATTTTGTTCTGCTGGTCCTCTAAAAGTTGCAAATTGCTTGTGATGACAAGGGATTGGGCCTTGTTTTTAGATGTCTATACTGATAAGACAGTCCAAACTACCTGCGTTGGCTCCTGGAATGGCTCCTACAGATAGGTATAAACATGGCAATGAGAGAGATATATTGAAAAACTCCCCTTTTTGACTCCCTTAAATTTGGGCAGATGCCTGCCAGCTCTAGCTATGCTCAGTCAGGGCAGTTCAATAGATGTAGCAGTTCCTTTTTCTCTGGGACATTTATACATGTGTTTCTGTTAGGACCTTCTCTTTGGTAGTGAAAAGTACAGCCTTGGTATCTTTACAAATCATATTCTTCTCTCCTGTCAGAGGCTTGGTGTTGTGCAGGGCCAGTAGACTCCTGGTGGCAGGTTTTTGTCTCCTGGTATCTGGTGCTATACAATCTTGCCTCAGGGCCTCCATTACTGATGAGAACCCTGCTATTAACTACCCCCTGTAGACTATTGGTGTATTTGACAAAAGGCAGGTTCTCCAACAATAGCCCACCGCACCTACTTCTTTGTTTCTCTGTTTCCCTATGAATCACCCTGCCCATAGCAGCCAAGTCAGCACCTGAGACTTCCTGATGACTGTCACTTCCTATGACAGCAGCAAGAGTTGGGGAAATCCAGGATTTCTTCTGTTTACATCCCATCCAAGACTTTGTTGGTTGGCTTGTTTGAGCTCAGTTTACCACATGAGGGAAGAAGCAGAAAGTCCCACTTGGACCCATATTTAAGTCACCTTTTGCAAATCCAGATCACACCTTCTCATGTTAATGTGTCAATTCTTATCTGACTCCTGCATCTAATTTAGAATCTAGAACGGGTGAGAAAGAAGTCTACGCACCCGGTAGCACTTTATTTTCGTGAGATGGCTGTTGATTCTCTCCCATGCTCTCTTCTCTCCTAGGATGTTCTCATACCAATCATAGTCAATTTCTGAGCAGTTTAAAGCTCTTATTTGGTCTTATTCCAAACCATGTTATTAGTGGCCCATTTCTTACTCTGAATGGCTTATCAGTATATTTTTCTAAACACAGAAAATCCCTTCTCTAGAAAAAAAATTAATTCAGTTATGTCTATTTTCTTTCTAGTATGAATTAATCTTCAGCTTATTAATTTATACCATGAAAAAATCTTCTAAATATTGTCCCTTGACTCCAGAGAAACACTAAGTAATTATCCCACATAATTAACAAAAACTTTTAAGCTCTGTACTGTTTCACTTAACTCCAAACTTTTTGTTCTCTCCCTGAGTTTGTACATCATGGAGAAAGAACCAAACAAGCAAACCAACAAAATGATACAGCAACACAAAAACAGTTCTTCCCATTTTTCCCATTTCTGCCTTGGCTCATTAGCTAGAAAAAATTTAGTAGTGATAAGTATTTAACCTTGCCTCTATATCTTACTAGTTCTTTCCCATTAGAGAAGAAATGACTTTTGTTTATGTATATGTGGTGTTGAGGAGCCAACCTAGGCCTCACACATACCAGGTAAGCGCTCTTTCACTGGGCTACATACTCAGTTCAAGAAATGAGCTTTAATGTGTGTGATTTTATTTCCATGATGTAACCTCACCAAGACAGCCCTGCCTCTATGTGATATCACTGTTGTCCAGCTCCTCAACCAATGACTGTGTGGCTTAGTTCAGCTCAGCAGAAAACGATAAATTTCTCTCATTTGAGAGAAAATGTCAGTTGCTTAAGACACCCAGACATTGTTATGGCAGTCTGAGCTAAGACATTCAGTTATTTAAATTACACCAGGAGAAGAATTGCTAGTGTGTGAATAAGGGGCCAGGATCTCAAAGCTTTTAAAGTTTTAAAGTTTAATCAAGCAGATGGCTTATTTTATATCTCCTGAACAAATTTGTATTTTCACCTATGTAGCACAAAGTGCTCTAGTTTTTTTTTTTTTTTTTTCCTGGTAGTAGAAAGATGTGCTTTTAATATGGTTTAAAGAAAATAGTTGATGGGGTATGAAGGACCAAAAGAGAGGTGAGAAAAATAGTCAAATAAGTGATTACTTCAATTTTCATCCATGAACTGGCATTTAAATATATGAAGGTAATAAGGATAGAGAGAAAAGTCAGATCTGAAAGTCATTTCTGATATAGTATCAATAGAATTTCTTTTAAAACTGAATGCATATCATTAATGTGAATGAAAAAGAATTCAGCACTTTTTGTTTCTATGACTCTATAATGATGCATGTGACCAATTCAAAAAAATATTGGAGGCAGAAATCTTTTCAAGAAAAACAGGCAAACATGATCAGGGTCTGTATTCTTACTTGAGTAACCTTTGGAAAATTTTACATGCCCTCCCCCACGCAGTACCAGAGAACACTAGAAGTGTTGGCAGTAGGGTTCTGTTCTCTTTCCTATACTCTTGCCATTCCTGTGATGCACATATTTTCTTAATATAGTACGTTTTATTACTTCTAGTAGTAATAAAACACTATGGAACTGAAAAAGGCTCTTCTTTTCTTCCACTATTATTTTTCCCTGAAATTTTGAACATAGTGATGTTTGTATTTAGCAGTAAGAACCTACAATTGTATATTAAAAACTAAATCTTCTAAAAAGGAGTTAAGGCTTCAAATTCCTGTTTCTGTCACTTCTGCATAGTAATAATAATCAAGACTTTAGTTGTCTTAGAGTGAGAGTAAAACCCTTAAGAAATCCTTGTCTGCCAATCAGTCCTCAGGGTCACCCCTCTTGAATCTACTTCAGTCTAGGAGCATTGGGAGCCACACCATTAAATGTAAAAAGTTCAATAATTTTTGTTCTAATGCATTTAGTCCAGGTGCTCTGTTCCAGTCTCAATGTACAATATCACAAGTAATCCTTATGTGATTGTTTCTAATTCTTTGGTGGGGGAGGTGCTAGGGATGGAACTCAGGAACACTCAACCACTGAGCCACATCCCCAGATCTATTTTGTATTTTACTTAGAGACACGGTCTTGCTGAGTTGCTTAGCTCCTCGCTTTTGCTCAGACTGGCTTTGAACTCCTGATCCTCCTGCCTCAGCTTCTCTAGCTGCTGGGATTACAGGCATTTGCCCATCGATTATTTCTAATTTGCCTATTCATTCCCAGGATTTAGCCTGGGCGTAAGTATATGACAGATATTTAACAAATATTTCTTATATGGAAAATCTGAACCTTTTTCGTTTTCAGATTTCTCATTTGTAAATCGTTAAGTGCTGAGACACCTGATTTTCCAGACCCTTCCAAGCTCTGGAAGTTCAACAAGCATAGGGCAGGACTATCAGTCCTGATTCCATCTCTAATGATGAAATTGGATCCATAACCAATATAAACAAGAGTGCATGGAAAAGAACATATTTAATATGAATTCACCATTATGTATATCCATAACACACTAACTATATTAAAAAAAATAGCAGATAGAGTAAAGGGAACAAGAAGAGTAAGGAGGAGAGGAAAAGGGGAAGTACTGGAGACTAAATTGGAACAAATTATATTCCATGCTTTTATAATTATGTCAAAATGAAGCCTAAAACAAATAAATAAAAATAAATGTCTTACAAAATTATTCTATTATAACTTCTTCAGGAGAAACAAAACAGGAGATATCTGAACAACTTTTATTTTTAACAAAATATCACAGATGATATTTATTAGTACAAAAATGCCTAGATCATAAATATAAAAAAAAATGTGTTTTATGTTGATTATCGATGAAAGGCCCTCAGTATGTACCAATTTTATGCAACTTTGTAGGCTGGTAAGTGAGACTCAGTCCCTGCATTGAGGTACGCAATCTCACTAGGGAGAAAGACATAAAATCATAAAAGCAGTACATCTAACATTTGGGAAACAATAAATTACAGATTTGTCTTACCTGTGATCTAGTATGAGTTTGCAGATATCTTCAGTCTTTGGGAGAATGTACTTCAGGTGATATTGATTAGTTCCATTGGTGCTTGATAAATATTTCATGTTAATTGTGACTTTTAATATATATATTTTGATTTTTATAATTCTCATTTTATGCCAAATAGCTGGGATAGGAAGAAGCCTGTGTTAGGACTAGGAGACCAGCCCCAGAATGGCGGTTGAAGGGAATCTCTTCTCTGAACACCTGCAGTCAACTTGCATCAGGCTAGAGTACCACAGTATAGGTTGGGAAGCTCACTGGAACTAAGTTTTTTCTGAGTACAAAATTCTGTAAAATGAATTCCACTGAAGTTTAAAAGCTGGAACAGTAGGCTGGAATAATTTCCAGAGCCAAATTCCATTTGCTTCTTCAAGTAGTATCAAATATAACTTAAATTTTCTAATTTAGACTTTTCCAAGGGTTTCCCAATTGTCATTCAACATCATACTGTACCTAAGTGGAACTAAAAAGTATTGTATTTGAAAGCAAGAACACTATTATACTTTCTTAGTGACATCAAATGCATTAAAATGAAAGAGATCCAAGATTAAATTCCAAACATATAAAATTATAGGAAAGTTTTTCTGGAGTCATTACCAAAATACCAGACCTAGTGACCTAGTTGGAATTCTTTAAAATAACACTGCTAATGTAATATACATGTTCTATGAAATTGTCCAGACAACTGTTCTCTAAGTCAATCCATTTTTCAGACATTTATTCCAATCTTTGAAGATGGAGGAAGATTTTTCATATACTATTTTATGAATGTACACTATTCAAAGTATTATGTTTTTGATTCTGTGTGGTATTTGTGTGCGTGTGTGAACTCGAATGTGTGCTCATAAAGTATTTGTAAGGTGGATGTTATTGTCCTCTTGGGAAAATTATTATCCTCAGGTAGCTTTCTAATTATCAATAAATATTTATTCTCTTTCTCTAATTTAAAAAAAAAGTGTTTTTAAGTTGGCCATGAACCCAGCTTAAAATGCTTGGTTTCCAAACTCCTTTACAGCTAAGAGTAGATTCATGGTATAGTTCTGGATAAATCAATATAGGTGAAAATCACTGGGTAGAAAAGATATTGAGTGGAGAGGTAGCTACTAAGTCACTGTTAGGTCTATTGCTTCTTCCTGTTATTCTTCTTTGAGAAGACTGAAGCTTAGAAGTGTTAGTAACGTTTTTATCTCACTTAATAACAAAGTGGTGGCTTTAACCCATCCTGTTGAACTTCAGAGTTCATATTTTAAACTCTTAGGTTCCACTGAATGTATGAAATAAAGAGAATGGTTATAGTGATTTAATCAAGCACTACTGAGGGCACCTGTGAGGGTACAAGATTGGTGCTTAGTTACTATCATCAGAAAGCCTATTCTGCTTTTAAAACCAAAAACGTGGTTGCTTATATAATTCCTATGAGTAAACCAACCACATATATGCATGTAAATACATACATATATACACATATATATAAAAATAAACATTAGCATGCAAAGAAATTGTGCTCATTCTCTTTAAAAGAAAGCCACAACTAATTTTACCAATGTTCTAGAAATAAAAAAAAGAATGTTTTTTTTTTTAAAGAGAGAGAGAGAGATAATTTTTTAATATTTATTTTTTAGTTATTGGCGGACACAACATCTTTGTATGTGGTGCTGAGGATCGAACCCAGGCCGCACGCATGCCAGGTGAGTGTGCTACCACTTGAGCCACATCCCCAGCCCCCCAAAAGGAATGTTTTAATAGTTACTTTTAAAAATGCTTTGTTTTTAAACCCATAAAAATTACTTAAAATGCATAGAAGTGAGTAAACTAAAAAGTTAATATGGGCAGTAAATTATATTTAAGGAAGTAATGTCCTGTAAATATTTAATATGTCTAAGATCCAGTTCTCCTAAATTTCCCTAGAGTATACTAATGAAGGAGCATGCTTTAACTACACGAGATTTAATGTCTTTCTCAATGTCTCAACTATGTGATAGTTGATCATAAATCCCTCCTCCCATTCCTTTCTCAATTTCTTAAATCTTCAATAATCATTTTCACAATCGCTTTCTTCCCTATTTTCTAAAAGTTGCGTTTCTGTAATAGCTAGGGATGTTGGAAATCCATATGTAAGATAATAAAATTGAACCTCTATGTCTCACCCTGCACAAAATTCAACTCTAAGTGGATCAAAGATCTAGGCATTAGACCAGAGACATTGCACTTACTAGAAAAAAAAGTAGGCCCAACTGTCCATCCTGTTGGCTTGGGAATCAAATTCCTCAACAAGACTTTTAAAGCAAAAGAAGTAAAAATCAAGAATCAATAAATGTGATGGTATCAAACTGAAAATCTTCTTCACAGCAAAGGAGTCATTCACTCACTATTTAATTTTGAAAATAAAATTCCCCCAAAAGCTTCCATTATTTACTCTATAATCCTGATTCTCATTTTTTTTTGAAATGTTTCCTAAAAATTATATTAACACTACATAATTTTACACCCTCTACTCTGTATATTACTGTGATTGAATTTCACATTGTTGGTCATTATGAAGCAGAAATGATTAAATCTAGTCAAATGTAATGTTGCTCTGAGAGATCATAGAAGAAGCTGAGTTCAAGCCTAAAACTCCAGGAAAGACTCCTTTGCCAAAACAGGATTTGGAGGAGTGTTCTACATTCCTCAGCTTGTTATGGCAAAAGTACTGGCTCAAGAAGTTCAAGCACAAGCAGAACCTAGTACAGATAAAGCTGCTTATGGAAACAAGTAAATGATGAACAGATGAAAGCAATTCCATGGTATCTTATTCCTGAGAACAGCTCCCATGCTGCAGCAGGACACCCACACAATAATTAGTCATTTATGCCAGAAAGAAAGTCCAGAACTCTGGTGCAAGGGATAGAATTCCTCAACACAACAATCACTTGAAGGCATAAAAATTTTCACCAAATTTTGCTTGTTAGTGTCTTTTTAGACTTTTTAGAGTTTGTCAGGGATGATTCTTGAATCTCTATCTCTTGTTTCCATCTTCCTTTTGCATTTCCTAATATGCCCTGAACATTTTCCTCTGCTTCTCCTCCCTTTGCCCTAATGCATCATGCTTGAAATCATGCCGGCCACCCCCTCCCTACACCTCAGATCAGCTCCTCCCCGGAGTCTTGCCTGTTTCTAGTCAGCACTGTTGTCTGGTTTATTCCGGTTCAAAAATCTTTTCATTTCTTTCAAATTGAGTCTGTTTTCTGTTTGTTTGTGATGTCTAATTTTCTCAATGGCCTCTGCCCTAATAATAACTGTTATTACCCTAGTCTTTCACCAAAAGAAAAAAAAATTCTTGAAATTGGTCTGTCTACCTCTAATGTCCCCCGACTCCTTCCAAATTCCTCCTGTTGCTCTGTTTTGTTGTTATTCTTAAAATCAAAGCTATTATCATATTGCCCTCTTTTAAAGATGAGGGAATTATTGGTCCCTTCTCCTATCAGAGCAAGGAAAACTCATGGGCCTGACATTCAAATCCCTCTTAACTAACTGCAACATTAGCTTTCCATGTGGATACCACCTACATACCTACAAGTATGTCCTTAAATCCTCCCACCCTATGTCTTAGATAAATACAATACAACCCCTTATGGACACTAACCAACCCCTCTCACCAAAATAAAGCCTTTGGTAGGCAATTACATTGATTCATCATTTGAAGATATAATAGTAGATAATTTTGTCAAAACAACCTAAGGAAATGTCTCTGTATATGAATTAGCATCAGCCTACCTGCCAGAAAAAAAAAAGGCAAGGGAAAAAATTATGAATATTGGGAAGACAGTAATAAAAATTAACATCATGAACCCAGAAATAAAAAGATCGATTCTAAAAGTTATCAAAACTGTTGAAAAATGAGTCATAAAGATAAAGAACTAGAAAGAAAGCCTTTGAAAGAGCATAGTTGATTTTTTTAGTAACTTTCAGAAGACTGGCATGACACAAGGAGGTACATATGGTTAAAAATAACTTGGGGCTGAGTATATTAAAACATTTTATAGACATAAACATTATTAAGACACCGAGAGGCAACAGCAAGAGGAGGCAGGATGGTAGCTGAATAGGAAAGATGATTTTTTTTGTTTTGTTCCTTGCACCTACTTGTTTATGTTCAGAGGAAAGTGAGTCAGTGGGAAGGGGGAGCCTGGTGATGCAAGTGAGGATGTAACTGATGGTGGAGGAGATTGTGGTCAGTGCCTTCAGGGGATGTTACTCATTTTTGAACCCCCAGTTCCTCTCATAATTCCTGGCTTATAACAGAATCATATTAAATGGTTTTCAAACTAATGAATGAAATGGGAGAGATAAACAAAAAGGAGGAAACGCCTTCTGAAACCATGCAAAAGGTTAAAAGTGTGGGTGATCTCATAAAAATATCCTGGTGATAAGGAGGGATAAAGAATGAACAGGGATTTCAAGGCACAGAAATTTGCAGCAAAGTAGGAGGCAGGCTACTTTGTGAGAGAGAATAATGGGGCATGGTGTGGCAAACTGATTGAAGTAGAGAATGTTTGAAAATTGCAAAGAAATACACAAAGCTAGGAAAGCCAATTGTAGGAAGCACTGACTGTTCCAATGAAATTCAAAAGCTTCAATTCATAAGACTCATAGTTCACTGTAGTCATTTCTTGGTTTCCATGGAGGAGTGGTCCCAGGACAAAATTGGCAGATGCTCAAATCCCTTATGGAAAATGGCAGTTTTTTTCATATAACCTATGTGTATCCTACCATACACTTGAACTCATCTCTAGATTACCTATAATACCTAATATAATGTAAATAGCTGGTAAATATTTGATGTTTTGTATTGTTTAGGGAAAAATGATTTTTAAAAGTCTGTACAGATTGAGCATAGATACATATTTTTTTTTTCAAATTTTTCCATTTATGTTTGAATCCATGGATGTATAACCTATGGAAATAGGACTAAATGACCTGAGGTTTTTGAGAGATCTTTATTATGATGTCTTTCTCTCAGCATTGCTTTGGGTTTAATTATCACAATTTCAGACTACTTGTATTCTTTTGATGAAATATTTCTATCACTTGCAGTTCATAACAGCTGCTGAATAACTTCTGGAATTTGGAGAGATAATGTCCAATTGTTGTTCTTGTTCAATGCTCCTGTGCACCTAGAAAGCCAAGACAATTAACAAATAATATTCTGTCCAGAGGCAATTTTATGCACTCAGTCCATATACACTGTGTTGTAAATTTAAACCGAATGGAACAATGCAATTGATCGATATATTTTATTTTGAATAAGCTTTTAGTTGAAAACAGTAATAAGACTCATTTTCCTACGAAAACAAGATGGGACCTAACAATGACACATCAAAGCTAGTAGCCTGTCCAGAAGATCAGTAAAAGTGGGAAGTCTCTCATCATAATCCTTGCAGCAGCTGTCATTAAATTCCTGCTGTCCAGTGAAAGGCGGGAGCAGCTGGAATGGCGAAAGGCAGATCGAAAACAACTGGGTTTTGATCCAAAATGTTTTCTTACTTTTTCTTTTTGACAAGGAGCGCTGCTGTGCACACACGGTTTCTAGAACTTGACTTGTCAACACTTTCTTCCCAATTTTATTTTATATTTAATGAATATGCAATGAGGGAAGGGAAGGCTCTACTCTGAATTTGAGAACAATAACATTCAGCTGTGTGGATAAAGTCTCCCTTAGCTCTTCTCCATCTGAACTCTGCATAACCAAATTACATTTGACAATAGTTGGAATCAGTGTGATGGAGTCGGTAGAGGATTAGACTCCAGACAAAAGTGAAAGCATTTTCTTCCAAGCTCCACTGCCATCTTAGGTATGTGTGATCTGAAGAAAATTACTTAATCTGATGTTTTAATTTGTCGTCTTTCCAATTTAGGTGACACTAGTTATCCCATAGGCTTGATGTATCACAAATCACCCAAGTATTTGGTACACCTATAGCACTTAATAGATGTGTATCTTAAGAGTTGTCTCATCATTTAAAGAAAGGAATCACATTAAGTCTGTGAACTCTAGATGGTTTAGTTTTTACTGGTACATTTATTTTGAAATCTAGAATGTTTTTGAAAAGCGTCTTTAAAGAATGATAGAAATGCCCAACAAATCTCTTCTATAAAAATGAATCCATTTCAAACTCTGCCAATCAACATATTGAAAATCTTTCCAATTCCTCAATTTTTAGGGAAAAGATTTCCTTTTGATTCCAAGGTTGGTTCATCATAAAACTAAATTGTTTACCTTCTGTGGTTGCTATTCTAAAAATTCAACCAAAACATGGTTTATGGAAAACTCATGAATTTTGCATTCTTGAGAAGAAATATTGCCAGTTTCCTTATCATTTTATACAATGGAAAGGCAATTATATTTTAATATTCTAATGACTATAAATTTAGTATGCAATAAGAAGAATTACTTTTGTAATTTTATCCTCCCATAAAATGAACTAGAAGGGAATAATAATTCTGTAATTTCTTTCTTTCTTTCTTTCTTTCTTTCTTTCTTTCTTTCTTTCTTTCTTTCTTTCTTTCTTTCTTTCTTTCTATTGTGATTTAATAATATCAAAATTGGTAATGGAAAGTGTCTTCAAAAAAATTTTAATGAATGGAGTATTCTATTTCTTTATAGATAGTTTGAAAATAATTACAAACACATTACAAAAAAAAAAAAAATGTTTTCTTCTTAAACCCAGATGGATTTTAGAGAAATGTAACTTTTCTTTTTAAATAACTGACATTAAGCTCAAATTTTTTAACCAAATTATACTTCCAAAAAACAGTTGCTTTTAAAGATAAATCGTAAAATATAAATTATTGTCACAACTTATCAGTAAAGGTTTCAGTTTATTTTAGTACTAACCTTCAAGATTACCCATATTATCTTTCACCTTTATTGTCAACTTTTACTCATGATTAGCATGTTATGGCTTTCATGTGTTTTTTTTTTCTTATTTTCCTTTTCAGTTCTAAAATTTCCATTTTTTTTCTCTTTATATCTCCTATTTCTTTGCCGAGACACTGTATTTTTATTTTGAGTTCATGCTTGTTCATAATTGTTAATTGTAACTTTTTTTGTGATGGTTTCTTTAAAATTTGCCAGATAAGTAATATTTTTGACATCTTGTTTTGCATCTGTTGATTTACTAGATATCAGTTGGAAAAGGAGGGTGGAATTCATTCAAGGGGGACTGCCTTCTGTTCCTAGGCTGGGCTCAAGTCATCCTTTTCTGTTGGGTGAGGGGTCACAGGCCACACTGCCACTATATTGTCCTTCCAGTCCTGGGGTCTCCAGTCATTCTGTCTTCTTTATCGCATCCTTCAAAATTCTCCTTTGTCTCTGCTGTTATTTCTAGGGTTTATAGTTGCACTTAGCAGGCAGGAGCATACAGAAATGAATCTGGACTCTCTTTTCTGGACTGGAAGACCAGTACTTGTTCTTTTAAAAGAATGAATATCTGTTCTTTTGTAAGTTAAAATATTTTGTCAAATAGATTTTTACTCAGCATGTGAAATGAGACAGAGCTGCAATCATCTTTGCTTGGATAAATGTTTTTAAAGATAAATATGAAAATGCAGAGACTACTCACAATATTTTAAAAATGCTTTAAATGTAAAAAACTAATGTTAGGCTTATAGGAAAAATCCTCTGAAAGTCAAAGCAATAAAAGCATAACAAATTAAAACGGAATGGCCTATCATTTCAGAATCTGCATCTTGTTTTTATTGCACAATCATTGTACATGTTTCAATTTTCTCTCATTCCTGGTTTCTGTATCATGCAGTCCAGATCACAACATCAAAAAAACAAGTTTTAAAGTGAGTGGTTTATGATGTACTGAATTATGGGAAAGTGTTAGGAAAGCTAAAGTGATTCTGAAAGTTAAATAACGCTTTCATTTATTTCTTTGGAATATTTTTGAGGTTTAAGCAGAGATGTGGTTTGTTTTCAAGAATTAAACATCTATATAATAAGCTTTATCTTCTTCTCTACTTCCTGATCTCTTTAGTCTCTGTGTTAGGTGGAAATAACTATAAGAATATGTTTCAAAAATGACTTTGGATGCACTAAGATATTGAAATATGTTTGCATATAGCCTTGTAACTTTATGCATATCAAATATTTGAAGAGTTCTCCCAGTCCTTCTTGGAAACGATAGACTATTTTACCTATGACAAAATCTTCTAGAGCTCCATACTTTCCTGAGTAAACAGACCTGATTATACATCATTTCAATAACTTGACTCAACTTGAACTTCTGATGAATACTAGAATTAAACATGTTTTCATCAGACTTGGGAATGTGCCTAGTATTAGAAATAAAACAATATATTTTTGTTTTAAACCTTTACCTTATTAGAAAAGTTGGCTATGTATATGCTTGTATTATAAAATGAATGTATTACTTAATATACTACATTTCAGGTACCCCAATTTCAGTTCACTAGATCAGATATAAAGCTAGGAATAAAACAGTGAGTTTGTTTTAGCTAAAAAAAGACTTTTTAGTCTTTGTCTTTTGATGGGACTTGGTAGGTGAAAAAATTTTACTAATACAATACCTATAAATCCTAACTCTCACCCATACAAAAATACACAGAGTAATAAAACATTTGTAAAAGAAAAAATATTTTAAGACACATGTTGTATTTAGACTAGCAAGTAGTTGCAATGAACACTTACCTTTCAACAAGGCAGGAAAGGAAGTCTATCATTAAACAATCTGTTGGGCAATGCCATGTTTAACTATTCTCATTGTTTGATTTTAATTACATGTTTGTATCAGGAAACTGATTCACATCCTCTGAACACCACCTAAAATTATAGCCTTAAATCTAAGTATATTTGTTGTCAAACACTAAGTACCATGTAGGAAAAAAGAAAAAGTGCCTGCCACCAGTGTCTTTGAAATTCTTTAAATAGCCTTTTCCTTTTTCCATATAAAGTGTTTCAAATAAAAAAAGTAGAATCCCCCCAGTAGCAGGTGTAAAGTTTTACCTGGCAAGGTGATCACTGTTCCATGACCAGTCCCAAAATTGTATTAAAAATCTAACAGCAGGCTGTCAGGAAAGGAATGAGATTTGAGAAACACAGATGCTTAATACGTTTCCTATTCTGCTTTTCCAGGAAGCACCTTATGTTTTCTATCTTATTAACTAGTCTTGATATAGATTAGAAGTTTGATAGATCTGCTTTTAATGTAGTGAATGAATAATAAATTCACATGGTTCAAAAATCCAAGGTCACTTTTATCATTGACACTTCACCCAGCAGAGAGGAAAAGGACAGATGGCCAGAGCAGGAGATGCCCTCTTAAATTTACAAGGCAGAAGTTGCATACAACACTTCTGCTTGCCTCTCAATATTGAGAGCTTAGTCCCTTGTCTACAACAACTTTTGAGATGTATGGACCTGTCCATTGTGTGGGAAGCAACATGAGACAGATAAAATTCTATTACTATAGAAGTAAAGAAAAATGGTACTGATGGACATCTGGAGATACCAGAGAAGGCATATTTTCCAAACTATATGGATTCTGGATGACTCCATAGTCCGTGCAGCTATTATTACATGATAGAGGTTGATTTTTAATCAGAAAGTGATGACAAGAAATTCATTGTTTTGTTACCTTTAAAAATGTATTTTCTTCCTCATTGCCTTTCACTGATGCAAGATTTAAAAAGGAAGATTGCCTGTTTTTAGTATGTTATATATTATTTTGAGAATGCTAAATTTCCATCTACAGGCACAGAAAATAAGTTACAGTAGAATTGGACTTTAGGTATAAAGCATATAATAGGATGTTGAATTTAGAAATTATATTCATTTCATAGTACATCTAGCTTGTCTGGGCTAGAACCTCTGCTGGAACAATTCTGTTTGTTATCACTGTTGAAACATTACTTCTCTGCAGTAGAGTGCAGATTTATGAGACAGCCCGTTCCACTGTGGAGAGCCCTGATTGGTAAGTTCTTTCCTAATTAAACAAAAAATCCTTTTCTTATAAAAATCTATCATGGGCTTCAGTTTATTTGTGATAGAGCTATATATGTTGTCTTGTATGTTGGCTGCATGCCTCAGGTGGCTATATCAATGAAAATTTTAATTAATTAAAATTAAATAAAGTCAAATGTTGGTTCTTGGCCTGCACTAGTCATATTTTAGGTGCTCAGTAATTTTGCATGGTATGTGGCTGCTATCCAGAATCCTGTGGGGGAATGTGGCAGTCCGGTTGCAGCAAAATAACCGGGGGGGGGGGGGGAGGGGGGGCGTGGGGTGTGTGTGTGTGGGGGGGGGTGACGAAGAACTTGTGTATGTTGATACAGCAGGAGTGGGAGCCGTTTATTGTAGGACAGGAGGGATATTTATACATTCCACACAGCTTATCTAATTAACATAAACTTGATACAGCAGTCAACCAATAAGGAATCTCCACACTTAATGGCTCGCTGGCATTACTTTACAAACCACTCCCTTTGTCATTTTGCCAGGCACCATCCAGACTTGTTTACAGACTCTAACAGGGGAAGTCCCACCTTTTTGGAAATTTGTGATGCTCACTATAGCTAGAGTAAGGCATCATACCACTACACCTACCACGTACCACATCTGTTATTACTGCTTACTGCTGTTCCTTTTTTTGGGGGGGGGTATTGAGGATTGAACTGAGGGGCACTAGCCACCGAGCCACACCCCCAGCCCTATTTTGTATTTTCTTTAGAGTCAGGGTCTCACTGAGTTGCTTAGCACCTCGCTGTTGCGGAGGCTGCCTTTGAACTTGTGATGCTTCTGCCTCAGCCTCTGTGCGCCATTATTAATGCCCTTCTAACATGATAATGCCTTGTCTTTTCTTAGAATTTCAGGTAACAAATCATTTTAATTTCCAAAAATATTTCTTGATGTCTCATGATGTTTCATATTTTGTTTTTAGAATTTGGAATATCTCCATGAAGAAAAGAAGGACACTCACCCTCCTGTATCTTTCATTTTAGCAAAGAGGGATAACTAAAAATAAAGAAACAATTCAAAGAAAACAATAACCATCCAAAAACTGCAATTTTTAAACATTGATAAGTACTGTGGAAACCAGATATATAGGATAAAGGGATAGGAATGGTTTGGAATTTTAAGTGGAGTGCTCTGAGCAGGCTTCTTTGAGGTGATATTTGATCAAGGACTTGACAAAAGTGAGGGAAGTAGCAAGGAGACCAGGGGAAGTGTGTTTCAGGTGGATTAAACAGCCCGGGTGATTACAGCTGAGTGAGCAAGGCAGGGAATAGCAGGAGAAAACAAGAAATCAGAGGTGATGAGGAAGGATTGTACACAGCCTTGTGGACTCTTGCTAGGATTCTGTGGAGCTACTGTAGAATTCTGAGAAGTGACTTTTCTGTTTTTTTTTTTTTTAAGATTAATTCTACTGCAATATTGAGAATAGATTCTCAGCAAATATGAGATTGAGTATGAGGGTAAAAGCATGGAGATATATCTAATAATTGCACAATTTTAGAAGTTGTTTCCTAACTTTTCATCATACTGAATTTCTATTGTATTCTTTACTTGGCATGGTTCAGTTACTGGTGTCCCCTGTCAAATGTGGTTCTAAGAATAGAACACAATAAGCCAGATGATGCGACAGGAGAAGTGCAGACGACAATTGCATCTCATGATCTGAACACTATTGTTCAAATGCCAATGGAGTTGTTAGAATAAGCTTCCTAAAGTATGCAATTAATCATTTTGAAATTATATATAAATCTATATTTATTTTTCTAAATATTATTATGGTTATTTTAGGTTGGTTGTTTATATAGCCATACTTCCTGTTTCATTTAAAAATCAACTGTAGTATTAATTTTATGCTTTGACCTAAGTTATCAATACATTTTTATAAGGCAAGAATAAGGACAGGGCACTGTCTCATTTTACTGCCTAGAATTCCCATTAAGTGGGAAAGAACAGAAGTAATTTCCTAATTAACATTAAATTATTAATTAACTAGCACTGAGTACATTTCCAACAGTTACAATCGCTAGCATAACCATGCATAAAATTCATATATAACTTCAAAACTTTAATGTAACACTAAGTCCCTACCAAATCAACTCCCAATCACCTACTTTCTGATTGTACCTGCTGTTATTTTCACCTTTATCTGTTCTTGATACTCAGGGCTTCTTCTTGTCCTGCATAAAATCCAGGCATAATACCCACTCAAGATCCCTATATGTACTGTTCCCCTATGTTCATAATGCTGTTCTTTGACCAGATGCATAGATAATGTCAAAACTTACTTCACATTTTCGACACATTTGTCATCACTTGGAGAGGCCTTCCAGATAATACAACATGCATTTCCTATCCCCCTGACTACTTTATTTTTCTCCATATGTATTTTTCTAATGCAATATATTTTGTTATATTAACAACTATTCTGACAAATGTGAGATGGTACCATTTTATAGCTTTAATTGAGTTTCCTTAATGATTAGTAATATTAAGCATTTTTTTTCATGTCTTTATCCCATTCATGTCTTTTTTGGAGAAATTTCTATTAAAATAACTTACCCATTTTTAATTAACCTTCTTTGTTTTTGTGCTATTTAGTTATGTGATTTTTCTTACATATTTTGGATATTAGTCCCTTATCACATGGATGGCTTGCAAAATACTTCCTCTTAATATATACATTGTCTCTGCATGATGTTATAAATGTCATTTGTTTATGAATGAAACCAAGGAGTCTACTTATTTTCAAGAATTCCAATTGACTTTTCTCTACTACAAGCCACATTTGCTCACGTAATTGTTAGAGCCCAGGAGTATAATGCTATTCTTTGGATATAGGTATCCCTCTGAACTTCACATGCCATTACTTAAATCCCAAGTTGATGGTATTGAGAGGTGGGAAATATGGGAGGCAATTAAGTCATGAGGATGCTACACTCATGAATAAGATTAATGCCCTTATAAAAGAGGATCCAGAGTGCTGCATGATCCCGCTGTCTTTTCTGTTATATGAGGACAGGATGCTCACTCACTCCTTGTTTCCCTTTCATCATATGAAAGCACAGTTTGAAACAGAGACTGAGCCCTGACACCTAGCCACTGGAAACTTGATTTTAACTTCTAAGCCTCTAGAAGTATGAAAAGAATTTTTTATTACATATAAATTACCCAGTTTATGGTATTTTGTGATATCAGTGGGGACAGTCATTTTGTGTTTCATATTACATCTTACCAGTCACACAATATGTGATTCCAGCATTTTATTAGCAGTAACTAGCACTGACCACAGGTTCATGTTGCAGCAGCACAATACTTCCATTCTCAAAATTTCCACCAATTTTGTTACTTCTTTGAATATCCATGGAAGGTTAGTTCCTTAATCACTGACTTCATTTGGAGTTGCATTATGGTGATTTTTTTCATTAATTATTCTTTGGTTATTTATTAGCCAAAATATTTTTTAAATAATAAATTTCTTTCCTCCAGTTAAGTAAGGCTATTTGGATGATGCAAAGTATAAATCATGCAGAAATTACAGAATAAATGCATATTCATGTTAGACACTCATTTTTAAGAGGAACAAGTTACTTCCAGTATTGTTCCAAGAGTGTCTTTACCACCTCACAATTTTCTCCCTTCATCCCTCTCTTCCTTTCTCCATGTTATAAACTCACAGTACTGTTTTAGTGAGTTTCATGCAGTTATCATTAATCGCCATTTCTTCAAGTTGCTCTTCCCTATTTGAAAAACATGAACTCTCTAATGTTGCTCTCTGTATCCTTTTACACAAAAGAGAAAGGCTTGGTAGATATGGGATTGTTGACCGACTAGAATTCTCAGGACTCTAAAAATTTTCTGCCACATGGCTGAAATTTGTATTGCTTTTAATGGGACTAGAACAGGGATAAGTACTGTCAATTATGTTGGTATTGTTATTATTTCTAGGAATTTGCATTGCACACAGTTAGGAAACAATAATTATTATTATACAATTATATGTTATAAATATTATCTAGGTGATTTTTTAAAAATTTAATATTCCTTTAATTGACATAATATTTACATATAGTTAAGGGACACTTAATAAATACACAAGATTCTGCTTCTGTTGATTTGGCTGTCTATACCCCCAGGCTCATCTACTGTAAAATATTTTTTAAAAATTTTAGCCATCTCCATGAGCTGTTATAAATGTAAGGACTGAGGTCAAAAATAAATAAATGTTAAATTTGGCTTTGTTCTGCAGAATTTTTTTTTAACCCAGTGAATTTAAGCATTAATTTTGCAAATGTACAGGGCTTGGAACAAGAATTAAATTTCAAAGCCTGGGTTAAAAGGCATAATTGAAGACTATCGTAAAGCTGATACACACCAAATATTGCACTTTATTTTCAGAGAATGAACAAGAAATATACTTCCCCAAACTAGATTAGTGCTATGGAACTGACCATAATGAAACTTGGCATAATGGATATTTAAAAAGTTACTCCTGAGAATTTAAATTTCAAATTTAAATTGATCATCAGATATTTACAGCCTATAACACAGTTTGACAGCATGAATACATATTAATAGGTGCCCCAAAAAACCTTGGGGTGAAAAATCTGTAAAATATTGTAAATTCAGTGTTCCCAGATGGCAGAACTGCAAATTCTACTGGAAGAACTCTGTATCATCCTAGGCTCAACTATTTCCATAGGACATGTCCAAGTGGCATGAATGAGCAAAGTATATGCAAAAGTCACAATATGTATAAAAAGGTAACAAATCACTCGCAAGAACAAGTAAAAAAAAATATATACAACTGAGACATACCACTGTGCATGCATGCTTGTTGTGTACAATTTAAAATGGGTTATACAAATGTAAATTGCTTAGATTTAAACCTAATAAAATATATGCACAGTATCTTTGGAAATAAATATATGCTCAGTATCTGTGGAAACTCTGTACAATGCTTTAGCAAAATATTTGAGACACCTAAATAAATGGAGAGACATATTTTCACTGAAAAAAAATCAGATATTATAAAGATATCATTTTGCCCAGTTTAATCTGTAGATTCAATACTATTCCAATCAAAACCTAAATACATTTGGGAAGAATTTAGGAGTAAATTCTAAAACACATATGAAAATTCAAAATTCAAAAACTTAAGAAAAGTCAAGACACTTCTCTAATTGAAGAAAAATGTGACTGGACTTGACTTACTAAATACTGAAACTCAATTTAAACTATAATAATGATATATATTATAAATTTATTTAAATATATTATATATTTGTAGTTATATATTATAAATTTTAATAACAATTAAAAGTGTGATGCACTGTGAAATAAATATATTATACAACTGGACATAAATATAAACTTGATATTTGACAGAGTTGAATCTGTAGGCCATTTCAAATAGAACTCTTCACTGAATGAAGTGTGATAATTGAATATCCATATTTTAGAAAAATATTTAACAGTATTTTTTAAGAAATATGTTATTTTTGATTGCATAGTTAAATGACATGAGATATGCCTGGTAGATGAGGACAATTTTAACCTAAGAGATACATAGTTCATCCCATTTCCAGAGGGTAGGATGACCTTGGAAATAAATGTTAAATTTTATCCATTTGAGAAAAATAGAACCCATAGTTTCTTACTCTAAATGAAAGGAAAAAGTATAATCAAATAATTTGGATTGAGCCAGGGCACAGTCATGCTGGCTTGTAATCCGGGTGGCTAGAGAGGCTGAGGCAGGAGGATCTAGAGTTCAAAGTCAGCCTCAGAATCTTAGTGAGACCCTGTCTCTAAATAAAATATTTTTAAAAAGGTTTATGGATGTGACTCAGTGGTTAAGTGTGCCTGGGTTCAATCTCTGGTATGATGATGATGATGATGATGATAATTTGGATTGAAAATAAGAGAAATTATAATCTCTTAATTCTTTATTTTTATTTTTTATTTTTTTTGCTTTGAGACAGGGTCTTATTAAATTGCTTTGGGCCTCACTAAGTTGCAATCCTCCTACCTCAGCCTTCTGCGCCCCTGAGATCATAGGTGTGTGCCATCACGACCAGCTAATTTCTTCATTCTTAAAAAGAATAAGTCAGGAACCAGAAAAAGAATACAGTAGGACAATACATTTTGATTGGGGGTTTTCCGAATGTCAGGAAGATCCTGTCTACCTCAATAAAATATCCATAAGCTATTAAATCACAGGTGTCAGAGAGAAATAACAGCTTGGTACATTAGAGATTTAAATAAATGGTATAAAAACAAATATGTAGAAGTTGATTTAAAAAGTAAATTTAATATCATGGAAGATAGAAGGAATAGTGTTCATAATTTAGGTAGAATAATTCTTGTACTAAGTAATACCTATCTCATACATGAGTGAATAAGAAATGGAATAGTTGAGTCAAAATTTTACTCAAATTTTAAATGTGTAAGTCACTAATGAGTCAGCTGTCTCCACTCCTGAAAATGTACAGCCATAATGGTGAATAATTTGTTATGTCTAGAAATTTAATCCTCTCTCCCTGTTTCTCCCAATGCTTGCTATTTATAGATTTTTAATGCTTTTAATTGAAATTTACTTAGTAATTCTGAAATGCTGCTTAAGATTTCAATGTAAAGTCTATAAGAACATGTAATTCATATTCAATTATTAGAGCTAGAATAGATGTATTCTTTATAATAAAAATATGGTAATATTAAATATTATAGGCCAGGCATTTTGAGTTTTAAAATTTTTAAAGTTTCAAAATAATAATATATATTTATAATTAATATAATATTATATATAATGATTTAAAATTATTACAATAAACAACATAATATAAAATAATATAATAAATAATATATAATAATAAATACTTCATCCTTATGAAACCATTTTTTAAAGTTGAATATATGATTTTTAAGAAACTATAGCTCAATGCATAAAATAAAAGCATAGATAAGTTTTCTCCTACCTTCTAATGCACTTGGAACATTAATTAATCTCTAAATAAAAATCAGTGCTTTGGCTTATATTTTACTTTGATTATTAGATCTCATCTTGAAAAATTAATATGCAAAAGAGAGAATACAACTTTAATATATTTTAATTCACATCTAAAATATAATCTCAGCTGAAAGTGATTTTCAGGATTTTAAAATCATTTTAATAACTCCTTTTTCATGAACCTAACCTTGGCAACAGCTGTTTATTAATGTCCCTTGGCAGAATAAAAATGAAACAGTCTGTCCAATAGTAACAATTCCTGAGCCCCATGGATCTGTAACATCTCAACTTCTGGAAAGCTCTCCTTGCCATTGAAGTTTTCATTATTCATCTAACTGTAGCACAATCCTATTTCTTACTTCTAGTTGGAAAACTAGTGAGCAAAAATATTTCAGGTCTCCCATGGATTACAAAGGAAATACCTGTGCACTGTGCTCAGTATATTCTTTCCATTGTGAATACTAAGTCTCTATATGTCTGTATGTGATTTTGGCCATTCTGTATTTTAATATGATCTGTTTTCAGATTCAGAAAATCTGGAATTTCTTTCCACATCAATTATTCTTCTTTCAGAAATGAGGAGAACCATTCCATTGGCATAGTGCCTGTGGGATGCCTATTTAAAGAATTTCACACATATTATAGCAAGCATATTTTTCCCCTTTTTATGGCTATTATTAAAGCTTATGCAATACTTGTTAAATCACTTAGATCCTGACACTCAAAACAATATGAAACCCTTGAATCATCAAGATCAAGTAGTCAGGAATTTCTGAGATGGCTATACTAACTTAACCATAGCTGACTAACCCTCTTACTGAGAGCAAGTAGAAAAGATACAAAGTTACAAAGACGGGGATTTGTTTGACATCACTGAAAGTTGCTGATGAATCCAAGAAGGTGATATATTGTGAGAAGCTTTATGGATGGGACATTTGCTGGAAAGAGACTGAGAAACCAGGCAGAAGGCCATAGTTTCTCTCTCTCTCTCTCTCTCTCTCTCTCTCTCTCTCTCTCTCACACACACACACACACACACACACACACACACACACATCCTACACACAGACCCCACACACACCACACAAACACCACACAAAAACTTTGGTAAACACTTAAGGTATTTAGGGAAAATATGGTGGAATTGAGAGAGAAAAATTGGACTAAGATATCCTAAACTTAAAAGGCAAAGTCCAGGGAGACAAATAAAAATAGGTTTATGATTAATGACATTTCTCCTTGATGTATTTGTTCAAGTTTATGTCCAGAGAGAGTCTAAAAATGTAAGAAGAAAGTAGAAACCATTTAACTACTGAGATGTTTCTTAGTATCAAGTAAATAAAAAGTGACATTAGAAAGTGATCATAAAGAAGGATCCTCATAAATACCCTAGACTTTCAATTAGTACCTCCACAGAATAACAACACTCTAGGAACAGTGGAAAAACTGACCCATACAAAAATTGCAAGTCAGCATAATGATTTGTTTAGATCTTCCCACTAATTCAGGTTCCTCACCAAAGGACAGAGTGAACCTTTTTGGAAATAATGCCACCACCTTGGTCTTTTACAATGTTTTCCTTAAAGATCACCCATTTTCAATGAGAAATAGACCTACAGATCACTCAAGCTGATGGCCAAAGATTTGATTAATACATGAATGTAATGTTAATAAAGTGAAAAGTCTAGATTTAAAAACCTCGATACTTATATATACTTAAAACAAGTAAATCTGTAATAATTTAAGTGCTACAATTAATTTTAACATTTGAGAAAGTAAAAGAGGGAATTAGTCAATGGAAATATAGATCTGTAGAAAATATTCAAGCTAAGGCACAGAGATAAAAGTAAGGAGAACAAGAAAGAAGGAAAGGAGAAGACCATAGGAGAACTATGAGACATTATAAAGGGAAAACAATAAACATCTATATATTTAGAGCCTCAGAAGCAGAACAGATAATATTAGGCAGACATATTTGAAAATCTAATGTCTAGAAACTTTCCAAGTTTGGCAAAAGTAGTTAAGCCACATATCCAAAACTAAGGTGGACCTTGAGCAAAATAAATTCACCACATTATTAAAGAGGAAAAGTCATAAGGTGACACCAGTAGATGCAGAAAATTATTTGATAAAATTCCAATATCATTTAAGGAAACAATGACTAGAGCAGAACTTTCTTAACCCAAAGGCAATTATCACATGTGTTATGAAATTTCAAAAGCTTTCTCTTGAGATCAGAAATAAGTGCTCATTATCATGATCGTATTTATTCTATTCTTATACAGGAAGTTCTGGATACTTTAATAAAAACAAGATAAAAGAATAAAAGGTCTAAGTTGAGATAAAAGACTACAACAGTCATTATTGAAGATAATGAAATATAGGAAATCCTAAATAATACATAGATAAAAATTTAAAACTAATATATTTAACTGAGTATATTGATATGGTCAATATACAAAAATCACTATGTATGTATGTATAGGGGTTAGAGAATAAAAAGAAAATGCCATTTATGATAAAATTTTTAAAATGTAATATTGTAGGATAAATTTAATAATATCTATATAAGAATCCACACAGAAACTACAAAATAACTAAAAAATAGAGAAGACCTAAACAAGCTGGGGTTTATGCCATGTATTCAAAGATTTTATATTACAAAAAGATTTCTTTCAAAATTTATCAATAGAAAAACTTCAATCTCAATCAAAATACCAGAAGATAATTTTTGCATGTTTACATATATAGATATTAACAAATTGACTGTAAAATTTATGAGACAACTCAGAGTCAAAAAGAGCTAACCTATTCCTGAAGTAGAATAAGGCTCAATGATACATATTATCAGCTATCTAGACGTATTTTAAACATAGTACACTCCTGCTGCAAGCAAGACAAATGGACCAGAATAGAGTTTAGAAACAAACAGATCTGCATTAAAGTCAAATGTTTTATACAAGAGTGCCAGGGCAATACAAAGGAGAGACAGGCAGCCTTTTCAATACCTGGCATTGATGCACTCGGCTATCCATATGGAAATTAAACAGACCTATCTCCAGTTGACACCACACACAAAAATCTATTTCTAATGGATTGCAGACCTAAAAGTAAAAGATACTAAATTTTTGTAATGTGTTAAAATTAAACAGTTTTTGATTGAAACAAACATTCTTTTACAGAACAAAAATACACTAACTAAAAAAGATTAATAAATTCAACCTTACTCAAATATTTCTAGTTGTTGAAAGATGTCATTAAAATACTCTAAAAACTAAGCCTCAGTGGAGAAGATATTGACAAATTGTTTACTTGGAAAATGTTTGTGTTCAGAGTGAATGTAAAAACACTTCTAAAAAGCAACAAGGAAAAGGCAGACTCCCCTGCAATAGACTGAATGAAAAAAAGATGACTGACATGAAGAAGATGATTGACATGAAAAAAGTTGATTGACATGAAAAAAGATGATATCCAAATATTCATTGAAAATATTTAAAAATTGCCTTTAATATCATTACTACAATGAGTCAGCACTAAGCACATATGAGAATGATTAGAATTTACAAGGATCATACCAACTGTTGGTACAAATTCAAATTACAGAGCTTTCTATACATTGTTGATGGATATACACAGGGACAAAATCAGGCCAGAAATCTATTTGGCAATATTTATTAATACTGGACATATGAGTACCCCACAATTCTATTCTTAAGACATACACCAAACAAAACTACACAGGTACCACAAAACATATTCAATGTTCCTAGAAACATTATTTTAAAAAAGCCTCAAACTGGTTTAAAAATCTCAAATATGCATCAATATTTGGATTATTAAATAATCTATAGTAAATTATTAAATAAATTATAGTCTATCTATGAATGGAATTCTATACTATAGTAAAAAAGGACACGTTCATGTTATATTAATAAGAAAGGCAAAATCTAGAATGTTGATAGGTAAAATAAAATGTACAAAGTGTACATATCATCTGATTTATTGTACATAAAGTATAAGAATGGGCAAAACCATTTTACAGTGACAGAAGTGAGAAGTATTAGTTTTGGTGGGGTCAACAATTATTGGGAAGTGATAGTAGTCACACAATTGCACCACTTTGTAGTAATCCATCAGGCTGCATAATTATGATCTCTGCACTTTTCTGAATCTGTTACATTTCAGAAGAAGTTTACTGGATCCTATGTAATAAATCCATTTTGATGTCAATTTCTAGGAGAAAAATAAGCAACTTAAAAAGAGCTTTATGTGACTATTACACTTTCTTAAAAGAAATAAGGACACCAATATAGTAAAAGTAGCATATATAATAAATATCTTAATAAAACTTAAAGATCTATGTATTTTTAAAAAGACATAATTAAAATGTGGCTAAATTTTAAACTTAATTTTGCTTTTCATTCTTATAATGATTTCAATTAGGTTTTAGGAAGAAAGATAATGTTTAAACTACATTGAAAATTTAAAATAAAGAGTATTGGGTTTTGGTTAGTATTAAGGCTTAGATATAAGATGTCCTCCTCCCCCCCCCCCCCCAAAAAAAAAGTTCCTGGTAATACAGGAATATTCAGAAGTGAAATTATTAGATCATGAGAAATGTAACCTAATCAGTCCATCCTAGTTTGAATGATGGGGTGGTAACTGTAGGCAGGAGGGGGGACCGGAGGAGGAGGGTCACTGGGGCATGCCCGGGATGGTTACATCTTCCCTGTGGCCTCTTCCCCTCTACTTCTCTGCTTTCTGACTGCTGTGAGTTGAGCAGCTTTCCTTTGCCATGCACGCTCCTCCCCCATGATGTGTGACCTCACTTAAGCCCCAGAGCAATGAATTGGTCATCCACAGGCTGAGACCTCAGAAACTGTGAATAAACTTTTCCACCTCTAAGTTGTTCTTTTCACGTATTTTGGTCATTGCAATGCAAACGTGACTGAATCATTGAGGCACACCAATGCAATGCAAACTATAATTTAAAAAGCAAAACACTTGTATTAAGCATCTGAATTTAAGGAAGGGTAGAGGACAACTTACTTCTCCCAGTAAGTCCAAAGAACACTACTGTATTTTCTCTATGTAAATTACAGTAACCAGTATGTTAGTTGTACCTTTTAACAAGAAAACAATAAATTAATTTTACCAAAAAGACCGGTCAAGATATGGTCTTACCTACGTATATAATATTAATTTCCAGACTTTCAGTCATCTTATTCAAAGGTGATATTTCATTAATTCTTTCTAAAATCTTTGTCCATCACATTCTATGTACCATGTCCTTTATTAGCCTCTGGGTAAATGAAGACTATAGACATCCCTGCTTTGTGCTGCTTAGGGTCTGGAGGATGAAAGATATGTAATGTCATGATCCTACAATAAACATATAATTTAAACTGAGATTTAAAGGATCTCTAATTGTAATGAGCAAACTATTGAAAGAGACAATCAGAGAGATTCAACTTAAGTTGGAGGACAGTCAATGATGTTCTTGCTGAGGAATGAGATTAAGACAGAGAGCCAAAAGATGAAAAGGTCAATATCATTGTTTGTATTTGAAATTTCCCAGAGTCTCGTGTGTTGAAGACTTGGTCTCCATGGTCGCCATGTTCAGAGGGGGAGTATTTGGAAATGACTGGATCCTGAGTGATGAGGGCTGTGTCCAGTGGCTCAATCCATTGGTAACTGAATGGACTATGGGGAGCTGGTAGAAACTCTAGGCAGTGGAGCATGGATGGAGGAGCAGATCACTGAAGCTGGAAGGCCTTATCTTTTTCCAAAATCCTTCCTCTTTTCTATTTTCCCTCCCTGCCCTCCCCTCTCTCTCCTTCTTCTTCTCTTGGCTGCCATGAGCTGAGCAGCTTTCCTCCTCTATACCCTCCCACCATGGTGTCCCCTCCCTCCAGAGTCCCCAAGCAAAGGAGCCAGCCAACCATGGACTGAAGCCTCTGAAATGGTGAGCCCAAGTGATTTTTTCATCTTCTGAGGTGTTTTTCTCAGGCATTTGTCACAGTGATACAAAGCTCACTAACAGAAGAAGGGGGTTCAGGCTGTTCTAGCAGAGTACTGACAATAAAGGAGCCCTTGCCATAGGAAACCGAAGGATGAGCCATGTGGCAAGGGCACCGCGGCCCGGGGTCAGATGGTTCTTGATGAGAATGTTTATGAGTTTTTCTTCTAATGCCTTGGGAGGTTATTGAAAGTTTCTAAGATGAAACATCTGTTAAAATTAAACTTTTAACTTTAAATAATTGACTAGTTGCTAAATGATGTGAAAGTTTGATTGGAGAAACAAACCGCGGGCTTGTGGCTCCCAGTTCGGATCAGCGAGTAGCTCAGGCAAGCTGTGAAGGTGCCCTGCATGAACCTGAAGGAAGTGGTCAGATGTCAGGTATACTTGGGGGCCTCGGATTCCTTGAGGTTCACTTTCATCCCTGGTGAATGAGAATAATAGCATATCTTTAAGATGCAGAAGGAGATAATTCTAACTGTTATTTTTAATAAGGAACAAATTCTGCTTAACTGGGAAACGTTTGTATGCCATCTAAACTGTCCAGGGAGCCGACTGCTCTCTTCTTCAGGAGTAAGTAAAGGTGCACCTGGTTCCCCAGGATTCAAGGCCATCACAGTGCTCCACGTCACAAGTTGGTTGGCACCTCTGTCCCCAACAAGAGTTTCCTTTAACCTCAGGTCTCTGTGGAACAGAATGGCAGCTTATGTATCTATTTGTTAAAATTCACGAGGATAAACATATTCACCAGGAAGTACTGAGCCTCTACTACGTGTCAGACGCTAGGCAAGGTTCTTTGTATATATTAAATATTATTATTCCTCTGTTTGTGTTAAGCTGAGATTTAAGCACATTAACTAATATACTAAAAGCCACAGATGGTATTAAATTCTGTATATGTGTAATTCCAAAGCCCATACTCTTTTTACAATTTCTACCTATTTCTATGTTTAGGTATTTCCCTTTTTAGCCATTCACGCTCTGGCTGGGATTCATGTGACCTAGGGTAACCTGCTTCTTGCCTTGTAATCTTACCTAATGGCTAAATTACAGTCTTGCCTTCCAGTCTAATAGTCTCCTGGTACCATTTACCTGTCTGCTTCTAATTGCCTCTTACAACCTCTCCAAAAATAACAAATTTCTCAGTTTTATATATTTCAGATACCAGAAGCAAAATTTTGGCAGTATCTATACTATATTTTGAGCCTCATCTTGTTCTATATTTATATTTTATGTTCTTATTTCTCTGCATCTCTCACCAGAACAATGAATCGCTGGCTGTTTCTCCATGTCTCCATGGTCCTTATTGCATCTGATGGGGGAGGGGTACCCTGAAGTCATCTCACTTCTTTTACCCAACTAGGACACTTTCTCTAACAGTTGGAGTGTTGCTGTGTCCATAAATCATTAGACTAGTTTCTCTATTTTAAAAGCATAAAACAAAAAATCTGCTGTACTACAATTTCTTAAGTGTTTACTGAGCATCCATTATGCAAAAGAGATACTAGTACAAAGAATTTGGGGGCACAGTGGCCTAGGTGCATCATCCCAGCTACTTGGGAGGCTAAGGTAGGAAGATCACAAGTTCAAGACCAGCTTGGTCAATTTAATAAAACTTTGTCACAAATAAATAAAAAAATTAAAAGCAGTTTTAAAAGAAAGGGTTGGGGATTGTGCTCAGTGGTAGAACACTTGCTCAGCATATGCAAGGCCCTGGGTTCAATCCCCAATATTGCAAGAAAAATTAAGACAGCACAGTTCCTTCTCTCTGGCGCCTGAATCTATGTATTTTTTTTTTTCAAAATAGAAGCTCTATTTTTATTGAAAAAAAATTGAGTTGAAATTATGCCATAGGGAAGGAATTTTATCCAAGTACCAATTAAAAAATATTGAAAAGACAAAAATTAACTTTAATTTAAAAATAGTATTCAATTAAATTAGTCAAAATATTAAAACAATCTATTTTTAAAAATAGCCCCAATTAATATTGATGTATATTAGGAACCAGTGAGTGACACTTGAAGTAGCCTATCTGTGCTTCAGTGTGTTTTGCTGATGTTTTCAAGCTTCATCCCAAATCTTGGATTTGATTAGAAACATCAGGCTACCGTAAGTTAGAAGAGCAAACACATTCTTTGCTGGAAACTTAAGGGAGTGTCTCCAGCCCCAGTTAGGTCAGCCAAGAGCTAAAGGGAGGAGAAGGAACGGAGCAAGAATCAGATTTATTAAACCATATTGTATGCATTTAAAAAGCATATTTTATGTTATTTCTTCCAGGTAGAAAGGAGAAAAACCTGGTAACAATTTACACTGATGTTTAGACCCACCCCCTGGGGTGTTTATCAATTTGAGGTAATAATGAAAGTATCAAGGTTTTAGTTATTTTACAAAGTTTTGTGAGTATAATTTTTTTTTAAAATTTAGGACTATAACATGGTTCTTAGATTCTTTATTTCTATGCAACCTGGGAGCTGGGACTTGATGGCCAAAGCTAAATCTGGCAGATGGACATATACTGTATTTCTTGGAGGTCATACCCAGAAAGGCGTTGACATTGGTAAATACTAGACAACAACATCTACCACCTTTCTACCCTTACAAAACAATAAGGAGCTCATTGTTTTCCACGTTCTGCCCATTTAGAGTGTTTAATAAACAATTGCTTAAGAGGAAAACTATTACAGGAATTATTGAAACTGTTCTTTAATGTCTGCTTGGGTCGCTGAGCCAGAATTGTACAGCCCATCCAGTTTCCCAAAGTCCTATACTCTTGTTTCCAAGTACATTTTCTTTCTTTCTTTTTTTTCCTTTTTTTGAGAGAGAGAGAGAGAGAGAGAGAGAGAGAGAGAGAGAGAGAGAGAATTTTTAATATTTATTTTTCAGTTTTTCGGTGGACACAATATCTTTATTTTATTTTTTTAAATTTTTATGTGGTGCTGAGGATCGAACCTAGCAGCCCGCACATGCCAGGCGAGCACGTTACCGCTTGAGCCACATCCCCAGCCCTCCCAGTACATTTTCGAGGCCGTTGCTGTTAAGTATGAGCTGGTAGAGTTAGAAATATGCCTCTCCTGAGTAGGTTTAGAGGAGTACCTTTGGATTTTGAAATGGAAAAGCGGCATTTCTTCTCTAATGAAGTGAGAAAGCAGCACTCCCAGGGAACACTCAGACTGGTAAATAGGAAGGATGCTAAATGAAAGTTGCTTTGGATTCAAAAGGTTATAACCCTGAGCAGATCTCTTAAATTATGGACAAAGCCCCTATCTCCTAGCATTGAAATATGATGCCAAGGCAGCTGGGTTAGAATTGGAATTTTTCATGAACCTACACTTGGACCTCCTTTAGTCTGCCAGCTGTCCCTGTTCCTGCACCTGGTCCACCATACTGATCCTTTCCTTTGAGTTTTCTCTTAGAAGCCATTTTCTTGCTCCAGGCAATCTGGACTCCACAGAAATAAAAACCAGTCCATGAAAATATTAGAATATGTTTGTGCTACAGCAGTTATATTAGTTCAAATCATTTATGCAGGAGGACTGCATAAATTAATGGATATAGATAACTCAAAGCAGGGTGGCATATGACCTAGTTCCATTTACTAGAGGACAATAGTGTAGATGTCATGGTCAGAGTTGAAAAGGTTTTGTTACAGCAATAGATACAAGCCATGTTCTAAGCTGAATAATAAGGAAGGTGATCTGCTCAGATGTGTGGCTGCCAAGATATAATACCTTAATAAAGCATCCAAAAAATAAAATATTTTAGTAAGCAATCACCTACAGACATAGGATAAGATTTCACAATGTCAGGTGCAAATTTTGAAGTGTGGTATTATAGAAAGTATAAATGTAAAACTACTTTGATCTACCTGACCAAGATGTCCAGGAATCCAACAAAAACTTTCAGATTCCTTGACCCACGACTTAATAGATATTGGTTTTAAAAAGTGCCTCTTTAGTTTTTTTTTTTTTATCTTTTTATACATTTATGTTTCCCTTCTTTTTAAGCAAAAGGTCACTCTGTTTTTTGATAAAGACAATAATTTCCATGAAGTAACCAGAGACAGAAGTAAAAGAACCTCCCATAGAATACTGAACAGAAAAAAATAAATATATGTCTCCAGGGTTTTAGGATCCACTAGGAGCAAGCAGGCTGCCTGACTACCTTCATACTGAGTGGCCTCAATCAGATGAAATAATGTGAGCAAAATCTCAGTGTTAGTGCTATGGGGAGGAGTGTGTTCCACAAGGGACCATGTGTCACATGCTTGGTCATCACTGTGGCAATGTTAGGAAACTTTAAGAGGTAGAACCTAATGCAAGATAATTAGGTCATTGAGGGTGCTGTTCTCTGAAGGACTTATATCTCACTAGATTAGATTCTAATTAGTTTTTGCAAGAGGATTCATTAAAACAAAAACAACAAAAATGACTCGCCCCTCTCAGCACTCTGTCTTCCTGTCTCACCATTAGATCTTTCCTCTTATATACTCTTCAGCTCTGATGTCATCCACCATTGATAACCCAGCCAATGAGACCCCATCAGAGGCCCATAAACAGGTTTGCCCAATCTTGAACTTTCAGCCTCTAAAAATGTGAGCTAAATAAACCCTCTTTGCTTTATAAATAATTTAACCTTGGGCATTTTGTTATAGCAATGGAGAATGATTAATATAATTGTCCGTATTATTTGTATCTTAAGATTGTCATCAAAAATTTGAACTACTGAACATTCAATACCATGGCAGCTACTGTCGTTGTTTACTAATACATCTTACTAAAGAAACAAATCCAGTCAATACTCAATTCTTTATGCTAAACTTATCATGGCTAATAAGTAGATTGGAAAAATCTCCACAAATTGTCACCTTTCTGTGCTGCCTTTCCCTGTAATTTGTAGTTTTATTCACTCTCTTGCAGGGTTTGGCCATGTAATTTGCTTTAAGCAATGGGATGGTGGCAAACAAGCAAATGTTTACACATTAACTGAGGCTTGTCCTTTCTTACTGCTTATGGAACTCTGCAACCACCATGTGAGTAAGCCTGGCCTAGCCTGCTGGACGAAGAGGAAACAATGACCTAGTCACCACTGTTGCTTCAGCCCTGTACCAGCAATTCATAGGACTGCAAGTGGAACCATTCCAGATGAGCCAGTCCCTGTCAATCCCCAGGTGACTGCTGATGCATGATGTTCACCAGCTGAGACTTTTGGAAGAGCCATTCACTAAATCCAGCCTGTATTATAGCCTGATGTTCTGTGAGCTAAATAAATACTTCTTGATGTTTCAAACCACTAAATTCGGGATGGTATACCAATCCCCAAAATTAACAGATGCAATTAGAAAATGAAATCCTAATTGAAACTGTAGTATAACTGAGGTAGAAAGTAGAAATTTGGCAATTATTTTATTCATAAGATGTCATAAACACAGTGATGAATTCAGATCTATATTCTGATCAGCATCATCTACTTTGGTGTTGCACAAGACTGTGTCATATGCAATTATTAATACACAGGTGATTGCTCATTCCTGGAGTTATTTAAGGTCATCTGGCTTTGTATTCTGTCTTATTTTTGAAGCAGGCAGAAGCAGGGCTTACTGTAAATTAAGAACTGAAAACTATTAGCTTCCAAGTCCCAACAAGATTTTATCTGGCAAAATGTTCAGCCCTATTCTTAAAGTGACTAGAAAAAAAAATTGTCATAGGAAATCCTGCCAGTCTGGGGAAATAGATGCTTTTCAGTATGACAGTCTCAATCCTGGGCATAGGGTGGGTCATCTTCCTTTGTATATATCTACATTTTAAAAGAATTGTTATAGACTCTAAAATGTTGGCTTCCACATGATAGTAAAATTGAAATTGATAAGTTTTTTTTATTGAATTAGCCAACACTGCCAGCTTTTCTAATCTCTTACATATTTGAAGAGAGTCAGTCATCATATCTTTCTGTGCAAGTGGGGGATGCTTTTTCTATGTTGAAATAAAGAATTCTGTCCATAATACCTATTTTTGTTTTTTTAAAATGAGACAGAGTAGCACCTATTTCAACTAATTCATATCAATCTGGTAAGAGTCTGAATCATATAATTTTATTCTAAAACATCAGTTACACACAATAAAAGCCTAATACAACAATTAACTCTTAAGCATTTCTAATTATTACCTAATGAAAATAACCACAAAATCATGTACCTTTGCAGAACATTTTTAAATGACTTTCTGTTTTAGTTTCCATTGTGGGAAAATATTTCTTCAGAGGACCAAAGACACTACCTGAAGTAGACTGTAGTACTAAACATATTCTAAAATCATACAACACAATATGGATGATAAAACAGATCTTTCACAGTCCTAAAAATTTTAATAATTCTTTCTATTTTCACTATACCTATCAAAATACCTTCTTGTGGCTCAAAACATTTGTTTATTAAATATAGTTACATGTATTTGTTAAGCACAGAAATAGAACGAATTCTATCTGACCTGGGAGCTGCATGACTTAGGAACTGCTTGGCTGTGGGAATTGCAATTGTCAGTTGGTCAGAATATATTTACCATCTGTTATCTTCTGTGTTTCTGCTTGGCACTGCCCCTTGGAACATTCAGAATGTAGCATTAAAATTCTCTTCCAGTTGTGATCTGCCCAAGTCAGTGTTTTTCCAACTATTGCAATACATACCTGTTAAACCCGTCATTCATACTTAACACAGCTTTGTCTGACTGGGGACAAAACCCTTGGTCAGGGTGGTTTGTACATAGTAGAAAACATGCCTATAGCAGGTGGACAGGTGATACCATTGTTACTGTTAAATTTAAATTAGAAAAAAAAATGATAGAAAACTTTTTAAACAATGTTGAAAAAGAACAGTTTGGGGACCAGTTTTCCATTTGCTGAGTTATGAAGTATGAGTGTGTACTAATAATAGCAGCCAAAGTTTTAATCAATAAAACTAATGTAAGTGTTCCATGAATTCAGTGGACTCTTTCTATTTACTTATCGCCATGGATATTTTCATTAATAGTCATGTTGATATTTCAATAACATTGCCTAAGGGAAGAATTCCAAGAAGTGTCCAGAACAACTGACAGAAGTTTCCCTTTGTAACTCAGTATGAACCATCTTCTGTGGACTCCACCATATGCTGATTCTATTTTTGATATTCTTTTTTAGGGTTTCCTCTAATACCACTTTCATTCATAGTTCAAAAATATTTCCTTAAGTCATATTTAGAACCCAACATAATATAAATAGACATAAAAAGCCTTGAAGCCATATTTCCTATTGTTTTTTCTTTCACCCAGAGAGTACTACAAGAAGATTGAACTAACACTAAAGTCATAGTTGATAAAAATTCATAATTTTTATTCACTCAAAGTAAAATTAACCCAGTTATTTGGCTGCAAGAGTTGATATTGAAATTATAGCTAACTTTATGATTCTGTGATGTGAAATTATGCCAACTGTGAGAACAGTAAAAATCATTATACTCTTATACTGATTATACTCTTCTTTACCTATTTCTGAGACATACTTTCAATTGCAAAATACACAATAAAGTAGAACATGAAAAGTTAATTAATGTTTTTCAATGACACTAAGTGGGAAAAGAGTAAATATTTGAAATATTTTATGTGTGTGTGTGTATTCAAATGACATTAAAATTGGAAATATTTCAGAGACTATGTGTGTCTCTCTGTTTAGTCACATATCTATAACTAGAGTCCCTGGATTCAAATCCAAGTACTGGCATTTGCTGGTTGTGTGACTTTGGGAAAGTACCTTTATTTTTCTGAACTAAAGATCCTCATAGGTCAGATGAGAGTAACCGCCGGCTTACCTCCTTGGCTTTTTTAGATGGTTCATTGTGAAGTGAACAGAAAGTGTATGCAGGTTCAGCTTTCCATCATCTGTAAATATCCATAGGATGGAAGCCCTTGGATGACTCAGGCATTGCACTGCATTCCACTTTCACATGCATTATGGTTTGGATGTAAGGTGTCCTCCAAGAGCTCACATGTGAGACAATGCAGGGAAGGTTCAGAGCAGAAATGATTGGGTTGTGAGAGTCTTAACCCAACAGTGAATTAATCCCCTTATTGGGATTTAACTGAGTGGTAACTGAAGAGGTGGGATGTTGCTGGAGGAAGTGGGTCTTTGGAGGCATGGCTTTGGTGTATATATTTATATCTGGCTAGTGGAGTCTCTCTGTCTGCTTCTTAATTACCATGATGTGAGCTGCTTTCCTCAGCTGCACTCTTCTGCCATGATGTTCGGCCTCATCTCAATCTTGAGGAATGGAGCCAGCCTTCTATGGACTAAGACTTCTGAAAATATGAGCCCTCAAGTAAATTTTGCTCCTCTACAGTGGTTCTGGTCACAGCACGGAAAAGGCTGACTAAAACAACATGTTTCTCATCCATTTTCTCTGCTTCCCCAAATCACCTGAAGGATACGTTATTCACCAGTATTACCTGTTTTTTCTTGGTATTCTGTTTCCTTTCCTGCAATGTTTTCACAATATCTTTATATGCTCACTCAATAGGGTTAAAAGAGGTCAGTCCTTAATCAAATTGTATGAAATGACCAAATTCATGTATTGTGTTCTATTCTGTAGCTCCATGTACTGCAGTTTTCTAAAACACTTAGCTAAATATTAATCTTATTATCACTTATTTGCTCATTTATTGTGTTTCCCTCATTTTACTCACCCCCAAGTTTCCTGCATCTTGAAAACACCTATAGAAGTGGTGCTCTATGAATATTTGTAGAATAACTGAATGAATATATGTTACATCCCCTTTTTGATTCCTTAGCCCCAGCTCATATATTTTCTATATTTTACACCTTTACCACATCTCCATCCTGTGTGGACATTTAAACTAGGCTGATGGAAATTTCATTATCAATGACCTTAACATGAAAGGAATTATATTATATTGCAATGTATTATATTTTTGAAAGTAAGTAGAGAGATTTGTTTAGACTTCAACAAATTATAACAGAGATGTTGACATGCAAAACAGAATTCATTCAAAATTACTTAAGCACTTACCTATTTTATTAATGTTGGATATTGGGACCTCAGCTACTCAACTTCAGAGAATCCCATGTTAATAGTGCCTACCAGACTTGTAAAACATGTTAGTACTACCTGGGAAAATTGTGATAAATCCGAAATGCAAAGAAGTTTTTATCATTATACATAAAGAGTTTAGAGGGGGAAGGTAGATAAATTGTAAATGTAAATAAAATCCCAAAGTGCCATGAAGAAGTAGGAGAACTGTGAGAATATAAAGGTGGTAATCCTAAGACCCTAGACCTGAGAAGATGCTTCCCTGTGGAAGTAAAGCTTATCCCTATTCCTGAAGGATAAGTAGGAGGAGCCAGGTTGTTCTTCACCTGTGCCCATGGTCAGATCTGACACACCAAGACTAGTGGCAGCTGTTTTCAACAGGGGCCCTGCACACTAATTGGGCTGATTTGGAGTACAAATGACTGAGAACATGGAGTGGGTGGGGGAGAAAAGACTTCATTCCCATATGGTAACTCTGGTGCCTAGCAATGTCCTTGTAAAAAATCCTAGAAAATTGCCAGTCACCAGGTGCCTCCCCTTAGGACATCGCCTGGCAGTGTCATTAGCAAGAAGGCTGGAGTAAAAGAAACTGGGAAACATATATGGACTTCCAGAAATAACTGGCTGACATTTCCAGACACTGCACATTAGGAGGGAGAGTGCTGTCTTGCCATTACTAGGGAGCCTGTGGAATTTGGACATTAATATTAATGAGTCCTCATCTGAACCCACAGGCTGATAAGCATGACAGATATTGTCAGTAACTTGCTGTAACAAAGAGGATATGAATTTTGTCACTATTTAACTTGGAACACCCCTTCATACAGAAAGACAAGGAACACACCTGATCTTAGGGATGCTTTTGAACATCTGGTTGCTTTATGACTTCTCAGCCCTTTTCCCTCTGGAGAGCACCCATCTCAGACCAGTTTCATTTTACCTGTGGAGCAGCACCATAACACAGGTCTCTGGGGATGGTTTTCAATTCAGGGGTTCAGGTAGCATTTTCACAGCTCCTAGGTTACAAGGATTAAGAACCGCCTTTTCAAAACAATTCTGGGCTGCTGCTTTTCTTCCCGGCTCTCACCTCAGGCCAAGCAATAAAAACACCAGAAGCACTCCTATCCTATCACATACAGTTTGGTTTTGCTGAAGTATTGTATTTCCAGATGAATTGCTAATCAAAATTACCCCTAGAATATGATTTTAATCATATGTTAATTCGGTACAATCTATGAAACATGTATGCTTTTGCCTTTCACGTAGGTTTGGTAGCCCGTTCTGTCTTTATAAAGACAGATCGAAGTTTCCCTGTCACGCTAACATGAGGATAATGTACAAAACAAAGACTGGTTGTCATAATTGGCAGCATGGACTGTGCTCTTCAACGGGTTCAGTCATTTAATTAATATTTATCGAGAGCCCAGACGGAGCTTGGCAGCCTAGGAAGTGCCAGCCACTCCCACCCTCGCAGCCTTTATGCCATCTGCTGTGCATGTGGATAGCAGGCAACCAGCCACCTTGGGAAATGTATACAAGGGTCCTCTCCACTGCTTCTATTTCCCTGATTGCCTCTGGTTTCTCACACAGCTTCAACATTTCTCATGACTAGTACTCAAAGAATATGACTCCAGAGTTCTAAATGTGCTTCAGCCACAGGGTAGTTGGGTGTTGAGGTTTCCCTTCCCTTCGTAGTCTAACGAATCCTTCATGTAATAGAAATGTTTTGCATGCTTCTAATGATTTTTTAAATCAACCAGGAAATAGTTTTCTCACAGAATCTTGGCCATCAGGGAATACATAGAAAAAATATTCAGTATGAAGACATAGTTCTTAACCTGGCATATATATATGAAATATAAAAACCTATACATTTCGTCTTTTCAAGTTTGATGAGAAGTCAGAGAGTCCTGCTCTAAATCAAGTCTCTGGCATGGCTCCCGTCCTGATTGTTCTCTTGCTGCTCACACATCCCCCATTCAGGAACAGGAGTCTTGTTGTGTGAAGTCCACAGTGCAGTAAGTCCTGCAATGCCCATCTCCTCTAATGAGCAGCACACCAGTGAATACCCAGAGATTTCCACTGCCTAAGTAATGGTACTCTGACGCCTTGATTTTCTCTCACCTGTCAGGAAATGAAGTGTTGAATAAGGTTTTTAACCCTGGTGGGTTCAAACTCTGGAACTCTGAGTTAGAGCCAATCTGCTACAGTGAAGGCTTTCTGCATTACACTGAGATTGTGCCCACAGTTCTGACACAGTCTTGGGACCCTTTGCTGGTGGAGACCTGCGGTTATCCCCTCCCCACTGTAGGCACACTTTGCCTTCTTGCTTGATGGAGTAGTCTTCAAGAGTGTGCCACAGTGGCCAGGCCAAAGTCCTCCTTACTGTTAGTATGATGAATCATGCATAATGGTAAATTTCTGTTATGTTTTAGATGTGAGGTGTTCCCCAAAATCTCACATGTGTGACAATGTGAGGGGGTTCAGAGGAGAAATGATTAGGCTGTGAGTCTTAACCCAATCAGTGAGTCAATCACCTGATGGGATTAACTGGTGGTAACTCAGGACAGGTGGGATGTGGCTGGAGGAGGCGGGGCACAGGGGGCATCACTTTGGGGTATATATTTGTATCTGGAAAATGGAGAGATCTCTCTCTCTCTCTCTCTCTCTCTCTCTCTCTCTCTCTCTCTCTCTCTCCTTTCTGATGATCATGTGAACTGCTTCATTCCACCATACTCTTCCTCCATGATATTCAGCCTTACCTTGAGCCCTGAGGAATGGAGCCTGCTGTCTATGGGCTAAGATCTCTGAAACTGAGTCTTCAAATAAGCTTTTCCTCCTCTATAGTTGTTCTGGTTGGGTCTATTAGTCACAGCAGTGAAAAAGATGACTAAAACAATTTGCTTCTGGACTTTATGGTAATTTTTCACATAAAAGAGGATATGAATGAATTACCTATTAGCGCCAACTGGATGCAATATATCTGACTCTAAGCTCCAAAGAGGGAGAAGCTTCTGAAGTATAATGAACAAAATATTGAGTGCAATGCAATTTATATTTTCACTCTTAGGGTTTCACCTTCAACCTCTTTCAAGACTGCTAGATGCTATGGCACACACCCATAATCCCAGCAACTTGGGAGGCTGAGACAGAAGGATTGCAAGTTTAAGGCTGGTCTCAGCAATTTAGCAAGCCCTATCTCAAAATAAAAAAAAACTAAAACAAACTAGGGATGTAACTCAGTAATAGAGCACCCCTGGGTTTGATCCCCAGACCAAAACAAACAAATAAACAACAACAACAACAACAAAAAAAAACTGCTGTGAACTTAATCATGACACTGATGAGGTAGGTAAGGAACAGTGGGTAGACTTTTTTTATGAGAAAGGAAACCCCATCAAATTCTATCTATATATTTTCTGCCACTACTAGTGAATGCTATTTTAGGCTGCTCAATCATCTGAATCACACAATTTTCTGTAGAAATAATTTTTTCCTAACCCAAATAAATCTTGCCTGGATTTCTAGGAATCCATGTAAATGGTTTTTATTTTATTCCATTTCCTTCCATAGCATCTTTCTTGGAAATTGTACCCTACAGGAACAAGTAAAAGAAGTTTACACTAGAACTTCAAATTTTCGTTAATCGGCTAAATGATAATATGTATTTTACTACTGTCAATTCCTGTGAGTAATTGCTCAGAAGCATTACTCTCTCTGTGTGTATGTGTGTTGTGGGAGAATAATGGCTTAAACAGTTTCTTAAAACAGAAAAAGTACTTAAAAGTAAAAACTAAAGTTCTCTCAAACATTGTAAATATTTTGAGAGAAACAATTATTTAAGAAAGTTATCCTAGTAATATCACTTTGATGACTAATTTAAATGTATAAATTATTATAAGATGTTTATAGAGGTCTTAATCCCCAAATCTCAAAATTAACTCATACATTTTGAAATTAGTATAAAATATCTGTATTTTTATAAATTTTCTCACGAACCATTGCAAACTATTAGAAGCTGAACTAAAAATGGTAAATTAAATAAACTGCTTCTCACCAGCTCTTCTCTTTAGCTTGACTATGTCTTATAAAATGAAATTTTTATACATAGGACAAAATTAATTCTGTATAATCAGTTTGAATAATTTAAGGGCATCCTATAGCTGACTGGACTAGATCCCTATTTCCCAGCATAGGTGTTTTGCCTGCCAAGGAATATTTGGGAACTTCAGAATGTATTTTTGGTCACACTGGAGAGATGCTTCTGGCTTCAATGACTAGTTGTCAGGACTACACCTAAACATCCTAAAGTTCATGGAACCAAGGTTGTAGACCCCTGGAATAAATAAACTTTGAGGTAATGTCTGAATTTGTTGGGATTTTTATGCTGAAAAGTTTGTCTATATCATATGTTATCTAAAAGAAAGATAGCTTTATATACATGATATACAGACTGTGCTTAACATTTGGACAAAAAGTGGTTTTAAAGATGAATTTTTAAGTTTATCAAGCAAATATCCTAGGATTCTTTAGTCCTTATGCAGGATTTTTATTCCATACTCAATTTGAGAAAATTATGAATTCCACATCAATTTGCTTACTCTGTTTTTTTTCCTTTACTGATACAACTTCGTTCCTAGCACTGCACACACTTCTTCATGAATTGTAAACATCTGAACAATTCAGTAACTCTCTTTTTAGAATATAAATTATTTTACCAAACTTTCAAATTGTATTGAATAAATTGAAAATATGTATATACAAAGGCACATAAACAAAGAGAGAGGAAGAAATGACCTTGAGACACGTGACCTGGTTTACAGGAATTAACTGATCTAGAACATAATATTATTCATAAATAATATGATTTTGCAAAAGTGATTTTTGAATGAGAGAAGAATGTCCTTTGTTTGAAGGTAGATTACACAACAAATTTGAAGAGGAACTTTCCACTGATACTTTAAAATGTCCAAAGATTCACGACAGTATTAGTCTTGTGAATACTGTTAAGATTATGATCTAATAGAAGTTTTCATTGATGCCAAAAAATAATTATTAACTAGTTGTATTGAGTTATTTCTTACTTTGACTCTTTTGAATCATTTTACTTCTTGTTGAAAAAACTGCAAGAGTTTGGAAAAATTTAGTCATGGAAGAAGAGTGCTGAACAATGTGACACATAACACACACAAAGTTTTAAATTTTGTTTTGATAATTATTCTTTCAGTATTTCCAAGAGATTTGGGAAATATGTGTTTAAACACACATAAATACAAATATGCATACATTCATGTATATTTGACTGGCACAGGCACATGTTTGTTTTCCCGAATATTTCTTTCTTAAACTTTTAATATTGGTGTCAGATACTAACCTGTAAAATTAAAAACATCAATTCAAAGGTTATATTTGCTGAATACAAATTCAATTATGAATTTTTAAAAGGACTAAAACAAAGAACTAAAAATACGTGCAACATAAGTTAGATGTCCAAATGAATCTAGGATCAAGAAATGAAGAAGTACTGTCCAATACTGTCCATGTTTTTCACATCTTGACATTAGATTAAATACATACACACACACACACACACACACACACACACATACACATATTACAGTAACTCTCTATATAAATATATAAATTGGCTTGGAGTTCATGTATGTGTGTGTATTTGTATATGTATATATGTGTATGTTATATATATGAAATTACTACTCTTATAAGGGTCTCAAATGTCCCTATTCTGGATTCTAGGCTGACCTTAGATTCCCATTTTTTGATGAGCCCTTTCCCTGTAGACTGATCAATAGAGCTACTTAAAGAATAAATGGTGGCAGAAGAGTCCAGGGTTACAGAACCTAAAAATATAAAAGTATCTAAGTTGCCTAGGCATGCTCAATATATGTAAAACAAAAATATTTCATTATCTAAGGTACCTGAGACTTATAGAATTATGATTTGCATTACATTAGGAATTTGCAATGGGAGTTCATAACCCACTTGAATCAAAATGTGAAATATGATATATCAAGAACTATGTAATGTTTTGAACAACCAACAATAAAAATTTAAAAAAGAAAAGAAAATTGAAAAAAAATAGAATTTGCACCTAAAGTTACATCAATTGTGATATATTATCAAAGAATAATAAAGGTGGCCAGTTTTATAAATAACATGTTTTTAACTTCATAAATTTTATTCTTAATGGAATTTGTATACAAATTGTGAAATCAGAACATGGATTAGAGTTTCAGTTTATATTTTAGAAATAGTTGTTGTATCTTCAAATGAATAGATATAATAATTCATAAAACAAGCCAGTAATTGATGAGATCAGCACGTTTTTAGGAGTTAACTTATCTTTGTAGAGACAGTCTATTTTCAAAATTTATATAATTTTGAAATTTCATACATTTTAAAATAATTCAAAAGGTTATCAGTAATAATAGTAAATTTTGGTTGAGAATATTCACATGCATTTATTTAAGAAAATAGTTTTCACTTATTTCCTAAACCAATTAGGAATCTAAGAAATTAGGTTGTTGAGAGAGAAAATAAACACAGGATATTTCTTTTATTATGTTTATTTACTACTGTTAATATAACCATTATTAGTAATTTAAACCAGATGTTTTCCCAGATTTTATTGATTATTTAGCATTTTTTTACTTTTCCTTTCACAGTACAATTTTATTTCTTGGGTTTTACATTTGTATGGTATCATAAACCACTGAAGAATCAGTTTGTGAAGCAAAGCAGAGCCACAATCTACACCCCACCCAATAAAGGAATTTTTAATATTATGGCTTTAAAGAGCTTAATGCTTGACTTTGTCATCACTTTGCATTGTTGATATATAATATTTGAAATGTTATTCTTTTGAAGAGCTTTAAGGAGCCATCAAGAATAATGTATACACATCAGTATCCAGCATCCTCTAGAAAATGTGGCTGCTGTCTCAATTCCTTTTTTCCCTTCATCTTCAAAAACACACGAGGGCAAAACTTAGAAATTCATAAACTATCCCAGTGTTGTAACTTGAAATGGGCAAGCAATGGTGGTAATTGAACCATATTAGAAAGAAAATAGAACTCAAATAACTAACTGTAAGCAATAAAGTCCCAAATTGCTTTGGCTTCCTTATTCATAGATAATTCAAAAATAAATAAATAACTAAATTATCCCTTAATGGGGCAAAGAACAATGAGAATTCAGGAAATATTGGAAACATTCCATTTCCAAAATATTTCAGTTGTAAGACAAATGGATTCATTGTTCTCTAACAGTTGCTTGGGATAAGAGTAAAACTCGTAGTGGGCAACCAAAGCTAACTGGTGAGAAGGGAAGCCTGTGTTCATATGTTGGTTTGTTTCAGGTTTGATTTGTTTGTTTCAACTAACCTGGTCTGAAAGTTCTTAAGAAGAAAGAGGGAGCCTGTGGAGGATGTGCCCTTGATTCCAAAGAAACTCTATTGCCATTGCCTTTATAGATCCTAATGGAAGGATCCAAAACAATCATTCGGAAAAGAAATTACAGATTTTTCAAAAAGTGGTCAACACAAATTCAAAAAAAGCTTTCCAATCCCATAGTCAGGGATTTCACTGTGAAGACGGCAAGAATATGAAGAATATGAGAACTGTTTCCACATGACTGGATGGCAAATAGACCTACACAGAAACAAAGAAAACCTCAGTGGTGAGTGGAAAAGAAACTGTTGCTTGTCTTCCTTAAACTGGATTTCATTAATGTGCAGATCAAATCCACATGCAGTTGTATGACTTTCAAGTATCTCATTTTGTTAATACAAGATCTTCCATTGTACTTCAGTGAGAGATCCAATGGCTTTAGGACAAATATTATATAGACCTTATAGTTCTATAACTTTAAGACTCCCTCAAAAGAATTCACAGAAGATTAGATAAATAAATAACAGTGGGATTCTACAACATCTCATATCTCTTTGTGCATCTCTGCATTTCTTTGAGCAATTTTCTACATATTTTATGCACATTTAATCATACTGTGTATCTACTTGTTATTTCTTGCTTAGAATCCTAAATAATTTTTGATATCCTTTCATATCCATGAGGAAAATACTTTTTACTAGTTTTTAAATGATGGCTTGTGATTAAGGTTGTAATATTAAGATTAAAGAAGCACCTGTTCTTCCAAAGCTTACCTACCCGCTTTTGTCCCATGCTTGTGTTCATCTTACTCAAAAAAAATTTTTTTCTGCAAATATTTTTTCTTTGTCCTGTTTAATAAATTTATATATCATGATTAGTTGATTCCCAGTATATAGATAGACCTTAAAACCATGCCCTTAAAAATAAACTTTGGTCTTGAACAAAAATTCCAAGTAACTCCTCTGAGGGCAGTCTAGTTTCACTTTGCTGATTCACTTTATAACCTTCCATTTTCTTCTCTATTAAATCTGAACTTGCTTTTGTTCTATCACCTCTCTGTGATGACTCAGATAAAGGTCATTAAAATTTTCCATATTGAGGAAAATTGCAATTTCTTTCTTCTTCAAACTCTCAGCAGAATTAAAGACAAAACAAAAATAAAAAAGCAAAACAAAACAGAAACAAAAAATCATGCTAATGATTTAAAATCCATTCTCTCTTGCCAATTAGCTTTCTCCATGCCCCTTTCCTCCACAAAGCAATTTTTGTGATTTTTAAAATCACAAAATTACAGAGATCTTTAAAAGCATCAATGAGATTATTGATCACTTCCTTTTAAAAAAAACTATCCAATGGCTTGACTTAGAAATTAACATAAATCTGCTGGGGCTGTGGCTCAGGGGTAGCACACTTGCCTGGCATGTGTGAGTCACTGGGTTCAATTCTCAGCACTGCATATAAATAAATAAAATGAAGATCTATCAACAACTAAAAAAAAAAAAATTAAAGACAATAAATTAAAATAAAATCCTGAAACTTTGGCACAGCCCATTCTCTGAAGCACCATCCCCTAATCCTGGTTGACTCAGCCTCCCTGTCGCTAAAAGCTGGATTTCCTGGTGTCCCCCCCACACACATTGTGGCACCTTGTGGTTGAGCCCCTTGTCACTACAATGTCCAGCGATCACCAATCACACACACAAGGTCTCTGGTACCTCCAGCAGCTGCCTAAAAAGGAACAAGAAAGGGAGAGGGAAATAAAACCTCATGTGACAAACACCAATGAGAGAATGTGGCAGTTGCTGAGAGATACATTTTGCCTTCTATTGACCATATGGCCCCAGCAAGACCTACTTCCTGAGCAGTAGCTTGTGGTTAGCTTAGCAAAGCGCTGCTTGAATTTGCTTTTACTCCTTTCCTATCTGGTTTCCCATTTTCTCTCACATTTCAGTACCCTGAAATTATACTCTCCCTAATATGCTATTAGTATGTAAGCTCATCTCAGGATCTGTTTTCTAGGCAAACCATATTCTGAAAGTAGGCAAGATCCACATGATCAACTGCAGCCTACCTACTCTCTCTCTCATTTCCCACCAATCTCTCTGAGTCCCTTACACACTAGCTATATTGGCTAAATCCAGTTATGAAGCTCTCCTCTTCCTCTGTATCTCTGTTCCTAGATCTTCATATAGCATCACTAGTATGTATGTATGTATCACCATGTATGTATCAGTTCAAATATGAGTTCTTCAAAGAGTCATTCCCACCTGCTGTACCTAAAGAAGCCCCTTTTGTATTCAGCTCTCTGTATCCCATTTTACTTTTCCATCACTTTATCATCATCTTGCATGATATTCTTTACTTGATAATTTTTTATTATCTTATTTTTTCCATGAAAATAACACCTTCTAAGAGCAAAGACATTGTGAGTCTTGAGAGCCTCTTTCCACCTGCCACATAATAGGCACTCTATTTTTATTAGCTAGTAAACAAAAGAATTTGTTCTTAATAAATATGCATGATTTTGACTACATATTTAACTTCAAATACATATGATTATGTATACATAAGCAAAATAGCCAACTAGAACAGATAAATGCATGCTTTAAATAATTTAGTCAGTTACATATACTTCGTATCCATCTATAATGAGTTTTTAAATTTGTTTTTAAAAAATGATAAAATAGTAAGTGAAATCTATGAGAAATATTCTTCTTGCACCCCTCACCCCAGCTTTAGGTATCTTTGGTGATAAACTATGACTTTATATATTGGCTATGATCACTGTGGTGTTAAGGTAATAGATCTCTATAAAAAAAGTGTTTAGGTCCACAATGATATATTTCAGCACAAATTCTGAGGCTTTCATCTACCACGCGGCCTGCGCAGTGGTTTCATTAATGAGGTTCTGGCATTAAGTTAGTTAGAAGAGATCAAAATAAAACACACAGACAGTACCTTATTTTACATTGCTAGGTCCGAGACGGCTCGCCTCCCTGGTCCCCGCCTCAAGCCGCCCAGCAGGGCAGCGAGGATTACTCTGGGCTAGCAGGAGAGAGAGAGAGCGAACACGCCGGGGAGTAGCCTTTTATTTGGGGGGACAAGAGATTCAGGGGAGAATTCCATCCAATGAAGGTTGAGGGGGGGGCTGCACTCCAAGGTCAGGGTCAGTGATTGGGTCTCCGGGGTCAGTGGTCAGGCACACCCCCACACGGATGGGCTCTCTCATCAGGAAAGGGTCGGGATAACTCCGACACAGCCAGAGTGCCTCAGGCCCTTAACGGGAGTCACCCAATCACGTGTCAGAATGGCTCCCCACATTTCATATAAATAGATTGAATTTGCTGTTGCTATTTTGAAGTAGCCATAATATCATTCTAACAGGAAGATCTCAGATTTTGTAAAAAAAAAAAACTCATTAATTGTTGGCATATGGGAAATCATCAAAAATAATAGAAGTATCTTAATGAGTAGATTGCAGTAGATGTAAATGTAATATAAGGAAATTACCTATCATGGCAATTGTTTTGTAAATAAATTATACAGAGATATCTATCAATATGCAGCATCTTAGAATACTCTGGCCTCTGTGTTTCTGTATTTTTTCTGCTTTTCCCTGAAGTACACACATACTACTGTCATAAAAGAGATTTAGACACAGATCTGCAAAAACTTGCCAGCTGAATACTTCAAAGAAATTCCATATTTTTTTTCTTTGCAACCAGTAACCAGAAATCCCAAGGTAAATTATATGAGACATCTTGAGATAGGAATTGTTCCTTTTGTAAAGTGCCTTATAGTTTGCTAAATTCATTTAATATGTAATTTAGTATCCACAGAGTCCTAAAAAAGGATGCATGATTTATTGGGCTTGGAAACTAAATAAAGATATAAACGTTACATAAGGACCATATTTAGGAATATTTTCTTAATATAAATATTGGAAGATTCACTACATATATGAATATTTTGAAAAAAAAGGGATAGAACATTTTATCAAGTGAGGGTTTCAAATTGATTGGCAGCAGTAAGAGTGGATGAAGAATACTCTTAGAAATGTGATGTCCTGGAATACTCAGGAGAAGAGCAAAAAACTTTTTCTAGTTCTTCATAAATGAAATTGATAATGTGCCTTCCCTGTGGGAGTTGGCATTGACATTTGTTTCTATGTACTTCTTTATGCATCTAAGATGTAAGTAAACCTATGAAAAAAATTTTTATTTGTTTTGTCTCTGGTGATTATTTAACAATAAGTGTATGCTTTTTAAAAGCTTATTTTTAAAATGAAAATGTGCTTATAGTAAAGTAACTTAATAGAACTTAAAAAAATGACAGTGTTTACCCAGGAAGTGATATGAACTAATATAAAACTTGGTAGAATTGATATTTAATAAATGTTCAAATAAATGTTTCTCTTGTCAAAGGGTAAACATGTACTTCATGTGGGATTTCCCCATTAGCAAATATAAAAATGTCTTTAATTATTATTGGGCTTGGGGAAAGAGTGTAGATGAAATTCTGAAGTCTGATTTGTTAAGATCATGTAAAAGATAAGGCAGTAAAATGAATCACTCTATTTAGTTTAGCTAAATGATCTTTCCTATGCTATGACTCTGTCATCTTCATTGGTACAGTTTTAAACCTATTTCGTATTTATGAGTTTAATATTTGTTAACAATACATCTGGATATCAGAACGATGACATTCTGACAGAATTTCAGATATTTAATAAACATAGCCAAATGTAACTTTTCTAACTGATTGAAATCTTCCAACCTTTTAAGGCTGGTTAACACCATCATTTAATTTTAAAAAGAAGGAATCAAAATTCTCTTCCACCAATAGTGGAATATATTATACCTGATCCCACCTAATGATTCTTCTAATCATAGTTTATGCTCCTTCCTTACTTTGCCTGAAATAGTCTTAGCAGCCTTTACTTTTTTAATGTGATGTAGGTCCTGTCATGGAGTATTATTCTCATATTTCTCAAGTCACATTTGCACAATAATTGTTTGTGTATACCGTAAGAGCATATCAAGAGATCTAGCCTTTTAGCAACCTCTGTGTGTACAGTGTACTACTGTTGACTCCTCAACCCTTCCAGGCACTTCAGGTCCTCAGGTAATGCCATTCTTTTTATGAACAGCCTTAAGAAAGTTCCCAATTCATCCTATCATTATTATGAAGAGAGAAGTAGCTTCTTAGGTCAGTCTTAACATAGTTCTGCCTTGTGACTAAACATGGCTCATAGAAACTGTGCTCAAGAAAAGATGGCTTCCCTCCCCGAAGAACTATCATCCACCATTTTTTTTTACCACTACACTCACAAACATCTCCATATCATTGGTGTTTGTGAGATGAATTTTAGTTCAAATAAAAGATGAACCAAGAATGCCCCTGTAGAATAAACACTATGTTCTAAAAGAGAAGACTATTTGTTTATAAAATTCAGAGTCAATATGTTTTCTCAGGTCATATCACCACTAAAGTTAAACTATCTAGAAAAGTGAATGTTTACAAGTAATCCAAAGATCCATTTATTCCATCCTCTCCCACTGCCTCCGTTCCTCCAAATAGTGGTTAGACATAGAAGAGCTTTTCAGTGCTTTTTGGTCTGAAACTGTGTTGGCAGTTTTTGTTCCTTGCCTTGTTTCAAAATTCAGCTCACTTGTTTATTTTTTTTTCTTATTTATCATGCCCATATGTTTAAAAAGTTCCAGACCTGGAATCTGGCAGAAATTTCTAAAACAACATTCAGGAGTAATATTACTAGGAGATGCTCTTAGATTTAGAGTCTATGAGATGTGTGGTTTGTCTTTTAATCTCAGTGTGTTCTCTGAGTAATTTGGCACCATTATGAATCCCTTAGGGAAAGTAGTGATAGAATTTAAAGATGAAAAACATATTGTGTGTAGATATATACTTGCATAAGTATACGTGAATATGTATCCTTTGGTCTTGGTGACATATTACTGCATGAGCATAATTCTTATTTTTAAAATGTTGAATAAGGACTAACAAAATGAAGGCAGAAAAAAATATTCTTTTTAGGACAAGAAAATTCAAAGACAAACTGGAAATATCTATACATATCTTTAATTTTTTTCTATTTAATAAATCCCAATTAATGTGTTAGATTTCAAGCTATTTACTATTCTCAATCATTAAACTCATTACATTTAATGAAACTGAAGTTTTTATTTCAGTTTTTCATATTGACAATTGCAATGTGTTCTCCATAACACCAAATTTGCAGTCTATATTTGTGTAAGTTAAAACTTTTTGTAAAATAGCATTCTTATACAGAGGGTCAAAGTCAAGAATCACATAATTGTCTCAATAGATGCAGAAAAAGCATTTCCATTCATGTTTAAAACACTAGAAAAACTAGAGTTAGAAGGAACTTATCTCAACATTGTAAAGGCTATATATGAGAAACACAAGGCCAACATTATACTGAATGGAGAAAAAAATGAATGCATTTCCTCTAACATAGGAAGAGACAAAGATGCTCACTTTCACCACTCCTATTCAACACAGTCCTTGAAACCCTAGCCAGAGTAATTATGTAAGAAAAGGAAATTAAAATGACACAAATAAGAAAAGAAGAACTCAAATTATCTCAGATGATTCATGATTCTATATGTAGAAGACTCCAAAAAATTCCACCAGAAGATTTCTAGAGATCATAAATTAATTCAACAAAGTAACAGGAAATAAGATTAACACTCAAATCAATTATGTTCCTATATTCCAAGGATGCATTTGCTGAAAAAGAAATTAGGAAAACTATTCCATTCATAATAGCATCAATAAATAAGCAAAATACTTAGGAATCAAGCTAACAAAAAATATGAAGGATCTCTACAATGATCACTATACAACACTAAAGACAGAAATTAAAGAAGATGTTTGAAAATGGAACGACCTCCCACATTCTTGGATAGACAGAATTAATATTGACAAATGGCCAAAATACTGAAAGCACTTTATAGATACAATGCAATAAAAATTCCAATGATATTTTTCACAGAACTAGAAAAAACAGTTATAAAAATTACTTGGAAAAATATGAAGCCCAGAATAGCCAAAGGAATTCTTAGTGAAAAAAAAAGTGAAGCAGGAGGCATCAAAATACCAGACATCAAACTATATTACAGAGATATAGTAACAGAAAGAGTGTGACACTGGCACCAAACCAGGCATGAGAAACAATTGGCTAGAATAGAAGACACAGAGACAAACCCACAAAATATAGTTACCTGATACCAGGTGAAGATGAAAAAAAACACATTGAAGAAAAGTGTTTTTTTTTTGTTTTTGTTTTTTTTTTTTTTAAACAAATAGTTCTGGGAAAATGGAATTTAACCCCTATCTCTCATAGTGCACAGAAGTCAACTCAAAGTGTATTAAAGATTTAGAAATCAGACCAGAAACCCTGCAACTTCTAGGAGAAAATGTAGGCCCATTCTACAACACATTGGCATAACAAGAGTCCTAAAGTGCAAGAAATAAAATTTAAAAATGGACAAGTGAGATGGCATCAAATTAAAAAGCTTCTACACAGCAAAGGAAACGAAAGCATGAAGAGAGAGCCTGCAAAATGGGAGATATTTGCCCCCGACTCCTCAGATAGGGCTTTTTTTTTTTTTTTTTTTTTTTAAAGAGAGAGTGAGAGAGGAGAGAGAGTGAGAGAGAGAGACAGAGAATTTTTAATATTTATTTTTTAGTTCTCGGCGGACACAACATCTTTGTTTGTATGTGGTGCTGAGGATCGAACCCGGGCCGCACGCATGCCAGGCAAGCGCGCTACCGCTTGAGCCACATCCCCAGCCCAGATAGGGCTTTAATATTTAGAAAATACAAAAAAACCTTATCTTTCTCTCTCACACACACATACAAACAAACAAAAAATAAATAAATTGGCAAAAGAAATAAAGAGACACTTTACAAAAGAAGAAATACAAAAGATCAAGAAAGATATTTTTAAGTGTTTAGTGATTAGGGAAATGCAAATCAAACCTACATTGAGATTTCACCTCACTCCAATCAAAATGGCAATTATCAAGAATACAACTAATAATAAATGTTAGTGAGGATATGGGAGAAAAGGTACAGTCATACATTATTGGTAGAACTGCAAATTAGTGGAACCACTCTGAAAAGCACTATGGAAATTTCTAAAACAAACAAACAAACAAACAAACAAACAAAAAAACACTAGGAATTGGAGCACAATATGACCCAGGTATACCACTCCTGGGTATATATATCCACAAGATTTAAAATCTGCATATTACAGTGATACAACCACATCAATGTTTATGGCAACAAAATTCACAATATCCAAGCTATGGAATCAACCTTGATGCCCTTCAACAAATGAGTAAATGAATTTTAAAAAATGTGGCATATACACACAATGAAATATTACTCAGCCATAAAGAAGAATGGCATTGTGGCATTTGCCAAAAAAATGGGTAAAACTAGAGACTATCAGGATAAGTGAAATAACCCAGGCCTCAAAAGTCAAAGGTCAAATGTTTTCTCTGGTATATGTATTTCTCTGAAGCTAATCCAAAGTAAGGGGAAGATTTTTAAAAAATTAATACATAAATAAATAAAGGGGAAAAGGAGAAGGAATTTGATCAACATAGAAGAAAGCTTTAGTAGAGTACACAAAGGGGATTGAGGAGTAGAAAGATGGGACAGGAAAAGAGAAGAACAGTGAAATGAATCTGATACAATTGCATGCATAGCTGTGGCAAAGTGGGCCTGGCATTGGGTGTATCCACAGGACACTAATAAAAAGTAAAAAAATAAAATAAAATAAAAAAAGGTAAACTGTAAATAGATTGAAGAGGGATTGGTGGAATGGAGTAAGGGGAGCGGGGAATGAAGAGAGTGCTGGGAACTGAATTAGAGCGGATTGTGTGCCATCGTTTTGTGGTAATGTCAGGGTGACTCCTAATATTATATATAAATAAAAAAAAGAATACATTTAACAAATTTCAGAAGTTACATTCTTAAAGAAAATCCAGTTGGCATATTTATTTTGTGGTGGATCGAAGCGCAGTGAGTGCAGGTGGAGTCAGGTGGCTTGGTTCTGGTCCTGATCTTGGTTCTCACTGGGTCTAACCATTCCAACTTGGACAAAAGTCATGAAAGCTTTCCCATCTCAATTTCAATTATTATAAATTAAAAGAAAACAAATGATATGTTTCATTGTGATTACAAGGATTAGGTTTAAGGTGACAACTGGCAGTCTTCTGTTTCCCAATCCTTGTCCCCCTTTTCAGTGTCCTTTTCCTTCTCTCTCTTCACTTGTTTTCCCTTAACTTTCCTCTCACATTAGGCATACCATACCCTCTTCTGAGCCTATGTTTAACAAAATCATTAGCTTTACAAGATTTCTCTCAGAAATATTTTACCCAGACTTGTTTCTCTAATTCATCTTTTTTCACATTATTTATATTAAAAGAAGTGATACACTGACTCATAAAAGTATATAAACAATTATGTGCTGCCCTTTGGTATGTTTTTTTTGAAAACTGAAAAATTAAAATTTCATTTTGGAAGTAAAGTTAATTGATAAAAATATTGTTTCAGTAAAAAAAATGTATTGGAATGCTTTACTTCAAAAGCAAATAAGAGGGCTGGGGATGTGGCTCAAGCGGTAGCGCGCTCGCCTGGCATGCGTGCGGCCCGGGTTCGATCCTCAGCACCACATACCAACAAAGATGTTGTGTCTGCCGAGAACTAAAAAATAAATATTAAAAAAAAAATTCTCTCTCTCTCTCTCCTCTCTCACTCTCTCTTTAAAAAAAAAAGCAAATAAGAACATTGTGCTGAATGTTTTCAATCTTTTTGGAAAGCAGCAATAGTTAAGGAGTTAGAAACACATATAGGTGACACTCTTTAAAATTACATAATAAAATTTTCTATGTAATACCTACAGCTATCTATGTAACTGTGAATACGTGGACTTCATAACAAAATATTTCTTGGCTTTGTTCTGTAGTCATTTCAGTATCATGGAAGCGTAAATAAGAAAGCATGGACATATACAAAATAAATTTTAGTTATCAAGAATTTTACCAAAATCCCTAACACTAGTCAGGATCTGAAATTAAAATCCAAAATCTGGTGTAGCACATGTTATGATATTATTCAAAAATCTGTTGACTAAATGGTCTACTGCAATGATTTTCCAAATTATTGTTAGCAGATTTTATTTCCTAAATACAATATTATAAGGAGAAACACTGAAGAACAAAATAAAACACAAAAAGGTCATCTCTTTCTCAAGTAGCAGTAGGGAGGAAGAAGGATTCTCCATCATTCTTTGCAGCTGTCTGTGAACCATACATGGGGCCCACCAGGGTTTTAGGAATCCAGTTCCAAAATCACTTGTCAGTTTCAGGAATGTCATAATGGCTTGAAAGTAACAATTTCAATGATACTTGGATAAAATATGTTAGCCACAAAAAAATAGATTAGCTGTTAAAAATATTGGAAAATGACACAAATAAAGCAGAAATTTGAGGTAAATTCACCTGATGTAATCTACGTGTATATTGATTTTATCCTGAGCTTTCCCTAGTGTACAAAGCGCTGGGCAAAATCTACAGATTGAGTAGAAAACTGCAGTGTAGGATTGAGGTGGGATGTCAGAGGATAGACCTTGGGGTTACCAGGTGTCTGGAAATTGAGAAGATAAATTCAAGAGAGGAGAGGGCCACAGACATGGAAGCCTATAAATTTGCACACAAATTTTCCTCATATGCTTGCTGGGTCCTTTAACTGTGTATAAACAGGAGTAAATACAAGAAACCTAGCAGAAAGCAAAAGCTGGAGGACAGAAATGTTGTTGGGACCTTAATTAGCTTATCACTGTAATGGAGTTAGAATTTGGAATGTAAAATCTGTCTTCTGTTTCCCAATCAGTAAGAGTGGTTTCCTTTGAAACCAAAGGCTCATGTCCTCACTAAATTCTGTGTTAGAACTAGCTACTCATCTTAAGACAAATTAGTCAATATAAGCCTCCTTGCTCTTCCTTGACTAGTCCTTCCGGTGGGAAACAAAATAGGTTGATGACCACATTTCCTCCTCATGCCCCCTATCTTCTGACTGACCCTGATGCTTCTTTACGTGACTCTCTTGGCAGGGCATGCCCCTCCTTTTAAGGTGTGTGACACACTGCCTCCTCAGCTGCAATTGTCTCCTGATGTGTCGGCTTCAACACTCCTGAATAGCAATGCACCTTACATTTTTAGAAGAAGCAGCTTCTCCAGCATCTGGCTTCTATAATGCCAATCACTTCTCCTGTAGCTGTTTTTTTGCAGAATACTGTGAACAGCAGCGTTCAGTGTCTAGTGGCTTCTCCAAAGACAGCCCATGCTAGTTTCATAGTGGAGTATCTCTCCTAAGCTTACCCCAACTACTGAGAAGGTGATTTCTGGCAAGGTCTGAAGGACAGATTTCTTACAGGCTCCATTGGCAAAGCACAGCAACTTCTCTGTCCTTCAATGAGCCAAGGTTATTTCTTCTCCCAGAAGTCAGGGTCTCAGGCGTATGGGAAGAGGTGCTACTTCATGTACACTTATCACAGCCCTGGGGCTCTGACTGTCCCACATGTATTCCATTCCTGTATGCAATAGCTTAGTCTTTCATGCTCACTAGCCAACCTTTTTTTTTTTATCCTAATCCCCTATTATATTTAATAGTCCTTTATATTAAACTTTTCCTATGCAGATTACTCTGTGGTTTTATCTCCTAATTGGACTCAGACTCACACAATATTGAAAGACATTATTATAAAGAGACAAATGAATTTCCCATTTCCATATCCAGTAGGAATTATACTTTTTATGAACATTGTTACTGGTTTTAAGTGTTCAGCAAATGCTTAGAAAGCACAGTTTTTCCTCTCATACTTAACATATGGCTTCACCTCTTAGTAATTATCTAACCCATTGTCTCAAGAGTAATAAAAATCAATCATCATTCAGCTTTTACTTATACAACTCCTGATATTTCTTTTTATTAAAAATTATTGTGCACCCAATATCAAACTATATGTACATGTAGAAAAATAAACTCAGGACAAAAAAATAACACAAAATCCACATGAGTGACATGAGGGAGTTAGATATCCAAAGGAAAGTCACAACACTTCCATTAATGCAACTGCATCAAAGACTGCAGATAGACAAGCAAAAGGTTTTACTAAAGATTCTCATCACAAGGAAATATTTATTATTTTTCATGTTAACTGTGAGGTACTCTTTAATTACTGCTAGACTGTAATGACCTGCTATCCATTGTTAATTGAAAGTTTGGCCTTCCAACATTTCAATCTAAAAACAGATAAGGAGGTCAATTCATGTATCAACCACCCTGGGGAGAACACATTTTGTTAGAGTCATTCTGATAAAGTCTAAATTAAAATTAAAATATCATGGACTTTCTCTATTATGACATGGAAATAAAACCATATAACTTTTTATATTAATGTTTTTCCAACAATTGAACACTGAGGATGCCCAGCATCTGTGAGTAATTGCTGTAAGAAAAAATATTTATTTTTAAAAATTTTATTTATTTTTGGCTTTATTTAGGTATACTTAACCAATAAGAACTGAATATATTCAAGATGTATGTTTTTTTGTTTTCCCAGGCAGAGACCAAAAGACCCAATGTTTTAGTCAGTTTTTCACTGCTGCCCGGACCAGTACAATTGTAGAGGTGGAAAGGTTTATTTGGGGGCTCTGGGTTTCAGGGGTGTCAGTCCAAGAACAGATGGCTCCACTCTTCAGGTCTCAAGGTGAGGCAGGACATCATGGAGGAAGAGTGTGGCAGAGGGAAGCAGCCCACATGTTGATCAGAAAGCAGAGAGAAAGAGACTGCACTCTCCAGATACAAAATATATACCCACAGCCACGCCCCCAGTGAACCATTTCCTCCAGTCACAACCCACCTTCCGCCAGTTACCATTCAGTTAATCCCATTGGGGATTAATTCACTAATACAACTGAATCATTTCTCCTCTGAACCTTCTTGCACTGCCTTACATTGAGATTTGGGGGACACCTCATCTAAAACATAACATCCAACAGAAACAATTTGAAGAAGAAAAATTTATTTTGGGGCTCAGGCTCATGGTTTCAGAGGTCTCAGCCCGTAGATGGCCAACTTTGTTACTCTGAACTCGAGGTGAAGTAATGGGAATGTGTGGTTGAAGAAAGTGGCTGAACAGGACACCAGGAAGCAGGGAGAGAGAGAGACTTCCCTCACCACAGACAAAATATGTACCCCAAAGGCACACCCCTTCTCCAGCTGCACCTTACCACACAGCTAAGTCCTACCAGAGGATTAATGACTGATTAAGTTAAGGGTCTCATAACCCAATTATTTTACTTCTAAACTTTCTTGCATTTTCTCTCACATGAGCTTTTGGAGGACACCTAGTATCTAGACCATAACAATGTACAACATGAAGTTTTGATATATGTATAAGTTGTGAGATAACTACCACAACCATGCTCATTAACACATCCATCATCTCACATATTTACCTTTTTTTGTGGTAAATATATATAACATCTACTCTCTCAGCAAATTTTATGTATGTTATATATATATATAGACACACATATACATATATATGTGCATATATATGTGTGTGTATATATGTGTATGTGTGTATATATATATATATATATATAATTAACTATAGTCACCATACTGTAGATTAGTTTTAGAGCTAATTCTTTTATAACTAAATGTTTACCCATTGACTATCTTCTAAATTTTCTCCACCACTGTGTCTGGGACCTAGAACTATCATTCTTCTACTCCCTGCTCCTATGAATTCAACTTTTCAAGTAAATAAATAAATGAATATTTTTAATTTAAAAATTTAAAATAGAATTATTATATGATTCAGCAATCCTTCTGATGAACACAGATCCCAAAGATAAGTTAAAGAACTAATGTTCTTTAACATCCTCTTTCCTTTGGGAGATTTGTAATCACTTTCTGTTTAGAATTAGTGTTAACATTCTATAAATAAATTTTAAGATAAATATCAGGGATTAAACTTTATGAGTTTTATAATGTTCTTACATTTTTTTGTTACTGTCTATTGTCCCGCTGATTTTTCCAGTAAAATCCTTTATATTAAAATACAAATAAAGGAGTTTATGTAAGTGCGATATATCAGAATCTGGAAAAACAGGTGTTGGATGACTCCAGGATTATTTCTCCATGTGTGAAACACTAAACCATTCAAATACTTTGTTCATCAACCCAAGATGTCCCCCTCCTTACCACTGCCCCCATAACTATAAGATTTCTTTGTCATAGCTCAGAGCGTTCTGTTTTGGACCTTTTTGTGATAAAACCAACCAAAAAAAAATTACTATAAAGGAAAGAGTTTGACAGATGGTAGTGGTGAAATAAGTAGGCTTTGAAAAATTTGATTTCTACAATCCAATTCTAGATTTGCTTCTCACTAGGCTACGAAGATCAGTTTCCCACATTGTGAAAGAAGAAATCTTACAAGGTCATATTATGAGAACATAAAAAGTACATTTAAAAATATGTCCTCTTAATGTGAAAAAAAAACCTATCGTTACTAATAGCAATGCCTTTTGAGAATTCTGAACATGTAATAACACTTTCAATAGTATCTACCAAATACCATCTTTTACAATCTGATTGTTGAAAATGCAAATTTGTTGTAGTCCTATACATTCTACTCAGCCTTAAAAATACAACTAATGGAACATTCCAGCTCACAGATTTTCATTTTCTTAGCCAATCTTTAATACATTTTCTTTGTTTACCATTTATGATGACTTTCTTGGCCAATATTTGATCATAATATCAAATAGTTACTATTTCTTTGTTATTTTATGTGGATATCTCACAGTAACTAAGATCCCACCCTTTCAGTAAATTTTATCTCTGTGTATAAAGACCACCCACTGAGGTAATTAGGCAATTGTATTTTCCATCTCATTCTTTCTTCATGACTTCACCAAGCAACTCCGCTTACTGTCTGAATCCTGAGAATACAGAGCAAGGGCAAGAATTTAAGATGATTACTAAGGAAGAAAAGAGTAGAGTAATTGGGAGAATAAAAGCAAAATATTTAGGGCATTTATAAGAGAAGCAGAGAATTCATATTATTTGATTCATTCTCATTGGGACTGGGCAGAACCCTTGAAAAAGAACAGGAAGTAGACTTGTGGTGGTTTCAAAGAAAGAGGAAGGGGGACCTAAGTGGTCTTTTCCATTTCTTATTGATGTGATTAAACAACTTGATCTTTGGCCTTCTTACCAACTTTGCTGAAGAAGAAACCAATTAGTGGCAATTAGGACATTGGCTTTACCACATGGGACACCTGCTATAGAAGCTAAACGGAGAATTGATTAACATCAAGTATGTCAGCAGCTGTCAGGTGGTAACAATTTCCAGTCATTTCTAACCCAAGCTAGAAGCAAATCAGGGGCATAGGGGTAAAGTTGCTCAAGAATCCATAGAGACATCATATTACCATTTCATAAACAGTTGGGTCACTTCTTTAGTTCCAGGATTTTAATTTAAAAACATTTGGTCATTTCTAGATTTTAGTTTATGGACTATTTATAAAAGAACTTTGTATTGCCCTTTATCAGGCATATCATGCAGTCTCCAAATATGAGTGGAAACAAGATGCTTTTGAATTGTTATTTAAAATGCTTAATATAAACCAAATTGCATGACATCAAATGTGCCTTTGAACAGTTCCCAAGTGTTTATTGTGAATGCTTAACAACTGACAAATAATATATTCATAGCGGCCAATTAGCATTTTTTTCTTTTCATAAAGCATTCCCCCTGCTTACAGCCTTTGTTTGGATCCCCTGTGCCCTGAAGATGATGAGAAGCCAGGGATGAGCCACAGGGCAGTTGTCACCTCCATCTCTCTCTCCAGCCTCATCTCCTCCTACATTCCCTTCACTTTCTCTTTCCCCGACAGGCTTCTCTTCTTTCAGTCTCTGAACCAGTCATGCTCTCTTTCACTGCAAGATCTTTAACCATGTGTTCACTCTGCTAGATCACTTAGCCTGCCCTTCTAATACCTGCTCCCGTGTTAAAAAATTAGCACCTGGTCCAGAATTGGGTGCAAGAGCACTCTCTCAGGAAGAGTTTGCCAAGGTTGATGTCCAGGTGTTGCAGGGCCTCTTTTACCCCCAAAGGATTCAATTGAGCCATTATGGATCATTGTCTTTCTGCCCCACTGGAATCTAAGATCTGGCAAAGCAAGTGACAGGGTCTCTTTCATTCACCATTTTATATTTGTCACAAAAAACAGTGCATAACCACATATTTTGTTGGAAAAAAAATGAACAGGTTAATTACAAGGAAGTCAGTTATAGAACATTATTACAGAAATCAGGTACTCTATGTGAGTAAATTGCACTGGGGTCTGACATTTACAAAGCCATCATTTTAGATACATTTAAACCAATCTGACCAATTTCAATTTCTCTTACATTGTTTGGCTAATGTCTTTTCACTGTTATATTCTAGCAACTGTATTTCCTGTACTGTGAAATAAAAGTACAGTATGTTTGCAAAGTGCATCTCACAGGGAAGCAAAATCAATAAAACAATAATTACTTCTAAGGTGAAATTACCATACACTCAAAAAAGAAAAAAAAGTCAGAGTAAATAAGCAGAATGCAAGAGGATATTATAATAAAACTCAAATCCCTCATTACTATTAAGAGTAACCAAAATTTTATTGAAATGGAGAAGAAACATATTTCCTAAAGCTTAAGGAAAACTGAACACTATGAGGAGAAGAAATGTAGACTAGATAGAATAAAGACTAGCACACATTGAAGAGTTTAGGAAATAGCATATCTGTGTGTGCGTGTTGTGTGAATTTCCTGCTGAGGTGTTCGGAGTTCATCAGGAAAGGAATGTGGAATCGTTGCATGGATTTTATTAAAGGGGTTGACATTATCAAATAATTTTTATAATCTAATCTAGAGAGAAGAGACAGAATTATTGGAGACATGGAGATCATATTTTATAATAATACCGGCAGAGATCCAGAACTATACGGCTTAGGATGGGAATGAACTCTAAGAGGGCAGATGCACAAGATATTTTAAAGAAAAATTTGTCAGAAATTGGTATTCTACATATAGTTAAAAGAGAAAAACAAGAGTCAAAATAGTACATGTTCAAAGGCTTATTGAAAGGATAACATCTTTATAAAAACATCCAAAAGGAAAACACTATTTGTCTTGGCCAACTTACTTATTTTCATACTGTCTTCATGCTTTTAATTTTTGACTGTGCAAAACCTCACTGATATTCTTAGTGCCGACACACAGGAAAAGCAGAGACTGTTTTACTCTTTATTGTCCACAATGAGTTGAAGTATCAGAACAGTTTAATACCTCTAGTGGACATTAATTCATTTTAGAATGTTCTAGAGTGTGTGAAATTAAGACTATGGAGCCACATTCCTGTTCCAGCACATAATGGTCAAGTGATCTTGGGCAAGTAACCTAAGCACCCTGTGCCTTGGTTTTCTATCTGTGAGGCAGGTTGATGTAAAGTTAAAAGTTATTTATAGAATGCTTAGAAGATAGTTATAGGCAATTGGTAAATAAAAATCATCTTTGAGAGCTGTTTTTTAAAGGGATAAAACTATGTCATTAGATAAAAATTCTGATTGCAAATTTGTAGAACTACTGACATGCTTTGTAGATACCATGTTTCCTTTTTCAAAACTGTGAATAAAACCTACTTCTTCAAAATTATATTTGGACAACTTCAGAGATAATATATGATTTTCAAAGAGTTAAAATTATTTTATATGCCCCCTCAAACCCCACTCACAAAAGACCAGGTTTCACTGCTCGACTTGTTTATGATGGACAGGTAAATTAATCAACATTCTGACATATGATTAAAGTTTAATGTCTCACTGTGACTTCACATGAAATGAACCTTTTGTGGCATATAGAGAACAACCTGTAGAAGTAAACTACTGATCTAATATATTTTTTTCTAATTATAGAAAAGGCAAAGATACTCAAAAAAATGCAACAGCTTTTGGAAGGTCACAAAGATTGTGAGGAAAACACATGCACAAATCCAATCCCTAATCCTTGCTTTTGCCAGTATTTGATGTCAACTTTTTAGCCCAACTCATGTCTTAATGAAACCATAAAGTTGTAGAATTCTGGAGCGTTATTGATGGAAGTTACATGATTTTAGAAATCTTCACAAAATCTTCACAAATTTTTCCATTGGTGGGGAACCTGTTCTTAATTATGTGTCATACATTAATTTTTTCCAGTATTTATTCTATATAAAAAAATCGTATGAGGAAGGTAAAAGAACAATGAGTTGCTTTGGTTTTTTATTTTTATTTTTTGTAGACAATGACATCAAGGTGACAATGGATCTGGCAACTTCTAGCTGCATTCCCAAGGAGTGCTGTATCAGAGCACATACACCACAAACATCCTAATAGTTTCATCCAAAGTTTGATTCTAGAGCTTCATTTGCATTTCCTTAGCTCTTGTAAAATGTCTCCTATATTCTGAGATGTTATGTCAACAGCCCTTTCTATTGTGTGAATAACATTGGTGGCCAACCACATGGTTATGAAGATACCAGTTCAAATTGGTCAATTAACTTTCTAATCTACAAGTTCCACTTAGGCCTTATATTTCTCTCAGGGGCAATCAACACTACAAGATTTCATTAAGCAGTTCAGACACATGTTGACTTATTAAATTTTAAAACAGTAAGATATTTATTGTTTGGTTTCATAATGGAAACCCCTGAGTAATTTCCCAAAACTGTTAACAATGTGATTTCAAGCCATATGTTACATTTTGCTACCATTCGCTATTAAAAAAGAATGTCTTAATTCTTTAACATTTTCTACTTCGGATTTGTAGTAAACAACTTTTTCCACACAAGCTTGCATAGCATTTTAATTTGTTTTTATTATTGTCTTCTTTGGAATTTTCAGTTATGACTCAAGTCACATTCTGACCAGTTGTTTCCTGGAAGTCATCTGCATATGGTTTAAGGCAAAATAATTGGATTCATAAATATTCCTGTTATACCAAACTTGTCATTCATCTGTAACCATTTAAAAGAAAATTTATTTTTTTTTCTAACGATCACACTTTGAGAGTTTGAGGTAGGTACATAGATCAATTATTTAAACAGAATTTCTTCTTTATAGACTTAAATTTTAATCTATTTTCAAAATTCCATTCATTTGTAAACTGATCACTTTTTTACTTATAGAAATATTTTATAACCATATTTACTATTAACCCAGATAATTTTAAGGTATTAGATTTTCTATTCTACTCTTTTGATGAAATTTTAATTATTAATATTTTTTAAAATATGATTAGAAGCAAGAATACCTAAATTCTTCAAAAGTACAATCAGGTTATTTGCATAAAGTACACAATAGGGTAAACATCATTTTACCAGTTTATATATATATATATATATATATATATATATATATATATATATATATATATAATGCATTTACTGTGTTTATACTATAACACAGAACTACAGGACATAAAAATGGCTCAACCTTTGAAATGTACATGATCTAACAGAACAGATCAAGTATTTATTAAATAAGTAAACAATAAATATTGAATATTTTATAATAAGCCTTTTAATTAAAGCTATATATAACACTAAACAATAAGTAGAAGGTAAGAAAGTATTCAGAATAAGCTTAATTTGTAGAGCCAAAAAAAAAATACCAGATGGGTGGCTTGTTAGAGAGCATTTGAGTAGAAAGGAAGAGAAAAACCATGCTTAAAGAGTAAAACATGAAGACAATCAAAGAAGAATTGAAAACAAGACCATTTAGGAAGTGATACTACAAGGCGACCAGCAGTACAGAATTCTGGCAGTTGTCCTGAAGTACTATCGCTGCTGCTTCTTTGATGTGGATTTGCATATTCTCTTCATTCATATTTATCTCCTTTTCTGACTTGTTTTTCTCTCTGTAATTCCTTGGCAAGCCTTCCTGCCTCCAAATGCAAGTCAAGAAGGACCTTTTCCATGAAAGCCTCTCAGTCCCATCCTGAAGACTTTGGGATTTGTGCCCCTTAAATGCTAATTGATTCTAATTAGAAACGTGGCCCTAGACTACTAGATCTGGGCTACACACTGGAATTACCTGGGAATTTTAAAAATATTGATGCCTAGACCCCACCCCATCAGAAGCTCAGTAAGGATACAATGTGGGTATTCAGGAAGATGGACAAAAAGATGAGGAGGACAGGGTAGAGGATAAACCAAAAAGTATAATACCAAATGATTTTAAAGTACAGCAAAGTTTAATAACCACTGGTATGTTTTCATAGAAGTGATATTTAAGTTATACTCCATATATAGCCATAAATTTATACAACAGAAACCCCTTTTCCTCAAGGTTGGTTGGAAAACTGAATTGTGTGGTAGAAGCAGAAGCTTTGCTATGAGACAAACAGCTGGAACTGTATCTCAACTCCCTGAATTACTAAACGTGTGCATTTTGGCAAATAATTTAATCTCCATAAGCTTCAGCTTTCTCACAAATTTATTGCGATGAGTAAATGAGATGCAATATACATAAACCTTAACAAGGAATTCAAGAGAGGCTTCATAGAGAAAGTGAAACTTGAGCTGTATTCCTATGTTGCTGCCAATATTGTACATGGCAATTAGGGGACACACACAAAACCCCCTTTATTTGAACTAAGTAATTAGAGTTACCCATAAGTTGATGTGCATCATTTCTTGGAAATTCATAAAAAGCAATAATCAAATAAGAATGAATGCAGTTATGTTAGGGATTGTTAAATATACTGGGTATCTATTATTAAAGAACAAGGGATGTGATTTTATGCTGAAGTGTATATTTTCATTTTGAAAATAAATATGCGGAAGGTTGACTGCTCCTAAGGGGAGTGTTCTCTTTCATCTGGGATATTATTTTCCTTGAATCACAGGTGGGGAATTATTCACCATTATTCAAACAATTACAGATTATTTCCCTCTTAAATCAGGACAAAGGCAAGTATGTCTAGTCTTAGGATGTTAATATACATTAGAAGTAGAAAATATAATAGGATAAAAATAATGTAAACCAAAAATAGTAAGAGGTTTAAATAAGAGAATTTATATTTTCATTATTTGTAGATTATCTAGAAAACACAAAGGAATCAACTTTAAATCTTTAAGATGTAAAAGAGAATTTGGTAAATTGGACAAAAGTAAATATATTCCATAAATAGCCAGCACTAAATTGTTAGGAAGATCATTAGGAAAAGTCTCATTTTGCATTAGAATCTAAATCTATGTACAGTGTTTTAGAGTAACTTTAACAAGAAACGTACAGAATAGATAGACACATGTAATCAGAAAGAGATATACCAGGTCACTGAATGGAAAGATTGATTTTGTAAAGCTGTTAGTTTTCTTGATGAGTACATAGATTTGAGTGTGTTTCCAGTCACTACCTCAATGGACAATATTTTAGTCATTTGAACAAATATTTTTAAGTTATTTAAGTTAAAAGCAAAAATAAATGAAAAATAAGGATTTGTTTAGTTATGAAAAAAATTTATGAAATTACAATAATTAAATCACCAAGGGATTAGGGAAAAAAAAAACAACATACAGATAAATAGATCATATATAATTAGTCCTAAAATAGACCTTAAAATATTCAGGAAAAATACATAATAAAAGATGTCTCACAAGTCAATAATCAGAGCACTTATTCTTCAACAGTTAATAAAGAAAAAAATAAAAATTAAATTACATGTATTAAAATAATTACATTTAAAATGAAATCACAAAATAATGAGGAAAAATACAGTTAAATATTTAACTGATATTAGTAAAAACATTTTTCTTTTGAAAATTCTGTTTTAGGCTCAGATCCATTTGAAAATTAGAGAGTAGTTATGTGGTCTGTCTCTGGGAGAGAAAGGGAAACGTGCACATGCATAGAAAATCCTGGATATAATTACAGAGGATTCATAAAAATGGGAAGAGTGTAAGATAGAAGTAGTAAGTCTCATACCATTGTTATTAGTCCACCTTCAGAAAAAAAAATTTATTTTAATCATCCCATTGGCTCCTTAAGCTGAATCCTGCTTAAATTTGAAGATAATAGAAGCAGCAAAGGTTGGTGGGGGGTAGGCATCAGAAATAGTTTCAGTGAAGTAATTAAATTACTGTCTTCAACCATGTTCTCTAAAATGATTCAAAAAGTGGTAAGAGGACAATTGCATGAGATCTGGAGAGAAAGAGATGTCTGTCTATATGCTTGTAATGCTGCTTCACTTCTTGAGTAAGTAACTTCTTTGATTCCTTCTGATTTGTGTGGAAACAGCATTTCCTCTGGAAGACATCCCCTGACTTTCCCTAACTTTATGCAATGACTCTAATATGAATATGTTCCCCAAAAGTTCATGTGCTGGAAGCGTGGTCCCTCACATGACTGTATTGAGAGATGGAGAAATCATTGAGACAGGGTCTAGTGGAAGATAATTAGGTTATTGGGGGTTCCCCCTTAGAAAGAGATTATTGTAGCTCTGCTGGGATATCTGTTAGTTCCCATGAGAGTGGGTTGTTATATAAAGAAAAAGCTTGGCCCTAAATCTCTGTAGTTTCTGCTCTTACCACATGACCTCTATTGCACATGCCCCAGCTATTGTGATGCTCACCTTCATGATGCAGAATGGAAGCCAAGCAGATGCCTGACCTTGAACTTTTAGCCTCCAAAACTATGAACTAAATAAACCTCTTTTCTCTATACTGTACTATCATGACCTGCATGATGATAATTCAGTTTTCCTGAACTAGGGCAGTGAGTCAGATTAGAAATATCAAAGGCATGAGAAATTTTAAGAAATGAAGAGAAGACACAGAAATAAGTGAAAATCAGGGACACAGTGGGATGATCCAGCTCTGATGGAGACTGGATCAAAAAAAAAAAAAAAAAAAGGAACCCAAGCACTTTATTTAAATGTGTGGGAACACCAGTGGGATTCAGCGTAAAGAACTTCTTGAAGAGAACCCTATGAAGATGACAAAAACAACTTGGCTTGGGTTTAGCAAGATAGGGCTCACCTCCTCTTTCAGGTTGCTGCATTTGAACCTAGAGCTGTCTGAGCCAATAGGCAGGGCGTGGGCATAATCTGAGCAGTCTTGAATTGGTGGAATTTCTAACTTCTCAGGAAAGCAATCCTGCCTTGAGATGGCTCAAAGAAACCCATAATTCCTTCACCCCGACACTGTAACAAGCCTCATTCATTTTGTTATAGCAAAAGAAACTGAACTAGTATACTATGTTAATCCCTATATTATTTATTCCTGCTTTATATTTATAAAATAAATATTATTATTTATTATATAATTCTTGTAACAATTAAAATTACACTTACATTTATTTTCTAATGCCTTCTTTTTCATAATAATGAATAGAGTGTTAAGAATAAGAAATATATTTTTTCTCTTAAATCCTTGTCTAGAGTCTATTCCATACTCAGTACACTCCAAAAATAGGCATTGAATAAATAGGAAGGCATAGAAAACGAATTAACATTTTCATAATTTTCTGTAGTTTTATTTTAGCAATCCAAATTAGCTCAACTGCTAAACTATACATTGATTCTTGACAATTAAATAGAAATCAATTTCATAATGGAGAAAATTCTAAGATCATATTAAATGCCTACAATGTAGATATTACATCTTTTTTTGTCATTGAAATAATAAGTTCAGTAAATTTTTCTACATTATTGTATGTAGCCTTGCTCCCTTTTATGATTCTTTATGCTGTGTTGTATGAACTGAGTGCCAAGCCATAGGATCTCCTGGTTCTATCCTGAGCTTAATCACCTGGGCAGGACTGGATTAACAGATCTACAAAGTCAAAAAAAGTTCTGTGATAGGTGCTGTGGAATTTGAGGATAAGGTTACAAATGCCTCAGGCATGCTCTGGAAATTCTTGGTAATAATGCACCATAATCAAAACAGGAAAGGTACAACCAGTTAAAGGAGACTTTGAAATATAATAGTGTCAAAATTCTGATAATCTATTATATTATCAAACTGTTTCTTCAAATTGTTTCTCTTCTCCATTATATGTGTTCCAAGAAATATTCTCCACAAAGTCCTCTAAAACTATTCCTGTAAAAATACTATTTGATAAATATTATTTTATTACTGTTTTCCCCCTAGGTAGGTAAAACTAATTAGATTTAACAATATTTCTAAAGCATTTTCAGTGGTATGAATGAAGTAATTATCAAATGAGAATGTTAGTTTCTATATCTAGTCTAGCTATGAGTGAATTAAAAACTTAGATCTCCAAAAATTAATATAATAATTAGCTATCTGCTCAAGCCAAACACTTATAATCAAGTGAAAATATCTAGTAATCAATTTATGAGCATTTGGTTTTATGTCATCATTTTCTAGGATTTGATCCTTACACATATTAAAATATAACTGTTTTTTATTTTGACTTCCATAAAATGTATCTTTAGTAGTAATACCTAGAAAGTCAAGTGAAAGCATTTCATTTTACTTTCTTACTCCTACTAAAAAAAAAAAAAAAAATTGTTTACCAGTTGACCAGAACTGTAACCAAAACAAGTTTCTAGCATGTATAAGAAGGGACAGAATTTCAATGAAATAAATGCTGCAAGAATTTAGAGAATAGCATTTTAGAAACTAAAATATATAAAGTTGTTTATATATACTACATAATTTGCCAATATGTGATTTATTTCTTTTGGGTTCAAATTTGTTGTGTTTTCTGAACGTGTAGTAGAGGGTTTATACATAGATCACTCAAACACTGCCTAATAGTGTGCAAGGGTTGAATAAGAACAATCATAAAATATTACTGAGTGCAATGATAAATGGAGTAATATTCTATTTAAACTCTGTCATAAACAAGAATTCTTTTGATGGGTGCTGATAAGCCACCTCTTAGAAACAAATCAAAAACTTACAAACTCACTATGTAAATCAATATGGAGGTTCTTCAAAAAACTAGGAATAGAACCAACATATGACCCAGTTACACCAATCCTGATTACTGATACAAAGGAACTAATGTCCACATAGTATAGCCATGTATGCCTACTTATGCTCTGGCAGTGTAATTTATGATGATAAAATTGTGGAACCAGCATAGGTATCTTTCAACAGATGAATAGACAAAAAATGGTATTTGTATACAATGGAGTTTTACTTAGCTTTGAAGAAGAATGAAATGATGTTATTTGCAGAAAAAAAGATGTGGTGAGCCGTTTCTGCGGACTGTGGTCGCCATTACAAGATGGCGCTGGCTCCGCTGTGGTCTGTAACAAACAACTCCTTATTTGGGAGAGTTGGCGCATGGTTTTTTAACACCCTATGAGAAAGCTCCACGTGGCAGCTTCGCATTGGGGCTTGAGATGCTTTATTAGGGCTGGGAGAGGCATCTGAGAGAAGGAAGAAGAAATATCAAGGACCTGAATAAACGGCTGAAAGAAGATTCCTGTTGTTGCGTCTTCCTTGCGGGCAAGGGGGTCGCGACAAGTGGTGCCGAAACCCGGGAACCAGAACTTTCAGTCGTCAGGGGTGGTGCACCGGATAGTCCCAGGTAAGTGGGACCCGCGACCAAAGCGGGGATAGTCCCAGTAAGTGGGATCCGCGACCAAAGCGGGGTCAGCTCCTCTACAAAGAAAGAGAGAGCCTCATATTTTATTGCAGCTGCAATGTGTACTTTCACTTTTGTTTTCTGTGTTTCTTTTGTCGTCTGTGTCTTTTGTTTTCTGTGTTTCTTTTGTTGTTGTGTCATGGGTGCCGCATCTTCAAGTCCGCTTCTCCTGGCCCTAGATGGCCTGTTACGTTCCAAGGGCCTGGAAGTGAAGCATCGTACTTTACAGAGATTTTTACAGAAGATAGATATTGCTGCACCGTGGTTTGCATTTTCGGGCAGCCTTACCATACTTAGTTGGGATAAATTAGGCAAAGATCTTGACTTTGCTTCTGAGCAGGGCATATTAGAGGGCGGGGTGATACCCCTTTGGAGAATAGTCCGTAGTTGCCTCACAGAGGACAGATGTCATGACGCACTTACTAAAGGACAGGAAGTTCTAGAACAATTACATGAGGAGAAATCAGAGACGGCAGGAAGTGAGGTATCTCGGGAGGATGGAAGTGTGCGGAGCGTGAAACAGGGGAAGAGGCGATTGTATCCAGATCTCAGTGCGCTGCGCACACCTCCATGTGAAAGTGGGTCAGAGGAAGAGGAGAATGAGGAGGAGGAGCTTGGGAGGCTGTCTCGCCAGCTAGGGAGTTTAGCTGTAGGAGAAGGGAGCAAAGATAAGCAAGGGTTCAAGAAATGTGATCCTCCGGATCCACCGCCGTATGGTGGGGGTGTTTCGGGGAGAGCTTTCCATGCTCAAACATGGAAGGCTGTTCACGCTGAGATGGGTCTTGCTTATCCAGTTTTTCAGGACGATAATAGGGGAAGATTCCATGAGCCTTTAGATTTTAAAATTGTGAAGACCCTGGCGGAGTCTGTGCGCACTTATGGGGTGGATGCCGCCTTCACACTAACTCAGGTGGAGAGTCTGTCTAGATACTGTATGACTCCCTCTGATTGGGCTAGCCTTGTTCGGGCTTGTGTTTCCCCAGGTAAATATTTGGACTGGAGAACATTTGTGTTAGAAGGCGCAATAGAACAGGCCGCCCAAAACCATGCGGCGGGACATCCTCATTGGGATAAGGACATGCTTTTGGGGCAAGGTAGATTTGCTAATCAACAGACAGGATTCCCTCTTGAGGTATATGATCAAATTAATAACATTTGCATTCGGGCATGGAAGTCACTTCCAAACAGAGGAGAGGTATCTGGTAATTTGACCAAGATTATACAAGGCCCTACAGAACCCTTTTCAGATTTTGTAGCAAGGATGGTGGACGCCGCTGGAAAGATTTTTGGGGATCCTGATAGAGCCATGCCCCTTGTTAAGCAATTGGTCTTTGAGCAATGCACCAAGGAATGTAAAGCAGCAATCGCTCCTTATAAGAACAAAGGCATAGAAGCATGGATGAAGGTGTGTAGAGAGATTGGAGGACCTTTAACTAATGCAGGTCTTGCAGCTGCTGTCCTTCGGATTGCAAAAGGGGGCGGTCCTGCCGCCGGAACGTGCTTCCATTGTGGTCAACCCGGTCATGTCAGACGTGAATGTCCCAAAAAAGACAATTTTACTGGACCTCCTCACGGTGGCCCTTCCAATGGCTTTCGTCTACCGGGGTTGTGTCCAAGATGCAAAAAGGGGAAGCATTGGGCAAAAGAGTGTAGATCAGTGAGGGACATTCATGGACAACCTATTTCAGCTGGGCCAAAAAATGGCCGACGGGGCTCTCGACCCCAGGGCCCACAAATATATGGGGCAGTGGAGAATGTTACACCCGAACCCGAGACATGGCCATCTCTACGCCATCCCATGAAACGCGGAGAGCCACTACAGGTGCCGCGGGATTGGACCTCTGTTCCACCTCCAGACTCGTATTAACACCTAAGATGGGAGTCCAATTGGTGGAAACTGAGTTCAAAGGGCCTTTACCACCTGGCACTGTAGGTTTGCTAATTGGACGTGCATCCTCTATTTTACAAGGTCTTCGTGTTTTCCCCGGAGTCATAAGTCCTGATACTGTAGGGATAGTAAAGGTTATGGTGGAAGCTCCAGGGGGCATTGTGTCCATCTCCCCAGGAGATCGGATTGCTCAATTACTAATTTTGCCTAGTTTGCATAATCACTTCCCTGCTGACTCTTAGGGGTGATCCAGATCTTACTTCCCCTCGTAGCCTCACTAAAGAGGCTAGAGCGGCCCTTATGACAGTAGAAGAAGCTATACAACATGCTACTTTATGCAGGCTCCAAAGTGATAAACCTTTCCAATTATGTGTGCTTGCCACTATGCGGCAGCCTACTGTTGAGCGTGCTCATCGCACCTTAAAGGAAACTTTACAAAAACATAAGGGGGGAATAGGAGCTGAACATACTCCTAAAGAACGCCTGTCCTTAGCTCTCTTTACCATTAATTTTTTGAATTTGGATATTCACGGTCGCTCTGCGGCCGATAGACATGTGTCCCCTCAGCCCTCTGTGATTGGCTATGTTAAGTGGAAAGATGTTCTTACGGGCCAATGGAACGGCCCCGACCCCGTGCTGACATGGGCACGAGGATCTGTATGTGTTTTTCCCCAGGATCGCACGGAACCATTGTGGGTCCCTGAACGCCTGACAAGAAGAGTCTTTACGCCAGCTACTCAGCAACAAGAAATACCACAGCAATCCCGTGATGAGGATCTTCATTCTGCTGAGCGCTCTGGCTCTGGTGCTGGTGCCGATGACATGGACGACACCAATGCAGTGGTGGGCAGCGGCACGGGCTTGGCCAATGCCGATGCCGGTTCATGATTTAATGATTCCAGGAATGCCTCCCGTATCATTGGCGAATATTTGGCCGGAAATTGGTCCAGATAAAGCTATGATCATACAAGCTCTTGCAGCTTTAGAAAATGGCATCTCACCTCAAGTCTGGCTTGCGCAGATTAAACAGTAAATCTTTGACATGGTCGTTGCACCCCAAGTTTTATGAACATTGCACTGGGATCGACATGTCTTTCTTTGTTATTCTCTTAGTGTTGGAAAGCCCTTGCACTCTGCCGGCTTTACTGCCATTGCACGCAGATGGGTTTCCACACTAGTGCTTTTCTATCGCCTTAAGACCCGTGCCTTTCTTTTAGGGTGTTGCCAACTTGTTTGTCGTCGTATTTCTATACAGCCACAGTTCAGCCTCAGCCATCCCCCTTCGTCCACCATCATCACGATACAGGATGCGAGGCAAGGCACTGCACTTGAGTGATCCTTGAAGTGGACCTCAAGGAGAGCATGTCCTATTGCATGCGGGTTAGACGCGTCCACGCCCCGTCCCACGAAAAAAGGCGTCGGCTGATATGGCCTCAGATCTGGGGAAGGGCCCTCCTTGGGGCTGAGCCATACTATGCAGCCACTTCTGCACAGTGGGATAGGACCTCTACTCTCGCCTGTATTGTTTTTGGAAAACAAAAGGGGGAACTGTGGTGAGCCGTTTCTGCGGACTGTGGTTGCCATTACAAGATGGCGCTGGCTCCGCTGTGGTCTGTAACAAACAACTCCTTATTTGGGAGAGTTGGCGCATGGTTTTTTAACACCCTATGAGAAAGCTCCACGTGGCAGCTTCGCATTGGGGCTTGAGATGCTTTATTAGGGCTGGGAGAGGCATCCGAGAGAAGGAAGAAGAAATATCAAGGACCTGAATAAACGGCTGAAAGAAGATTCCTGTTGTTGCGTCTTCCTTGCGGGCAAGGGGGTCGCGACAAAAAGAGATGGAAGTGGAAACGTAATTTTTTTTCAATAAGGAAGACTTAGAAATTCAAGGATCAAGGGTCATATGTTTTCTTTCATATGTGAAAGCTAGAGAAAACAAAGAGGAAAAATGATCTTATGAAAATAGAGGGAAAATCAGTAGTATAGAGGAAGGGAATTAGGGGAAGAAGAAGTTAAGGAAAAGGGGAGTGAAATTGACTAAATTATGCTATGTGAATATTTGTATATATCATAATAAATTCTATTATCATGTATAATTATTATGTATCAATAAATAATTTAAACAAACAAAATACTCGAATTTTACTGCAGTCTTACATCATGGACAACTTTACCTGTTGGTATACCAACAAAGAGTTTACCCAAATTTCTGAATATTAGCATCCAGTAATACAGAACATGAACCATCCTTACCCTAAACTCACTGGTTTGTCTTTTTTGAAAAAAAGACACACACACACACACACACACACACACATCACAAATGCACCATTTAAAATTACCATTACTTTGATAAAAAATGCATTCAGGGAAATCCAGATGGACAAGAGCCCTTGTCCACAACGATTACTTAAAATCACTTCTGCTGTGGTGTAATATATCCAATTCCAATAACTCAAGATGTGTGCTGTTGCATGTTTAAAAACCACGGAGGAGAGAGCCATATTTTGTAGCATGGCTGATTTGAAGCTGTCGATGTGCTATCAAAAAGGAGAGTTGGAAAAATATGCTCAATAACACTCAGATAGTATTTTCGTATAGATAGGCAATAAATTTTGCCATCCATTTCCCTCCAAATTCTATAATTTTGTCATTTTTTAATGCAGAGTAATACTCCATTGTGTATAAATGCCACATTTTTTTATCCATTCGTCTATTGAAGGGCATCTAGGTTGCTTCCACAGTCTTGCTATTGTGAATTGTACTGCTATGAACATCGATGTAGCAATGTCCATGTAGCATGCTGTTTTTAGGTCTTTAGGGAATAGACCCAGAAGGGGAATAGCTGGATCAAATGGTGGTTCCATTCCCAGCTTTCCAAGAAATCTCCATACTGCTTTCCAAATTGGTTGCACCAATTTGCAGTCCCACCAACAATGTACAAGTGTACCCTTTTCCCCACATCCTCGCCAGCACTTGTTGTTGTTTGACTTCATAATGGCTGCCAATCTTACTGGAGTGAGATGATATCTAGAGCAGATTATGCTAAGTGAAGCTAGCCAATCCCTAAAAAACAAATGCCAAATGTCTTCTTTGATATAAGGAGAGTAACTAAGAACAGAGTAGGGAAGAAGAGCATGAGAAGATGACTAACATTAAACAGGGATGAGAGGTGGGAGGGACAGGGAGAGAGAAGGGAAATTGCTTGGAAATGGAAGGAGACCCTTAGGGTTATACAAAATTACATACAAGAGGAAGTGAGGGAAAGGGAAAATAATACAAGGGGGAGAAATGAATTACAGTAGAGGGGGTAGAGAGAGAAGAGGGGAGGGGAGGGGAGGGGAGGGGAGGGGGGATAGTAGAGGATAGAAAAGGCAGCAGAATACAGCAGACATGAGTATGTCAATATGTAAATCAGTGGAAGTGTAACTGATGTGACTCTGCAATCTGTATACGGGGTAAAAATGGGAGTTCATAACCCACTTGAATCAAAGTGTGAAATATGATATATCAAGAACTATGTAATGTTTTGAACAACCAATAAAAAAAAGAAAGGCAATAAATTTTGATAGTCTCAAAAGCATAAACTAAGGTGATGCGTAGCAAAATCAGTAAGAAGTAAAAAGTTTGGGACATTTATCACCTTTGTTTTTAACATAATTAATTTAATTGTAAATTTGTATAATTTAATTTCAAATAATTTCTCTGTTCAAAGACCAGCTTTCAAAACTGAAAATTAAACAATCATTTCTATAAGATCAGTACAAACCTGCTCCACATGCTAGTAACTCTCACTGCCCACACACCTCCCTGCCAATTATATGACAGTAATGAAGAACTGGGAATCAGACAGTAAAATGAGAGACCTCACACACACACACACAGACTTCAGAGTGTCACTGAAAGAATCTGCCAAAGTTGTACCCAAGGTCACCATCAGGATGTCTCATGACAGTTTTCTTATCCCCGTCTGTAAACAATAGCAGCACTAAACCTGTGATCATCTATCATTTTAGGCCCATCGATGTCGTCAAGTTTAAACCTGAAGTAATGATACTGGATTTAGGAACAGGGATGCAGGCCAGGACCCGACACATCAGACACATTCTGCTTTCTCTTTTCTCTCCCTTTCCTGAAAATACCTCCTGTGAACACAGCCTGAAATTCAGAATGCTAAATGCTCCCATAATTGGCCACAGCTAATTGGGAACAATTGACAGTTTCTCAAGTAAGATTTTGCTCTGATCCAAGTACTATGATAAGCTTATAAAATAGATGTTCACATTTAATCTCATAACTTTTTAAAATGAAAATCTTAAATCTCTATTTTTAATAAAAAGAAAGCAGCTTAGAGACATCATTCAACTAGTCAGGATTCACAGGTAATAAAAGACAGAGTGAGTTGAATGGTAATTGGGTACTAAGCACTCTTTTAGTTGCTTTATATGTGTTGATTTAATCCTTATGATTTCTAGATACTAATTAGCATGTTTCCTCAATCTGTTATCTGTTTCATAAAACCCTTGATTTGAGAATAGCACTTAAGGAAAAATATGTAATATGTGTCATATTGATTATACTCTGCATAACAAATTAAGGAATATTTAAAATTAAAAAGCTTACATCTCAGGACCAAGGAAACATGATGTACTGAACCTTTTTGTTAAGGAGGAAATCAAAGGAAGAAAAATCCAAATGAGGAAGTACAAGATGTAAAGGACAATGTAGAACTAAAATTCTAAATAATTTGAAAGACTGCATAGTTTCTCAAAGTTCCTGAGTATAATCCTGGAAGGTTTTGATACTGCCACTAAATGGGGGATTTTACATATGGCTTGGGTAGCAGAATGTTTTTACTGGGAATTAGAGATAAAGAGAAACTGAACCATTTATTATTAGGTGGATAAGGCTAAGTTTCAGGTTATTGAAGAAACTTCCTTATGCAGCAGATCTGTAAGCCTAGGGTTAAAAGAAGTGAATAGAGCCGGAACAATGACGCGTTCCTTGTGGTGTCACTTAAAAGAGGTCCTCTAGACTTAGAAGAGGTTTATCTTCTTAAGTAACATGTCTCTCACAATTTACTGAACCTGTTGCACATGGAGGGAGGGGAAGGATGGAGCCTGTATGTGGGGCCATTCAGAGAAATTATTCTGAAAGTCAGCCTGCTGCTTCAGGTTCTGCAAGCACACACAGATTTGTTCCCAAGTGGACAATCGGGCCAGGTGTTCTACATGTTGCTCTAAAATTAAGGAAAAGAAACAACTGTTAATATGAAGACAGTCTTGACTTTATTGTCTTTGTCCCTCTCCCTGGTCTGTTTCCATCTGTCTTGTCTCTTTATGTCGACACACCCAGGGGAATGAAGTGGAAAAAAGGCAGTCAAAAAAATAGGACATATGGGGCTGGGGATGTGGCTCAAGCGGTAGCGCGCTCGCCTGGCATGCATGCGGCCCGGGTTCGATCCTCAGCACCACATACCAACAGAGATGTTGTGTCCGCCGAGAACTAAAAAATAAATATTAAAAATTCTCTCTCTCTCTCTCACTCTCTCCTCTCTCACTCTCTCTTTAAAAAAAAAAAATAGGACATAATATGCTAATGACAAGGCAACCCAGGAAGCCAGAAGAGCTCCTATCAGTCCTCTAACTTCTCAAACATTTAAGATCCTTGAAGCTGGGTGAGTTGAAAGAAATTTTCTCAAGGATCATCTTGTAAATAACTTTTATAATTTAATCTATTAATTTACAAAAGACAAATAATATCACCATTAGCAATAGTATGGAGTGGCAGAAAAGTAATTGCACAAGATCTATTGGATGCCCTTTAAACTTAAGAAAACATCTTCTATACTAGCCTATTTTTAAATCAAATGACACGAGTTATATACACATATGAAAGTCTGTAAATTGAATTAATCTGTTTTGGAAAATTAATACAGTTAAGTTGATGGATGAAAAATTGAAACAGTGTGAATAATAATATTTAATGATAATAGAGAATAATGATATTGATTCAAAATTAAAATTTAAAAACAAATTTAATTGTAGAATTGAAATTAATTGGAAAAAAATAATGAAAGTGACTGTGTTTAGGCTAAGTGGAAATCCTCCACAGAATCAATCCTTCCTTCTTTCTTCTCTTTCTCTTTTTTAATGGAAAAAATTTACACTGTGTTATTGTGTATAAGTATACCAGTAGACCATTTGTATTAGGTCTTTTTTTTCACCATATTTATTTTTCCATATTTTTATTGGCACATTATCATTATACGTATGGTGAGATTTGTTGCTACTTATTAACACATGCACACAATATAAGAATATAATTCGGCCAATATAACTCCCCAGTGTGTTAAGTCTTAAAACTGGCTTTTCCTTATAAAAATAAATACAGCTATTATGTATTGAAATGAGCCCATCAATAACAATTTTCATTTTATTATGCTCTATACATTCAAAATAAATTTATTACACCTAACTGAAACTAATCAATAGGCTCAAAATTATTGCTTTTTCAATCCAGAATTCATAATAATTATCCTGAATATAAATTACAACATATTCCTCTTTTCACCAAAACCGTAATGTATGGCCTTAATTGTTTGAACCTAGCCTTAATTGTTTGAACCTAGCATGGCTTCAAGTTAGCACTCCTGTTATGATAGTTGGAAATTCATCTATGCTAAACCAAAAGGAATTTTTTTTTTGCTAGTATAACTTCATGAGTTTTCTATTGCCACTGTTACAAATTCTCAGTGAAGTAAAATAATTCTGCAGTTCAGAATATCAAAGCATGTTCCATTGGGCAATATGGACTGAAATGCATTCCTCCCCAAATTCATAAGTGGAAGACCAACTCCCAATGTGACTATATTTGGTGATGGGGTCTAAAAGGAGACATTATGTGTTAAATTGAGTTAATGAAGGTAAAGTCTTGATATGATAGAACTGGTGCCCTTACATAAAGAGGAAGAGGCACTAGAGCTCTCCTCCCTACCCCTTCATGCACACAAAAGAAAGGCCACATGAGGAGGTAGCAAAAACATGGCCCTCTGTAAGCCAGGAAGCAAGGCTTCCCCAGACATTAACCCTAATGCACCCAATCTCGGACTTGGAGCCTCCAGAACTATGGGAACTTCTTTCATCATCTACAAAGTCAGCAAATGTGTGTTAAGTCCTCTTAACGTGTCATTAGTTCAATCTGCTCTTCTGCCTCCTTCTCCCACACTGAGGTAATGATCATGGAATTTTACCTGAATTAAATGGGGAATCCAGGATGACCTCCCTATTTTGAGGTCAGCAGATTGGCAACCCCAATTGTATCTTCATCATCGTTGTATCTTAACATATTCACAGGTTCTATGAATTAAGATGTGGTATTCTTGAGGACAAGAAGGGGTTTATTCTGCACAATACAATGACCAAACTACAAAAAAAAAAAAAAAATGTCAAGGAGGTAGCTGCCCTTCACTTCAACTTAAAAAAAAAATGCTAGGGAGGAATTTTTATTAGCCTGGGAAGGACCACATGCCCATTCTGTGGTAAGGTTGGGATTGGAAGCCAGGCAATGTATCATAATTCAGCCCAAAATAAAGCTACATATTTGGAATGGGATGTGGAACTGGTCTTTGAAAGAAGAGATGGCTTTTCTCAGAAGGAGGGAAGGCATTAGAAGAGCCAATCACTGGTTGTCCAGAGCTCTGCTATCTACCCTCAGCCCTGTGACTTTCTTTGTGGCGCTCGGTACTATAGACACACCCTAATACTAGTTGCTCCTCTTTTCATACAACCCATACAACCCTTCATGTCTTTCTTTTCTCAGAAAGCCTATAGAAATTCACATTCTTCTAAATACACTCAAATGCTAATTATTCTAGGAGAGAAGTGAATTTCTGGAACAACCCAGCTTTCCAAAATTCAAGTTACTTACTGCTTTATGAAAGTTTAACAGTTATGTCCTCCTGATGCTTGGAGTAAATGCCTTCCTTTTCCATTGCTTGTGTGTTTCAGACACTCTCTTAACTCCTGACTTGGGAAAACTCACTTGGCTCTGCCCGATTCTTGTGTTATCCTGTTTGAAGAATTACAGCAAATGCTTTCCAAAAGTCCAGTGCATTTGACTTCATTGTGGAGAGATTTATGAATGCCAAGTTTACTTTCCAGTTCAAATCTCTTTCCTTGTGCCACTAATAGACAATAATGAAAGTGCCAACCTCCAGGCAGCTGACTTCTTTCTGCAAAGGAAAATTCAATCTTCAAAGGGCATTCTTTTATTAGAAAGGAACTGGTTGAGTGGAAAATTAGATTTTTACTAAGAATGATTTTCTAAAATAAATAATTAAATTCCAACATAAAAATCCAAAAGAGAATAACCTGAGATATGTTTCATTACATTACTTTTGTGTAAAATGCGATTCTTTTTAGATGTGCATATGAATATCAGTCCACTATTCTAGCAGGGAATTCTAAGATCAACACATTATATGATCTCAGGAAAAAGTGTCATTTCGCTGTAAGATGGCAAATGAAAAAGCTAACTCACATTTCTAGGCAAATTAGATTATTTATGAAGTAGATATATGCCAAAACAAAATCAATTAAAATTATGTGAAGACAATAGGCAGCATCAAAATGGTGACATTTAGCACAGAGGGTTTATTTTCAGCTCAGGGATGAATTGCCTCTATCTACTCTCCAGGCTTTACTTTTTAACCTTTTTAATTCTTTTAATAATCATAGGTCCTCATGATTACATTACCAGTATGGAAAAGCTCCTGTCAATGCAGTAATATTCAGAAGTGAAATGATTGGATTGCGAGAGTTGTAACCTAATCAGCCCATTCTAGTTTGAATGCACTGGCTGGGTGGTATAAGTGTAGGCAGGTGAGGCATGGCTGGAGGAGGTAGGTCACTGGGTGCATCTTCCCTGTGGGCCCCATCCTTCCCCACTCCCCGTCCCCACTTCCTAACCTCAACATTAGCAGAAGAGTTTTCTGCCACTGGGCCTTTCCCCCATCATGTGCTTCCTCATTTGGGCTCAGAGCAATGGAGTCGGCTGCCTATAAACTGAGACCTCTGAAACCATGAACCCCAAATAAACTTTCCCTCCTCTAAGCTGTTCTTGTCAGATACTTTGGTCACAACAATGCAAAAGCTAACAAAAATAATTATATTTCTTATAACACAATTCTAGGTTAGGAATAATTTACCAGAACATGTTTTTGCTTTCACGGGAAAAAAATTGTACTAAAGTACCACACATCCATTTTAAATTTTATAGTATTTGGACCAATATTAGTTTTACATTTATTAGATCTCTATGAACAACTTGTTTTTTACTTCACTTAAATTTCATGAGTGAGATAAAAGACTTTTGTTGGACCTTGGCAATATTTGCTTTGCCAAGAAATTTTCTGTCTTTCGCAAAATTTTTCGTAAAAGTACTTTCTCTTCTTAAAGTGCTACATGCTAACTAATGCAGCTGCTAAACTTCTTCACACTCACCTTTAGTGTGATTGACGGATACTCCCTCCTTTTTTATCCTTTTCAATGCTGAAGTTCCTCAGGGTTCTCCCCTACACTATCTTTCTATATCATCCCATGTTTTTTCCTAGGCTTTACTATCTTCTCCAGTAGTTTACTTTCACCTATGTGTGGAGGACTCTGAAAAAGAAATTTCAGTCCTATAAATGTCATCTGAGCTCCACGATGTGACCATTTGGCTGCTGGACAGCTCCGCCTGATATACTATAGCTGCCTTCAGAAATGAAAATGGGCTCTCCTCACAGGCCCTTCCTGCACCCCATTGGCAGGGGGTGGCTTCAGCATCTACTGAGTTGCTTACACCAGAGAGTGGGTGATGGTCCTTGATACTTCACTCTTCCTTAAATATTACATACTGTTTATATCAATATAACTGAAATATTTTCATGTCTCACATGCTAACTGGACTTCACACATCAACATCACCAAGTTGTGATGTTTCAGCCAGAAAAATCTGATGAAATCAATGATCTTTTAAAAACATTTCCTCTTAAAATGAAGAAAAAGTGACTACTTTTGCTTTTAGAATAAAACTTAAAATCTCAAAAACAACCTACAAAAATCTGATTTCTTCCTGAATGTCTCCCCTCATCTTCATATATTTTTTTTTTCCAAATTTCAGATTTCCAACCACTTTTCACAGGCCTGAATTTATTCTGATCACACAACCACAGGACAGTTGCACAGGCTATTCCCTAAGCCTAGAATTCTCTGTCATTCCCTTCTCACTTGAGTAACTCCTATCATCCTCATACCATGACTTATCTATCTGTCCTAGTAGAAAATTTGCCAGGGGCCAATATCTAGATGATATGATTTTATTCTATGTTCTCTTAACCCCAAGTTTCAGAGTACATTTGAATGATTCACCAATTATTTGTACTTCATGTTTTTGCATTGTATTATTTTTGTTTTGTTTTGTTTTCCCTTGCCTTCAGAAAGGATCGTATCTATCTATGGTGTAACCGTACCCGGCAGGAACAATATTTTACACAAAAGAGATCCATTTTTAATGGAAAGTGGCTTGAGAGGGACAATGGGCACTTTAAAGCACACTGAGCCGGTGACCCATGATGAGACAGGCTGGTTCGGGAGATTGGGAGCCAGGAAAGATTTCAATAGGAAAGTGGAATATTTTGGTTTGTTTATGTATTTATTTATTTATTTATTTATTTATTTATTTATTTATTTAAACAATGAAACATTGCTAGTACAAAAAGATGAATAACTACCTAGTGAAACAAACAGATTGCATTATTTTCACCACTTTCCATTAACTACAGCCAACCGATTACATGTCATAAAGAAAATCCCTCCAGAAAGTGCTGTTGATCCATTATTGATGACTGCAGAAGTAAGGACAGGGACCCAGCCATGAGTACAAGGACAACAACACACTGCATAGAGGGTGAGAGGCTCTGAGGGGGCGGTTTCTACCGCACTGGAAATCTGCAATGGGAGAGCTATTGGAGCACTTAACTGAGAAGGTATTTTAGAAGTCAACTGCAGTGTGGCATCTTGAAAAAGATAATTAGGAAACAGTGATATGGATCACTTTTCTCATCTGAAGGAAAAATTGTCCATTCTTATACTTTGGATTTGGTACAGAAGGGACTATTAATAAAATAGGAACTAAAAAAAAGAATTTCTTCTGTATTGTCTTTATTTCAAATTCTCCAAAACCACTTTTGTGTTTTATTAATTTGCTCCTTTTTTTTTTTCTTCCTCTGATGACTGTTTTTCTCAATAGGCAGCAGCAATTTTTCTTGAAAGCTTTCCTGGGACAAACAGAGAAAATTAGTTGCAAAGAAAGAATATAGTATTTGTAGAACCTAACAAGTACATTTCATATATAAATCATTGTTATTTTTGAAGCCAGCAAATGTTTGTTCAGCAATTCTTTGGAATCATTTTCTTTAACTATTAAAAGTCAGCAAACATTTGTTCACTGACTCTCTATCACCAGGTGATATGAACTCTGGAGTTGGGCCATAGTTCCTCCTCTTAAAAAGGATAAGTGTTTTCATATTTTTTTCCCAATATTAATAAGTACTTAGAAACTATCCCTCTCTGATAGCCCCCTGAGCCAGTCCATTAACCACTATTTGCTCGTAGGAAGGAAGTGGTTCTATCTAAGGCCAAGTGCCAAGAATTTTGCATTCCATTCCATTCATTGCTTCTGTTACTGATTTATTGAGTAATATTAAGTAGCAATTCTGCAAACTTCCCCTTTGTCCTTCAGAGCATGGCAATGTAATGTGGAAATTCCAGTAATGTGGGCATAGCCTGGGGCATGACTAAAAAATAGGTGGAGATCAGAAACATATCTCTAGTATGTCTCTGGAATGTCCCTAGAGATGGCTCATTATTGAGTAGCTGAGCAGGGACATGACTCAGCCAGTTTCTGCAACTGGCTGTCTGGGTCAGCTAGGAGAATGCTGGCAAGAGTAACAGATCAGTCAGTGTTTGCTGACTGTAGAAAAGTGAGCCTGTTGGAATTGGAACTTTTAAACAATCGTATTAAAAAAAAAACTGATTTGATTTTTTGTCAGTACTACAATATTAAGAAAAGTTACAGTCTTTCATCTGCTTGCAATAACTTTCTTAAACATGGTCAATGCATTTGAAGTATATCGAGAACAGTTATTTAATCAGTGGACATTAGAACTCCTCTTCAGAAAGATTCTTTAGAAAAACATCTTGATATTTGCAGTTTATAAACTAAGGAAGCTTCTGTTGACTAAGAGTTGTGTGAATTGTTTTTAAAGAAATTAACACTAAACTGGAGATAGTGGAAAGGAGAAGAAAAAGAGAAGAGAGAGCAGAAAAGTACCTAAGCAACAGAGTGAGGGAAGGAGGCCGGAAGTCTATTAAACAGGAACATCTAAGAAATAACACATACCGGTAGTGTAAATTTTCCTTGCAAAATGATAACTGCATGCAGATAGATATGTCATGTGTATGGGGGTTTTAGTAGTTTGATATTTGCTTTTGAATGATATTCACAGTCTATGATATGAAGAAATTTGAAAATTTTTCTGCCCATTACACATCATTGTGTTATTCATGCCTCCTTTTATGATAGAAACTGGGCAATTAAGGCCAACTACAATCACCCTATTTAACTTTATTGGGCAATAGTTGCATGATACTCAGTTGTGGGAATTTGTGTCAAGACTCATGGGACAATTGCTTTATGGCCCTAAAATAAGACTGTGATTGTCTTTGGTCTGTCCTTACTGCCAGCTCCTCATATACTCCTTATTACAATGAATTCATATTTATGAATGTGAACATAGTTAAGTTTCTAACGGCAAAGTTAAATTTAAACTTCTATGAAGGTACCAGCTATTCCTAAGTGAGATAATTGTCATTTCCCTCAGGCCAAAAATTCCAGTTCAACTTAAGATAGAACTTGAAACATACATACCCTAGAAGCCAATTTTGACTCACAGAGCTCTGTTCAAAGTGTCAATTTCCACACACATGAGTGCTGTTTTTTGTTGTTGTTGTTGTTTGTTTTGGTTTTTTTTTGCTTTTGATATAAGTCCCCATTGAGACTGTCCAGAACTCAGGTTCCCAGGGCCAGGGTTCACATCCAGCTTAAGTGTTCCTGGTCTGTCAGCCAGGACCTATAGAACTGGCTACAACAGTGAATGCAGAGCAAATGGCAGATTTCATAGTGGAGGTAACTCGTTACCCGAGATGCCTATAATGGACCCTACAGGAGCACTTCATAGATTTCTTTTTAACCATTTCTGAGGGTGAGCAGTATTTAAGGTTTCTGTGAGTATTCTATATTCTACCCCTTTACACTGACAGAAGACTGTGAAAATCAACTCCCTTTCTTCTGATTGGGTTAATTCTAAGGCAGAACATATCCTTCAGAGCTCCTTCCATAATCAGGCTGTTACCTTCTGCCTGAGACTGTACCAACACCATTGTTTGTCTTCCTTCTTTTCACTCTTCTCCCTCCTCCAGCTTCCTAAGCAGTGTCCCCTAAAGACACTCCCTTAATAAACCTTGTGTCTTTGGTGGAGAGTCAACTACGGCTGAATCTGACCAAAACAAAGGGAGTGGTGAGTAAAAGAGGAGAGACAATTTGGAAAGAAAGGCATGTTCTGTAAGCAGAAGAGAGGGTCAAGAAATAAAAACTGTATAGTCTAGGACCACAGTACATGGAGCTTTCATTAGGGGTGCTGAAACATAGTGCTTAAAACAAATCCTTTAACTCATTCTCACTGAGAATAAAATTCCAGTTTTGCTTCTTTATAGCTATGTAACCTTGGCAAACTCTTTTTATTCTGTAAACCTCTACATTTCCATCTATAGATTAAATTTAAGATGCTTACCTTCAGGAATACTTACAAATATGGAAAGAAGCTTTGTATCTAAAGATATTTATTGCAATATGATTTAGATATACAACTTGGAGTGATTTTGTCCCCAAAAGATTTTTGTCCATATTGGAAAATGGTTTTGTTTTAAAATCTCAGAGATGGCAAAATTACTGGGTACCATTTCATAAAAACTAAAGATAATGCTACACATCTTACAATGCCAAGGACAGCCTCCTATCACCCCCAATCTGCTCCAAAATGTCAGTAGTATACAGTTGAGAAACGTGAAGAGCACCAAAAAATTGAAAACAAATATTTCAAAAAATAGAAAAAGAGAATGATTAAATAAATTATAATTCATCTTCTAAAAATATAATAGGCTATAACTGAAAATAAATTATTTTGTTAAATTTTTATTAACAGCTATGGTGAGATTATAACAACATAGAAAATGCTGAGGGTCTGTAAAATTTATGTGAATACATTTATTGATGCAAGTCATATTTTTTGTTACTCCATGTGAGGTATTGGACTTAGAATATTATAGCAGTGAAGGAGATAAATGCATTGCTCTCATGAAATGTACATTCCAGTGGGAAGAAAGGAAAATAGAAGATAGATGATATAAATAGATAAACAGAAACTACTCTCTGAAGACCTGATATCTCATCTGAGATCTATTACTAGAAGGTGTGAACCATGTTAGGATGGAGGGCAGAACATTCCTAGGCAGAGGAAACTATCAAATAGAGACCTTAGAGTGAGAACAAGCTTGGAGTTTTGAAGAGCAGAAGTATAAAGAACCAAAGAAAAGTAAGATTAACAATACAAACTGTAGAGAATGATAGACTTGAATTTGAATGCCTGCTCTGTGAGACACAAAGTAAGATGTTCACCCTCTCAGACTGTGTCCTCAAAATTGCTTTGAAGTTTTTTAGTTGAAAATAAGAAAGTTTCTCAGGATCACGGTGGAAATGAAATTGGGTAATTCATGTAACATGTTAAGTGTTATGCCTTTTCATACCAAGTCCTTAACTAGCAATTTTAATTCAATAATAAAATCAAAATGAAAAATGTGCATGTAGTATATAAGCTGGAATTTAAAAGGATATTTACATATACTTCAGATAATATATGAAGCCTGAGTAATATTACACATAACATACACGGTACAGGAGTTAAAGAAAGGATTAGATGGTCCCTAATGTCCTTTGATCTTATAAATGTTAGGACTCTATAAATTCTTGCACAATGTTAATTGAGAAATATCTGTGCATATATCTATTCATTTGTCAGTTCTTTGTACCAATGAAGAATGAATATCTGAATCACTGAATTATGGAGTACAGTGGACACAAAATGATGATGGAAAGAGCCCTAGACAGAGGTTCTCTCTTAGACTCTGCCACAATATAAATTTTATTATTGTAACAATTGACTCTGAGTCTCTGTTTCTATAGATATTATGAATAGATTAGAAATATGATCTCAAACCCCCCCTTCTAATTCTAGGATTCTAAATATTGAAAATAATTTAGTAATGAAAGAAAATTTGACCAGATTTTAGCTTGATCAAGTATAAATGTGTTTAGACGCTAACACTGGTTTCTCTTCAGAAGAAAATTAAAGAAATATTCAATATTAAGAGAAATGTCTGTTTATAATTTGTATAAATATTAATTATCACCACCAAAATATAATGATTACAAACCATCTGCCTTTATGCATTTGTTTTTAATTTGACTTTTACTTTATATACAGAAATAAAGATGGCCAGGTGTTTATAATAAGTAGTTCAAAGAGACCAGCCAGTCACATAAGGAAACTCTATAAATACCTCCAGTGGAGAAAGACAAGGGGCCTAGAACTCACTGAAATGACCATACATTAGGCAGAGGCCATTCCTGACATTGGAAGTGAAATCATATGGAGTGTTTAGTTCAAATGCACTTATGCAAAATTGGTTCACCAATATTTTTATGCCATAATTAAAAATAACTATCCAGTCTCCTCACTAATTTATAACATGAGTTACAGTGATTTACAAATACTGTTTCACTACGTAACAAAACAAATGGAAGGTAAGTTAGTACCAGCTTCTTTGTTTCACACAACTTAACTGAATAAAGGACATGGGCCTAACACATACAAGTAAGATAAGGTCAGGGTCAGGATCCACTTAAAATCCATTAAAATGTCATTGAAGTGGCTGGTCCTCTCCACATGAAAAGGTAATTATACTGTCTGGTGATAAAGAAAAATATTCTCAGGAGAGGATGTAGTGACACAGTCTTCAAGACTGGAGAATGCATGAAAAATTTTACATGAAAATATTTAATACATACATGTTTACTTGTTAATTATTTATTAATTTATTGAATAAAGGGGCAGAATGTATAATGAAGCCCAATCCTGGCATTAAGTAGAAAGAATTATAGAAATAATTATGTGGATAAATCACAGGATATTCTTTCTAGTCATAGACCAAAACCATTTCTGCAAAAGTTATACAGAAAGACTTGAAAATGCTTAAAAATATATTGTTGGCTGATCATAATATTGAGATTAATTTAAAATTATGAAAAAGAAACTCTAGCTGAATTTCTATACTGTTCAGGAAGGGATGTCATTTTCTTTTTATTTAATTCTATATCTGAGGAACGAGGGCCAGGAATTAGATGAGAGATGATAATTAATCTTTTCAATACCACACACAATGCATCTCATTTTTAGAATTGTCTATCTTCTCATACGGAGTGAACTCTTAGAACAGCCAGAATCCAATACGCCAGGTCTTTGGGGAGCAGTTATTTAAGCATTGTGTTTCTCATAGTGAGTAAATCTTCCCAGGGCCCAAAAATTTTTTTACCAGTGTTGAGGTGAGATGGAGGAACAGCAGTTCAAAACAAAAAGTAGTAGGGGTAGAAAGAGGAGGAATGAGACTTTACATTAAGTTGTACAAGGAACATTCGGATTTAAATTTTTTCCAACTTGACATTAATGTGGTGTTAAAGGGATTTGCAAAGATTATAAATTTGCAAAAAACAAGGTGAGCAGAATGGGACTGGCCACAGGCTTTTTAACTTTTCTAGAAGAGAGAAAGCAGATGGTGAAGTGGTCCTATTACAATGGGATAGGAAAATCAGTGACCCAGAGAACTGAGAAGAACGTGGCAGCTGGTGAGAGAGTCATTATGTGCTGCCAAAGTACAGGAAGGTCTAGGATTGGAAATTAGTTGCTGTAAAAGGTGGAAGATGAAGTGGTAGGTGGAATGATTGACCTGCTCCATTTCCCACAACTGAATATGGAACACTTAAAAAACAACTTTTTGACTCTACAATCAAAACTTAATCTTTTATTGATAGCTGCATGTGTGGGTATAATCACCCAAAATAAAAGTATCTGTACTCTGATATTTAGGGAGCCAAATATTTAGCAATCCAGCCCTATGAGCTTATCCTAAAGCAAAGTCTGGCAGTTGCACACCAGAAAAACTTACAGTCAGAAACCCACAAAAATGGATGACCCCCTTCCACAGAACAGTTGAGGGACATCCCTAACATGAAAAAGCCAAAGTAAAAAATGATCCTGAGAAAGAGAAAATTCATAGAAGAGGAGAAAACATCTGTAAATATAATAGTCATTAGGTGTTTAAAAAGAATATAAAATAATAGAAGGTTGTGACAAAGAAGTAATTGGACAATAAAAGGTATCTTTTAGAAATTTAGGATTCATCATTTCCAAAGTAGAAGACAAAGTAAAGAAAACATCTTTAAAAAATTATAATGCATGAAACAGATTCAAGATCAATCATGGGATTATAGGTCTTAACAAAAAACTAATAAAGAGTTCCAGAAAGTGGAAAGAAAGAAATGACAAGGAAAAGAATTTAAAAGGAATTAGTAAGCAATAATTTCTGAGAGATATTGGTACTAGTCTACAGATTCAAAGGCCTAAGTGCTCAGCAGAGGATGTAAAAAAAATACACATTTAGAAAAATATTTCACTACTACAAAATTTCATTACAAACAAAGAAGAATTTCTAAAAGAAAGAAGGTGAAGAGAGAGTCTACAGAAGGGCTGAAAATCATTGCCACCTACACTTCAGATAGGGGAGTAATCTTCAGAATAAAAAAAAGAACTCAAAAAACTTGACAGCAAAACCCAACCAACCAACAAACAAATAACCCAATCAATAAATGGGCAAAGGAACTGAACAGGCATTTCACAGAAGAAGAAATACAGCTGGTCAACAATTATATGAAAAAAAAATGTTCAACATCACTAGCAATTAGAGAAATGCATATTAAAACTACACTGAGATTTCATCTCACTCCAGTCAGAGTGGCAATTATCAAGAATACAAGTAACAATGAGAGTTAGTGAGAACATGGAAAAAAAGGATACACTCATACATTTTTGGCAGAACTGCAAATTGGTACAACCACTCTGGAAACCAGTATAAAGTTTCTTCTAAAAATTAGGAACAGAAACATCATTTGAACCAGCTACCCAACTCCTCAGTATATATCCAAAAGATTTAAAATCAGCATACCCCTGTGACACAGCCACATCAGTTTTTCTTTTTTTTTTTTAAAGAGAGAGTGAGAGAGGAGAGAGAGTGAGAATTTTTAATGTTTATTTTTTAGTTCTCGGCGGACACAACATCTTTGTTGGTATGTGGTGCTGAGGATCGAACCCAGGCCGCCTGCATGCCAGGCGAGTGCGCTACCGCTTGAGCCACATCCCCAGGCCCCACATCAGTGTTTATAGCAGGTCAATTCATAAAAGCTAAGCTATGGAGCCAACCTAGATGTCCTTCAAAAGATGAATGGAAAATTATATTGTAGTATATATGCACAATGAAGCATTACTCAACCATAAAGAAGAATGACTTTATGACAATTGCCAGTAAATGGATGAATCTGAAGACTATCGTGCTAAGTGAAATAAGTCAAACCTAAAAACCCAAGGGTGCATGTTTTCACTAATATGGGGAAATATCAATATTAACCCATGATAAGTAGGGAAAGGGGAAAAATAGAAGTTCAGTAGATAAGACAAAAGGTAATGAAGGAAAAGAAAGGGGAATAGGAAAAGGCAATGGGATAAATCCTATGTACATATACAATTATACCACAGTGAATCCCACAAACATGGGATCCTACAAGAAAAGGATCCGAATTAGAATGATATATTCCATACTTGTATAATTATATCCAAATGGATTCTACTGTCATGTATAAATAAAAAGAACCAATAAAAAATAAGAGAGAGAGCTGATTGACCACAAAAGACTAATAATCAAACTAAAATCAGAATACTTAACAACATATTTGGATGATGGAAGAGAATGCTACAGTGTCTTCAGATTTGACCAAACTTCATTCTGGAATATGTAGAAAGAACATTGGACATGATAGCTGTTGTCATACAATTAATGCATTCTATTATAACGTAACACATAGCCATCCTTAGGAAGCTCCTTAGTATGTGTTAAAAAATCAGGAGGTAAACAAGCAACAAAAAGAAGGTAGACTCATGGAATTCAGAAAAATAGAGAATTCAATCCTGAAACATTACATAAAAATGTACCTAAGATTTATAATTAACCCAGATTGAAGCAAGAGAATCGAAGTTTAGAAAAGTGAATTATTTCAGAAAAAAATGAGATACCCACTGGTTTCAACCCATTGACTTTAGTCTCTCTCAAACACCTTACAAAAACATCTAAAATTATGTTTAGTCAAATATCTTGGCACTGTGGCCCAGTCAAAATTTAACATCATATGTATATAACCTTTTCTGTATCTATCCACACATAGTTATATATTTGACAAATAATTTTATACTGATGTCTAATAAATATGTGTAATTATTCGTTTTATTGAGAATTTTAAGAGATGACACATCTTCGGAGAGTTTCACTGATAAATATAGAATTGAGAATTTTTAAATAATTTATTCAGAAAAGGTTGAAATTATCGAGGAAGAAAATGAAATAATCATTAACTATTAGTACATATTAGATATTTTGTAATTTTTAAAATTTAACTTAAGATACCCAATTCTGGGAAGAAACATTATCAATAACATTTAACAACTCAGGTGTCTGAAGTTCATAGAGAATACAGAATTCCTCCAGTTGTTTCACAAAATGTTAATTTTTAACAGTTAGTATACACCATTCATTCATATGGCTCCTATAATAAATTGTCATAAACTTGGGGGTATAAGACAACAGAAATGTATTCTCTCTTAGTTCTTGGTTTAGGAGTTCAAAGTCAAGGTGTTATAAACCTTTAGAGGAGGCTCCTTAATTATTTGTTCTGGCTTCTGGTAGCCAGAGGTGTTCCTTGGTTTGTGATGTCAGAACTCCTAACTCTGCCTCTGTCTTCACATGGCCTTCTTTTAAAGACTTCAGTCATGTTGGATTAAAGGTCTATCTAATGACCATGTTTTAACTGAATTTTAGCTGCAAAGACCCTATGTCCAAATAAGGTCACATTCAGAGGTATAAGTGAGTTAGGACTTTCCTATAGTTTATCCAACAATAGAATTCCCCAAATAAAGTTCCACCTCAGAAGAGCTTATGTTCCCAATTTCCAAGTGAAAACTAATGATCACAGCATGAATTTCAGCAAATAAAACACAAGAAAACCAAAACTATAGGAAGGTCTTTTTAGAAGAGATTGGGATTTACTTCTATCAGATACATTATTAATATTCCGAATATTAATTCAAGAATATTCATAAATAATGTAGGCTATTATTAATAGGAATGGTTTGGCAATGACATTAATCTCTTAACTTGGAGATTTCAAATAAGAAATGCTTATTCAAATATATTGAATAGGTATATAAAGACCTACACTTTGTGATTCTGCATCCTGTATACTCAGAAAAATGAGAAATTATACCCCATCTGATTCAAATGTTAAAAAAAGAATGGGATCCTAATTAGAATAAATTATACTCCATGTATGTATAATATGTGAGAATACAATCTACTGTTATGCATATCTAAAAAGAACAAATAAAATTTTAAAAAAATATATAAAGAAAGACCTACTAAAAAAAAAAGTGGGTTAGGACTTCAAAATTCAATCCATGATTTCCCAAGTGATTCTGACATCATTCAGAGGGCCATGGATATTGTCAAAAACAGCATGGCCATGGTCTGCATGGGAAAAACAACCTATAGGATGTAGCAGCACTGTATAATAATGACCAGCACCCCATCACTAGATTTCATATATTTACCTATAAAGGAATGAGAAGGGGTAAAGATTCTAAGCACAGAACTTTTGTCTTTCCTATGTTTCAGTCAGATTTATTTCCTTACCTAGTTTTCCTTTGACTTAAAGTTTTGGTTGAAGGTTGGGAGGATAGATATACTCAGAGTATAAGCTGTAAATTCAAAGAATCTGTTTCTTGAAAAAATCACTTAAGACATGACACAAACATCTAATACAGCTCTCAATTAGAAAGTAACAGAAATAGGAAATAAAATATTTCTCTTCTATCTTTACCTCTCTTTGGCATCAAGAAGAAAAGTCTTGGATCCCTTAAAGGCATCAATATTTCAACATCAGGCTTGAAGAGTTTGTTTCAAAGGTGAGAGTGGGAGCAGAATAGCAGAAGAAAAAGGACAGAGTAGGTACCAGGGTAGCTGAATGTATTTATGTGCAAGAGTTTGTAGGAAGCCCTATTAAACACTGTCACAATAGGGAGAACTTGTTTGGGTGAGACAGGTATATACATAGGCAACTTCAACAAAATATGAAATATTACTGTGACCTGATAAATGGTTGTCATGCTTGAGGAAAGTATTTGTACACTTATTTGTATGTCAAGCTAAGGTTTTGCATCTTAATTTAATATGTATATTAAATGTATGTGTAAATTAATATGTATAGTCTGTATAAATATCACTTATACTTACACAATTCATACCCTAGGTATATAAAGAACATAAATCACGTGGAGAAACAATATATTGGGACCAAAGAGCTTATGCATACTCAAGAGACTTAAATTAAGTGGAAGCAAATAATGAAATGGTTCCCAATATTGAAGACTGTGGCATGTTAGAACTATTCCAAAGTGGTCCATATGTACATAAATAGATAAAGGACAGCATCAGTGACTGGATATATAAATCTAATGCATACAATGAAAACAATGTCATGCCTTTAGTATACTTATATTGCAATATAATGACAATATATTTTAATAGTGTTTCTTAAACTTTTTATCTCAAGGTAAGAATATTCATAAAAATCTTTAAGAGGACACTTATTTATAGATATGTGTATAGGAATGTGAAGAGTGGGATTTTAAAGGAAGAAGAATCGTTCATTTTGAAAAGGGATGGTCACTAGAAAAAATATTATCCATATAGTGATTAAAGACTTTTCTGGGGTCACAGGTGCACATTTATACCTTTGAGGAACGAGTTGGAAAAATCCAACAGTAGCACTTGATTCTGTGGCCACAGAATAGTACCTCTTCAGGAAGCCTCCTTTTTAAACTTTTTGTGTTTTCTATAAGTTGTGAGGTCAAACCAATGTTTTCTTTCATAGTTGAAGTGGATTTTCTGTAAATCAATGCATATAACATATATTCTTTTTGTTGTTGTTGTGGGGGCCCCCCACAACATTGAACCCAGTGGTACTTTTGAGACAGGATGTTACTAAGTTGCTCAGGGCCTCATTAAGATGCTGAGGCTGGCTTTGAATTTGCAATCCTCCTGCCTCAATTTCCCAATCTGCTGGGATTATAAGCGTGCACCACCACACTGGGCTATAATATGTTAACAGTAACAAAATGTTTAGTCTACCTATCAATATTCTAAAACTGAAAAACTTCTATTACTAATGATAGTTTTATAACTTGTCCTTCATTTAGACCACAGACTTTTCTTGAAAATTGATAAATCTTTTTTTAACTAAAGTTTGTTAGGGAACTTTTGGATAAATTAAAGAATACTTTTCTAAGAAAGTTTTTAAATTCATGATATTAATGCATTATCTAAGTTCATGTATATATGGGTTATTGCATATAATATATACTTAAAGAAAAAATGAGACGAAAATCTATAGAATAAATTAAAGTATAAAAATTACAACTAGTAGATAGAGAATTTAGTTCTCATAAGATTGTGTTCCTGCTACCGTAAATTAGAACTTAGTAGAAGAAAATTAGAATGAAACAAACCTAAAGTGAAACATGAAAAGAATTATATTATATATATATAATATATATACATATATATGTATATATTATATATATATAATTATATTATATTCAACTTCTGAAATAGATAACATGTTCCCTTTCTGTGCAAAGACTTGCTACTAGTTTTTAAATTTTATTTTATTTTTGTTTTTACCATGATAGAATTTTCATGGAATCTTGTTTAAAATTGTAAACAGAGAACTCAAATATAGTTTCTTTATTTTATCTTAAAATTCTATTTTAAAACGAGAATCTAAAATTAACTCATATAGCTTGTTTCAATAAGGGTTGATTTTCAAGAATCAATGCAGTTAAATGTTCTCATAGTTTTACAAACTCAGAACAAAATTCAAATATACTCTGAAGGAAATAATACAAATGTAATTACCTTGGGAATAAAATTATGAATCTTGGAAAGGGATAACTTAAGAAAACTATATGAAATTTCTTGTGTTGAAACATCACATCAGCAGTGACAACAAAAATACTTTATTTAAGATTTTAAGGTTCAAAAAACATCATTGAAAGAAATGTTCAGTTTAATTGAGCAAGTGTCTATCCAGCAGTCATGATGGCCAAATGTTGACTTTGCTGCCTCCTACAAAACATCTAAGATCTCTTTGTCCTTATCTGGAGCAACTGGGAGTCAAAATTGAAAACTTTTCACACATTAAGTGATATGGTAGAGACACAAACAAACTTCTGTGAATACATAAAGGAAAGAGATGTTAACACAAAGTATAGTATTTAATTAGCCAATAAACCTAAAGATGCTTGTTTTAATTCACATTTCAAAATAAAACTAAAAATCAAACAATATCCAAAACAGCTAGTAAGTTAGCGATTAGAGATTAAAATAAAAATCTACTTGACACCAAAAATGATGTAGTGATAACTCTATTCAGAACACTCAGGACCTAATTAATTTTGCTTAGCATTATTTTTTTAAAAAAGGAATGTTATTATTATTATTTTTTTTTTTTAAAAGATGTTATTCCTCTCCTCGGACTATACCCAAAGGACTTTAAGACAGCATACTACAGAGACACAGCCACATCAATGTTTATAGCAGCACAATTCACAATAGCTAAACTGTGGAGCCAACCTAGATGTCCTTCAGTGGATAAATGGATAAAAACAAAATGTGGCATTTAAACTCAATGGAATTTTACCCAGCATTAAAAAAGAACAAAATCATGGCGTTTGCAGGTAAATGGAAGATAATGCTAAGTGAAATTAGCCAATCCCCCAAAAAAACAAATGCCAAATGTTTTCTCTGATATAAGGAGGTCGACTCATAGTGGGGTAGGGAGGGAGAGCATGAGAGGATTATATTAATTCCAGATAGGGAAGAAGGGTGGGAGGGAAATGGAGGGGGCAGGGGATTAGCAAGGATGGTGGAATGTGATGGGCATCATTATACAAAGTACATGTATGAAGACTTGAATTGGGTGTCAACATACTTTGTGTACAGAGATATGAAAAATTGTGGTATATATGTGTATTAAAAATTGTAATGCAAAAAAAACAAAGTACATGTATAAAGGCATGGATTGGCATGAACATACTTTATATACAGAGATACGAAAAATTGTGCTCTAAATGTGTAATAAGAATTGTAATGCATTCCACTGCTGTCGTGTATTTATAAAAAAAAAATAAAATCAATAAAAGATTGCAAAAAGTTTATTCATTACATCCTTTTAAAAAAAGGATGCACTTGAGGGAGTATTGATGAATAATAAAAAAGAATTTGCAATGGGGTGAGGGGAGGGGAGAAAGGATGTGTGAGGAAGCATGGGATTGTCAAATAATGGAAAAGAAAGACATACAGTGCAGTGTAACCTGCCAGGAGAGGGAACTTGTGAAAGGGCATGAGCAGTTAACACAGACCCAGTAGTGAAATGAACCATATGAGTTGGGGAAAGCAGAACCTTTATCCTTCAATCAGTAAACAAAAGGCATTTTGAGTAACCTTGCTGACAATTTGCAGAACAGGTAATTTGTGACTTGAAATTTTAAAATCAGACCTGACCTTCTCTAATAGTGATGAACTTCTTGTTTTTTAGGCTTGAATCCACTGTGCAAATTTATTTTTGAGTTGTCATTCATTACATTTTCCTAAGTAATAAAAAAGTAGACATTTGAAGGAAATAGAATCCACATATATAATGATGACGATAAAATAATTTATATAATTTTGTTTTATAACTGCGGTCTTTTTCCTGCTCAATGTATTATTGATTCTCTATTCCTTTCTATCTACATTGCTTGAATTCCTCCATCTCTATGCCAAGGCTGTTCACTAATCATCTTAGTTCCAGCTATTCTAAAAGATAGAAGGAGAAATAGACACTGATTTTGTACTCAAGCCGTCTATTATTTTATAGTTATAACACAGTGCCTTCAATTGTATTGCAAATTTCAGAGATAATATGATAAACATCTAACAAAAACAGTAAACCTTCAAAACCTAAGGAGTCTGAGAGGAAAGTAAAAGCCTCTACTCTCCTTTCCTATTTACTAGACTTTTTGTTAGATCAATACACCAAGGGTGACTGAAAGCCGGAAATACACAGATTTTGGCATAGGCAGACCTGAATTCATTGCGAAGGGCCCCAGGCAGGAAGAAACCTTGAATTTCTGAACTGCTTCTCTTGTTTGCTTCATTGGGATACATGTATCTTCTTTTATAGGGCTTTTGGAGATTAAAAAACCAAAAAACAATCTTTGTAAAATGCCCATTAATATTGTAGGAACTTTACATCTTACTGCCTCTTTTGGGTCAATTAGCCATGGACACAACCCATTAAGAAAATATTTATTTAAAGTGTACCCAAGAGTTTTGTCAAGCTTGTTAAGAAAAGGGAAACCGTATGTCCTTCTTTAGAGTTGTCAATTATCACTTAAAAATTGTACAGTATTAAGTATCATGACTAAAAATAAATCCAATAAATTCAATACACGATTCCTTCTTTTCTTGTGTCTTCCCCATCCTCTCTATCTTCTGAAAATCATAGAGAAAAGAGCTGAGTTTGTTACATGTTTTATAGTTTTTTTATATTTTTACATGTATCTTCTAGGATCCATGAAATTCCTTATCTACACAATTTAATACTCCACTCTTTAGTTAACCATTTAAATTCCAAGAAGAGAAGAAAAATCATAAAAAATTATAAGGAAAAGGCCTTTGACCATGCTAACAGCTGTAGATGGGAGTCAATTAGCCATAACTAACAACCCTGTATTCATTACTCTAGCTGGTTATTATTTCTGAGCCTCCTTGCATCCACCTGACAATCTGAGGCACATACACAGCCCTCTCCTGCCTCTCCTGTGAAAATAGATACTAGAAAAGGTTTTGTACTACCAGGTGAAGAGAAAGAGAGTTTTAGATACAACAGATCCATAAAAGCAGTTGGTTTTTCTCAAAAGACTGTGACTGTGGGTGGTGTGCATATGTTCAACTGTAAAGCCTTATTTATTAAATAACTATGGGATACTTTGCAACTGCAGTTGTATATCATTAATCTCAAAGACATATTCTCCACCCTCACTGAGGTTTTCCACGAAATATTCTAATAAAAACAGAACAGATACAGAGTTTACATTTTACCCCTGCAATGATGACAGTGTGAACGATTGCAACGCATATTCAATTTTTGTCATGCACATATGAAATTTTTGTTCTAAAGAAGCAAAATTACTAACTGACTTTTTTGAAAAAAATGTCTTTACTTTTCTACTTTGTAAGTGAAATACTGTGATATTTAAAAATGGGGGTAATATGTTCTTATTCTGGTTGAGTCTGAACATATTGCCTTTTACTGTATTTAAGATGTTGAAAAGTGTGTAAAGGTATATTGAAGACTTAAAGTTTGAGTTTGGTAATATGCATTCACCTTTTTTTCTTATTAAAAAGATATAACAAGGCAAAGAATAAGGAATATTTTTGTTGGTTAGTGCCCTTTTCTAGAGAAAACCACTGTCACTAGTTTATTTTGTTGACTGCCAAGAATCCTACAATTGGAGAAGCATAGAGCCTAGTGCATAGCAACAGAGAAGGAGATCAAAAGTCAGGGACATAGATTAGCCATGGATTAAAAATTAAAGTAGAGATAAGACTCATTATTTTGAAAAACAAAGAATATTTTGATAGAGGCAATACCATAGCCTATCAGACAGCAATTCCACATATAGATTCTCACACCAGACCCATTTGACTGGCTTGGTCTCCAAGCTGATAATGTAACCCAAGGAGAAGTAAGGGTGACATAAATAAAGTAAATGACCATTGAAAGCACACACTTTCTAAAGATGCAGTGCTCTGAAGTATTTTAAGCTGGGTGTTTTCCCCAAAACATAATAATGAGGGCAAACTTTGCAATTAATAGCCTCTAAATTTAGGTGTGCTACTACTCCCGAACAAGGCAAACAATAAGAATTCTCTTTCTGGCTAGTGTCCTTCTCCAGAGCAAACCAATGTCACTATTTTGTTGACTGCCAAGAACTTTACAATTAGAAATGCATAGAGCCTCATATGTAGCAACAGAGAAAGAGATACAAAGTCAGAGATATAGATTAGTGTCCACTTTCCCAGCCCAGCTTCCTCAATTAGTTCACATCATTTCCTATCTAGTAAGACAGAGGCAAAGACCACAATCTAAAAACGGAGTACTGGCTACAATGCTTCTCAAATAAATCTGGTTTTGTCTAGGTGTTTTAGGTTTCTAAGCAATCTAGGACCAAAGAGGCAGAGATAAACCTTATTAGCGACACTAATGGCACTTTTAATATTTCACTCTATGGCTTAAATTTCAGGTAAGTATGAGCACCGATTGTGTCCTTGTGCCTGGCTCTTTCTTGGCTAATGCCTATCAGTGTTTTTATGATTCATTTTGAGGTGTGGCCAACTGTAAATGTCTCAGGCCTAAGCAAATACCATTAAATCCCAGAAGCACATTGAAAGAACGTTTATTCAGGCAAGATAGAGGGAATCTCAGCAAGAGTTTCAGAGACTATGATTAAATCTAAACTATTTGTCTTAGACCCCAAAGCTTTGTGAGTATGTGTAAGAGATTGAACTAATTCTCTGGATTTTGGAAAACATGGTTTGGAATTAAACTACCTTGTAAATATACCATTTCACAAGCATTTGTCTTGCATATTTTTTATCTCAGTTCTTAGAAACTTAAAAATAAAATGTATAAAAAATTTTTGTATGCAAATTTGTAGATTAATTGGTGTCTCATGGCTTCACATTTCTAAATTGATAATTATATAAATTTGTTAATGCTCACACTCATATTTCTAACAATTCTTCCTGCTCCTTATTTTTATAAATGCTAGCTCAGAGATCAGTAGGAAGATAACAGTGGACAGTGTATAACCTAGATCTTAAATCAGTTGCAGACAGATTTCAGAGAAGCCAGAATCGTGCTTATTTATATTTACATCTGGATTTTAATACTGTCAGATGTTTTGTGGGTTCAATCCATTGTTACAAAGTTATGCCAAGGGTCTGCTTACATTTTTATTGCATTTAATCATCCCCCGGATAATTTGTTACTATATAAATTATTTTTGAAAGAACATATTCATTGAATTGGAAATGTCTTTAAAAAACACAGATAACTTTGTCGTTAATATTATACTTGTAATATTATTTTTGAATTCTTAAGTTTACTTTTTGAATGTTTAAATAGTTGGATTTTTAAAATGTCTTATTATGTATTGTATGATATTTGTATGTATTTACTTGGAACAGTATGGTGCCATGATTTTTAATACACCGTGGAAAGGCTAAATTAAGCTAACAGAGCCATTGCTTCAAATAATTAACAATTTTTTGTGAGAACATTTAAATTTTACTCAGCCATATTGATATGTTCTGAACTCTATTATTGGCTATATTTACTATTTTGCACAATTGGTCTCATTATGGTCTGGATATGAGGTGTTTCCCCAAAGCTCCTGTGTTAATGCAGGAATATTCAGAGGTCAAATGATTGTATTATGAGATCTGTCACCTAATCTGTAACCTAATTAGTCCATTCCAGTTTGGATGAACTAACTATAGGCAAGTAGGGGTTGGCAGGACCAGGGGGTGGATCCCTGGGAGTGTGCTATAGAAGGGTTCATCTTCTCTTCAGCCCCTTCTCCCTTTTCTCTCTGCCTCCTGGTCTCCATGAATTGAGTAGTTTTTCCCCCACCACACCCTTCCACCATGATGTTCTGCCTCACCTCTGGCCCAGAGCAGTGGAGCTGATTGTGGGCTAAACCTCTGAAACCATGATTGAAAGTATACTTTTCCTTCTCAAAGTTGTTCTTGTCAGGTATTTTGGCCACAGTGACAAAATGTTGACTAACAGATCTAAAACAAACATCAAACCTATTCCTCCTGTTTAGCTGGATTTTTGTGTCTTTGACTTTCCTCTTCCTATATCCATTAACTCCCACCCTCTGGTAACTACCATTCTACTTTCTTCTTCTATGAGTTCAATTCTTTTAGATTACATGTATAAGTGAGAACATAGTGTATTTGTATTTTTTGTATTAGTTCTATTTCACTTAGCATGATGTTTTCCCATTTCCATCCATGTTGGAACAAATGACAGAATTTTCTTGTCTTTAGAAGTTTGTATAGTAGTCCATTGTGTAGTGGAATACTATATAACACATTGTATAATATAATATTGCATATATACATGTGTGTGTGTGTGTGTCACATTTTCTTTATTCATTCCTTCATGATTGACACTTAGGCTAATTCATAACTTGGCTATTGGAATAGTGCTGCAGTGAACATGGAAATGCAGACATATTTTCAACAAAATGATTTCAAAATTTTCAGGTAAATATCCAGACATGAAATTGTTAGATCATATGGCAATTCTATTTTTCAAAATTTTTTAAAGGACTACCCTTACTATGTTCCTTAATGGTTGTACTAATTTACATTCTCACCAACAAGGCATACCTCCAGGGTATTACACTTACCTTTTGTCTTTGTGATAATAGCCATTCTAACAGGCGTGAGGTAATATTTCACTGTGGTTTTAATTTGAATTTCACTAATGATTAGTTATGTATCTGTTTTCAAGTATCTGGTAGCCATTCATACATCTCATTTTGGGAAATACCTATACAGATTCCTTGCCCATTTCTTAATCAGATTAAACACATAGCTCAGGGATACTATAAGTTTGGTTCCAGATCACACAATCAAGTGAATATTGTAGCAAGGTGTGAACTTAATTTTAAGGTCTTATTGACTTGATCCCTTTGTTTCTCAACAGTAAGAGTCAGAGACATATTCCTGTGTACTGGACATAGAAAGGGGGTTTAGACACAAGAAAGATGTTTCTCAATCATCACATCCTCTTACCAAAGATTCCATTTAGCTGTCCCAGTGAGCAATTATGTGTAATCTCAGAGGTGTGTCCTATGATACAGTTTACAAGAACATAGCGATTCTACTTCACTTTATAAAGAAAATTGTAAGGTATAAGGTGAATGAACTATATTCCACGTTCCCTCTATACAGCGACATCTACTGGATTAGCTCAAGGTGATTTTAAACAAGTGCTTGCTTATGTAATAGGGACCAAAGCTCTTTTCTGTGGATGCTGGAACATTCAGTTTATTGTGGTGGAGAAAAGTATTTCACTTAACGTCAAACTCAGACCCAGACTTTAATGAGTATACCTGAAAGGAATGCTGGAAACATATCGCTGATGTCTAAAGACTTAAGCCTCAATCTTTTGGCTTATTTCAGAACAATCTTCCTCCACAAAATTGTGAAATCATTTCTCTTAGTTATGTTTCGGAGGTATCCTGGAGGAGAAGGTACTAGATATGAATCACTGTAGGAAGGTCAACAGAATTACTGCCTTCAGGACATTAAGGAAATGCAATAGGAAACGATGCCTGTTTTATTTATTTATTTAAAGGGGGCTGGGGCGATAGACTTCTTAGACAGGATTGTAGATTTATCTTGACTGGGTTTAGAAATTTTGCTGCAGGATAAGAACAAGACTCGTTGCCTTTTTAAAATCACAACTCTTTCCCTTAAAAAGATGTAGTTATCCTTCTCTGGGGAAAAAAAAAAAAAAAAAAAAAAAAAAAACAGCTTTGCACTTTGATATTTACAGCCAAGTAATGCCTGTGTGCTTTCCAAGAGCAGCCGGTAACAAAAAAACCTGGGAGCGCACTTTGCAAGTTGTTCACCCCACCGCAGTCTGCAAAAGACAGAGAGTTGTTGGGCTGGTCCTCTAGCCTGCTCCAGCGCATTCCTGCATCTCCAGGGCTGCCGGTGCTTCGGGTCAGCCCCGCCCGGCCCGCCCTCGCGGCTCCCTGCCACCCTCTCGCGGGCGCGCTCTGGGTGGGGCCTCTCGGGCAGTGGAGATGCCGCCGAGTGCGCTGGGCCGGTGATGCGAGCCGGCTGGGCGGCGCGCCGGGGCAGCCCCAGCCGTGCGCCGCGTCGCTGTAATCGGACACCGGAGCGCTCGCCCCCTGCGCCCGGCCACTTTTCCATTCACTCCGAGGTGCTTGATTGAGCGACGCGGAGAAGGGCTCCGGGTGCCACGGCACTACAGGGTTGAGGATTCCTGTACAAAGAAACTCAGAGGACCTGGGGAAAAAAAGAATATCACATTGGGACGCTCTAGAAATTAAGGTCTTCTGAGAAAAGGACTAGAGAGACTGGCGGATCCATTCCGGTTGTAAATTGGTGACCGCTCCGTGCTGAGCTCTTCCAACCTCGGTAAGCTGCATTCATTATTTTCAGAATTTCAGATCTAGCAAAATCTAACTTTTGGATCTGTGCATTGGCTTTTCATACATGAGTGTGTTGGAGTCCGAACATTTTGTGAAGAGCACGCGCGGTTTGTCAGAGAAACGTTACCCTCGCTGAGAGCCCGGCTTGAGTTGTTTCTTTAGGCTGTGACACCTGCGGGGAGTTTAAAGTTGAGTATTACAAAGCCTTCTAAGGCAAAACTGGTCGCGAGGACTTGAAAGAATTCTCCGGTATTATTAGTTTGCAGTCAGTAGAAGTGAAAACACCAAGCAGCACGTCTTGAGTTGAAGGGAAGAAGTTGTAAGATACTTGGGGGAGGGGGCGCGGGGAGCAAGTCTAGGACACTGGGCTTTCACCTCTCATCACTAGATGGAACTAAACTCACTTGTTCTGTAAAGTAGCTTCATTTGATTTGTCGTTGTTTCATTCTCGGTGTTACTCTTTGCAATTTATGGCATATGTTCCTTTGAGAGAAACATCCAGATTATATTCTGGTAATAGCAAAATGCAAAAAAAAAAAAGTGTAAGTATTATCAGCCTACTGAGGTTGGACATATTAATAGCTCCCCCCCCCCTTTAAGTATAAAATCAACAGACCAAGGGGCAAATTACTGAAGGAAAGTCACCCATAAAATCAATTTTCTTCTAAGTTAATTTAGGGATGACAGGGTGAAGAGGTTGTGGAAGCAGGAAGAAACTGTTTCTTTTGAAAATTACCAACACAAACATCTCTAGGGTTTCCTCTATCTGTGTGGTAGAAGCATACATTTTATTCCTAACTCTTACAGCATATGAACCACCGATGAAAGCAACTTATAAATTTTTGTTTAAGTTTGCACATTTGGTTTAATTGTTTTTTCTTCTGTGTTAATAGAGCAGTCTTTTCAATTTTTTAATAGCATTTCTTTAATGAAGAGAATTAATGACAGAAATTTCATTTTAAAAAGCCACATAATGTTGCAGATCAGCATTGTTGTTACCTGTATAAATGTGTTTCTAGATTAACCTGCCATGCCATTTATTGTATAATCATGATAGGTGTAAAATGATAGGTTTTCTCTTATGGTCCTGAGTATATTTTACATATTATGACCTCTAGAGTGGTTATTGGTTTGTCCTAAAACATTACCTGATCTTCCCTGGTATTTAGACATTAGCTAAGAGTATGTATCAGTTTTATTGCTATAGTTTCAATCTGTAATACTTGTCTCCTTGATTTATCTTTTGGAATTTTGACAGCCCACTTTCTGGTTGATTTATTCAAAATGTGCCTTGGTGGATACGAGGCTCACTGGATTACTCACTGCTAGGTCATTGGTTTGTATTTGGCACCGGTCCATGGCTATCTCATCTGCATCATTTAACAGCTGCCTGGTCATCTGAATAAATTGGCAGATAATTGATTCAAGTGATTTTAGTAGACAAGGGTTGAGCACACATAAATTTATGTGTAGAAACACCATTTCAGATACAATTACTCCTAAAGAGCTAATGAGTAAGGGAGTGAGTGGGTACATATGAATGTGGGATTTCTTTACTACTCTATGTATGGGAGAGGGAGTTTTCATCAGCAATACTTTATGGTATCACTCTCTAGTCACTGTAATAGAATGGAGTTTTAGAGAAGATCAGTTAAAACATTAGGGTTTCCTTTAAGAATCAGTAAGTTTTTCCTTTCTGCTTTGTTCTGCTTTGATGCTGGCATTATTTTGCTGGAAGATGAACCAATTCTCTTCTGGCAAGGACTTCCAGACACAAATAAATCTAAATTTTCCTTTCTGAGGAACAAAGTCACAGCACCTCCTACTGTTTGCATTACTATAGAAGTTCAGTAGCATCTTATTCGAATAGATTTTTCTGTCTGGGCTGCTAGATTTTTTTTTTTTTTTTATAATCCTGAAATGTGAAATGAGACATAACAAACTCATTATCTCTCTTTTTAAAGGTATTTTCCCTTGGATATTAACTTGCAAATCTGAAGAAATGGCATTCCAGGCAATTTGCGTGTTGGTTGGAGTATTTATTTGTTCTATCTGTGTAAAAGGATCTTCCCAGCCCCAAGCAAGAGTTTATTTAACATTTGATGGTAAGACATTTGATAAAATTCATGGTTCAAATGTTATTTGAAGTCTTATTTTTCTTTCTTATCTATATTCATAAATTAAGAGACTAAAACATTACTGAGCATTAATGTTTAATGTATTACTGGAATGTTTTTTGGACAACCAGGTAATTTTAAATTATTGGCCGATAGACAAAAGTGTTCTGTTGAATTCAAGATAATGTTTACAAAATTACTTGAAGTATAGGAGACTGTATTTTCTTTTCTTTCTCTTAAATTTCTTCTGTGTTTCTTTGTGTGTATTCAGGGAGATGATGGAGAGCCCAAAGCTTAACATCTTTGATCTTACTATTCACCTGGACATGCTGAGAGAAATACTTATTTTATGCTAATCCTAGAAAGAACTATATAGTTTCAATTATTAAAATATGCACCCTGTAAAATTTGGACAATAGCCTCAGAACTGGCTACTCCTTTTAATGTTCTAATTATGTTTCTTCTATTTCCATAAGGACTTCCTGAGGTTGACATAAAACTCTAGTTAATTGAAAATAACCTAAATAATAGTGGAAATATGTCATTGGTGGGGGGGAGGGTGCCAGGGATTGAAATCAGGGGTATTTGACCACTGAGCCACATCCTCAACCTTTTTTTGTATTTTATGTAGAGACAGGGTTAGCACCTTGCTTTTGCTGAGGCTGGCTTTGAACTCAAGGTCCTCTTGCCTCAGCCTCTTGAGCCACTGGGATTACAGGTGTATACCACCTTGCCTGGCAGAAATATGCTTTTGATGGTTGTTGTATACAAATGTCTCCATAAACTTAGGGAAAAAGTGGACATTTCAGATTTTTACGTAGCAAAAAGGTCTAAGGCCCTCTGAGGGAATGGTTTCTCAAATGTGTGTATCATTTTAATGTACACAGTTCAAATGACAATCAGATGGATGATCTCAGTCAATCAAGGAACCTGTATTCACTGGACAGTTGGGATAAAAAAAAGATGAGAGATGCCATCATGCTAGTCAGAATAATTTATATTTTATTATGTCTTTTAATTCTCTCTGCATGAACCTTAGTGTCATTGCATATATTTTTACTTTCATTTGATTAATGGTACAATCTCAGACCTTGTTAAGTATCTGAAATTCCTTGTTATCTTCAATTTCAAATAGCACTATGACTGACATTTAGTTAAATAGCTTCCCCCCCCCACCCCTGCACTTTCTTTCTTTTAAGTGACCAAGTGCTTTCCCCAAGGTCATCCTAAGCAAGGAAGGAGCCATATTTAGAACTTAGAATGTGTGAGCTTCTAATTGCTTCCTTAGACTACAAGTCAGGCATTCTTCTTAAACCCTAACTGTTCAGTTAAATTGTGAAGAATGGATTTAAAAGGCCCCCTGGAATGTCCTTTTCCCCCCTTAATTACTAAAGCATCTTACAGTCTGCTTACACTTTGTCTTCCAAGTTAAACATTATAAAATATCAAATAAAAAAAGAAAAGGCATTAATGAGCAATACCATTTCCCCTTATGTTCTATTCCTCTAATTTATAGGGAGACTGAGTGGTCTCATAGTTTAGGTGTCTAAACCTGCTGTCTTCCATCAAAACCAACCCAAATCTTTTAATGCAAACATCAGTAACAAGTTAGTCACTGAGATAATTCAGCAGGTCTGCATTTGATAATAATTAAAATTTATAATTTATAGAAGAAAATTAAGCAGTAAAATCTTTCAGAACCAAACTTCAATAGTATGTAGGACAGTGACTCTGTACTAAACAGTGACTAGAAGTTAGGATGGACATTTTTTGGTATTGGGGATTGAACTCTGGGATGCTCTACCACCAAGTTATATCCCTGGTAATTTTTCTTTTTTCTTTTGAGACAGGCTTGGAGGCTGTCCTTGAAGTTGTGATCCTCCAGCCTTAGTCTCCCAAGTGGGGGTTGGGGAGATTACAAGCAGGTGCCACCACAGCCTGCTGGCATGTAGTATTTTAAAAGTCCATCCTATGGGGTGTGGTGATACAAACACATAATCCCAACAACTCTGATAGCTAAGACAGGAGGTTTACTGGTTTGAGGCCAGTCTGGGCAAATTAGTGAGAATTTCTCAAAATAAGAAATTAAAAAGAAAAGAAAGAAAGAAAGAGAGAGATAGAGAGAGAGAGAGAGAGAGAGAGAGAGAGAGAGAGAGAGAGAGAGAGAGAGAGAAAGGAAGGGAGGGAGGGAGGGAGGGAGGGAGGGAGGGAGGGAAATGGCAGGGGATGTACTTCAGTTGTAAAAAGACCCTAGCTTCAATCTTCAGTACCAAAAGTAAAGTAAATGAAATAAAATAACTAAATGTCAAGTATTTCAAATGCCCTCAAAATCAAAATAGGTTTTTGCAAAATAAGATTTCCTTTGATTTATAACATATAGAAAATGGCATGATATGATAAGTTACTGACCTGAAAGTTCTGATATTTTGTCTTTTCCAAGAGTATCATTAATACATAATTACAGAAATAGAGTATTAGTTACAACAGGGGGAATCATTTTAATAAATTCCCACAGTGTCTAAATTACTAATTAAAAATAAACCTCCTTAAGTGAACTACTATATATAGGCAAGGTATCAGAGGAAAAATACCTTGGGCAAACAAGGTTGTTCAAACATACAAATTTCAACCAACACTTCAAGATCATTTTCTTAAGAGACTTCATAGTATACCTGCTTAAAGTTTTCATTAAACAAATAATGATTTGTCCTAATATACACAACAAGCTTCTGTCTCCTCCAATATGGTTTATTATTGACATCAAAATACAGAGAGCTCTGGGCAGGGTTGATAGGTATGTGACTGCACATTATTATTAAAGTATACATACTATATAACTTTTTAACATTTAACATTATTATTAAAGTATACATGCATATATATTTTTTAACATTTATATTACAAACTTAAATCACTGTTTTCTCAGCTCAAAACCAGAAATTAAAATGTTTTTAAAAATTCAAATAATTTCAAGCTGTATCAGTCAATTGCAACACTTGCATCATTTCTCTGCATCTATATATCCTCTCAATTACCTTGCCTACTGGGTCTTTTGTCTTTGTATAGCTTCTCTCTCCCTGTAACTTGGTCCTCTTCCTTGATCTCTTTTTGGGTATAACTTTAGAAGAATCTGTTCAGTCTTGTCTTACTTGCAGTCCAAGTAAGTTTATAAAGGCATGAGAAATAAGAGGTTTCTTCTCTCATCCACATTCCATCCTTTCTTCTGTGGTGCATTGATGGGGTAATAAAATTTGGGAAACAATGATTTACAGATTTGTCTTAACTATTGATCTAGTAGGGGAGCAAGAAGATGTCCTCAGTTCTTTGTGAGAATATACTTCAGATAATATTAATCAGTTACATTTGTGCTAGCTAAATCTTTCATGTCATTGTAATTTTAATAGATACTTTGTACTTTTTAGAATTATCATTTTATGCCAAATAACTTTTTAAATGAATATAAGCTTCATCTCAATGCTCTTTGAATTGATTTTTTTAAAGAAAAGCTGCAGTAGATTGACAGATTCATACTTCACAACATTATTGGCATTGCATTTTTTACCCAGAAAATTAATTGTTAGAATCAAAAGGATCATAAGAGAAGGCTCCCCATATTCAAATAGCAAATCTTTTTTTACTTGATATTATCCTATGAAAGGTATTGTTTAAAAGGTCCCAACTGTATTCAGTAAAGGTTCAAGCATATATTATTTTATAATATCAGCAATAAGTATGATATAATTTGATAAAATATATCAATTTAAGAAAAGTTTCCTGAACTTCAAACAAATAAAGATACGATCTATATTTGAATCAACAAAAAATATGATTACTGAGGTAAGTATGGTATGTTACATTGGGGGAGTTACTTAACTTCTCTAATCCAAAGGTTTATCATCTTAAAATAGGAATAGCACATAATTCATAGAACTGTTTTGAAAATTAATAAATTAAGTTTGTAAAGTATGGTCCATAATGTGTATTCTAATATAATATGTGAAGGCTTGCATTAAAGTTTACTACCTGTAAATACTTCTAGGTTAGAAATATGATCTTCGTTAGAACTATAATTACTCCCCTCCAGAGACTGGTATTTGTTATTGTTCAATGTCTATTGAATTAACATAAATTCTCACTTCGTTTACCACCACATCACCTCAACCAGCAAAAATGCCCCACTCACATCCATCCTGCAGGGAATTTTGATTGCTTTAAAACACCGATATCCATGAGACAGAATGCAAGAGATTCTCATTCTCTGTCATACGACTAGAACATAAATAGAATAAAGACAGAGATCTTTGCCACATTGTATGCAGTTGACTATAGATCCATGCCTTAGTAGATAGCTAATGGTCAAAATTTTTTTAAGCTACCTAATTCCAAACTTTCCTACTATAATACATTAAAGATTCCACATAATCTGGGAATTGAGTTCATATATTAATTCTTTTTTGTTAATTTTCAAACCTCCTTCTAATTTTTCTACTTCCTTGTCAATAAACATTTGGCCCCTGTGAATTTTAAAAGTTTTCTGCCAGAGTTTTCTGTGTGTTTTGATCAGAAGTCTTATTTTCCAGTACAAGAGGACAGAGGTCTCATATATGGTGAGACTACCACAAGGACCTGTTTGGTGGCCTGTTATGGATGTTGTCTTAATCCTTAATACTATTAGGCTGTCTTTTTCCTAAATACCTAGCATGTCTAGATATGTCTAAACATGTATTTATTTCCCCATCTGCATCATCTTTCTTTTGATTCTGACATTTTAAATATCTATCTTTTTATGGTGAGTTTGAACTTAATGAGAACCCAGATTATTTGATTTGCTTCTTATTATTGTCATATGATTGTGCATGGCCCCAAATTGTAGATACTAATTTGCCACTTTGGGGAGCAGTTTAGAGTAACATGAAACCTTGGAAAGAGGAACCTGTGGGGTTCATCCATTTTATCATGATGATATGAATTATATCTGTATAAATATATCTGTGATTTAAAAAATAAAATATAAATATATGCACATAAATATCAAGTATATGTTATATGCATATACCCAAATAAATGTTTGTAAAATAACTTGTTTTTTCATTTCTAAAGTGAGTAAACAGGACATTATTTCAGGAATACTTGGTCCTTGGAATATTTTGTACGTGAAGAAATTAGTAGAATTTATGTTCAACATTTTAACTGGGGTCAAACATTTAGTTTAGTGAGCTAATGAATATGTTAATTATTAAGTTACCAAAACAACAAAACTTATTATTTGCTTACTTGTGTTTTAAGATTAGTTGACAACTGAAGTTTGGAAGTTGATTTATCCAAGATTACATAATAGCTCTCTCTTACCAAAGAAACAATTTAATTATGTGGATGTTTTGTCTCCTTACCATAAACATCTGAATTATCACATCTTATTTAAAAATAATGACAATCCTAATAAATCCTGGATTATCATTTTTATTTATGTACTTTTATATCTAGAAATGTAATATCAGTAACATCCTGAAATAGGTAGAATACAACTAAGGTGCCTTGATATTCTAATGGAATTCTTACCGTTTGATGATCACTTCACTGAATAGGCAGAAATTTAACTCCATGTTTACATTTTATCTTCTCTTAAAATTCTTAGTTATCAAAGTGTGTATAAAAATGATTTAAAGTTCTCATGAAGCTACAAAATCTCAAAAACACATTCATTGGTAGTTTAAAAATTCCTGGCAGAAAAGTCAATTATATAAGATTGCTATTAATTCTTGACCTGTGTTTATGATTACGGTAAAGATACCCCATTATTAAAATGCCCTGGGGCTGGGGATGTGGCTCAGCGGTAGCGTGCTCGCCTGGCATGCGTGCGGCCCGGGTTCGATCCTCAGCACCACATACAAACAAAGATGTTGTATCCGCCGAGAACTAAAAAATAAATATTAAAAATTCTCTCTCTCTCTCTCCTCTCTCACTCTCTCTTTAAAAAAAAAAAAAAAATGTCCTGCACCTTCATTTAAGCCAATGATTAAGTTACCTAAAACTCAAAATCAAACAGTTTGATGATTAAAAGATTAAAACTCTATGGAAATATTTCTATTATTATTATTTTAAAAATATTTATTTTTTAGTTCTAGTTAGACACAATACCTTTGTTTTATTTATTTTTATGTGGTGCTGAGGATGGAACCCAGGGCCTCGCATGTGCTAGGTGAGCGCTCTACCGCTGAGCCACAACTCCGGCCCCTTTCTATTATTTTGATATAAGATTTTTCTTGGTCAGTGTTAGCCATGGTTAAGTCTTACATTTACATGTGCATGACAGTGATTCAAAAACATAAAAGTGAGGATGAGTTTCGAATTGGGAAACAGGTATGTTACAAGTAGGGGCTGAAATAGCACAGGATTGTCAGGACTTTCATTCATTTACTTTGTCTTTCTTTTGTCATATTTTAATTCTGAATTTTCAGCTATACAAGTGCCAAAGTCTCCAGGTTCTCTGTAGTATACAAATGAAAGACAATTTCATTTCAAATCAAAGAAGATAAAACATCTTTTATCTTTTAATATCTGCCTCATTTGACAAGAAGCTTAGTTAATTAAATAACAAATAAAAGAAGCCCTGTGAACTGGTGAGCTAAACTCAAAAGCCAAGGAATTGTTATCAGACAATAAACTCAAAATAATAAATTGCTTCTTTATGAACTCTAGTGGCATTAACATTACAAGGCACATTTGTTGAAAACAGTTTGTCTTGTGGTTGCCCAAGAGATAAAAATAAAGCCAATTGTTCTTGATTTCTCCATTAATCTTGGAAAATGCTCACCCAGGTTTTATTGAATCTCCTGAAATATTTAGTTCTCAGGAAAACTTGTCTTCTTGCAGTTTCTTTTAAGTCTCCATATAATGGTCTCAGTTAAATGTCACTTAAATATCTACATGTTTTAATAAACCCAAATCAACAAGGGGTGCTATGTGAACAAAAAGCACTCTGTACTCTTCCTCTTGTGATTGTGTCAAAGAACTCACTAAGGGATTGATGAATGAAAGTGAGTTGGACATTACCTAAAACATTCTAGGGGAGGGCAATACTAGATTTGTGATGTAAAGTGACAAGTTAAAAAAACTATTGTAACATGCAATTGAAACAGAAGGGGAAATAATTGCAAAGAAATGTAGCCTCTTGCCTTGAGACTATAAGAAAAGTACAAGTACATTGCCTTAATTAAGACTCTGGTAAGAAAAATTGAATAACATCTCTCTTTAATAAGCTTGAGTTGGAGGGGAGTAATTTTACTTTTGATAGGGCAAAAAATGTCTTTTGAAAATATTACAAAAGAAATAAATTATGATATGCTGTGAATCTTTCATTAGAAAATTTTTAAAAATTGGAAGCCCATATATTTTTCTATTATTTAAACACAGTAACTCTTATTTAGATGAGTTTTCTCTAGCTGAATTTCCTACATGAGTTTTCTCAACTTCTATTATACTTGATTCTATTGCCAAATGATTATGTTATGATCTTCAGTGCTTACAATTGGGATCAAAGGAATTTGTTTCAATGTTCTGAATTCCAAAGAGTGGTCTTATGTGCTATGATTATTCAGCCACCCAAACAAAGTAATTCCATGGAAAAATTTTTCATATTTCATTAAATTAACACAGATAAGTCTAAACATATATTCTAATTAGATCTAATTATTTACCAGAAGAAGATGGTTCAAAGTATGCTAGTTTGGTTTTAAATTTGTTCCAATATTGATGATATATGTTGATATGTTGTTCACATATATTTACAAAACTATATCTCATATAACTTTTATTCATAGTTTTGTTTTGCAAAAATATACTGGAATCAAAATTGTGTATTTTTTCATTCTTCACAGGTATATGCCACTATTTTGTCTTCTGTATTTCTAAAATAACTTTGGTAACTTATTTATATTCATTGTAATTATTCCTGACATTAATGTCATATTTGTGGCAGGTACTAGCCTAAATAGTTCACATTGTCTCATTTACTACTTTAACCACCTATTGATTAGGCAGTATTTTTACCCTCAGAATTTAGAGGCAGAAGTTAAATAACTTACTTGAAGCTGCAGAGATGGAAAGGGGCAGGATTAAAACACAAGCTGACTTCAGAGCTAGAACCATTTCTATAAACCCTGCTAGAATTAGTTTTTAAGATCCACAAAAATCACAATTAAAAGAAAATATATGCTCCCGAAAGCATTCTGTAAACTCACTTTATTGTCTTCAAAGTGTCACAGCAGAGAGTAAAGTAGTGGTCAATAGAGATTGGGAAGGGGGACAGGAGTTTGGATAAGTCATACACAGCTCCATGGGAGGAAGAAGTTCTGGTGTTCTGCAGTGCAGTGGGTCACTATGGTTCACAGTAAGTTATGAAGAAGTAGAAGTGGAAAAGAGGATTTTGAAGTATCCCAGTGCAAAGAAATGATAGGGGTTGGGGGTATAGCTCAGTAGTAGAGGATATGTGTTTGAGGTCTTGGATCCAAGCCCCAACATGAAAAACCAAAAAATGAAACAAAACAACAACAACAAACAAATAAAAAAAAAAACCCAACAAATAGAAATGATAAAATGTTTAAGGATATGAAAACACTAACTTTGATATTTGATCATTACACATTATAAACATATATTCCATTTTTATATTCTACTCCATAAGTACATGCAATAATTATGTTCCATTTAAAAAAAGAAATTAAAAAAATAAAAGAAACCAGAAAATAAAAGGAGAAAAAGTGTCACAGTCATAATAGAGTTTCACTTTTCTCTTAGAACAATAAGCCTTCCTGAAAAATAAGAAATTAAAACTTGCCCTCAACTTTGTCCTAAATTATTCCTTCAACTTATGATTCATCACAATGAGAATGAGGAGAATTGCCCTTCTGGAATATGTTTATTTTGTTGTGATAGGTGAGATTTCCTTTTATGGCCATGGGAATAAATCTGAGCTCAGATGAAGGCTAACTATAGAAAAATGTATTATTCACTTTTCACTTTTCATCATTACACTATGCAAATTTAACATGGTGTATTTCCATACGTTCAACATAGCTTATATTTTAAGGGGGAAAAAGGTGATTCAAGTGTTCTTTTTCGTGGATTGCATTTCAGTATTACCTAAATATAGCACTAAACATACTCAATTTTTCCATTTCCCAAACATCTTTTATATGAGGAGGTAGGAAAAAAACTATCATTTTGGTTTTAGTTCCATTACTGTGGGGAAAAAAAAGTAAAAGTATTAGGGGGGCTGGGCTGGAGCTTAGGGGCTAGGGCTGTGGCTCAGTGGTAGAGTGCCTGTCTTGCACTTGTGAGGCACTGGGTTCGATCTCAGCACCATATAATGAAATAGAGATATTGTGTCCTTCTACAACAACAACAAAAAAATAAAATAAATTAAAAAAAATTATTGGGGAAATAACCTCCAAGTTTTGGGCAAATTCTAGCATTTCTTTGCCTTCTGCATTTTCAATTATGTCTTACTGAGGACCTCTGTTGTCAAAGAAAACAAAATTAAAAGCAATGAACAGAAAGGTGGAACATTTCTACTACAGAGCACAAGTCAACGAAGGGCACATAAAAAGCAGAGCTGAGTGCTGAGCCATGTGCTATTTTAGGGCAGCACTGGCCAGGAAACAATGTGCTGAGCTGTAAACGGTGGCAAGGTCTACATTTTCAGGTCAGAAACCATCATTGCCAGCCTCCCTTCCCAGCCAGTGAGAAGTAACTACCTCTGCATGCTCAAGAGAAATACATTACATCTGCAGAGTGCTTTTTGCATTCTGAAGAATTTCCACATTATCTCATTTATCACAAAATACCTACGCTTGGAGGTCCAGAGGGGCTCAAATCTTTGCTCAGGTCCTACAGCTTGATGGTGGCCGTGAAAATACTAGAATATGGAAATAGCATAAGTGGAGGAAAATTTATTATTAGCAATACTTGTATAGAATCAGGGATACCTGCAAATGCATGGCACAAAACCTTAAGAAATGCCAGGCCTAACTAATATGAGCATTAACAAACTTATGCTGCTTCTCCAGAGTATATTTAACACTGTAGCTTTAACATAGTTTAAACATTTATTTAAATTATCGCTTTTAGCAATAATTTAAGAATAATTATACAACAAATTGTGTGTACTTTTTTTTTTTTTTTAAATAGTGTAGGAGATTAATCCAGGGCCCTCTTGCGTGGTTGTGATAAGTGCTCTACTGGGCTACGCCCCAGCCTTCATATCAGATGTTAAAAGAAAAATGCCCCTATATTCTCTTATAAAAGATTGAGGCAGTACATTCATACCAAAAGTTCATATTTTTATTTATTGTTCATCTATGCAAATAAATTGACATTCTTTTCTTGCTTTTCCAGTTATTGTAATCGAAAGTTAAGTTGATATTCTGCATATGTTAGGATTCCATCTACCCCTTAGTCAATCCCTAGAATATTCTACCCTTTTTATTTATAAGGACAGAATATTTAATTAGAAGGAAAGTAATCATTAGAATAATCTTTCATCTTGGTTTGAAGTGATACCAGCATAAGTTTTAAATATTCTTTCTTTTCTCAGTTTTAACATTGACTTGATAATAAAATTCTAGTTAGTTAATTCCTAAGTTACTAAACTATTTTCTTTTAAAAATTATCATATACCAGACTATAAATATAGGATTGCTCTTATATTCTATCCTACATATAAAGTAATGGCCAGTGTGAAGTCTCTAGTCTGTATGGAATTAATAGACCAACAAATTTAAAGCAATATAATTTTGCAGAAGCCAGTTTCTGTTCCTCTGAGGAGATAACCAGATGCTGATCTAGCAAAAAAAAAAAAGTGTTAAAGAATCACCTGCTAAACCAGGCGTGGTGGTACAAGCCTGCAATCCCAGCAGCTCTGGAGGCTGAGGCAGGAGGATGACAAGTTCAAAGCCAGCCTCAGCAAAAGCGAGGTACTAAGCAACTCAGTGAGACCCTGTCTCTAAATAAAATACAAAATACACAAAATGTGGCTTAGTGGTTGAGTGCCCCTGAGTTCAATGAGTTCAGTGCTAGGTACCAAAACAACAACAACAACAACAACAACAACAGAAAATCACCTGCTAAGTTCTCTCACAAAAAACCTTATTTCCTTCGTGTAAGTTATCACTTTCTAGAGAAAGAATGAATCATGGAGAAGGGATTATATCCTATAGGGATTAATATCCAAGTGTCATAAATACCCTGTGTACTTACAAATAATCCATGAGTGAAAAATCCATTATATTTCAATACCATTTTGGTCTTTCCTGAGTGTATATTCTCTTGTAAATGGACAGAACAAAAGTAGATAATTCAGGAAAAAAAAATGTTGTCGTGCTCCTGGTATCATTTTAATGTATTATTTATGTTTTATGGCTTACATTTATGAATGACCACAGATTTATAATAGTAAAATAATTTTAAATGTAGCTCAGCAAGCAGTTTAGCACTTACAATTTAGCTGGGTAGGAACAGTTTAGTGGAATGGGCTGAGGGTCAGGATTGGAGACTCCTGCGGTTTCTGTATATAAGCCCCAGCTCCATTCCTTTGCTAGGGACTAGTGATGCAGAATGACTTGTTGAATACCCTGTAAGAGGGAGGGAACATGTCCTCAGCACACATAACAGGAACATGGAGGGAGTGAATGAGGCATGTGAAGGGATAGATTGCCTCTCTGTGTTCTCCACACCTGCTTCTGTTTCAGCCAGTGTTAGTGTTATTAGAGTTTGTATCAATTACCAAGAGTGCCAGATTCCATGTCCCAATTATAGCATATGAAATATAATCATTAATTTTATGTGATTTTGTTTTCCAAAATCTTCATTTCACAAAAAATTGGACTAGAGAAGACTTTTTCTCTTTTGTCAGCAGACATTATTTGGTACCAATTGTTGGGGAAAAAAAAGTAGTGCATGTAGCTGTACTACCAAATAATTTTTAAAAAGCCAATTAAGCAACAACCTGGTACCTTACCCATTACTGAAATTTGAAAATAAGTACAACAGGTCTGAAGAATTTAAGACAGCACTAATCAAATTGGAAATTGAGGGTGGAGAAAATCAAACACTCTGATAATCTTGAACTCACTTATTTTCATCAAGTAGAAGCAGTGTTATGGCCCTTATAAATGGCAGAACAATAATTCCAGCAGAACTGTAACTCTTGGCACTGGGACCTCTTGTTTAATGGAATAAGTGAGTACGAACAAAGTAATAATAAAGTTGGCTTATATGAAAATACATAATATATGATTTTGAATTTCATTATGTTATTGAGTTAAATTCCCATATATATATATATATATATATATATATATTGTGTGTATATATATATATATATATATATATATACACACACACACATATACAAGCCATACAATATAATGAATTGAAATACTTTTAATAAAGAAACTTAAGATGACTAGGCATATAGAAGTTCTGATATGGTATGGTAAATGTTTGGGATCTCTTTTTACAAATTTTCTAACCTCTTGGATACATACTAGTTGTTTTAATTCAAGCAAAATCAACATTTCATGACTTAAATTATCTCTTTATTTGAAAAGAAGTAATTGATAATTTATGTCAATGGCCAGTCAGAACAATAACCATATTTTAAGCAACAGTTCTGTATTAACATATAAAAGTTATAATAATGGAGTCAATGTGAAGAGATTGGAATCTCATTGCCATTGTATGGGGGATCTGAGTTTTAACAGAATAAGGCTTTATAAAAAATGTCTTTCTGGCATCAAAAGCTTCCAACTCTGTTGGTCCATCCAGCCTGGCTATTGCTCTATAAATTCAAGCACATAAACTTTTTTTTTCTTTTCTATGAATAGTAATACTCAGAACATTCCAAGGGACCAGACCATTAAAATGGATTAAAACAATGAGTTTATTATCATCACCAAAAGAGCATTTTGAATTTTATTAGAAAAAGCCAATTAAGATGTTATTTTCAAGCAAAGGGCTTGGCATGGCTTCAGAAAGTTTTTTTCCAGAGTCGGGCAGGGGTTTAGCTGGCACAGAGAACAGATCTTTAGTTTAGAGTTTTGACAGCTTTAATGCACATGCAACTGGGGATTTTTTTTAAGCTGATTCTCTTAAAAGCCATGCTTCCTGCCACTGTTCAACATAATTACCTCAATTCCCTTTTCCATTAGTACTTAAAACCTGCTGATATGACTATAGTTTTAAAACCTTTGTGTGAAAATGTAATTATGCAAATTTTTTGCAGGAGGACCTCATAATGCTTATGTTGCATGCAGCTGTATTTTTTATTTTGATATATAAAGTGGATAAACAGAATGATTTATGTTAGTATTGTATCCTTTGGCTATTCATTTATTGACAACTATGATGTAAGCAATTTTCTATCAGAGAAGAAAAAGAACATTCAGTAGCTTCATTTTGTTGAAGGAAAAAGTAGTGCATGTAGCTATACTACCAAATAATTTAAAAATTCTGATTTCAGGTGAGAGCAAATAATTGTTTCCTTCTTATTACATTTGTAACATCAATATTTCTTTTATACTGTATTTGTTTTCAACAATATATCTTCATAGAGTCTTTTATAATCATACATAATTTGTTTACTTCATCTTATCTATCTGATAATTTTCTGTTATGGTTTTGAAATTTTTCTGCACATGTAATTATTGCTGGATGTTTCAGATACCAAGTTAGAATTTAAAATGTAAAATATACTTACCCAGCACTTGAACTCCTTGCATTATTCTCCCCTTTCTGTGTGTGTGCATGTGTATGTATGTGTAGGTGTGTTTAACTGACATGAGAAAAATATCATCAAGCTCAGCCTGATATTATTCATGAAATCAGAAAAGCTTCAGAGCCCAGGTGCTGATGGAATGTTTAACAGTAATGGATTAGAGGTGACTGAGGGTTAAGATGTGTCATTTTCTGTGCTTTGAAAATTGATACTCTAAGTGTCATAAGCACTTAGATGAAATTACCTCTAAAACAATCATCTTTGGTTTCAAAATTTTACAATAAATATTTGATATTAAGGCAGAACTTTAAAACCTTTTCTAATATTTCCTTGGGCTAAAAGAAATTAGATTTATAATAATTGAAGATAAGTTTGCTGAAGTCTGTTAGCAGCATAGATGTTTTTAAGGTGTATAAGTATCAGTATTAAGTTCCAACTATACAAGTTTCATTCATTTTAAAGTGGAACCTGGAAATCTGATTAGAATTGATTGTTGGAGAACTACAGATCAATATGAGAAAACATTTTTGGCTCTTTTATAAAGAATCTTATGTCCCTATGTTTCATTCTTTTCCTCCCCATCCTCCTAGAGAGATACCATTTTATTCGAAAGACTAAATAATTGTATTCAATTCCATGGAAATTTTAGAATCTGCCTTATGCAGTGTTGCATGCTCCTTCTGTGGGTACTAAGAGGAGTACAGCATGAATTCTGTTCTCATTGTCCTTCTGGTGATAGTAAGCAGGATAAGACCAACACAGAGTAATTATTACACCAAGCAAACCCTATGCATGCTTAAAAGAGGCATAGACACCTTTCAGAAAAGGACAGTTTTGAAAGAAAATTTATCTTAAATAAGTTTTGAATATTAGCTTTAAACTCATTGAAGGCATTAATCATTTTTCTAGCAAGTATAGCAGTTTCATCTTGTTATAAACTAGATTGTGGGTAAATTAAGTTAGAACACTAAGGATGAGGTTATTGTATTTAACTAAGGGTTTCTAAGACTTTGAAGCAAATCAGTTTTTCTGGGTTGTTTGTTTTGTTTTTAATGAAGAACTCTCATGGCTGCCTAACTGACCTATTGATAAGCAGGTTGACTTGTGTGGCCAAATTGACTTTAAATGCCCAGGACATTCAAAGTCCTCAACTGTCAATAGTGGTGGTAGGGACTGTTTTTATATTGATTTCCATTAATCTATTTCCAATTTGCTCTTGCTCACCCCAACACACACACACACACACACACACACACACACACACACACACTGAAAGGCATGAAAGAGCCTATGTTAAATATCAGAAGTTCAGTACGACTTCATCATCAGAAATGTCTTTCTTGTCCAAGGACAAATTCCATGCCCAGAATATAAAAGATTTTTTTTTGGGGGGGCTTTCATTCTCATTAGCAGATTTGCACCCCATCACGTGGTGACAAGCCTAGAAGTTAGAAGAAAATAAGACTTTAATGCAGTAGAGGAAACATTCTGGAAATGACTGGTAAAGTTATGCCTGAGATCTTAGGACAGTGATTCTCAACCTTGACTGCATATTAAAGTTATGTGGAAGCTTCTAAAATTCCTGATGCCAAGGTCTCATCCTGGACCAATAGGAAATACTCCCCAATGCAATTGTGTTGGGAGGCAGTATCAAATGAGAGTCATCTAGACCATGAGGGCTGAGTAAAAGTATTAAGGCTGATGCTAAAGAGGCTTGAGCTGTGAGGTAGTTCTCTTGGGCTCCTGTACATGTGCACTCCCTCTCCCAATCGCTTGCGCACATGTGCCCCCCCCCCTTCTGCCTCCCACAGTGGGATGATGTAGCAAGAAGGGCTCACTGGATGCTGGCCCCTTGGTCTTAGACTTTCCAGCCTCTAGAACTGCGAGGAATTATATTTCTATTCCTAATATATTAGTCTAAGTATTCTGCTATCGTAGCACAAAATGGCAACAACAGTCAGAAAAGACAAAAATAGGAGATCAAACCCTATCCGGGCACTCTGTTACAGGATCATAAGGTGGCCTTTCATAATATCTTTACCCTTATTCTTAGCAAATGATCTTGGCTTAGGTTTATGCCTTTGTATCTTAGGATACTGGTTTAGGTATCTGCTATGATCCTCCTACTACTATGCAGACAGGAGAGTCATGCATGAATGGCCCCGTTCTGCTTTAGCAGACTATATACTATAGAAAGTAAAAGTCCATAGACCTCTAGATGATAGGCCGGGATTCCATTGAGGAATATTAGAAACTTCACTGGGAAATGGAAAGGATAAAAATACACTTTGTTATTATCAAGTATAAATAATCATATATTTATAATATCTTGGTGTGATATTGTACTGTCTTGATTAACACATGGTTTTTTTTTTTTTGGTTTTAGATAAGTCAAAAAAGTTAAGTTTAAGTATGTAGCCAGTGGAAAAATTTGGCTTAGACTTTGGATATTTGAATGTTAATGTGACCAATTTACTATGTGTCGGGGTTTTTTTAAGAAAAATAATAATTTTTCTACAGTTTGATGAGTTTGCCTTTGTTTTAATATGAGCACATTTACATACATTTATTAGATTATTAAACATAGCTACATATTTATAACTGGAAAGATTATAAAAAACTGGGAAAGAGTTATGAAGAAGAAATAAATTAAGCAGTCATATGGGTAAGACAGTTGAGTACCTTGGCTCTATGAAAACATCACTCTTGGCTATAAATGACATGTCATTTTGTACTTTTTAAAATGTCTGTACTTTTAAAAATGTCATGAATTAAAATTTACATGGCCTTTGTCAAGATCTTATGATGTACATAATGTCTTAAATTATAGGGAAAAAGATAAAAATCCCTCTTATACTTTTTTTTGTGTGTGTGTGTGGAAGGTACACATCTATTGCCTTATAATTAAAATATACCTAATGTGGGGAAAATGAGAAGAAAGCATATTCTTAATTGGATACAGTTTAAGCAGGAGAAGAAAATCAAATAGCTACTTGATTAAATGAAAGAGCAGATAATATTCTAGGACTTCATATGTCTTTAGGATTGCAATCAGAGAAACAAAGATATTAATTCCAAGTTTCTACTTATAACTTTACTGATTGTTCTTTAATGGAAAGAGATGTTTCTTGCTTTGACAGAAATGATTAGATTTATCATGCTACTATTATTTAGCACTTGGTGGTAAGGCCTGGAATCTACATAGACAAAGTAAAGGAATTGACAAGTAAGAAATGCTTAAGATAACAGCCAAGAGTAAAATATCTATATCTGGCTTGGTAAGTTATGCAAAGAATTGTGTCTTAAAATGTAAATTTTACAACTGAGATTCTTCCCTGAATGGTACAATGGAATTGCTTTTCCAACTGGAAATTACTTCTGCACAATACTAAAATAGACAGGCTAGTAAACTATATGATCATGTAGTCAAAGATAGTTTTAATTCTTCACAGAACATTTCACTCACTTATTTGTGTTATAATATAGTTGACAGACCTAAATCATCATCAATTCTGACTTGGCAATTGGAAAAATTGCTCGACTTTGTTATAATTTTCAATTTCCTAACATTTTGGGAGTTCACCTACCAAAATTAGGGGCAGTAATTCCTTAGACCACCCTGTAAGCCCGAAAAATGATGACTCATTTCCCCACTCACTTACAACAGACTATTCAGCAAGGTGTACAAAATAAAGTATTCAAAAGCAATATTTTTCAATTTACCTTAAAGCCACACAGGCAATATATACAACAGCTTCTATTCTAGGAAGCTCACATTAAAACACAAATCATGCATTTCCTATACTTCATTCCTTTCTCTATTTTATCTCAGCAGTAAAAAAGTGAGTGGGAGGAGATGGTAGAATGAGATGAGGGGCTGGGGATGTGGCTCAAGCGGTAGTGCGCTCGCCTGGCATGCGTGCGGCCCAGGTTCGATCCTCAGCACCACATACCAACAAAGATGTTATGTCCGCCAATAACTAAAACAAAATAAATAATTAAAAAATCCTCTCTCTCTCTCTCTCTCTCTCTCTCTAAAAAAAAAAAAAGAATGAGATGAGCATCACTACCTTAAGTACATGTGGGAAGACACGAATGGTGTAACTCTACACTGTGTACAACCAGAGATATGAAAAAGTGTGCTCTGTATTTGTAATATGAATTGTAATGCATTCTGCTGTCATATGTAACAAATTAAAATTTAAAAAATAAATAAAATAAACAGATGAAATAAAGGGGGGCAGGCGATCAAATAGTTATAGTGTAGTACAATAAAACAATCATGAAAGGAGTGTATTTTGCATATTCATTTGTTACATTTTTAACACTTCTATGTAAAGAATGAATTATAGAACATAGTGCATGGCACTCCCACCCCTGTCTTTACTTTATTTAAACCCAAAAGGAAACAACTCATTCTCTTTGCCCAATCTCTACTAGTTCAGGCAGATGCAGGGAGCCACAGTGAGGTGCAGGGAGGGATTGCGTGGGCTTTAAAATCTTTCTCTACCACTGACAATTGTCTCAATTCCCCCAAATGCATTTGCTAGAGTATAAAATGAGAAAAATATTAGTTGTTCCTTAATAATATCATTATGAATATTAAATAGGGTGATATATGTAAAGAATCCAGAGATTTCAGTTGATGATCTCTGTTTCTCATTTTTATTGAAAAGTCAGAGAATCTATCCAGGGCAATGGGGGCTGAGTAGGGCTGCCCCTTCTGGCCAGGTTCCCTTTCCTCATTTGTGTTTTGTGTCTGGAATCCTCAAATGTGGAGTTTTCTACTCTAGAGAAAAGCATGGTGACAGACAAAAAAATAATTTCTACATAAATAATAGTTCTTCAAGAATACTGATGTCTTGGTAACATTGAGAAAGAGAGAGAAAAAAAATAAGTAGGATGATTTTTTTTCAAAGAAAATACATTTAAAATCTATCCTAGATTCATGCAGGATTTTTTTTTTGTTTGTTTTAAGGAAAGCGATCCATACATAAGTATCCTGATTCTCAATATAATTTGATTATGGAAACCTGATCCCCATGTCATATGAGCTGTAGTACTGGTGTGATTTGGTTCTGCTTCTATTTTGTTAAGTATTAATAGGTGAACATTTCTTAGTACAGATATATCTTGAGCATATGATAAGTCTCATTTTATCATATTTGCTATGACATGTCTTTATTGCTATTTCTATTATTATACTTGTAACTCAATGTATTAGATTAAAAATTATTTCAAATTTAGTACTTGGTTTTTTTTTGTTTTTAATTTGGGAACTTATTTAGAAAAAAAATAAATCTTCTGGAAATAGTTGATATAAATGACAGCTAAATTTTCTCTTGTTATCCTTCATAACAAGTGGCAACCATGAAGCATGATTTATATTCCATTTTATTAGAGGGCACAAAGAGTTTACCTTTAAATTGTACATCTGCAAATCTAATTCACTGTGTTTTAAGAAAGGAAAAACTATACTTTTCAAGTTTATAAAGGGCTAGATAGTTTCAGTATATGTTCATTAGAACCTATTTTTATTCTATACAATCTGACTATCCTAACCATTAATAATGATGTTACACAGTAGAGAAAAATTTTTTTAAAAATTACCTTCAAAATTTATAGCTAAAAAATGCAGCACAGTTGCTTATTTGTTTAAAGAAAAACTGTGATGTAACCTTCTTCCTCATCTGAACATCTATTCAGTTTTTTGTTTTCCTATTATTAAATCTTGCAATTCATTAAACATCTTCACAGTTGTCTCAGTACTCATTCTGTCTACCCACTTCTTTGTGTGTGAGCTCTCTTTTCTGTCTATGTTCCTGATCATGTATATCTTTTTTATTGGTTTTTATTGGTGATAACATTGTCTTCTCTGGAGCCCCTTGAGGGAGGCCAGAATGGACCAGGCTTGTAAGTGAGTGGGAAGAGTGTGGACTAAAGCTGACTTAATCAGTCCTTTTAAGACTAAACCTCTCCTGCAGTCCCTGCCCCCAACTGGTGACATCACTTACCTCTAGAGAGCCACTTACTCCACAAGTAGCAAGGGAAATGAATGTTGATGTTTTTATGAATTAAAAAAAAAGTTGTTTCTTATTTTTATGTCTAGTTCTAGTACCATTCTAATCTTTATTTTCTAATAGTTACTAAAAGGGAAATTAGAAAAAGAATTGAAAAGAATTAGTACTTCCAGAACATGGGGGCTGGTGTTTTAGTCAAGTTGTGCAAGGTGCCTTGGGCACCCTGCCTGAGGCCCACACCTGGTCACACAAGCCCCACCCCCTTGGCATACAGTCTCATCAGAATTCCTTTCTTGGGAGTTGAGACACAAGATAAGTGCATCACTAAAAGGTAAAGAAGTTGAGACACACAGGGAGAAGCCGATACTGGAAACTGTTAGTAGATGCCAAGAACAAGAAGAAGCCTTGATTCCAGAAGTAGTTGGGACACAAGGAAGAGAACTAAGATGCAGGCTCACTAAGTTTCAGGATGGTAAGAACTAGACTAGAGCCCCTCTAGTGGCAAGAACTTCTGAAGGACCAAAACTTCTCAGAAGGGTGACAAGAGGTCCCATTTAGCTATTAGAACTTCTAATCTATTTTAGCTGAGGTACCAAGAAACTATTAGGCTTGTTTACTAGACTGCAAAGATGACTCTTCTGTTTTCCTTTTGATCTTATTATATCTCTCTATCCTTGTTAAATGATATATATTTTATGGTATTTATATAGATATGTAATATATATGTATAGTATGTGTGTGTATGTATGTGTATATATATATATATATATATATATATATATATATATATATATATATATATATAACTTTTTTTCCAAAGGTAACCTGAGATATACCTGTTCTTAGTAGTAGGTTTAGTGCTGAGGCCTAGTTAAATGGTAGCATATAGGAATAATTAAACAAGCAGGAACTTCTATAGTGCAAAATAACTATTGGCTTGCTTAGGGCTACATCAAGAGGAAACAAAACATAGAGATAGAACGTGAAACTACTTTACTGTGTCAAGTTTCAAGAAGCTAGCACAAACCGTGTTGGATTTTATGAAGTACAGTTAATATGAAAAATTGCACAAATCTTACATTTACATTCTTGCACTCTGCATTTTCTCTGTTTCATAATGTTTTGAAATCTATTATAAAAACATTAGAGAGCCTACAAATTTTATTCATATGCGATTAGTCAGGTATTAAGAATGGATTGTGGAAGAAAACTTATGAAATAAGCACATTTAAAATAATTAATTTCTGTAGAATAATCATTGCTTTACACAGCCCTAAATTGAATCATCACCTTGATTTTTTTCAGATCACAGAGGTGTTTTAAAGATAGAAAATGAGGTCACTGTTTGGAAGTTTAACAAAAGATTTCTTTTAGGTATTTTCTTCTATGTGTGTGTGTGTGTGTTTTTTAAGTCCATCATTGTTTCTACCTAGATAATTAATAGATTGCATGTATTGCAGAGGCTCTTTCATGTTTAAACTCTATAATCTCTGCAATTTTCTAATCATTCTGTGCTAATTGTGTAGTTTGATCTACATATTAGGAATCTGAATGTGTATTATGTACCAGATATTAGAGTTTCTGAAGATTTTTAAGCACCTTTATAAAAGTTTTCCACTTTGTTAAGCCTGGAGTCAAGCAACATACTTTAAACATTAAAGGATCACTGTATCTGAATATTTAATGCAATGATTATAGCCCTGCATTGTCAGTTTATATAGAAGAAACTAACAAGGATATAAAAATCTGTTTTATTACAGTCTTTTACCAATAAAACAGCTGGAAAAACAGAGGTAGTCGGCTGGCTTCCATTTTGCATTGCTTTCTATCCTTTAAATTCAGATTTCCTCTTATTCATGACCACATGCTCACCACACACAGACTCCTTGGCTTGTTACTTTAAGCCACATAGAGATTAACCATCATTAGTGAAGACCAGTTTAGGAATTTTTTTAACTAAAATAAATGACACTTGCAAAGAGAATATGAAAGAGAATATGAATTTGTGTGTGTGTGTGTGTGTGTGTGTGTGTGTGTGTGTTTTCATGTGCATAGTGTAGGGAAAATAAATAAATTAAGTGATTGTAGTTGAATGCCACTGGTGATTGGGACATGTTTTATGTTGTAGTCTTATTTCTAACAGTTTAAATGTGGTAAAATACTAAGTAATATCCTGGTGGCCAGAAAGAATATGTATCACTTTCCTATATTTAGAATCAGAATTTTATTGCCAAAATTAAAATTAGATGTCATTTAATCTGGCCCTTTTCTATTACAGCTGAAGGATGCCCAACAAAATTAAAAATCTTGACCTCTGGGCAGGATAAGTAGCAGTTGGACATATTGGTTACTTGTCCATCCCTAGCATCCCTCCATCCCCACTATTTTCTCTACCCAACTGTTGAAGAAGTAAATAGCAGGATTGGGAGCAAACAGTGTGAAGAATGGTAAGAGGTGAAGAGTAGGTCCAATCAGGATTCAAAAAGACATAAGAATGAAAGGTAAATTGAGATTTGTGAATTGAGGGCTAAAACCAAAGTTATCTGGTCTATTAAAGTGCCCAGTGATTGTAAGTAGAATTAAGACAGAAGGAAGAAAAAAAGCATGTATGCTCACCTACTTCCAACACCCCAAGTGCTAATTACCCAGTGTCAGGAAGAATCTAAATACACCTAACTTGGAAGCACCCTAGTTAGAGAAATTTGTGCTTATTTAAAAAAAAAAAAATCTTTTCATGGAAACATGCATCCCTGAACTCTACATTTCTGAAAAATTGCCATAATCACTATGTGGGAAAAAAATCTGAAAAACTATGTCTCGTAAAGTTTAATTCTAAAGGGTGGGCATATTATTGAATGGCAATGTAAAGCTATTGTGCAATCATGAAGCACAATTTATATTCCATTTTATTAGAGGGGCACAAAGAGTTTACCTTTAAATTGTACATCTGCAAATCTAATTCATTGTGTTTTTAAAAATATTCTGTACCAAAAGCTACCAACACATTTAAATAAGAAAAAAATAGTATACTTTAATATACTTTATTATAAATCTGCTCTAATTAAAATTGTTTGATTGCTCTAATTAAAATTAAATCTTCTCTAATTAAAATGTATTCAGTAACTGATCTTCAGTACTTTGTATTTTCTGTCAAAGAGATGACTATTTATAGGAATATTTCTTAGTAAAAGCAAAAATAAGTTTATTTTGGGAGAGCTCGCTCAGCATTCATGTGGAACAAAGATTAAAGGTGAAAGAAAAAAAGCTGAAGTGAGTCTAGTATTTGAAATATAGAAATGTCCTGAATTACTGTTCAGTCATGACACAACATGAAAATTCTTGTAACTTTTTAAGATTTGTTTACATTTTTAAAATGCCTTTCTGTTTCATAATGACTGAAGTGCAATTTAAGTTAATTTTTATCTGACAGGATGATCTTTCTTTTGTTTTCCAATAATTATTTACATATCTTATAAATGTCCTTTATATGGTCTTTGAATTATTTATGTAATCTCAGCATCAGTGAGTACCTAGAATGCCATCTAATGCAAAATACACATTAATACATATCAAAATGACACCTCTCAGCCTTTTAAGATATTTCCTTTAAATAAAATAAATTTAAAATTCTGATTGCACACCTACTGTGTGTAAGCCTTCTCTTCTATATTGAACAGAACATCAATGATCTATTTCTTACTTTCTAAGAACCTAAAATCCCATAAGGAGTTGAAGAGAATAATAATACAATTGATGACACTATTAGAAAGTAGTGTTGATCGAGAGATGAGGAAAAACAAGAAGGAATTCAAAATCTGAATTGTACCTGGACAAAGGTAGTTCAAGAGTACACAGCCAGAAAAGATGACAGAGAACATCTGATAGAGCAAAGAGGTAGATATCAGTTCCTCCAACTTGTCGTGTCTTGAGTCTAAGGCATCATATGAGGGACTAGGACAATGTTGATTGTAGAGATTTGAATGCAGTGGGATTGGAGAAACCAGTATGGCTAATGTGTTGCCCAAATGATGATGCCTGTTGCCATGGCAATAGAGTTGGTTTGAGTTTAAGCTATAACATCAGAATAAAAGGAGTGCTGGACAAGGAAACTACGATAAACTTCCAAGAGGATAATGACTTTTAAAATAAGTAGAAATGCTTGATGTCACGTTTTCTCCCTCTTCCCCTTGAGTAGTCAGCTGATGAAGGAGTTGAGATCACAAGAGATATCATGTGGCTAAAGCATAACATCACGCTGCTCAGTCTTTTAACTACCACAATTCCTAGCTTCTGTCTTTTTTTTCCATGTAGACTAGGAAACAACCTTGAGAAACATCAGTGCCCTATATTCCTTTAGAATGAACTCACCAGAAACAGTCTTTCTTTTTTTTGTTGTTAGAACAATAAAAAATGGAGGAAACCCATCATCATACTCCAACCTTTAAGCGGAAAGTCAGTAGGAGTTTAGTTATTGACTTAAGTAGATGGATAGCAAAGTACTTATGCTGAATCTTTAGACATGTTTAAAAAAAATACATATTAGACAATACGTTTTTGAAGAATCTATGTGTGTCTGTGTGTGAACTCAAAACAAATATTGATTTGACTTTAATGTCTGCTAGGCACTCTACCTTCATTCTTTTGTTTTCAAAGCTTTTTAGTGTATCATTTTCCTACAATGTCTGACACCTACTTCTGTCTCCTTTATAGGTAATGTGCACACAACTATCATAGTTAGGTCTTGAATCATGAATTGAAAATAGCAGGGAATCATGTGAAAAGTAGAAAATACCATGACTATCTTTTAAATACTGTGTATATACCATTAAGAAAAGATTCTGTACAACTGTAGAATGGGAAGGACCTTGGTATTAGGATAAACACAAACAAATAGACTCATATTAACTGTTAAAGTAGAGAGTTATCTGTCTGTAAATACATATCAATGATCTAGATCTCCCATAAAAGTATTAATGTGCATTCTACTTTTCACTGTGAAAGAATACAGACTTTAAGCTAAGGCAAGTGTCAAACATTTTCATTTTCAGGCTTTCCAGAAAGTCAGTATACTAAGCATATTTCAGGTATCTTCTTAAAGAAACATTTTTTTTTCTAATTGATTCTTCTTATTAGAAGGACACAACTATTTCAAATGCATTTTGTATTCAATAGTAAATGTCTTAGCTTTTTTTTTTTTTCCTAGTTAGCCTGGAAAAGCCATCTTCATTTGGGAAAGTCTCTGCTTGGAAAAATAATTTTTATTCAGGGAAGTATTAGCCTGGAAAAATAGTTTCCATTAGGGCAATTATGACAACTATATGTAATCTGTGTAATGTATTTTAATTATAACAATGAAATCAGGAGTCCTTATGGTTTTTAACTTCTATTTTGATTATGCCTATGAAATTCATCAGAAAGACTCAAGAAAATAATTTGCATATTTTGTTTTCTTCTTCAAAGAAATTTGGTACTTTTTGAAAATAGTTTCTTAATTACTTGATTTCTTCCTTATATTATTTTACTTTACTTACCTTTTGCAGTACTGGGGATTGAACTCAAGACCTCGCATGTGCTAAGCAAGCACTCTAACCTCTGAGCTATATGCCCAGCTCTATTTTATTATTTGAAAAATGAAAAGAATAAGTGTACAGAGGAAGGACATTATATTTTCTTTCTTTTCTAAATTTTTCTTGTTTTCTTTTTCTATTCCTAATTCTCATCCCTCCATAAGTATTCCAAGTTATTTTAAGAATTTTGGGATTGATAAAATTTGTTTGAATTTAAGGGGTTCTGGGGAAGATAAGCTGGTCATCTAAGACTTTTCTACTACTTCCTATCATGGGAAGGGATGGATAAAGTGGGAGTGGAGTTGGACTTATGCAACAAATTTTGCACAGTCAACAGGGACACAGATCAGGAGTTTAAGCTCAAAAAAATGATGCAAAAGGGAAAGTGATGGAAGAGCTTCCAAGTCTGGTGAGATTTTTCCTGTTTCACTCATGGACCATCTGGCAATTAACCAAGCATCACAAAATGCTGAGTGTGTCTGAAATGTCTATGAAAACCAGAAGGGTAGAACATGAAGCTTACCTCATATGGGACAGAAGAAAGTAAACTTCTTTGAACCAAGAAAAGAAAAAAGAGAAACACACAGGAAATTAGACCTATAATTCCTGGGAGAACTTTAATTGTTTTATGCTCTGGACTGTAAATAGTATATGTTAAGTCTAAATAATGCACGGAGTCCTTCAGTAGCATAGAGAATACCTGTATGTTTGCTTCCCAAAGAAATGCTCAAAACCAATACTGCAAAGGTCATAAAATACATCACATTTTACCACTGTGATTCACACATTTGAGGTATAGGACATTTGGCCTGTTGTTTTGATTTTTGGAAAAAGTGATAATATGATGCTAATATTAAGTGGCCTAAAACTGTATGTTTTGAAAACCCTTTACCAGAATACAGGCTTACTCTGAAGAGCTCTTTCCCTGATACCAAGCTTTTGGTTCTTTTTTGGTATGTTTGGAACTTCATGAACTCTGTGGTTCATCATATGCCAATCTAGCGGGGAAAAGTTCAGTCACCACTGAACATGTGTATTTCAGCTTTCAGATCAACAGATGTGAAAAGTAGAAAATATATATATAATAAAATAACTCAGTCAAACCTCAAGTAAAAACCAACTTTCATTTTTGAGTCTTAGATTTGGTTGTTTAGAAGTGGTTTCTAAAGTTTATTTTACCAAGTACGCTTTCAAGATTTTAAGTTTTCTGAAATTATTTTCATTTTTCTATACACAATTTAAACCTTAGTATTAATCTTATTGAGTTTTAGGGGCTACATTGGAAAGGGTCTTGCTAGTAAAGGGAGAAATCTTTGGGAAGCCTTGGAGTCTTGAAAGACCATCATCTTCTTTTCAGAAAATATTTCGATACAGAAGTCATAAAGAGATCAAAAATAGAAATAAACATTCTTTCTTGCTTGATTTTGATTGATAGTATTTTACCAGAAAGTGACATGATATCATTTTACCAGAAAGTGACAGCAACAAATATTAAAGATAAATTGTATTGAAAATCTGATGGATTAAATTGGACAAGTGCCAGATTATCAAAGACAATAAACTTTTACCCAATGTCAATTATTTCAATATAGTAGACCTCTGAAAACGAATGGTTCTTAATGCACAGCTAATCAGATTCACTTCTGCATATTTCAATTAATCTTTCTAAGCATGACAATAAGAGAAAACAAATAAAAAAATCAAAACTGAATAATTTAACCACTATTTTTTCTTAAAAGTGCCAAAGGTACAATTTGAGTGACTGTTTGCCTACCCTAGCTCCATATGATTGACTCAACTGGATTAATTATTTGTGATTCTATTATTGTAAATTATCATAGATGAAAAAATTAAAATTATCACTTGTTGCCATGTTACAAATGAATCATTTTTCTCTTTTTACAGTATCTGATGTGTCATCATTTCTATGATCATATTTACGCTTAGAATAACTACATGTCTACCCTTAAAACATAACATTCTATTTGGAAAAATATACAAATACTTTGAATAGTATTTATGTTACCTAAAATAATACATACTTTTACTAATAATCTGTAATAAATTTGTAACTATACCTCTTTGAGAAGTATATGTTTTAAAGATTAAACTAAATTACGATTTCAAACCTACATTATAGGGGTCTTAAAAAGTCTATCACAATAATACAAGATAGAGGATAAATACACCTCTGTATAGATAGTAAATCATGTATAATAAGTAATTGTTTGCAGATAACACATAAATGTTATTGTGTGTAACAGAAATTATACAAGATTAGAAATATAGAGACTTGGATTCTAGTTTTAATTTTACTACCTCTAATGTCCATAATTTTCACAAGCTTTTCTTAACATATCTAAATAAATAGAACTTCTGTCTTTGTAATGTAGAATTCAGAACATTTCAAATTAAAGAGAAGTCAAAGTACTTTTTTGCTTTAAACTACAGGACAAAATGCAACATACTGTATGTATTTCCTTAATAGAATTTAATAAATTTTATGGTTATGGTGATCATAATATTTTAAATGTCTGTAATGTCTGTTCATATTCAAAACTAATTCAAAGATCTTTATACTTTTGAAACTTAAAATAGAAGTAGTGATATAGACAAAAAATCAGCTACTTAAGAATGATGCCAGAAATTTCCTCCTCATCTTTTATCAATTACAATATAAACAGATATCCTGTGTACATCCCCTGCCCTCATGCTGAATCTTCTTGTCACATTAATTTTGTAAACTGAGTTCATTACAGTAATTTCCTATCAACCACAATTATTTATTTTTAAGTTTCTTGGAGATCCTCTCAGGAATCTTGCCTGACTTTAAGTGGTTCAGGAAGAAAAAAATGCCAGAAAAATTTTCCTAAAGATTTTATTTATTTTATAATACAAAAATAAGTAAATATTTAAAACATGTAATTAGAGACTTCTTCAGACAAGTAGCTTTAATTTACATTTTTGTCCTCCCAACAATATTTTTTATGTGGAAGTCTAAGATAATATGAAAGATATTTTAAAAGCCTCCATATGAGATATGTTAAATATTAGAACAGTGCTTTGCAGAGTTGAATGTATTTAGAGGCTATTAAGATTTTTTTCCAGGACATAGAATTGCTAGTGTGTATTCAATCTCAGTTACATTTTTTACTCAGAGTGAGTAACTCTTTCAATTCACTTAACAAATCTATGTTATAATTAACTCTAAGAAACCCCAAACCTGTAACCAGCAACTCAATAACTGGCTCTACAGGTTAAGATGATGGTCTTTAACACTCATCTCCAGGTTACTGTATTATTTAATACTATAATTTGTTAGACATACCGCAGTGCTTTGATTCAGGATTCAATTCACCCATTTAATCTTGGCTTAGGAAATTGAATCATCAATCTAATCTTTCTGCTTTATTCTAAATTTAATATATTTCTTGAGGGTAGAACCCCACTGAGAGGCATTTAAAAAACTGTTAATAAAACTTCAATGAGTCACTCTTTTCTCTTTTGGGATTTGTTTCCTCACATTATTGCTGTCAGACCAAACTGACTAATGATACTATTTGAAAGTAGTGAGTTTCATCTGCTTAGATATTTAAAACCCACCCATTTACAGCTTAATGAACATTTTAAGTAAATATGTAAAAAAAATCTGATTTACTTGGCATAGCATACTGTGCCCTAAGTTTTGGATCTGCTCTGTAAAATAATAATGAGACATTAAAATAGAAATCTTTTCATGGACTATTTCATTTTAACTCCCTGGTAACTATACATTTTAGCCTAGAACTGATAGGCTGAGAATACATGTCATATTTAATTAATAAACCAGTCAATAATTTTATACATATATGCATACTTTTCAAGATCCCAGTAGTCAGTGTTGGAATGAGTGAAAAATTGTTTGGTATTTGTTATTCAACAATACCCAAATTACTTTCTTACTGGTTTTATTTTAAGGAAGTGTTGACAGTGAAATTTTTAAATACATGTACAAATTTAATTATGATTTTCTAAGGACTAAAATAAAAACCGGTGACTTTTTATAACACAAGGTTGGTTTAATAAATTTTATATTACCTTTAACTAGTTACCTTTCAGATACCTGAATCCTTGCTCACCAGGCAACTTCTGATATCATTTGCAGTGAAAGAGCTTAAAAATGCAAGTCCCAATTAAGGGTTTAATATTCAATTTTCCATACTCAGAAAAGCCTTCTTTTTTCCATAAATGCACAGACATATAATTACATACTGCATATAAATATACTTTTATTGAACATGTATCATGTGATAAGCACATTACCAGGTAATGGAAATAAACAGCTAAAAGTTTAAAAAGTTAACATGTGCAACAGTGTAATTAATTTGTTGATTGGTCTTTACTTTTAGAATCTTCAGCACATGCATTCAGGAATGATTAGCAATGTCTTTGTTTGAATTAGTTTGAATAATGTGAGTATGTTCTAGATTCAGTGGAATCTTAGGAAAAACACAGCTGCTCTAAAGTCTCAAGGGGTACAACTGAAACTAAAAAATCAATATGTCATCAGCAGGTTTGTTGTAATAGATGCTTAGCACAGCAGGTTTGAATAAACTAATGGCACACTATGCAATGGCAAGACAGTTAGATTAAAGGACTGCACAGGCAGACTCACTGGCCCAGGGCAACAGAGAATACAAATAAATAATTGTAGCATGTTTTGAGGGGGCAAAAGGGAAGGTTCAGGATGGAATTTATAGATGCCTATACTGGGATATAGTATTGAAAACAGATTTTAAACATAACAAACTCACATGATTATAACAATCACTTTGAATCAGTTCTTGTATTTATAACTTATATTATCAAAGAAGTGTTCATTATTTTACTTCAAACAATTGCATTTTTTATGAATTCACCAACATATCAGTTTTTTTCAGAATGAGGAAATATGCCTGAGATAATTCACCTAGGGATATCAAAGAGGGAAAAGTGGGGAGAAGAGCTATGTTCCAATTCTATTTCAGACATCAGGTGATATTCTGCTTCAGAAACAATATATAAGGAAAAGTCCTGATTTGCAAAACTGTTAAGACGTTAGCTAATTTAGTCATAAGAATGATCTTCATTGTCTCATTTTAAAGAAAACTCTTATCACAAAACTGTTACTTATTATAAAAGTTTCCAGGTGAAATGATATTGTAATTAATACTGCTTTGATTTAACAGTGAAATTTTATGCTTTTACTTTGTGAGAATCAAGGTTTCCTTAAAAACCTTTTGTAAGGATATGCATGCAGTTTGTATTTTTAAATACATAAGCTTGTCTTGATGTTTATTATTCTCCAGTTCTTTACATAGTTTTCCTATATAGTCAACATATTATTACAACCTGCTTTTTGATGTGTCATCACATTCTTGTGACCTCTAAACAGAAATTTATGGTGTACATCAAAGCAGTAATAAACACATAAAGACATTCTTCCATCAAGAAACATAGTCACTCTTTCTGTTGAACCTGTGGTTACAGCTTACATCTGGATTACCTTGCACTAGTTTAGATTAAAAACAATGCCACCATTTGTGACAGGGTGGACTTATGTTCTCGCTTCAACACTTTTCCCTTCAATGTTGGAGTTTTGCTCTGCTTGGCTTTCCTGTTGAGAGGTGTGGAAAATATTTACTGCTTCTCTTCACCATAGAATTGTCCATGCATAAATCTGTAAAGCAGCTTTCATTCATTTACTCACCATATTACAACATAGTAATCTTTTGTTTTTTCAATCAGATATTCTTATAGAATTGATCATGTTTTAAAAACTGGTTATTAGGACCTCAAATTTTGGTGGCAATTAGATTAAGAATAATTTTAAGTTAAAAGTACTCTCTGGTGCAGTCAAAACTTTATCTTGATTTTCTTACTAAAGGGCTTTATGATTTGTGGACTAATCTCAATCATCTTACCTATAAACTGTAGAAATTCAAATGTATAGTTATATCTAAAATATTTCATGCTTTTTAAGAGAAACAATTTGATTAAATGCATATATATGCATATATATATGCATATTCCTACATATAAAATCAGGAATAAATTTCTTATGCTTCTAAGTATTTATGGCTATAAAATAAAAATAAACTTAGTAATAACATTAAAATTCAAAACTAATGAAATTCAAACAACAAGTATTAAGGTAGCATAACAAATGATTTTGTGGAAGTGAAATTTCTGCTTACAATGTAGCCATGATACTGACTTAAATCCTGGAATTTAGAGAATGAACGACCCCTAGGATTCATTTATCACAATCCCTCACACTTAGTATGGACCTTAGAAACACTTCTTATAGAAAATAATGACTACTAAGTGAAAATGAAAGAAGAATGATGATTCTAGCAGATTGTGTGCTAATTGATGGCATAAATGAATTGTTGACATCTCAGGCCTTTACCTCATGATTTAGAGATGTGCTTTGGTACTAAGAAGGACTACAGAGCCATGAATCCTTCCTTGTAAAGCTCCTATTGATACATGCCTTAGGGAAAACTGTGAACATCTAGTTGTGCCCAGGGTGGGAGGAATAATAAGAAGCATGGGTGAGTCATAGGACAAGAACACAAAATGTCATTCCAAACAGAGGGTGGTGACCTCTATTATGCCTGAGTGTGCAAAAACTAAATTACGGAAGAAGTCTGTTCTCAAAAGTTCATGCAATAAGGGCAAGATCCAGTATTTTTCTCAGGAGGTTATGCCATTGAGAACACTGTTACATGGATTTGATAATTCAAGTGAGCTGCCTCTGATTCAATTTGAAATTATCCCAGATCAGTGAGAGACCCAGCATAGACCTTCTTAGACTTAGTCCTTTGTGATATATATAAGTCAGGGGGCATACCAAGATATGTTACTTCTGTACTCTGACATTTAGAACAAAATCTAAATTCCTATGTGTGATGTGATGTGCTTACCCAGAATCAACTTTTTCAAGCCCCTTTCCTTTCATTTGAAAGAGGCTATTGATTTTTTAGGGATAATATATGCTAATTTATGCATTTTGCATTCATTGATAAGTATAAAATGGACATACAGAGCAACTTGTGGCATCTTTGCAAATACTCAAGAGAAATATATGAAGTATTATAGTAAGTCATGAAAGAGCATTCAAGCCAATTTACTTGTAGGCAAAGGGAATTCTGGTTTCCTCAGCAAGTCTGACGTGCGTCATGGAATCCTCATTCTTTTCTCTCAGGTATATTTACCTTTAGTCCTTTTGTTACATAAATGGTTGAGATAAATGCCACTTCCTGGTAGGAGCCTCCTCTTTAGGACCTTTTCTTGAAAAAATAAAATAAAACCGTAAGTGTATATCTCTTTTTATGTGGAAACCCTCCAAATTAAACACTTATGTCTAAAAGTTTTTCAGATAACCCTCAAAAAGTTCTATTGGATGCCTTTGCTATATTATAGGACTTAGACAAAAAAAAAAAAAAGGAAAGAATATATCCAATTAAAACAAGGAAAGAACTCTTGAACTCAGCCATGCATACAAGAAAAATAAATTGTTTGAAGTGAGACATGAGGTAATCGTGACTCCTTAAGGGGGTAAGCCAATATTCATCTGGCCCCTAATGTGCCTGTTGAGCTAAAATGTTTCACTGACATTAGTGCTTAACAAATCACCAAGTGTTCAATGACTATGAGTCAATAGCTATAAGTGGCTTTTTGCATCTGATTATATCTCAACAAACATGTAAATTATATGAAACATAGCTGAAAGTGTAAACTACCATATAAAATGCATGCTCTACAAATCCCAGAGTGTATTTTGAGGTTTAATTCAATGCTGTATAGAATAGCCCCACCCTTCTCTGCAGGAAAACTCCAGATGACTGCGGCCACTGACAGTCCTGGACCCCTACACAGGCTGTGTTTTTCCCTGTGTTTCCAGTAGCCTTGAAACATAATACCAGAGTTAATCTGCCCTATGTTGTATTCTCAGGTATTTTCTTAGCACCGTACTCTCTTGCTTTGGGGCCATTATGTTAAATCAGAGTTACTTGAACACAAGCACTGAGAAACCATGGCAGCTGATCTGATAGCCCTAGTGGCCACTGTTTTAGTCAGCTTTTCATCTCTGTGACCAAAAATTTCAAGGAAAACTACATGGAGGATCAGAAGTTTATTGTGACTCCCAGTTTCAGAGGTTCACTCCATGATCAACTGACTCTCTAACTCTGGGCCCAAGGTAAGGCAGATCATTATGGTGGAAAAGCATGGTGGAGGACAGGTGCTCAGGACATGGCAACCAGGAAGCAGAGACAGCTATGCTCACCAAGGGCAAAATATAAACCCAAAGCACACCCCAAGTGACCTACTTCCTCCAGCCACACCCTACTTGTCCACAGTTACTACTCAGATAATCTCTATTAGTAGATTAATCCACTGATTAGGTTACACCTCTCATAACTTACTTATTTCACCTTTGAACATTCTTGCATTGTCTACACATGAGTTTTGAGGGATACCTCATATCTAAACCATAACAGCTATTAAGTGAATCATGGCAGGTAGTATATACAGAGCAAATATTTTGGGAAAGGGGTAATTTATGTCCTGGGATGGATGAAGTGGCATAATAAGTGATTTTTGTCTCAATACTTAGAACAGGATGTGATTTAAAACTTGTGAATTGTTTATTTTTGGAATTTTCCAATTAATATTTTCAGATTATATTTGACTTCAGGTAACTAAAATCTCAGGATTTGAAATTGCATAAAGCGGGACTATTATTTTACAGTAATTCAACATCCTTGCTACAGTCTAGCCTCCAATAAAACAAGATTCCTGAAGGTATATTATATTTCAGACCAATAAAGTGCCTCCCAGCAAATAAGGATTATAGACATGATTAACATATCCCATTTCATTAATTGAAATTATTTCAGGTTTGGGGAAGACTATTTTAGTTGTCAGATGCATACAGTATTAAATCAATGGCATTTTGGGAATGAGATGTAGTCATCTTTACTATCAAATATAATGATTGTGGTCTTTTATATATGATTGCAGTACATTTTATATTGCATGCATGAAATTTAGAAGGACATAGCCACTTCTTTTGTGCCTAATATGTTTCAGTATACTTCAATATATTTTACTTTCTGGAACATTTTATCTCATTTAGATGTAATTAATTCCAGGACATTTATTATTATATTAGATCCAAAAAATTCTATGAGTAATTTACTTCATGATTTTTTCCCAGTAAGTGGCATTTGTGTTCATATGTAGATACAGATCCATGCATGAATAGACATCCTCAGTCTTTCTCTGTCTCAGCAAGCTTTCTCTGTCATGGCAAATTTTATATGGCTTGACATCTCCCCCTCATGCTGTCTTCATTTTAATGCACTGGCTGATTAGAGGTTTTTGGCCCTTCTAATTGATTCTATCCACAAGGAAGAACATGAATCTAATTCTCTAACCTTATTTAAACTCCTGGCTGCTCCTGCTATGAAGCCAATTGTAAATGCAGTTAATTGTTCCCATGATTACCAAGATAAACATCACATGTAGGAGAGGTTTGATTTTTTTTCCACACTACAAAAGATAAGCTCAGGGAGAATGTAGCAATTGTAGCATTCAATTTCCTAATCAATTACACATGCAAAACCACTCTAGTGATGCCAAAATTTATTCACTATTTCTTACAAAAATTTTATAAAACTCCAAGTACACTCAGAGGAAGTATCAATTCTGTTTTCTTGGATGCTGGTCCTCTTCTGTTAGTGGTGGAATAAGAAGTGATCTCAACATAAAGCACATTTCAAAATTTTCTCATCTCTTCTAGGTGGCCTTTGAATGTATTTTAATGATTTAAGACTAGCTAGGAATATATAGACACGGAGCAATACTTGAGATTCATTTTGAAGAATAATCATGTTATTCTTGTTGCCTTCTTGGGTAAAATGATTTAAAAACTTGAGTTTCTGTGTGTGTGTGTGTGTGTGTGTGTATGTACACACACACATGCATTTCCTTCCCTGGATAAGACAGATAACACCCAGGCATGATATTTTTTTGATACATCATTCTTTATGAGAGACATCATTGTATATCCTAGCAACCAGATTAAATTCAGTTGATTGTCAACAATTATACTCTTGTAAGTAGGATGACTACTGAATATTTATAATGCAAAAGATTTCCCAAAAGGATCTGATAAGGTGTTCTCTCTGTAGTGTGACTGTTTATAAGTAGAGGAAAGGGTAAAATATTAATTGCATGTTCCTCCCAAATACACTGAAGGACACAGATCTTTTGAAAACTTTCCATAGATTATACAACATGTATTTCTAAGGTAAGCAACCACTGTGATTTTTTAACATGGTAAATCAACATAGAATCTTTCAAGTTGATCCATTCATTTAACAAATGCTTATTATTTAGCATTGACTATGTGACAGATGCATTTATAGGGACTTGAAACATATGATTGAACAAACACTCCTACCACAGTACACCTTATATTTTTGTTGAAGGAGACAGATATATAACCCATAAGTATGACAAATAAGTATATATATTTTTTCAATATCTCATGCACTTATAAGTATTGTCCAAAAAAAAAAAAAAAAGCCAGAGAGAAAGATAAAGGTGTTCAGCCTGGATGTGAAGGCAGGCTCTGATATTAAAATGGTAGTCAGGGTAGGCGTCTCTGAGACCATGAAGTTTGATCAAAGTGAAGATGAGCAACAATTAAGAAGATATCTGTGGGCATCCAAACAACCAGAGGAAAGGCCCAAGGCCTTTCCTTACACAATCTAGGAGGAAAGGCAGCATTAAAAGTCAGAGAGATAGTAGTGGAAGGGAAAGTCAGAGAGGTATTCAGTTCAAAGTGAGGGGGGCTGGGAGATGCAGCTCTCACTATGATGATGGGCACTTTGCACAGAAGAGACTTGGGAATTCTGTAGAATTCATGGAGAAGACTTAAAAGCTTTTTGGCTCAGTGTCACCTTGAATGAGGTTTGACTGTATTCAAACTAAGTTTAAATACCACCTAAGCTCTTTGTGGTTTATCGTCTGTTATTCTTACTCTATGTTGGTGCTTTACACTATGATTTTAACTCAAAATACATGTACATGCGGGCACGTAAACCAAGACAGTAAGTAGCTAAATTGCATGAATAATTCAATGCATGGCCTGAAAGAGGTTCACAGGGTTTCATGTTTTGCAGTCTGTGCTCCTTTACTTTGCAACCCTCTGTAGCATCTTGAGAAGACATTCAGATGTCTGCAATCTTTCCCATGAAAAGAATTATGTGTCCTTTTTCCTAAGCTGTTTGCTTCCTTGTGCCCTGGAATCTTGCATCTTTTATCTCTGGTGAAATCTCGTCCCATCTCTTATTGTCCCTCTCCTGTATCTCCAAGAAATCTTGCTCAGTGACCATTTGTACTAATGCATGCTCAAATATCTTCCATTGTTTGAAAGTAAAAATCCCCTCCCAGGTTCAGTATTCTCACATGACCTGTCTTCTCCTGTTTGTGGCCAAGGCCTCTGGACATATTTCCACAGTTGCTGTTAGCTGGTCTTCCCCTCTCCTACTTGTTGGCTTTTACTCCTATGCAGTTGGTGTTCTTTCCTGTTACCTCACTGAAGGATCACAGGCCTCCTAACTAACCTAAGGATAATTTTCACTCTTTATCTGATTTGATCTCTTTGTAATATTTAACACTATGGATCACTCCCCTCAAAAATATTCTTTAATGACAGTATTCCCTCACATAATTTCCTACAACTGTGGTTTTCTAATCTTCACAATTGTGTCACTTTTGTGCCTTATCCTTATATATCAGCATCCCTAGGCTCACCCTCCACATTCTGGAAAACTCCATCTCCTGCCATGGCTTCTATTGTCATCTTTATGCTATGATCTTTCCCAGATGTACCTCAGTCAAAGTCTGTTCTGAACCCAATGTTTTTATATACAAAGGTCTACTCCTATTGAGTTCATTCAAGGCAAGGCAGACCCTCAGACTCAAGATGGGTAACTCTGAATGCCACTACTGCTCTCCACAAACTCCTTCCTCTTCTTTATTCTGTGTCTAGTGCATGGCAGCTCTACATATTCCAATGTCTGAGTTAGGTATTCTGGTGCCATTTTTGATTCCCCTTTCACACTTCCCAAATTCCTTTATACCTTATAATGTGGAACTTTCTAAATGACCTCAATGTCCCAATGTCATTTTTTTGTGAAATTACATTTATTTTTATTCTATAGATTTCTGAAATAAAATAAATTCCATCATGAAAACAAATTTCATGTTAATGGAAGGGACCCAAGTCATAAAAAGTTAACTAAATTTAAATGAAAAAAAAATAAATTTTAAACTTGTCATTAAAAAACTCTAACTAAAGGTGTGATTCAGGTTGAAAGAAATAATTTCACCTTGTGTGAGAATTCATGACACGGGATCTCTTGAGAGGAATTTTGCCTTTTTCAGCCATGTTGCTTCCAACTACACTGCATCCAATGTCACACATCATAAATTGTCTTTTATGTTTTAAAAGCAAATTTTGCAAAGAAATTTAAAGCTACAAAGTTATTTGTTACAATTTTCATATTAGTGCAGAACAAAAGACCAGCTAAGGAAACTATTTAGCTATATAATCACTGAATCCATGTAAACATGGATTTCAACTTTAAGAACTGAGAAAAAAAACAAGGTGAACTGACTCTTGTTCCATCTGTCAACTAATATTTATATTTAAATAGCATGTGCCTAAAATACTTTGTGAAATATCACTGTTATGAGTAGACAGCATGAAAACATGGAGATAAGACCAGATGAGGGAGTAGATGGTAATTAGAATTACACTTCATATTAATTTTACAAGGATTAAAAATTAGCCTTTCAGTATATAAAGGAGAGTTTTTTCTACCAAAGGGAAAGACCTTTGGGTTACAAGGAGCTTGGCAGTTAAAGGACAATAAGGCAGAACATTGAAAACCTGAAGTATTCAGTAGGCATGACTAACAAATGCCATATATTGGCATACAAAATAAATTAGGACACTTGTTCAAATTATATGGGGGCCACTACAGAGAAATGTTGTCGTGTAATTAGGAGTGATTACACATGTTCCTGTGATTTTGTGCTTCATATTTTGTAACTATATATTATCAATATGTGTTCACAATCTTGGTATGATCTGTTTTAGAGATAATTCTAATTGCTTCAGACTTCACAAGGCTGGCTCAGAGGCAAAATATAGAATGTCAGGAAAGTAATCCACACCACTTATAGCTAACTGGTGGCCATCTAACCTGACAGATGGCGCCCTGCCTGTCTTCAGCAGCTTGTGGGACAGAGCTGAATGTCAACACCACTGGGATGTAATTATTGCAATCTCTTGAGTCCAGTTGGCATGCACTAAAAGCAATTCCTGGGGAACTTCTGGAAGCACTGCAATGATGTTAACAGCAAGGAAATTAGGGGTTGTGAGAGCAGTAGCATTTTTGTTTTATTGACAACTATTTTCGCACAATGTTTTAAGAATAAGGACTTTGCAAATGACAAATCACATAGTCAAAAGAAATTGAAAAAATTGTGGGACTTTTGTGTGTCCTAATTTGAATATTATCAAAGGGTTTTATTTATATTGTAGAGGAAGTTGGCAAATATTCTTAACATTTAGAAAGCAATATCAATTATATTTTTTACAATACAACTAAGGTATTACTAAAATTTATTTAACATATAATATAACCCTGTAAAATTAGATATTAGCTCCAAAATACAGATATGATGAATGAGGCACAGAGTGGTTAGATACAAAGAGGTTATATAGAGGCTACCCCACAAAACAAATGGTAGATTCAGGACCTAAACCAAGACAGTGTTTCCAGAGTCTGTCCTTCCACTTTCCCCTATGTTACCTTATTATACTTCTTTAAAATGCTCAATTCACCTGTAGCATGATAGCACCAATAAAGATTAAGGAGCATCATACTGAAACCAGATAATGGGGAAAAAAAAACCCTAAAATTCTAAAGTTACTCAAAAATAATCACAAGATAAATTAATATACAAATTGATTAATCATAAAGTTCTGCCCAGAAATGTATCTTTGAGCATCACACATGCTGATAATGTTGAAAACATTTTTAAGTACCAAAAAGTATTACACAAGAATTTCCATGTGCCCTCTAAGAGTGGCAAGGACATTTTTTTTTAAAGAGAGAGAGAGAGAGAGAGAGAGAGAGAGAGAGAGAGAGAGAATTTTAATATTTATTTTTATTTTTTTTTAGTTTTCGGGGACACAACATCTTTGTTTGTATGTGGTGCTGAGGATCGAACCCGGGCCACACGCATGCCAGGCAAGCTACCGCTTGAGCCACATCCCCAGCTCGGACTTTGTGAAAATGTCAGTTTCTTTGGGGATTTTGAATAATGGAGATAATTTCATTTGTGTAAGGGAGGAAAGTCATCTTTTAGCCATGCTTTCTATGATAGTGCTTATCACGCACCTTGCAGTTAACAAGAACTGAACACTTTGTGTGTATTATTTAATCATTGTGACATCTCCTGTGGGAGGTGCTATTTATTAAAACACCATTTTACAGCAGATGGAACTGGAGAGTTGTTAACTTGCCATGATCTTTTTAACAACACATAGATAAGGTAGTGATGGCTGTGAAAGAGGTTGCTTCTGATACATATGTAATTCTGGTTATTCCTCTGCCTGTCCTGACCAATCAACAAATATGGGGTAATGATATTCTGGAAAATGTGAGAAAAACTCCTATGGAAGGATCAGCACTGTAGAAACCACAGCTTGATTGTTGTGGTTGCGGTTGTGGGAGTTGTTAAAATGGTCAGTTCTGGCAGATAAGAGCAATAGAGACACCAGGTGCTTAAGGGATTTCCTATTTGATGAGATTACTCTAAATGTGGAAAGCCCTGAAACCATTGATTTTAAAATCTTAGCGTAAACAAGGTGTACAGTCAGAGCTTCAGGCAGGAAACTATGTTGCCTGGAGAGTGGGCGTCTTCTGCAGGAGGAAAAGACTTTGAGGTAGATCTTGAGAATGAAATGGAGAAGGGAAGGGAAGGGTGATGGAGAGCAAGAGTATTTGGCATGGATTCTGCAGGAGCCAACCAAGCTCATGATGCATGATAGTGCAAGACAGGCTGATGGATTGGTGAGCATATCTTCCCTGACAATCTATTTTCCACAAAACAACCGGAACTCTTTTAAAAACATAAATGAGTGTATGTTGCTCTTTTGCAATCACAATTCATGGATTTCATATTCAAAACAAAATTTAATGCTAGAAATACCCCTTCCTTGGGGGTCTCACATACAGTTTTCTATGGGGTGAGGAAAGCCACTTTAATGAGAGAGATAATCAAGACAAACAGCAAAGTAGAGCCTTCCTCTCATGCAATAGATGCCTGTTGTAGTTGCTCAACGGAGAAGTCAGCCTGATGTTCTAATCTGTGTAAGAGACTCCACATACTTTGCAAAATCTCCATTTAAAAGATTGACTCAATCATCATCATCAACAAAATAGTAATTAAAAAAAAAAGCAGTACTGTACACACTCAGTTCAAACTCCAAAGAAATTTGTAAGACAGATGTCCAGACCAGACCCACAGGTCACTAATGTATGACCTCTCTCCTGCACAGCCTGGCTCTGCCTGCTCCGTGGTCACAGTTCATACAGCCCTTTACCCTGTTCACCACATTCTCACCCCAGTGTCCTCTCAGGTTCTCATATTTCTCAAGCTCTTCCCTACTTTGGGTCCTTTAAACTTCTTCTTTCCTGTGCCTACAGTTAACTCCTCATTCTTCAAACCACAGTTCAGCTTTCACTTTCTCAAGGAGGTACTTCCTGATCCCTCATCCTATGTAAACGTACTCCCTTAGTCCCAGCCCCAATCCTTTGTTTTCTTTTCTTCTACCTGTGCTTCTCAAAGTGTTGTCTGGGGACTTCAGAAGGCCATTAAGATACTTTCAAAGTATCTATGAGGTCAAAATTAGTTTCATGACAAAAGTAAGATGTGGCTTTTTTTTTTCCCTCTCTCCTTCTCTCATGCATATGCAGTGGAGATTTCCAGAAGTTAAATGACAGGTGACATTGCAACAGAATGAATGCAAAAGGAGTATGAGAATTTTACTGTCTTCTACTAAGTCAGAAATTAAGGAGATTTAAGAAAAATATAAAACACTGCCACTCTTCTCATTAATTGTTTTTTTAATTAAGTTTTAATAAAATTTTATTTATATTATAAATATTATCATCTTATAGTTATTTTAAATCAACTAAAAATATTTGAACTCTTTCCATTTTAATTTCTACTGTGGTACAAATTAAAAAAAAATCCATAGACCCAAGAAACAATACTATTGAAATACTATTTTTAAGGCCACAAAAAGGTCTTGAGAGTAAATTTGAAGGACTGTTGTTTTGTAGATGTATATCAAACGCTAAAATTGCTTCACTTACTTTCTTCTCTAAATTATAAGCACCATGAGAGCAGGGCTTTTATGGTTTAGATATAAGGTATCCCCCCCAAAATAATGTGTGGATCAGTGCAAGAAGATTTAGAGGAGAAGTGACTGGGTTATGAGAGCCTTAACTCAATCAGTGAATTAATCCCCTGATGGGATTAACTGAGTGGGAACTGAAGACTGGTAGGTTGTGGCAGCAGGAGGGGGTTTATTAGGGAGTGTACCTTGGGGGTATATATTTTGTTTCTTGCAAGTAAAGCCTCTACTGTCTGATTATCATGTAAGCTGCTTCTCTCTGCCACACTTTTCCTCCATGATGTTCAGACTCACCTCAAGTCCCAAGAAATGGAGCCAGCTGTCTATTGACCAAGACCTCTGAAAGTGAGAGTCCCTAAATAAAGTTTTCGTCCTCTAAAATTTCTCATAACAGGTCTTTCAGTTCTAGCAGCAAAAAGCTGACTAAAACAAGGTCTTTGGTGGTATCACTACCAAGTGAGCACCCCTAGCACCTAGCAGTGCCTAAAGCCTTAGAGGCACCAGTGCAAAGTTAGAAGGAGCTGATCAAGGTAGGAGCATCATGTCTGAATGAGAGTTACATTGGGAAGGACAGGTTGGCACCAGCTCTGTGGAACTCTGCATACAGGGTGGTGAATGTGAAACTGAGCACTCAGTGCAGAAAAGTTAAAGGTGCCTCAACAGGGAAGTAACAGGGTTAAAGTAGTGGGTGAGAAATGTTATTTTAAGTGAAAGTTAGATGAAGTCGATTTAAATTTTCCTTCCATTTCCCACCAACTTTTCAGTACACTTCCCTCTTGGCTTTCTGGGGAGGCAAAAATCTTTGAAACCTTTGTGTATTTCTCACAACTATAAATATGTATGTGCTAATGAATGAGGTCACATCAATTTAAATGGAACACTGACAGAAAACACAATTTAGCTCATTAGTCAACCATGACAAATTTATAGCCAGAAACTCGTGTTGAATTTTATAGAGGAACATAAATTAAAGGTAGCCAAATCATGTTCAGAAGGTGAGTATTGAAGTCTGAATGCACTCAGACAAAAATACATATGTTCCTTCAAGGCAGGCCCTTAAACTAAAGCAAAGAGGTATTGTAGCCATGCAGTGGTTTGAAGGGGTATGGGAGGGGTCTTTCTACATTCTGCTCAGGAGCACAAATGTCTAAACTCTACCATTAGAAATTCTTCAAAGTGACTCTTTCTGCTGTGCTTTTTTTAAAAAATAATAATAATAATAATTAATTAATTAATTTTTGTGTGCCATGACAAAACATTAAGAATTTGGGCTTTGGTGTCAAACTCATATGCTTAATTTTGTTTCTATATTATATTAGCTGCATGATTTCAGGCAACTAATTGGATATCTGTATGCTTCAATTCATGGGTTTGTAATATAGGGATATCTGTAGAGTTATGAGAATTAAATAACATTGCTAAAATTGCCAGGGATGGTGCACATGGCTATACTTGCAGCCATCAGGGAGGCTGAGGCAGTAGGAATGATTGCAAGTTCAAGGCCAAACTCAGGAATTTAGCAAGACCCTTGCCACCTTAGAGAGATTCTGCCTCAAAATTAAATAAATAAATAAATAAATAAGGGCTGTTGATACAGCTCAGTGGTAAAGCACCTCTGGGTTCAATCCCCAGTATAAAATAAATAATAAAAGAAAGAGAGAGAGAGAGAGAGAGAGAGAGAGAGAGAGAGAGAGAGAGAGAGAGAGAGAGAAAATTAGAACTGTCCCTGATAATAGTATGTGTATATTAGGAGAACTAGTTTTGCAATTAAATGGCCATGAATACCTGATTAACTCATTTAGTATATATGAGCTTTGATTACTTTATCAAAAAAAAAATAAGAGCACAAACGAAATGTCTGACTTTAATTCAATTAAAAGGAGAAAATCTATTTAACAAATAGATGACTTACATGAGTTTACATGGTCCTTGGGTTCAGGCAGTTCACAGTCCAACAGAGAAAGTATTAGTATAGAATGATATATCACAAACTCTGCAGAGCATTCTAATAGAATCTTCAACATGGTGTTACAGTAGCATGGAGGAACAAATAATGCTTTTAATTTGTGGCATTAGACTAGGTGTGAAGAGAAAGCAGCTCTTGACTTGGATTCTGAACACATTAGAAGGGTACCTTCATATATTCAGGTGGAAAAAAGTAATTCCATCCATTGGAGAAAAGGCACTGAGTGAGTCTACTTGCATTATGACCAGGAATGTACAGAATGAATTAGCAGAATGGAAAATTAAGATAGGAAAAAAGATCAGAGGGCACATGGACAGGACTTCTACTCTGCAAGAGAGTGAGAAGATAAAAATTTTTGAGTGTTAGAGTTTTGTTGTTCTATAGATTTAACTCTGTTAACAAGGAACAGGAAGAGTTAGTAAGAAGAGAAAGTTATGTCTGGGAAAGTAACTAGGAAGAAGTACCTGAAGTTGGATCCTAACACAGAGAGTTCCAAAGTTAGCACCCAGAGGATACCAGGCTCTTTTTGGTTTAAGGGGAAAAAAGGAGTAAAGGTTTAAGGATGAACCTGAATCTGGTCTGAATCCCAGAAATTGGACAGATGCTCTCAGGAAAAGGAGAAGCTGTTTGGGAAAGAAAATAACACACTTAGTAATAAAATTCCATGATTCTAAATACCAACAGGAGGAAAGCATATTAATCACAAGCATACTGAAGGTGCTCATGGCTCTTTTGATTCACTTTGCTTTGGCCACAGAGCCAGGCATGGAGAGCATCAATTACTGTGAATCATTTTCCTTTAAGAAAAAGGCCAAGAAGAACATAGCAAATGGAAGTAAGACTACAAGAAAAATATCACCTACTTCATAATTTACTTCTTCTGTGTGAGTTTTTACAAGCCATAAATCTTAAAGGAAAACCCACAATTTGTATTTTTAACATTTAAGGACTGATCTATGAACAGTTTAGATATCAAGCAATTCCTGCTTGTCTGGTAATGAGATGCTTATTTTCTTTGCAGCTAACAGATACACTTCCATTGACATTTTGCTAGCTAATTACCATTAAGTATGAACATCAAATTCATATGTGATTACTTGCAGCACTACCAAATTGGTGTGTGTGGAAAAGGAGGAGGGAGATAGTCTAGTCTAGCTTATTCATCCAAATGACTAAAAATTACAGTACATTGGAATTTCAGGATTTTTATATAAAAATACACTATAGACAAAGTGCCACCATCCTCATTATAATTAAAATTCTAGTTACTCTTAAGTTATTCCTTTAAAATTTGCAAGGCATATTAAACTTTTAAGTATACATTTAATTGAATATTTAGGAATAGTAAATCATATTTTAATGTCTATTTTGAAATCTACATTTTAATGTTACAATAAAGATTTTGCATTGACAAGAAAAGCTTATTATTAATTTAATGTGCACAATTCCCAATTTACAGATAAATTTGTGCCAGAATACTGTTGATTGTTTGTTGTGGTACCTGGTATATCTACAATAGCATACTCTGTAACCACATAATCATAAGCTGTGGAGTCCTGCAATCTGCTACTTGTGGAATTTCTCCAGACATTGATCACCTCATCTCCTATCCTAAATAAAAATTTTTGATTTAAATTTTATGAATAGTCTTTGCTTCCTGAGAAATTATATGTTTGTGAACTGGTTTCAAACATATGATTAATGAACTTATGAATTAAGCAGTTCTGTTTTAAAAGACAAGGGTGGGTGAGTATTAGGGAAAGAAGAAACATTTTCTGTTTTTTTTTTTTTTTTTTTTTTTTTTTTTGTGTGTGTGTGTGTGTGCTACCTCAGTGCTACCATTGCTGTTTTTCTTCACTGGGAGAAAGAAGTGTAGTACTTGTTATGCTAGAAGTCACAGATTTCTGCCTAGAGATCTGATTGACCTATAGATGTGCGCAGGTTGACCTATATGGGGTTAAAGACAATGAGGTTGTTGTTGACATCTTGAATTGCAAGATTTCATAATGAGAAATAAATTGTCTATCATTAAATTTTGGAAATTATGGTAGTACAGATACTGCAGTAACTAAGAAATGGCCACCCCTTTTAGGTATATACTTTCTGATTATTTCGACAGTCCTCACTATTCTCTACCATTTTCTTGATGGTAAGACTAAAACTCGGTTTCTATTTATCAATTTGCATTATTTCTTGACTTGCATGACTTCTTTCCATTATGGTCTCGAAAGTTGTTTTAGTCAGCTTTTTTGCTGCTGGGGTCAAAAGACCTGACAAGCACAATACAGAGGAGAAAACGTGTATTTGGCACTCACTGATTCAGTGGTCACATAGTTTTCACAGTCCATAGACAGCTGATTCCAGTGGGTCTGGGTCTAAGGCAAAGTAGAACACCATGGTAGAAGGGTGCAGTGAGGAAAGCAGCTCAGGACATGGCAATCAGGAAACAGAGCAGATTATCATACAAGAGGGATGAAGTATAAACCCAAAGGCACAACCCCAGTGACCCACCTCCTCCAACCACACCCACTTACCCTCAGTTAATCCATTCAAGTGGATTAAACCATTGATTGACTAGGTTACCCCTCTCAGAACCTGATCATTTCACCACTAAACCTTCTTGCATTGTCTCACACTGAGCTTTTGGGGGACCCCTCACATCCAAACCATAGCAAAAGGCATAGAGTACTTTCCTTTCATGACTTTTTCCACAGGGAGAAGGTTAACTTGTGTGGGTATGGGTATATGTGCACACATGGATGTGCTCATGTGTGCATGTGTGTGCATATGTATTTATAGATAAAGAAATAATAACTCTCTTCTCAGAGTTATAATGCTACTCTGCATCTCATTTTCTTCCTAGCCTTAGCTTGACATACCTGCTGACTATACTAACAATTCACAGAATTTCATCAAGTTCTTGAGACAAGAAGACAGGCAAACATCGAGAGGTCAAGGACCTAACAATGTAGAATTACTCGAGGGCAGGGTTAGCCTCACAACATCACTATTCACTGGTGATTTTTACACTGTAATATTTTGAAATATTGGCACTTGGTTTAGTTTGTGAATCCCAGTAGTATCAAGAAATTTATCGTATGTATGTTTCCCACATAAGTGTATTTTCTGTTTGTCTGAAAAGATGTATTTTTATTATTTTAAAGTGTTTTTCTATAACCATGAGTCAGAAAATATTATGATTCCCATAATTGCATGTTAAATTGGTGGTTTTGTTGCATGTTTCATATATTAAAAAACAAATGCTTTCCAAATAAGGATCCCCCAATGGACATTCCAAGTTGATCCTTTCCATGCAATTCTGTCTTTACTTTGCTTATCTAAAACCTGCTCAATAGTCTTGGTTCACAAACTCCATTCTTTTCTACAATTTCAGCCTCACACTGCTCTTTGCTTTTTTTCTATGTCTATGTAGTTAGCAAATATGTCAGCTTTTAAGCTGGATAAGCTCAAGGACTTACTTCTGTGGGAAGTTTAATTCTTGTTTATTTTTTCCACCAGAGAAATCTTAGAGCAAAACAGGAGAATGCAAAGGAATGTTCCATGTATTTTAAATGCCTCATATGTTGAGTGATTTTTTTAATTACCACTGAGTTAAAAGAAGCACCAGGAGTTCCCTGAACACCAAGTTAATATTTGCTTCTCTGGAATGCCCAGACAGCTTTCAGTCAAAACAAACACCTTCTGCAGCTGCCCTGGCACCTTTCTGGAACACTGATCATAATTATGCACAGCCATCATCATGGAAATCACTGATAAACTGTGCTTGAACCAAGTGATATCACTACTTCTTAAGGAAACACAACTGTGGAAAAGAGGTAGAAGTACAGTTTTGTTAAAAATTTGATTCTAGTCCTCAGTTATACCAGGGAACTTCTTAATATATATTTTTCATTATGCAAATAAATTTCTTTTAATATGAATTTTGACTCTAATTATGGAAAATATATTGGACTTCTCCAAAGACTACTTTCTCTGTCTCAGGCCTGAATGTTGAAGATTGTTATATAATGACAAATAACTTTCCCTGGAATCAATTTTCCTATATGCAAATTAAATCTATAATCTGCATCACAGAGTTTTGTGCCAATTAATTGCAGAAACATATCTGAAAGCACATTGGGATCTTTAACCTTCTCTAATAATGAAAGTTATTTCATCCCAACTGTTACATAAATATTGGTAGAATGTTGCTTATTCAATATTTAAAACCTTGAATTGAACAGCACACAGGATTTTAAAAAATGCATGTATTTTTTATGTCCTCTAAATACATTTACAGTTGGTAACCACAATGTAAAGAATAATTCTCCTTACAGATAAATACAATAAAAGAAGTATGAATTAAGTATTGTGGATGCTGGAAATAGATCAGGAATGCTTTTATTACATACTGGTGACAGATATGTATCTTTGAAGACAGAAAAATGAATTTTGGTAAAGAATATTTCAGATAAAAGGGAAACAAAAAGCAGAAACATGGATATAGAAGGATTGCATTGTATTTATGCATAATAAATAGTTCAATAGGCCACAGTGCAAGATAAATTTGGAGGCGTCTAGATGATGTGGCTAGAGAGGTTAGTTAAGTATTATTGACTCCAAGTGTTAAATATATGTAGAAAGAAGTTATAAAATTTGTGTGTGTGTGTGTTTCTGACACAAAATCATTCATTGCATTTAAAGGATCAGGATAGTTGAGATAGAATTCCATTTTACAAATTTATTATTCCAGAGCACTAAGTGACTGTTTAAGACCACAAAGCTAATTAATAACCAGGGGATTTAAAGAAGCTTTATATTGGGAAGATTAGTATTGTCCCAAAGCATGTATAAATGCCACAGATGACTAAAATAGGTTTGGGGGAGAGAGAGAGAGAGAGAGGGAGAGAGAGAGAGAGAGACTGAGATTATTTCAATAGTCAAGTGATAGAACTATTTAATATGTGATGTTGGATACAGACAAATCCAACATAGGGATGAGGGGAGAGCTATGGAAAATGCAGAAATGCAAGATATTGACCCGAGGTATCTTCCACAGCATCTGTAATAGAGGGAAGGAGACAAGACAGAGTGGGGTCAACATAATACTGAGTTGGAGTTACACTTAGAAAAAGCAGATAGAGACATTTAGTAGGCATTTGGGAAAATGAAAAATTTATACCTCAGGAAAGAAAAAGAATATAGGGTGATATATTTAGGAATCAACTGCCTCTACATGAGTCAATGGAAATAAAACATTTTTTAAATGTTACTGTAATATTTTGGAGGTTCTTTCTAAAGTGTTAAAGATTTTTTCCTCCAACAATGCATGCTAAATTTATTGACATATTTTTTACTAATCACCTGGTAAGTTGCAAATTACTTTAGCAACAACATAATAACCCAAGTATTTAATTCCACATTGAATTCAAACACCCTGAAGAAACAGATACATTAGTTTATTCTACACTGTATTCACAGGGCCTAGTATAGTGGGTGGCAAATAATACACATTGAAGAATATTCTTTAAGAGCTTAAACATTGCTATTTCAATAATAATCACATGTTGTACTTTTGAGATCAGCTTTCTATATTTAAATTTATAGCTATTTAATATGTGTGAACAGAGCTGGCTTTTGTCCTAAGTATATCTTTTTATATGTCTGATTAAATGTATTGTTTTGTATGAAATATGGAATAGACATAAAATGAAGTAACTTCCAATATTTGGATATTTTATTGAATGTTCAAAGCAACTACAAGACTGTTGAAAATCTTACAATATGTGACATTCTATTAAGTGACAATTCTAACTGGAACTTTCACTATTACAAGTGACTGAATTATATTCTACTGTATATATAGTAAACTTTCAGAACTTTATATATATATATGATTTTTTTTCCATCTCCATGTTTTTGCTTTTTAGACATTCTGAAAGTTTAGGGATAATGGATGGATTAAAGTATTTTAAAGAATCAAATATTTTGCTACCCATAGGAAAAGATGATTTTGTGTGTGTGTGTGTGTGTGTGTGTGTGTGTGTGTGTGTGTCCTATACTCAGAATCTGGCCTATTGTGGTGTTGTCCAGAAACAAAATGGCAAAGGAATGTTCTACTTGGTACACTCTCATGTTCTCATGTTTGGTCACCTTGATAAAGCTCTTTTGTTAAGTAAGGGAAAATCCTTATACAGTTATTTCAATCAGTATACCTTTGATTTAAAGTCACACATAAACCTATGTCAACATTACAGACACTAAATAAGGCAACATTGATTAAACAAGAAATGTGCAAAGTATGTTTCAAAAGTACTTTCAGAAGGAAAGCACTCACCAAGCAGTAAGTCTCCCCAAATAGAATTTTTCAAGCCCCCAACACCTGTCTTCATGGTATTTTATTCAAAGAACCAAATAAGCAAACAAAGCTTTGTGTGGGTGGCCTGGTCTTCATGGTCCCTCCCACTTGATTGAATGCACTTGTCTGTTCTGTTTCTGCCACTGCAGGAAGAGTAATGGTGGTTGACCCTTGACCTCTGTGGTTTTGCTCAGGGTTTCTGCCAAATAAACTTAGATCTTGCTCTCTGATTGAGATCATTTTAACACTATCAAATGAAAGCAGGATAATGCCTGTGTCACACTCACTGTCAGTGAGATCACACCACGCTGTGAGTTTTGTCCCCCACATTTGAGCAGTATTTCAGGATCACAATTAGACTTTGTTATAGTTTGGATGTGAGGTGTCCCCCAAAAGCTCACGTGTGAGAGAGAGTAGGCAAGAAAATTCAGAGAAGAAATGATTGGGTTGTGAGAGCCTTAACCCAATCAGTGAATTAATGCCCAGATCGGATTAACTGAGTGGTAACTGGAAGAGGTGGGGCATTGGGGGCGTGGCTTTGGGGTATATATTTGTATCTGGTGAGTGGAGCCTGTCTCTCTGCACCCTAATCACAAGTGAGTTGCTACCCTCTGCAACATTCTTCCGCCATGATATTTTAGCTGGCTTTCTGTGGACTAAGACCTCTGAAACCCGTGAGCCCTCAAATAAACTTTTCCTCTTCTACAATTGTTCTGGGGCATCTTTTAGTCACCGCAGCGAAATAGCTGACTAAAACAGACCCATTATATCTCCAGAGTTCTAGTAGCAGAAATATGGTGCTCCCCTCTGAAAAGGTAGCTGTAATAAGATGGTGATATATCTTTGAGACAAGAACAGTGTTATGTATTCTCAAAATCTTAATGAAGAAGCCAGAAAGTAGTTAGCCTTCTGGGGGAACTTCATAGTTCTGGGGGAATTCATAATATTTTAAAAATAATGTTATGATTATAGATGTGCATGGTGATAGTGATCATAATTTATCCAGTAAAAAAAAAAAAGATGGTTAAATTTATCCTAGAAAATAGAAATGTGGTGGAGGTGGTAAGTGGGATAAAAACACTAATCTGTATATACTTGCTAATCACAAAAATTGTTTTGGAAGAATTGAGATTTATTGGAATAAAAGCTTAATGGGTAGTTATGCAAAGACCTTTTTATATTTTACACTTAATAATTTAAAAAATTGTTTACCAAATTTAAATAAATTTGTAGCCCAAGAGATGCGACATTCTTGAAACTCCATTATTTAAAAAACAACTTGTGCCTGGCAGAATTACAAAGGGACTCCTAAACCAAAACAGATGTGAGAGGTGTTACAAATTTCTAAATTTCAGTTCACTTCAGAAACATTTTCTGTGCCAGCCACTGCACTGGAGACTGAGCGATCATCACCAAATAAGGCCTCATGCCTTCTCTGGGAGAGGAGCTAGTACTCCATCGCTCCAAAAGAAGCTCAAGGAAGCTTGTCAGCAGGCTGTGGCAACAGTAGACTGCTAAGCTTGAAAATGTGGGCTCCCAAATGATTGTTAACCTGGAACACACACACCAAAAAGCAAAGAAGCTCTGCATTAGGTTTCAATCTTGCTTTGATTCCTCATTCTCAACACTTTTAAATTCAATTCTTGTTGAATAGAGCTTCATAGAGAGGCCAAGTTGCTGTCCTGACTTAGGCTCTCTGAAGCATTTTGAGCTTACTGAGTCCACTTGGAACTTGAAGCAAATCTTGAAATGAACTTAAAAAATAGAACAGATCAGGTGTCCTCTCCGGGAAAATTTTGAGTGATTTTCCCAAACAATCCACAACTCTAGAGAAGCACACCAAAACCCAGTAATACATGTGTTCTAAACATTGAAGGCAGTGATTTCTTAATCTATAAATAATAATGGGAAAAATGCTTGTATGTTTAAATGAATAACTAAGATAAACGATTACTGTGCCTCATTTCTATTGTTAAAATGACTTCTTTTCCTATAAAGAATTTTTTTCCTTGAGTTTTACTCACTTATTTTTTTTTTTTTTTGGCTTTACATCTAAAAATTAATACTTTGCCTAATGGGAGTTTTAGACAAAAGTTTCAAATGAAGGAAAAAGGTCAAAGAGGAAAAGGAACTGAAAAATAAAAAGTTATGTAGGTCTGAATGTTGCCGTGAGGGAACAAATAATGCAACTCTGAGGAGTCCAAACCTCATCCTCTTTAAGGTTCCTTTCTGTTCTCTAGGTTGTAGGGAAGTGGGAAGTTGCCTGTGGTTCATGCTTGCCCTGTGTAAAGCTGGAACCAGTCTGGGCTGAAAGCATTTGATCTAATTCATCATAACAGGGCCTGGAGAGGGGACTTGAGAAAAGGGTGGTCTCTAAGATATACCCAGTGGCTTCAGGATTTTAAGGGCTCAATCTGATGCAAATCAAGCCTCTTGTTTTGGTTTATCTTAGACAGGTTTTGCATTTCCTTTGCATTTTGTGCACCCCCATTTGATCACATGGGATTTGTAAGCACTGACAGTTGGTGCCCATGATTTATTTTATTTAATGGGTTTTCCTCGTCTGTAAAATTAGGAACTTCCTCCTAAAAAATTCTGTGGTTTTATGAATTTACAACCTTAAACTCCAATCTTAAATAATCTCTAGAACCGCACTCTAGTTTGCTGTGCATTATTCACAAAGTGTTTCCCTGTGGGATCATCTAAACTAATCATCTACATAACTAAAAATCTGCCTCTGAGATTTCGTGTCTGGTTATCAGTCGAAGCAGATAGAAACCCTACAGGCAAACATTTGTTCTCTCATGATATAGATCAGTGGTTCTTAAACTTGCTTGAGCCTCAGTATTTTCTGAAATATTTATTAAAGCATACATTCTTGATCCCCACACAAAGAAATTGTTACTCAGTAGTTTATAGGGGATCTGGATAGTTATCTTGTAAAACTTCCCTGGAAACCCCCTCAAAACAGTGACTTTTAGAAGTATGTGCCATTTGGGTAACAGATGACTAACTTCTTTTTCTCAGTATCCTAATACAGTAGGTGTGGTTGAGTCCTTTAGGTACATCAAAGTATTAAGATAGAATTAAAGCAATATCTTACAAAATATAGAAAAACTCTTCATATTATGTTTCCATATATAAACATTACAAATCTTTTGAAGAAAATAATTATCAGTCTATTTTGAGTTTCCTGCTTTGTGAACAGAGAATATCCTTGCTAATATGTTAAAATTCATATTTAATAAGACATTAACAGATATTTCATGTAAATAAGGTACCGTGTGTCTTTTTAAGCCAAGTTTTGAGCTGGTGAAAGTTTTTGGTTTGGTCAGTTAAAAAGAATTCTTTATGCTGTCTCCTACTGCTAATTCCTCTCATCAAAATATTTCCCTCAAATGTATTGTTGGTGATCAAGGGTCTAGAGAAAGGGAAAAACTGACTATACTATCTAAAAATAATTGTTAACAGATTTAAATGCTCCTAAGTATATGTTTATGAACTATTCCTGGATGGGGAGAAACCATGGCAACTAATATAAAAAAATTAATCCTGGAAAGTGATGTCCCCAAATTAATACATCTGAAGCAAATATTTTTATTTAATGATAAATAATTCTGAGATAGCTTGGCAGAATTAGCAGTGATGTGACTCTACTTTGTGTACAATCAAGGATATGAAAAATTATGCCCTATATGTGTAATATGAATTGTAATGCATTCTGCTATCATATATAACATTAAAATTAAAAAAAAATTAAAAGACTATATGGTACATGAAACTATTCTGAAAATTCAAATTACCTTCAGCCTACATTATCTGAAGCCATTGCATGCTCTTCTCAAGAGTGTTATTCATGGCAGGAATTTGACTCTAACTTAAGAAATGAATACACTTGCATAACAAGGCAAAATTAACTTAAAACATGAAGTTCAGGAAGCAGTGCAATGACTGGTGAGGTGGGGTGATGAGAGACCTTTTCCCTTGGGATACTTTGTGGATGGCATGTGTAAGGTTAGGTCTCAGTGCCTCCTCTTCCAATTTCCGGTGGCATGTGGCTGTTAGTATGAAATAAGAGGGAGGAAGAGGGGAGGAAAGGGAGGATGGGGATAATATGGATTTTTGCTTCACACTCAATCCCGAGGACTAATTTTCATTCCAAAACATAGGGGAGGCAAATGGAGTGGCCATTTAGAACAACAACTCCTGGAACTTCAGCCATACTTGGTTGGCATGGAGGTAGGTCTTTCCTACCTCACCACCAAGGGCTCTAGACCCAAATGAAGGATCAGGACCAGTTTCTTTTAGCCTCTGTCCTTCAGCAGCAGAGTCACATAGGGAAGGAATTTTATCTAGAATCAGAAGTGTCAGTAAGAGAAAAAACAATGTTGGTAACTTTTTTTCCCCAGAGAAGAATTTATATTCACAATGCTTCTTTGTTTATTAATCCTTTAACTTCTAAGCCTAAATCTTTGCACATTTTTTTCTAGCATAAATTCCTCTTCTGACCAATTTTCCCCCAACCATTGCAGAATTGTGTGTCCTTTGCAAATCCTTGACACTGTTGTCACTGTTCTTGTGAATGCTGTGCAACAGACAAGAGTTTTGCCAACCTCTCTGCATTTGCTAATCTTTATTCCAGCCAGGTTATCATTTTGTTAGTTCATGACTGGCTTATATTCATGTTTGTTTTTTGTTCAAGTGTGAGTGCATTATCATATCTCAGAAATGAACTTGCCTTATCTGCCCATACATAGGAGAGAATGGGCAGAGAGCCAAAGATGTCCTAAAAGTCAGCCTCCAAGGGGTCATTTCTAAAATTCAGATCTTTCCAATCCATTGTTCTCTAACATCTTTATAAAATTAAAAGAACCGTGTGTATTTATCAGCATATTCATAGTGAACCTTTAAAGAAATACTGAAAGTAATTTAAAAACTACTCTATAAAATTTATTAACAATGTTTAATGGAAAATTTCCTTTGCCAATTTATGGAAGACTTTTAAAAGCTGTGTTATCTGCATATACTTAATCTAGATATCCCCCTACGTGTGACCTCTTTCTAAGAAGCAAGAAATAAATAATGAGATAATGAGACTGCTAAATACATGCCAAGTCTAGTTAAAAAAGAACATGTATGATTAAAGAAGGTTTTATGCTTTTAAAGGGCTTTATGTTGAAGTAAAACCTAGGCATTAGCAAGATGTTATATTTTCCCAACTCAAATTGATGTTACAACTGAATATTTTGAGTAAGTGGTTGAAATTGGAATCCTTTTCACTCACTACCCGTGGCCTTGTGTTTGGCTCATGTTGATTCCACTTGTCCTCCAGCCATGTGATTAAGTGCAAGGACTCTGGCATCAGTCTTACTAAGGAGACAGACCTGATTCTGCTGTGATGTGGCACATTATTGGAACATCAGAGCCCTAATTTTCTCACCTTATATTAGGATAAAAATAATTATCTTGCATACCACAACCATCTATCAGCATTTGCCAAGGAGGGTTCCTATTTATGCCAAATTGCTATGAAGTGATAAGTACTTGCTTCCCCCTTTCACACTTAAAAATGTCCCATTTTGAAGGATAAATTATAGTCTTTTTGCTTATATAGTTATTATGAAGATTAAATGAGATGAGCCATAATCATAGGAAAGACTTAGAAAAATATTACTTATAAATATGAAATGCTTTTATTTCTTGTCTCTTATTATTTCAATATATAAAAATAGAAATGACATGGAAAATCCAAAAGAGCTTCCCAAGCCCCCTGCAGCAGACATAATAGACAGGGACATCTGAGAGATTCTCAAATGTCTCCAGAAAATCTGGTTATGACTCCGTCTAAATACAGAAACAACTTTGTTCCATCAGTGGGTTCATGTTCCAGAAATTTCAAAACACTACATGTAATAAAATATAAAAATATAAATTAATGTTATTGGTAAAATACTTGTATGTACATTAATCTTGATCTTTCAAGCAGATATTTTAGGTCAAAATGAAGTTATGTATTAGTCATTAATTAAACTGGTTTTAATTGTTGGATTAATTACCTTTTATCCATAATGACATAAAAAAAGCAGAAGGCCACCACCCATTAATATACCTGTTATTCAACTGACATACATCATCAATATTACTCTGTTGATATGAAAATAAATGTGCTCATCTACTCAAGACGAGGTTACACGCAAATAGTTCACTATAAATTGAAAATATTATAAGTAAAAATGCACTTAATTCACTCTTGAAAGTTGTAGCTTATAGCCCAACCTACATGTGCGCAGAAAGTACATATTAGTCTGTACAAAGTACATATTAGTCTGCAAAATCATGTAACTCAGAACTATTTTATCATACTGTCCCCATGAAGTTTATTGAATACAGTGCAGTACTGGTCATCTACCCTCATGATCATGTTCTTGACAGAGGTGTCCATATGCAGTTTTGTCATGTGTCACTATTTAGGAAAATATCAACATTCTAAATTCAAAGTACAGTTTCTGCTGAAGGTGCATAGCTTTTGCACCATTGTAGAGTTGAAAAATTCTAAGTTGAACCTTCATAAGCTATGGGCATCTATACTGAAAAACCCCAGATGACTCTTTTAACACATGGGTCACCTTAGCCTTACCCCAGACCAGGAGCCAACGCCTAACATGTTGGTTCATTTCTGGCCCAGCAATGGGGCTCCAGAACTGAGTTTCTACCTAAGGCTATTACCTTTCCAATGAGGCATACCTATACTGTTCTTTAGTAGCACCCTATAGTGGACTGCATGGGGAAATTCTAAAGCTTGGTCAGATAAAGGAGTACTGAGTCTCCCCTTTCACACACATTCATAAGGTCCAATTTTGTACAGGTTACATGGAGTCTTCTCTGAAGTTACCCTAAGGACAAGGAGGACAGATGGATGGAAATTATTATTATTATTATTATTATTATTATTATTATTATTATTATTTAGTTGTAGGATGACACAATACCTTTATTTTTATTTATTTATTTTTATGTAGTGCTGAGGATGGAACCCAGTGCCTCACCTGTGCTAAGTGAGTGCCCTACCACTGAGCCATAATCCCAGCCCCAAGATGGAAATTCTTGAATACGTTGTTTTTTTTTTTTTTTTTTTTTGGTCGTTTTCCTTTCAGAGCATTTTGTTGGTGTACATATACTCTTCCAGAATAATAAGATTTTTTTTTAATCAATAACCTCTCTTAAATCTAACTATTTTTCAGGATAATTTTGATGTTTCACTTAAAATCATAAAGTATAAATAAGAGCAAAATAATTTTTAAACTGTACAATGACCTGAGTTTTCATTATGAAGAGTATGACCGTATCTGTTTCATTTTCGATGAAAGGATGCCAGAAACAAATCTCCTTGTATTTTGAAGAGGGGTTTGTGAATAACAAGTGACACCAGCTATGGTACTAAGGGGATAGATGGGCAAGCATTTCAAACCAGTAACATGAATAAGGTCAGGGACTAATCTGTCCTGTGTAACAATGCCTAGAAGAGCAGATACCCTAGTGTCTTGACTCTCCACAGGGACTTCTCTCAGGCACCCAGTAGGGGGCTATAACAAAAGTGTCCATCTGCATCCAACAAAACGTGTCTGAGTCTCCTAGTGCCAGAGTGATGATTGGACACTCCATTCTGGCAACACCGCCCATTGTGTGGGCATTAGCTGCCTGAGTGGCTCTGCATGAGAGTAATAAACACAGGCATTTAGAGAAGGCAAAGGGTTTCACAGGGGTGGGAAAAGAACCCCCCCAAAATAAATCATTAATTATCTTCACTTCCTTCATATTTTGATGACATTAAGACTAATAGTTTCACAGTTCTAAATTCAGATGTGTAAATATAACTGAAATGAACAGTATCTTCTTCAAGAAAATTACCACATTTTAGGCATGTGTATTTCAGTTTGCATATCTAATAGGAGATCATATTAGACTTTTTTTTTTATCATTTGGCATCTTTTGTGGCCATTTTGTTCATCATAGCCTGTCCTCCCTATAGTATAGATTCCAAATCTATACAAATGCATCTTTCTTCTCCTCTGAGAGATCTTCTTCACAGTAGCTGGTGCTCAGTTATTTCTCTGTCCTCAGAACTCATACGGATTCCTGTCAGCAGCACTCTGTACTATGTTGAAGAAAGATATCCCCATTTTAACTCGTGGAACCTGTGAAATTCCTGGAATATAGAAAAATTGCCTTTAGACATGCAAATACATTTTAGCTCTTGAGATGGAGAAATAACCCTGGATTACCAGGTGAGCCATAAATATATTCACAAATGCCCTTATAAGAGTCTGAGGGCTGACACAGAAGGGGAGGAAAATACAATGTGACCACACAGGAAGAGAATGGAGTAGGGTAGTCTAAGCCAAGAAATCAATAGAAGTTGGAATGGCTAAGAAACAAATTCTCCCCTACAACCTCAAGAGAGGTTCTGGCTTACTTCTGGCTTCTAAAAGTGGGAGATAATAAATTTCTGTGGTTTTAAGTCACCAAACTTGTGGTAATTTGTTACAGCAACCAAAGAAAACACATACTTATTGGCTCGGAAACTAAATCATCTACAGATTGAAATACTCCTTTTTTATAAAATATAATTTTCAACAAATCAAACATAGATACAGAAAATACAAAAATCTTCAGTATGTATGAGTTATCACATAAGTTAGCACAGAGACCATATTTGTGTAGCTACTACTCAGGTTTAAAAATATATCCAGACCCCTATAAAATGACTATCCTTTCTCTTCTCTCTAAATGAATCACTGTCGTGATTTCTAAAACCATTGTTTGAGTCAACTTTTCATAACTGAGACTAACACAGAAGAGAAGTTTATTTTGACTTACAGTTACAGAGGTCCAGTGCATGGTTGGCTGACTTCATAGCTCTAGACCTGAGGTGAGGCAGAACATCCTAGTGGAAGGGCATGTCAGAGGAATGAGGCTCAGGACATGACCCTCAGGAAGCAGAGGGAGCTCCATTCACCAGGGACAGAATATAAGACCACAGGCAGATCCCAGTGATATACTTCCTCTAGCTACACCCTATCTTCCTGAAGTTACCACTCAGTGAATCCACTTCAGTGGATTAATCCATGGAATATAGTTCTCATAATCTAATCATTTCACTTCTGAATCTTCTCGAATTGTCTCATGCGTGAGCTTTTGGGGGACATCTCATATCTAAACCATAACAATGACAGAATAATTTTTCATGTTTCGGAAATTTATCTAAATGGAATTACATAGGATTTTTTTTTCATTTTGCTTAATATTTTTTGAGACAGTCATTGAAATTATTTTGTGAAGATGTAAGTTTATTCTGTTTTGTTACTAAGTAGTGATGTATAAAAACTACAATAATTTGTTTATCCAGTCTCCTGTCAATGGACATTCATGTCATTTCCAGTTTAGAGCTTTGATGAGTAAAACTGCTGTGAACATTCTTGTACCTATCATTTTGGAAAGTACTTATGAATTGGATTGTTGGGTCACATACTATGCAAAGGTTTAAACTGATTAGGTAAAGCCCAACCTTTTCCTAAAGTGGGTATATACTTTTTTGTTCCTTCCTGTAATATAAGAAATTTCATTTGTTTGATGCCCTTAAAAAATGTTGAAAATCCACCACTTTTTATTGTTACTTAAAAACAGAAGTCTTAAGCTAGTCTGGTGGCTATGTGGTGGAATCTCATTGAAGTTTTAATTTATAATCTCTAATTACTAATGCATTTGAACACTTTTCCCAATGTGTGTTTGTCATTTAGATATCTGACAAATATTCATTTCAAGTCATTGCACACTTATTTTAGTTTATCTTTTTCTTATTGATTTCTAGTGGTTTGTTATACTGTCTGTATCTGAGCCCTTTATAAGTTATATGTGTTTACAATTTTTTCCCATTGCTTAGATTGCTTTTCAAATAGCGGTGTTATTGCCCACATGGAAATTCGAAATTTTAATGTATTTCAACTCATCAGTGTTTTTTTTTTTCTTTTATGGTTTATAACCTTTTGCTCTAAACACAAACTCTTTACCTATGCCAGGACCTTGAAAATAGTCTTCTATACACCTATTTTGTTGTACACATTTCACATTTCAAACTATAACAGACTTGCCTTCCAAAAACAATGTACCCATTTATATTTGCAACAGCAAGGAACATCTTTTACTCTGTATCCTTACATATAGTGCTTATTTCATTTCTCTTTGAACATCTCCTATGAAAAAGTACATTATTTCTACTAAATTCATTGGAACCCACATTTAAGAAAATGTATTTATAAATACAATTTTATTATGCACAACATAGAGATCACCATAAAATATCCTATACTCTATTCATTTAAAAATAAATGATCAAGGGCTTTAAAATCGGGAAAAATATTTAGTTAGTTCTGTTAATTTTTCTTTTTATATATTTACTCAGCAAAACATCATAGTGCATTCATTGCCACCACTACTAAAACAGCATTGTGACTTCTGTTGTTTGAAATTCTATGTCATTTATTATAAATGACATAAAATGAAGGCTAAATATTCTTGTATTCTTTTTTTCTTGCAGAATAGTAAAGATTACTATAGAAGATTAAGTAATTATCCGATGATGGTAGAATTAGGTAGACATACTAATAGCTAAATTTGGAAACTTAGCTGCAAAATGATGTTGTATATGACCTTCAAAATCTGGATTAAAAGGCAGTAAAATCTCTTGCATTAAGAAGCATGTGTTGCTGTGAGACATGTCGACAGTAAGAGTGTTGAAGTGGGTTTAGGAGCCATCTTATCATCTCCCACATAAAGACTTTGCTCAGTCTCAAGAGAGAGGTCTTCCAGATTTAGAAAAAGAAGGAATTCCTTGATCTAGATTCCTCAAACAGTCACTTTAATAGACCCATCCTATATTGAAAAATGAAATGAAAATATGGGATGAAAAATGATCATTTACTATAAAATGCACAGGCTGCATAAATCACATGTAAGAAAGAAACACTAAATGACAATGAGACAAAGGAAAGGATGGAGAGAAAGAATGATTGGCATAAAGAAAAATTTGGACTCATAGCATTTTGCCTGTATTTTCTAAATATACTTAATAAGAGGAATGAAGAGTAGAAGTTCTTTGAATAATATATAAAAAAATAAGAATAATGGAACTAAAAAGTTCTTTTAGCACACCCCTGCCCCCCCAAGTTATGTTAAGAGAAGAACTATTTAGCAGGTTAGAACATGGCACCTCATCACCCGAGTGACCTTGAGTGCTACTCAATGTCTGTCTAGGTGCTGGAGGCATGCAGGTATTACAGTTCATCATTTAATAATTTTTAAACCACTTGATTTTGTGCACAGTTACATAGTAGATAGAGAAAGGAATTGTTTACCTTTGCACTGTTTTTACAGAGATTTTAATCAAAAGAGTACAGGAGTTACCTTCATTTAAATGTTAGCTTAGGGTCTGGGGCTGTTGCTCAGTGGTAGAGCGCTTGCCTCTCACATATGAGGCACTGGTTTCCATCCTCAGCACCACATAAAAATAAGGAAACAAAATAAAAATATTGTGTCCATTTACAACTAAAAAGAAAAAAAAGAAAGCTTAATTGTGAGTCTAAAGAGGGAGAACATAGTCCTAGTCAATTCCAGAGAGAAATATTTCTTGAAATAATTTTATTTTGTTGTTCTTTACTTTAGTTACTTGTGTTAAATTTTATTTTGAATATCAAATCATAGAAAACTAGAAATGTGCAAATTTAGTTTTTTTAAAGAGAGAGAGAGAATTTTAATGTTTTTTTTTAGTTTTCAGCGGACACAACATCTTTGTTTGTATGTGGTGCTGAGGATCGAACTGAGCGCAATACCCCTTGAGCCACATAGCCCCAGCAAATTTAGTTTTAATTGTATTTACTTGCTTAACTATTATTCAAAAGTCATGTAATTTCTTCTTAAACATCATGATTGATTGCATGAGTAGCAAAAGTGTATTGTGAATAAAATTTGAAAGAACTTGAAGTTTATTTTGGGGGAGAGTTTAAGAGTGGTTTAATAAATTCTTAAAATCAGAAAAAAATAATACTAAAAGGATTTTATTGAACATTTAGGAAGGCCCCTTCATTTACAAATGTGGCTGAGATGATCCACTCACCAGTAAAAGCTGGTTATGAGAAAAGATTATTGTTGCCCTCTGCTGCACATTTCCTGTCTAGTATTGGCTATGCCACCTCACTTGCTTGTAGCCCCTTGGCTCTCATGCCTGCTGGCTCAGTAAGCCCTGCATAGACTTCTCAGCCCAGGAAGACTTATTGACACATCACAGGATGAACTCATTGTCTGTCTTTAGTGCCTAACAAGCAAAATGAGGATGCCTAATGAGTTTTGTTTGATTACATTTAGAAAAAGAAAAATAAAGCTATTCTCTACCAGTGCTATTCAGGTATGGTGATCCACCTAACTGGCAGAGAGGGCCATAGCTGTTCCCAGCCCACAGCACAGGGTACAGGATTTCTTCCCTGGTGAATGACAAATACGTGAAGTCAGGCAACCCTGAAAAATGACCCTGTTTCTTCTGTTCCCTCCCCCTTTCCCAAATTGAATACAAAAATTGAAGGCCTTTTCCAGGTCAGTTTAAACAGTTTTCATTAAACAGGTGCAATTTTTCAATCTCTCTAGAATGTTCCATAGTTTTCTAAAATAAATAATACTTTAAAAAATAAAATTTTTAAGGAGTGCTCAGACTTGTGTGATGAATGAATCTGGTTGTGCCTAATGAGCTTTAGAAACGATGTGTACTGGGTGAAGAGCAGAGTTAAGGAGGGATATGTTATTATGGTGGAAGGACACAAAGAGATGTGGTTCACTGCTGGTGCAATAGAGCTCTAAGGATTTGCACAGGCAGTGTCGAAATGTGGAATAGTGTGCTGGAAGAGGCAGTGGTTCTGTAGCCAAAAATACATCATTTCAATTTTCTTTTGTTAGCCACTTTTTATTGGACAACCTTGAGAAAGATGTCTGACCTCTCTGTGGAAGATAACTATTATTTTTTTCAAAGTGAGAATAACGATAACAGTATAACTGGAAGTGCTCTAATTTAATTTACTAATCTGTTTTATTCAAATAACCAACTCACAAGAAAAATATTATCACTAACCCTATTTTATAGGTACATACACTGAGACTCGGAAGACTTAAGTAACTTCTGTATAACACAAGAAGGTGTTAAAGAGGGTTGTTTGAGTTGACACTATCATCCAAGGGCCCACATTCGGAATTATTTTATACCTTCTAGGACTGTACTGAAGATGAATGATAATTTGGAAAATAATATCGTACAAATATTTGGTTCAATAGCATGATCAGTAGTCTATGCTTGATAATCAGGATTTTGCAGAAAAAAAGCGTGGATCTTAGGAGAACTTAAATACTGGGTTTTTTAAAAGTAAAAAATAGTTGTGAAGGCTTAGTAATTGGCTAGTTCATGAACATTTGAAACACATTTGTATATAAATCCGAGTTCCTATAAACCAAACTAAGGAGAAAGCGTGTCTGTACTTGTGCTGCAAATGTATATGGGACTTCTGTCCCTCTCTCTTGTTTCCATCTCACATATTTCGAGACTCTTCTCAGCTTGTTTGTGGAAACAGAAAAATTTACACTAGTGTAAATAATCACCGACCTTCACAAAGTTTTGGGAAGAAAGATAAATGTTTTGTAGGGTCTTGAGTTCTTTTCGTCAGATGGTTTCAAATATAAAACATTATTAAACATTAGCTTATAAATACATACCTCCCCAAAACATTTTAATTTGTCACATATTGATATTAATTCTGTACAAAGAGAACACTATTTCAAGTGAAGTTGAGTCTAAAAGTCAGAAATAATACTCAGGCACTAAAGTTAGTAAGATAGGACTCTGATGTAGAGAATCAGGCAGGAGTGACTCTTCAGTAAGACTTGGGGATCTCCTCTTGGAGCTGCGATCTGCATTGCCTAAAGGAGGCAGGTTTGGGAAGACATAGGTTCATCTTGGCACTGGCCTTGGTACTGTAGCAAGTTTGGATATTCAATAGACAGATCTGAAAAGACTCACTAAGTGTTTATGTAAAGAAATATTTTTATTCCTAAAAATTTTATTTTGTAAAAATTTTCATATTTCATAAGTAAGTTGCAGAGCTCTTTTTTTTAAAGAGAGAGTGAGAGAGGAGAGAGAGAGAGAGAGAGAGAGAGAGAGAGAGAGAGAGAATTTTAAATATTTATTTTTTAGTTCTCGGCGGACACAACATCTTTGTTGGTATGTGGTGCTGAGGATCGAACACGGGCCACACGCACGCCAGGCAAGTACGCTACCGCTTGAGCCACATCCCCAGCCCAGTTGCAGAGCTCTTAAGTGCATTAAAATTTATAAACCAGGTGGATGCAGTGGTGCACACCTATAATCTCAGCAATCATCACAAAATTAACAAAATACCAAGGATTGGAGATGTAACTCAGTGTAAGGTGCCCCTGAATTTATTCCCCAATACCAAAAAAAAAAAAAAAAAAAAAAAAAAAAGAAAGAAAGAAAAGGAAAGAAAAAAAAAAAACATAGCTATCCTCAGAGAAAAGTGAAGGAAGCCAGGTTTGTCAGCTGAGTATATGCTCATCCTCCAGGAGAAATTGGAGAGCATGGGCACTTGCCCTTACATTCAAAATTTGGAAAAGATTACCAAGAGTCATCTCCAGGGTTTTTTTTTTTTTTTTACCTATTTAGTGGAAAAAATAATAAGACATAGCAAATAGAATTATTGCCATGAACTGTTTTTAGAAAATATGTAGGTATTTCATATATCCCTGGTAGGAATTAGTGTAAGTGGAAAATAAAATAGTCTGGATGATGTTATGCAAAGTTGTTTTTACTGTTTTCATTCTCTTTTGTGCTAGAATTAAAACAATTATTTTTTCTAAAATTTTGAGATGTTATTTTTAATTGTAACACTGATTGTACTTTCATATTGATTAAACACTAATTCAGTAGATTTTAGTAAAAATTAACTCAGAGGGCTGGGGTTGTGGCTCAGTGGTAGGGTACTTGGCTCAACGTGTGAGGCACTGAGTTTAATCCTCAGCACCACATAAAAATAAATAAATAAAATAAAAGTATTATCTACAACTAAAAAAAATTATCAGAAAACAACTATAAAGTTATGCCTTAGAGCTAGGACATTGCACAAATAATACTGTTTAAGACTTCATTCTCATCTTGTCATGAAGACTACGAGTTATGAGTGATAGCTATAAGCCTATAAGTGCTTCACACTTATTTTCTCATTCAATGAGCATAGTAGTCGGAAACAGGTATTATTATTTCCATCATTCAGGTGGGGACACTTAGGCACCAATAATTTAAGTAATTTTTGTAAAACCACATGAGCAGTCAGATACAGTGCCAAGATTTGACAAGAGATCTGTCTTCAAAAGCCAGACATTGTTCTGGGAAAATGCATTAGGTTTAAGAAACAGAGAGAAAGAGAGAGGAATCCATTTTAATTATCTATATGTTCTTGGTTAAATTGACTTTTGGATTTGAATCATACATACTTAATTTTCCATTTGAATGTTAAAAGATAATCTTTGTTATTTTTTAATTCACTATGAAGTAACAATGCTTGCAAAGGTTTAAAGGTAGGGAAGTACAACCTTTTTATGTCTCTGAGATGAAAGAAACCAAAGGCAAATACCTAACCATAAACCTGCTTATCCAGTCTTCTGGGTATATGGCATAATGTGGTTTGACTTAATCCCTCTGAGTCATTTAAAATGCTTAATATGAAGTTCATCAAATAGCACTACCTCAATAGGCACCCCTGTCATTTTTCCCAATAAAATACATTTTGCTTTTTGATAGTCATGATTCAAAAGTGGCCCTAAGTGCATGGAAATAAATTTACTTCCACGTTAATAATAGACCAAGAATCATTAATACTCAGATTAAATTTTTTGGTTTCTATGGTTTGCCACTTCCTCTCTTAAGTGTGCCTTATATTCACCAAAAGATCTTACTTGTACGCTGAGACTTAGACAGTCATGGCTAATGATTACCTCATGAAGGCGGAAACATTTGGTAAAATAAATAAACTTTGAGTCTCACTTTCTGCTATTCTCCTTGAAGTGCATGCAAGAATGATAAATATTATGTTTCCAGAGCAAAAACAAAACAAAACAAAAATGTGCAACACTATCTTCTCTTGAAAGATTGAGTGATGCCACTACAAAATACCATCACGTGAAATCTGAAAACAAATGGCCTCACAATCTAGCAGGAAGAAAAGAGAAATGTCTTGCATATACATTGAAGATCCATTGTGTTTATGATGAGCCTCGGCTTTCAAAGCTGCAGGAAACATGGTTGGATTCTTTATGCTTCTCTTGAAAAGAATCAAAGGATTGCTCCATTACTATGTAGGAGCACACTCCCAAGGACTGTTTAAATCTCCTCTCTAGCAGCTGAATGCTGCAGAGTCACTGACCTTGTATTTTAGACTGTGTCAGGGGACAGAGATACAAGAAAAAAGGAGACAGGGGGATTTCTACATTGAATGTCTGATGGATGTATTTGAAGTGAAAGGAACATGCCTCTACTGTCCTCTAGAGTTCTCCAACCTTGTTTCTTGTTTTCAAGCCAAATGCAATAACTTGTCTAAACAATGAGTCACACTGGGCTAAATAATATTTAGACAAAACATCTCTCTCTCTCTTTAGGAAAACATCTGTATATCTTGTGGTTCATAAAGTCTGGCTCCTTAAAAATTGAGATTTTATAGCACACAGTTTATTATATTTTCTCTGTGCTCAAATGAAAATGGAGTTAAGAATGCATCAATTGAAACATAGTTCAAGAATTTGGCTTGTGTGGGGAGCTGGGCTGCTAAATTCCAAATTGTCCTGCTAAAAGTTGTGGGTGGCCTTTCATCATTCCAAGGGAATCTAGAGATAGAGAATTTTTGGCAATATGTGATTGTTTCCAGTTAGTAATTTGTATTTCCTCTTGCCTAGTTCAACATTTTGTTAGTTGCAAAGCAACCCGACTCCTGTTTGAGAAAATATGTAAATCACAGTGGTCCATAAAGAAAGTTTGCCCTGCTTGTTTCTTGATCAAAGAGTAATTATAATTCTTTAAACTATAAGGACACCAAAATGATTCCTTAGCATTATCAGACTCATACTTCTATTTGAATACAGCATGGAGAAGAATATTAATAAGTCGAATTTTTTCCTAGGACTTCTTTCTTTGTATGTATGTTTTTATGCAGACATCTTATACTTTAGATATATATTTTTATTCTATAATTCACTTAATATTTTATCAAAAATAATCTCCCAAGAACTCTTTATTAGCTGAATGATCTTTTAAAAAAAACTTGCATGTGATTATGTCCTACACTTTCTCAAATTTTTTCATTGGCACCTCAAGTGACTTGGGAAAAATCCAAACATATTGGTTTGACATTCAAGGAGTTTGCATCTTTTCATGTTGCTGTGACATTCAAGAAGTTTGTACGTAGTTTTGCATGTTGTTTGGCTCCTCACTTCTGCTCAGAAATCCCCACACAAATCTGCTTCTTTATCAGTTCCAAAAACTTCTGGTCATCCTTTGAATCCTCTGCCTCAGGTTGCCAAACAAGCTCCTTCCACTCTATGTAAAATGCTTATGTCTTTATTAGCTCATTATTTATCCTTTAGGTCACAATTTACATCACACTTCCTCACAGCAGTTTTTTCTGACCCCTGATATAAGGCAGCTCTCCTGGTTGTCAAAATTTATCCTGTCTTCTAGTATAGTTTTTGCATTTGTTACTGTGATTTTTAGTTTAATATTAACAGTGGCTCAACTAATATTTGTGGAATGAGGAGATAAATTCAAGCACTTCCCTCTAAGATTTCCTGGTTATGTCCAGTAAGTCTTCATCTTCCTTTTCCGGTGCTCCCCCTACTTCTGAAGGTATCTTCTTCTGCAGTGGTTTACGTATCTCCAATTTAGGCTGTCCTCTTGGAGTGAGAGACCAAAACTTTTCATCTTTTTACCAAGGCCCTGTCTCATATACCATCTATGGAATGAGTGTGTAAATACCTATATTTACATAATAAATAAGCATTCTTATTTTGTGTAGAGCCTGCTGCATTATATACAAACACAAGCTTGATGTCATGGGGACCCATGTCATAAAGGATCAGAGAAATTTATGTGAGTAAGATGAACAAGAGACCTCACTCAGCACATGGGATCTCCTACTCTTCTTGCTGTAATTCTAGTATTCTGATAGGAGTTCCATTGGAAGGCTTAGAGGTATAGAAGCAAGTTTTATTGAAAGCTTAGAAACTCTCTATATAAGATATACTTTGTGACAGAGAAGTGTTGAATTTTATTGTCAGAATCTTGCTTCTGTGGTTCCACTGTGGTCAGTTTGGGAGCTGGGAGTGGAGAATGGGGTCTAGTGTGTTCCTTCTTCCCTGAGGTTTTGCTAGTATGAAGCACCATGCTGCTTCTCCATCCCTGCCCACCACATCCATTGGTCTAAAGTATTGCCTGTCTTTAAATTTTTGTCTCACTACTTATGGGCTTTGATATTTGTGTTTTAGTCAATATTTGACTACCAGTTTTATTTTATGAGAATAAACTTTTCATAATTGTTTTCATATTGAATATAGACTGCTTTTAAAGCTAACAGCACAAGAAAATGTTTTTCATATCTGAAAGTTCCTACATAAACAATTGTAATCGCAGCATAATATTATATGTAGTAGAGGTACACTCATTGACAGCAATTTCTGTAATTATATACTCCAACCCTCTTAACTTTTTTTAAAAAAAATTTTGCCTTTCTCTTATGTTTCCATGTTTTATTCACCACCTTAGACCCACTGTTCTGAGCACTTTGCCCCACAGCTGCTCCCCCAGAGGTGTCAAGAGCTCTAGAAAGGAGGTGTCAAATGAAGTGCTTTCTCCTCCACAAGTTTATCTCCCTTGTTTACATCTCAAGTGGACACTCAGAAACTGAGGCCTTCCTGACCCAGGAACAACACTGATGCTGACATCTCAGTGTATCCATGATTTCTCCCCATGGTTTAGCAATAAACTCAGATCAGTTCTGCTTTCCAGAGGTACTTCCTGTTGTTTCAGTCTGTCACCTGAACAGTTCCCTAATCAAATATTCTTCCTACCCTGAGATAGAATGTGGTCCTTGCTTTCCAAGCAAGGAGTCATGAATGGCACCTAAAGTAGTTGAAATCTGCTTTTATTTTTATTTTTTCCAAGTGAGCTTAAAAGAAGAAAAATTAGAATTTAAGATTCTCTATTTTATTGAACCACACAACAGAAACGGAATCTGTCTTAGGTAGGATAATAAAAAATGAGGTTTTTTTGTTTTATCTTCATTTATCCAGAAAATGCACAGCGTCATTAATGTGGCTATATTTCTAAGATAAGTTTTTAAACACCCATTTTTCCTGCCACATTTATTATAAAATGAAATATTCATTGCATTAGCTAAATGGATATTCTATAAGAAAATATGTGGATAATGCTTGTAGCAGATAATATTTGCAAATAGTGAAAAAGCAATACTTTTTTTAGATAGTTTTATTGTTGCAGGGGAAATTAGATATCGTCTGGTTACTAAATTGTCTCCTACTTTTTACATTGAAGATGAAGGACTTAAGGTACAGCAGGGGTGTAGATGGGGATATTGGGGAAAGTCCTGTACTGGCAAAAGATGAAACTAGAACTTCAACCCTGTAAACTAATCCCAAAGTGCCTCCCAACACCAAGACTTATACCCTACATTTTAAAATTTTGTTCTAATTAGTTTTATATGACAGTGCAATGAATTTTGACCCATCATACATAAGTGAAGTATAACTTCTCATTTGTCAGGTTATAAATGATGTAGAGTTACACAGATTATTTAATGATATATGCACTTAGGGTAATAATATCCTTGTCATTCTCCTATCATTCCTACCCCGTGTCCCATCCTTCCCTTTACTCTCCTCTGTCTATTCCAAATTACTTATATTCTTCATGCCCACCTTATTGTAAATTAGCATATCAGATAAAATATTCAACCTTTGGTTCTTTAAGATTGGCTTATTTCGCTTAGCACACATAATTTTCTCTAGTTTCATTCATTTACCAGCATATGCCATTATTTCATTCTTCTTTAAAGCTGAGTAATATTTCATTGTCATACCCCACTTTTTTTAAAGATATGTGTTTTTTTAAAATATCTTTATTTTTATTTATTCATTTCTTTTTATGTGGTGCTAAGGATTGAACCCAGGGCCTCATGAGAACAGGGCAAGCGCTCTACCACTGAACTACAACCCCAGCCCTCACAACCCACTTTTTAATCATGATACATTCTTTCACAAAAGCACCTATGTTCTAAAATTTGATGATTATTTTTTTATCATTTTTTGATTAATACTCTCGTATCTTTGATTCACCAAGATTAAAAGATCTTAAAACTCAATATAGCAGGAAAAAAGGTAGAATGTTATTGAAGAAAAAGCTTGGTCCCTTATTCAGAATCAGTTGTAACCTGAAAAGACAAAATGGATCTTAGCAAGTCATAGAGTGTCATCCCCATCCCTCGCTCATGGCATTTTGAACCAGTTTCAAATGGTCTACCAGGCAGCCATCCAGAGAAGAGAAAACCACAAAAAAATAAATACATAAATATCAGCAGATCTGAGAATTCACATAAAGGATCAGGGACATTTTAATGAAGCAGCCTTATTGAAATTACAGTGAAACTGTTATTCTAGTTATGAGTAGGAGTTAGAAGAGAGAAAAAATCTTGTAAGAGGAATAACATATCACAAGGCTCCGAGGCAGAAAGGGGCACAGCAAGTTATGAGATATGAAAAGAAGGGCAAGAATACAAAGAAAATACGCCAGCAGTGATGATTGACATTTCTAGTGAGGTCATCTTAAACCAGATCAGGTCAGGTCTTGAAGGATGTGTTAAAAGTTTGGATTTGATCCTAAAAGTAATAGAAAGTCATTCAAGACAGTTAAGAAGAGGCGACTTAAGAGTACAGTGACCATATAACTTAACATCCAAACCATGAATCTTTTGAGAATGAAAAGGGGCACTATTGATTATTATGCCAGGAAAACAAGCATGAACTGGGGCTGTCTGGGGCAAACCAGAGCAAGACTTTGTCTTTATAAAGGCTCCTGTATGTTGGCTAATCTTCCCTCTGATGCAATGCCTGGGAAATACACCCCGTGTTTGCCATGGCCTTTCTCTGGCCAGGCTCCCTGAATTGTGTCTCTCATTCCTTCTTTCATGCGTCTGGCATTTTGCTTCCACTCAGCTAATCATGCCCATCTCTCAAGAAATATAGAAAAGCGGAACCTTTTATCTTCTGTGTGAACTAAGCCTGACCCAGTTTCGTGCAGCCTCCTGGGCATCCTGGGATGGTGTGGTGAGCACAGTAGAGTGGCGCCCTGCTCAGCAAACCATCCTAGGATTTGATGGTTCTCAAGTTGTTTGCAGTGTGGTTTCCACCTCTCCCCAATGGACAGTCTAGATTAGAGAGGCTGAGGAATTTCTTGGACTTTATTGGATATTGGACAAACTCATGTTCAGGGCAAGAACACAATAGAAACTCTACAAATAAGGAATGAGGTTGTCCATCTGATTAAAAAAACAAGAATGTATCTGATGGAGTTCAGAGACTAAGAACTGACATTGCTTTGAATGGTGGATCTTACTGTGTGAACTTGTTAGGTTGCTTAAATACACTGAATTTTTGTTTCTTTGTATGTGGAACTAGGAAAATATTAGGACTTAATGCAGATGCTTTGAATGACAATTAAAAGAAATAAGTATATAAAGCACCCAAGACAGTAACTGCTACTGGTGAGCCCATGGATATTGTTACTTGGGTTTATTAATTTTGAGCAAATGTGGTTTAACAACATGCCTTCTGATCTCTGTTTACTTTAGAAATTAGGAGCTGTAGTTTCAGTCAGGTAAAGTTTCACTGCTCTTGTCTTTATCAGAAATTTTCCTAGAGGGACAGGTGAAGTTCAGTTTCTAACCCAGTTGCAAAACCTTAAGCCTCAGGGAGAGGGTGGTCATTTGAGCCCACTCTACTTAACATTCTTCTTAGATAAGACTTTCAGGAGAGGAAATTATCCTGTCAGTAGCACTATCTCTTAAGTAAAAGGTATCCCAAGGATTTACTTTGAAATCTGTAGTGTGCATTCCGCCTGAAGCAGAGTTAAGTTTATAATGGGGCGATGCTACAATGGGGTAGCCAAACAAAATAACAGAACATAGGTAGGACTTAAAATTGTCACAAGGTCAAATCTTCATAGCTGTTTCCTCTACTTGAGCAAAATATCCAGCCGTGTGTGATAAGAACTCAATAAATATGTGTTGAATAAAAAATCAGTAGTGCATTATGAGCTTTAAATATACTTAATAATTCATTATTGTATATGCTTCTAAATGAGAGACTTTTGGGAAGTGGTGTTCAATCAAATGATTTTTTGCCTATTTTGGAATTTTATGAAAGACCAATAATAATGTATTCTGAGTTTATGAGCTTTCTATGTAGTCTAACAAATGTATATTATTCATAATAAAAGGGAACACTATAAATATGCCTCAATAAGATTACATTCCAGGGCACATGAATAAGATTCTTAAGCACTTAGTCACCTCAGGAATATTAAAATCTCTGGCTTAACAGAAACCAAAGGTTAGTTCTTTTGTGACTGGAATGAAGTGTTATTGACAGATAAAAAAATATTACTGTATATTGATTGTTTTGATTTTTAATGGCTATAGCAATACACTGACTATACTTAAGTATACTCAGAAGTTTACAATGCTAGTGTTTATATTTTGGGGAATGCATTGTTCTAGATTGGGTTAAATTCTCAAGTCTCACAGTGGCTTCCATTACAAAACAAAGTCTATATGGACACATGAACTTTAGGTGAGCATATTGTGCTGTAAAATTTCCCTCAGAAAACATTGGCATAGAAGGGATTGCAGTAATTTTCCATCATGGAGCTCTACAATAATGCACAGTCCAGGACAGAAACATGCTCTATTTTTTTTAATACTATTTCCCAGGAGATTTTCCCAGGAACTTGGAGACCTATGTTGCCCTTTGTGGGGCTGCATTTTCTAATCCGACTTCCTCTCAGCCAAGTCTCTTCTCAATCAGTTGAGCATGTCCTGAGAAACAACACAACCAGCTGTACCTCTGATGCTGTAAAAAAGGATGACATCATTAAGATTAAAAGAAATGTAAGACAGTTTCATTCTTGGACTTCTTTAGATGAGAAACTAATAATTGTGATTTCTTTCCCTGGGACCAGACCATTAAATCAGTCATTTAGTACAATGGTGGACAAGTAATTGAAACACTCGTTTACAGAAGATGGATCTACATTGAATCAAAATGATAGATTCTTGGGTCATTCTTTTTATAGATAAAACTCTCATTGCTTTGAACTCATCTCTCTATTCTAAAAACAGAACAAAACGTAATTTCTTCAAGTCCCAAAATTTAATCATTGCTACTAACAGCAATTTAAATAGCATTTTAACAAAATAGCCTAAGCTCCTATCATGACAAGGGCACTTCTGAAGTAAATCTTCCTTGGTTAACAACTGTCACACAGTAAATGAGATACAGATAATTAAATCTGAAAATGCTTTATGGCTCAGGAACATGAATTAAAAATCCTTGCACCAGAAATGTCTTCAAGTTGATGTGATTATTGCTCCCTCTGGTATTTGAATTAATGCAAAATATCGATTATTTTCTAATGAAACAGGTAAAGAAGAGAACTGCCATTGTTTGTTTGTTACTTGCAAACAAAAATCAATTGAGGCTATTTTCCTAGCTAATAACTCACTGTTGGCTCTACTTCAGTATGGATTAGGAAAAGAAAGAGAAAAGAAAACAGAATATTTTGAAAAAAATAAATCTAAACTAAATGTTGGGATAAATTGTGCCTTTCTTTTATCTCCCCCCAATCGCATAAAATCATTTCATATGCTTGATTCTAAGTGTTTGTTGAAGAAACTCTTCCTTCCTGTTTCTAGTATATCTGGAGTTTATCGGCATCATGTCTTGACAACTAAAACTCTCTTAGTCTTTCAGTTCTCACACTACAAAGTGATTCCGTATACTCAACTTATTTCCCTTAAGAATGTCTTATTTTATTAATGTACTTTCCTCAAGTAATTCAAGTAGATTCTCTCTTTTTCCTCTCTTATGTGAAGACTTGTTCTGACATTTTTGGTTGAGTACAGATGCCTCACCCCAAATCTCAAATAGGTAACCTGTGTAACTAACATCACTGTAACTAAGGTTCACTTAATGTGCCCTACCAATTTAAACCTCCCTGTAACCCAGTGAGGCATGTTTATTATTATCCTTACTTTATAGATGGGGATGCTGGGATTCAGAGAGTCATATAAGTACATATCAAAATGAAATGGTAAAGCCAGGATTCAGACCCTTTCCAGTAGTTGGGTCCCAGAGGCAAGAACTCAGTCATTTTATTGCTTTATTCTATTTATTTCACTGGAGAATTATTTATACAAAAGATACTAATTCGAATCTCTTCTGCTGCCCAACCTATAACCTACCCAAAATGTTTGCACAACTGTGAATTACATTCCTTCAATGAAAAACAAGCTTGGTAAAACACTGGGGATTTACACAGAATGAAGGCAATCTGGCCTTTGAGGGACACTTGCTTTGATCCCGAGTTCTGTACCATTTACTTGGCTCATGGAAAGTTTTCCTATTAGCCTTAACCTTTGCTCTACCATGGTCTGACCATTTTCCTACCTGATATCTATCCCCACCCACCACCTTTTTTGCTCTCCTCATAAAGAAACTGTCCCAGTTTCTGGTCCAGTGGCAACACCTGTTAGCTGTGTCACCATTCTGTCCATGATGTCTAATGGGGCTCAGAAACTGGAAGGTCAGCACACTCTCCTGTGCCCAGCAGCCCCAGACTCATTTGCAAAGATCTATATCAATACCTGACTGTGTTTTGTTCTTGTCTCTCCTTGTAATTGTGCTTTTCAAGAGTCTTCTGAAAAAGTTTTTCTCAGTTATTTTTCCACATTAAAAATCACATCTTTTATTATTATATGAACTGTTTATCTGAGAATTAGGCTTTAATATTTAATATTAATATTTAATATTATGTGTTAATAATTTCATGGATGTGACTTCCTTAAATTAAAAAAAAAGCTAAATTGAAAACATGTATTTATTTTACCTAAATATCTTCTTTTTTATATAAATGATGCAAACTTAACATGATACTAATAACAGTAATATGAATTATAATTTATTGAACACTTTTTCTTACTCATTACAAATATTTACATGTATTATTTCAATTGATTTTCATGGGAATTCTAAGTTCCCAAGACACTGTTATTGTTACTTTTTACAAATAAGAAAATTGGTTACCTAACAGAGAAGTTAGGTAACTTGCTTAATGTCACAGGAAGTTGAACACCACAGCCATTGATATCATTGGCTGAAACTACCTGGAAGAGATTATGGTAGACAGTCTGAACTGGTTTGCCAAGGAAACAGATCAAATTTGTGACTTTTCTATCTTCTCATGTAAGATATATCTCACAGAATGTAGTTCTTGATGTGTATAAGCATTAGTGTCATTTATTTTCACTTTGGTTTGTCAAACTATAGCCATATCAAAGTTTCTAGAAATCTGATTTGATTCTATACCTAAAAATTTAGAATCCATTCATCATGGGAGCAGTAATCTCAAAAAGCAGTCTTGTTCTTAGAGTTTCTCATTCTCTTAAGATCATAGTCAAAAGAATAACAACAACAAAAATTCTAAATTGCTTGACAGAAAAGTCTTAAATTGTTCAAAGGAACATTTTGCCTGCAGACAAAATTGGGTCTGCTACAGTGGTTATTGACAGCTTTTATTGTCATAATTCCTTCATTGTTCTTAAAGAACAGCTACTCAGGCACATATTTAATGTAAAAGACGTTACAAGAACATGAGTCACAGATCACTGAGATGCTTAAAATATAAAGATTCAGATATTTGAAAAATGCATATTTTCCCTTGATACATTCATAGGCATTCTGTCATTTGAAATCATTGCCTCTTGAATAAGATATAATGAAAAAATAGATATATTTTCAAATTATTTATAGAAAAATATACTACTGACTAAAATTATGTTGAGGAAGTAAGCAAATTATTTAGAGTAGGACATGATTCTAAAATGGTGAATGTATTACATATTAGAATAAAACATTTATAGAAAATAATAAGACATTCTCACTGCTGTTGGTTTTGTTTTCTGTTCTACTACTATACATTTTTCTGATTCATCTATTTTAACTATGTGGGAAGTTTTGAACAATGACATCCACTCATAAAACAAACTTGAGATTATTGCAAACATGCATAATTTGAATCACATAGTATCACTGTAAATTTTAACACTGAATTGTTGATTTCTTTGTTTTTACTTCAGCATAAAGGCCATAATTTAAAATGTCCACTAATATATCTCCACTTTAAAATAAGGATTATTGTAGGAGAAAAACATATCTTTGACATTTTTTGGTAAATATTCTTGTAAGACTTTTCATTGAAATCGTAGAATTATAGAGCCAAGACATTCTAGTTTTACATGAGCTTTTTAATATTGCAGAACTCCGGGACACCAAGACCTCTGAGTACTTCAGCCTGTCCCACCACCCTTTAGACTACAGGATACTTCTAATGGATGAAGATCAGGACCGGATCTATGTGGGCAGCAAAGACCACATTCTCTCCTTGAATATTAACAATATAAGTCAAGAACCCTTGAGTGTAAGTTTGTCATTTTCATGAGGGCCATTTTGACCTTCTGGGTGCCTTTTTTTTCCTTTAAGATTTTCAAATATAATGAAAAATTATATGTATTTCTTTAGAATAATAGAAAACACTAGACATATGTCATATATATATATATATATATATATATATATATATATATATATAAGCAGTTTTTATATCATGCTCTGAAAATGTATGAGTTCAGTTCTCTCTGTCTAGATTCATAGATTTTATTAAACAAAAACCTGGAGCTACATGAGAAAAATGCTCCCTGTGTTCACATATGTACAAAGAGAAAAAGAGCCACGTGGGGCATAGCATGAAAGAAATGGTCATTTTCAAGGAAGACCCACCTCATCAGATATATGTCATCCACACAGGATTTGAAAGGAACACCAGTATCCGGTATATAGTTATTTGAACAAGTGTGGCCTTTAGTCTCACAACAAAATAACTGAACTTCATTGGAGTAAAGAAATAAGGAAGATTAATTAAAGGAAAGAAAATTTTGCATTTATCATGTTAAATGAGCAACAAGCTAACAAATGAAGAAAAAAAAAAGCAGTTATTACTGTGCATCCTGACCCCAGACAAGACAATAGTATCTTAGAACACTAGTGCAGCATTTCAGAGACTCTCCTGGATTTTACTGGAGCTCTTTTAGCTGTTAAAGGAGGAAGGGGCCCTTTTAAGCAAATCTACTAGTTAGCTCTGTGGCTTACTAAAAATAATACTAAACTTAAGATAGCATATTGTGAATGCACAGTGATATAAGTAGTTGGAAAAGTATGCTATGAATGAAAATGAGCAAAATGTGTTTTGATTGTGTACCTTTATGTTAATAATGGCCTAATTTTAATATACAGTTAGTAAATGTGTATCATTATTAGGTGGCTTTTGTTAAAGATAAAAATTGATGAAAGAAAAAGAGAGTTGTTATAATAACATAATAATGAGCTCATAGGATGGAAGACAAAGGAATCTTAAAGCAAAAATATGAAAATACCTTAAGGAAATCAGTTAGCAAAAAGTCAATGAACTGTATTGAGCTGTCATATATCCAAGTGAGATTATGCAACCAATTTTCCTTTCTGAGCAGGTTTTCTGGCCAGCATCTGCAATCAAAGTTGAAGAGTGCAAAATGGCTGGCAAAGATCCTACAGTGAGTATTTTTTTAAAAAGCAGCACATTACCTTAAATATTTGGTTTTGAGGTCCATGCACTTTGAGAGCAGACAAAAATGAGACAAAGGGTGTTGGAGTTTTAAATCCTTGGCTAGACACATGTTGAAAATGTAGATGTAAAGAGATTTGAATTCTTACACCATATGTAGTTTTGGAATTCCTGACTGGGTAAAAATTTCCTGCCTTGCTTTTATTATTTCATGTAGACACTTTTCATGATGGATTTCTATAATAACCCCTGTTCCAAGTGGATCCAGACTACAGAATTCTCAGCAGGCTGCTGAAGTAATGATAATGCAAGTATCTGGAGCTGCTCCCAGATACCATGTGCACTTTTCCAAAGATTCTTGGTGATAAACTGGCACATTCCAGAGATGTAAATCACCATCGATGAATGGTACCTTTGTTGATTCAAAATAACTAGAAAAATCATCTAGATAGTAGTATTGAACAAATATTCATCATGTTTCTTGTGCAAATTGTATTTCTTTAAGTGCTGTTCAGTGTAGAGTCAAGTAAGCCATCTGTGTTGATTTCTACCAATGACTATTATTAACACACTAAGTTATTATTGAAAATTATAGAAGAAATACGTGAAGCCAAACTTTAATGTACAGAAGCCATGTAATGTTTATCAAGCACATATGCCATTTTATATTTTGGTCTCAAACATGAAAAATAACATGAGAGAACAAAGTATCCAAATTGCCCACTCTTGCAAATAATTTGGTGAAGAGATTCCTTCCTTCCTTTCTTCAATTATTTATTGAATAAATGCTGATTGAGCACCTGTTTTGTGTGTGGCATAGTGCCAGTTGGTGGAGACATCATTTGTGCAAAACCAAACACAATTCTGGCTTTAATTAGCTTTATTATCTTGTTGCAGAAGTCAACCTTAATCAAATGAGCATGAAAATACATGAGAAGTAAGGAATGAAATGGAAATATGATGAATGGGTAAAACTAGACACACATCCTGGTCTGAGGTCATATCAAATTATAGCCCAAGTTAGTATCAAAAAGTCTTGAATAAGCACTTATTTTGCAGTTCAGGGAAGACATACTGGTAGGAGTGACATCCATGCTCTGAGGTGGAGGAAGGAGTCTTCTGGAGCTTTGTCAGGCTTGGCCAGTTATTGAGAAAAGCCACTCAACTTCTATTAACTCTTTAGACAGTCACAGGTATAAAGATTCAAAAATGTCTGGTTCAATGGGGAGTCGTGGAAGACTCTGGAATGAAATCACCAAGTACACAAGGAATTTTATCAAGAGAGATTTACCAGGATTGAGTCAATTATGGGTCTAAATTTTTCAATTCTATAATTCATCCAATGAGAAGAATTTAAAAGAGGACAGAAGATATTTGCTGGGAAACATTTTCTATCCAAGGAATCTCCTAAACCATAAACTAGAGGAAAAAATGAAAAGATGTTTCCCATGCATGTATATATGATCATGTCTTGCCTTTTACCAAAGTACTATCCTGGACAATATAGCTGAATTTGATTGTCCTTTCTGCAAGACAATTTACATTTTCCATTGATAAAAACTGCCAAAGGCAAAATATGTAGACTATAGATATGTGGTATGTTCTGTTTCCCAAAATTGCTGTTGACCTTCCAAAGAATCTTAGCCAAATCATTTGATTTCTTACTTCCTTTGGCAGAACAGATACCCTCTATTGTTTGCCTTAGTATAATTAAAAGTTATCAGGTATAATTTTCAATACATATTTGCATTCTTCCATAGGTTTTTTTTTGCTATAGTATCATTAATGGATATCTTTAAATTCTTTCATATCACTAGTTGCCATACTAGTAGAGAGCACTTTTTAAAGTCTCAGCTGGAAACATAACATTGTTGAAGTATTATAAAATATAGTTAAACAAATTCATTAAAATACATGTTCTGTGTAAAAGAGGAAGTCTAACAAATCCATTTCCTTTCATATGTGAAAGACCTACAAAGTCGCCTTTAAATGAGCCACCAAAATAAAAAAAAAAAAAGTAGTGGTAGAAAAATAATGAAAAATAAATCTTTGAATATTGTATAGAACAATCTATTTTTAGTACACTTTTCCATGAAGCCAAATATTTAAGGATAACATCACTAATGGAATACGTATCATTTAATAACCTAGTATTTCATTTTTTTAAACACAGGAATTGAATATTTTAATTTGTACACATCAGTTATTATGAAGAAACTAGAGGTGAATAAGGTGCCCCACCCCAGAGAAAGGGGTAAACGATAAGGTTACTCACACATGACAAAGAAAAATACAGTGCAGCATGGTTATTTTGGAAAGCTTTGATAGATTTGAGGGCAATCATGTTAGATCTTTGTAAACTTTTTCCCACCTTTGGTACATGCATGCATGAATCACCTGTCCTTCAAGTATCTTCCTATCTTTTCAGCCTGGTACATATCTACTCATCCTTTCAAAACATAGTGTGCATGTCTCTTCTCTGGAGAGCCTTCTCTTACCACCAGAACTGGGCAAGAGGCCCAGCCCATGTGCCCACGGAACTCTCTAGAACTAATTCTACTACATTTTTAAGTCTCCCCTCAATGATCGGAAATACTGTAGGGCCAATGTCATCATTCCTGATGCTCAGATCTGTATCTAAGCACTTCTCCAAAGTTAAACAAGCTCTGAATAAATGGAAATGAAGCAGTTAAGCATGGGAATCTCTTCCAAGTGATTTTCAGGGAGTAGGGATAAGACATACTGGATAATGAGTTAATGAATGCTTTTAAATTAATAAAATTTGTACCAGGGGCTGGGGTTGTGGCTCAGTGGTAGAGTGCTTGCCTTGCACGCATGAGGCACTGGATCCAATCCTCAGCAACACAAAATTAAATAAATAAAATAAAGACATCATGTCCATCTACAACTAAAAATTTTATTAAAAAAATAAATAATGTTTGTACTAAATCCATTAAGCACATATTTTAGGACTAAGTTTTTTTATAAAGTAATTTTTCTGTTTTTATATATATTAATTATCTACTAAGTAAGCAAAACTTTTAGATATATTAGTCTTCCACTAATTGACAAATAAAAGCCATATTATTGTAACAATTTAAAGAAAAAATAAAACAGAATCAAGCATCCCTTAATCCTTCAGACTTTTTAGATTGTATCCAATTTTAATTGAAGTTATGAAAAAAATAATACTTTATTATCAGAAGAAAATATAATTAATTTGAAATCAGGTAATAAATATTATAATTTATACTAACTAAAGTTTAAAAAGAAGACTAGTTATCACAGTGGAAATATAGCAAATTTTTGCCTCAGCTAAAAATAGTATAAACTACTTTCCATGTATTTCTCTTCACATGTATATTAGTCAGCTTTTCATCACTATAATTAAATACCTGACAGACGTTAACTTTATGAGGGAGAGATTTATTTAGCTTGTAGTTTTTGAGGCTTAAGGGCACAATGCTAGACTTGTCTTAGTTCTGATGATGGCCTTCTTGGTGGCAGAATTTGGAAGTGGCATGCAGCAGTACATGACAAGAAACAAGGAGCACACAGATGTAGTATGCATGTGTGGTCTCTGTCCCACAGACATAAAAACCTTATAAAGCTACCAGGTTTTAATCATGTGGTCTCCAGCCTAATGACCTTCTCTGAACTGTATCACTTTGCAAAAACCCCACTATAGTCAGATTAAGTTTTCATCTCTTGATACCATTAACATCTGACTTTGAGCGTTAAAAATATAAATTTGGGGGAGGGTGCTGGGAACAAACTATATTCATCCCATAACCTCCAAAGGAGTCACATTCTTCCATACTCCATTTATTTCTAAATGTTAACATTTTACTCATACTTTAAAGAACTTGAGCTTAAACAATAACACATCTGTCAAACATATTCACTGTCCTAGGGTTTAATGAACGAACTAAGTAAATACTGTAGGAGATCACTGAAAAATTAAGCAGAATTATATTCATTTATGCATATATACATTATGTGCATACAGTGTCAAACTTGATTTATTAATTGTATGATACTATTTTCTTATGCCTATGAGCAGACAATACTAAATTGCTGGGAAGCACATTTTCTTTGGGAATAGCATTGTCAAAATTCATTGATTTATTCCCCAGACCAAAAAGGTGTAAACTCAGAAGAAAAATATATAAGATCTTTTTTTTTTAATTGCATAGTATGGACCATGAAGAATCAATATTTTTCTTTTTAAAACATCTATTTTTTATATTAGTAAGCTAATATGTGTTCAATATATAAATCTTTGAAAGCCTAGAAAAAACACTTAAAAGGTAACATAAAATAGACCATCTCTTGTTTATTTTTTAACCTTGCAGAATTAACCTCTCTGTGTCTTGGTTTCCTTATCTGTAAAATGTGCTAACTTCATAGTGACTATCTTATTTGGTTAGGATGATTAATGAGCTAATATTTATACAGAGCTTAGAATAGAACGTAGCACACAGAAATACTATATCACTGTGAAGGTAAATTACACTAATGAAACAGAGTTATTCCTGACAATATAGGGAATATTCACCCAGAATTTTCTTATATCCATGTATATAAGAAAATATACATGTGTATATAAAATAAAGTTGGCCTGATATTTTTATAATGTTAGCTGCCTTACTTTTCATTAGCTTTCCACCAAGAAAGATAATAAACAATGAAAAGTAAGCAGTATTTATGGTGTTTATTTCCATTTTTTTGTTTGTTTGTCTGTTTCTGAGGTGCTTGAAATTAAATCCAAGGCCTTGAGTATGCTAGGCAAGTGCTTTACCACCACCTTACATTTTCAGGCTTCTGCTAAACTCTCTAAGGCTTTATTCATTTCCCAAATCTGTCACACATTTCCACTATGGCCCGAACCTGTATTAGCTCTGTGCAGGACAAATGTCTCATCCACTTCCCATAGTTTATATAGACAAGTAAAAAAAATGCAAATGAAACAAACCAATACTTGACAACTATGTATAATTATATGCCAGACATTAGTTCAACTGCTTTGTTAATACATTGCTCACAGGAAAAGATTAAGCTTGCCACTTTTATTAGCCTTCAGAAAGGCTAATCAACTGCTTTAAGTTCTAAAAGCAAGTAAAAGATGAAGCCAGGATTTGATCCCAGGTCAGATGGTTCTGAGAACCACATACTTAAATTGACTCTTTCCTCTTAGCCCTTCTAGGTAAATCCAACATTTCATGCTTTTTTTATGTTCATGCTCTGTTTTCTGTTATAATATTCTTTCTTTATATTTTTTCCCATCAAAATCTCTAGCTTATTCTGCCCAAATGACATCTGTACTCAAATCTTTATACCCAGTTCAGCAAAACCTATTTGTTTCTTCTGAAGTTCATTTTAAAAATTGTAGCCCTATTATAGCATCTATAACAGCCTGATGTATTATGGCCTGCTTTCTTTGAAAGCAGGAAGTGGGTCTTTCATTCCACTGTTGCTAGTCCCATATTCAGTGTCTTGCATAGAATGAATTGAGTAAATATTTGCTGTATGGAATTGATACAGTGTTCTAGGTCGGAAATAATGTAGACAGAAGCTAAGGCAGCACTGTGGAAATGCACAGCACCTAGATAATGATTTCCAATCATTAACTCAACCAATTTGTTTTTCATTTTTTGTTCTTGTGTGGGAAGGGTTGGGAGGCATAGTGAGTATCAGTGTAGGATTCTGTTCCATGGGTAGAGTAAAACTGGATGGTTAAGAGTGGCCTTGGTTCAAGTCCCAGTTCAGTTACTTATTAAGCCAGAACACTTCATCTGTCTGTGACTCAATTTCATAGTTGCTAAAATGGGGTACTAAGATTCAGATCATATTTGTGAGAGTTAAAGTAGCCCACATCTAAGGATTAAATCTTGTGTAAATATAAATAGCACTATAAAAGCCATAAAAATTCAAATAAATACTAATAACTATTATAATAGCAGCTATGTATTCTCACCCAAATACAAATTATAAATTGGCTAAGAATATAGGTTTCAATATTCGATATAAATGTGTTTGAAGATCAATTTTATAGTTTCTACTTGTATGATCTCAGGCCAAATTAATTAAAAATCATTGGGGCTGGGGCTGTATGTAGCTCAGTGGCAGAGCACTTGCCTAGCACTTGTGAGGCACTGGGTTCAATCCTTAGCAGCATATAAAAATAAACAAGTAAAGGCATTCTGTCCATCTACGATCACAAAAAAAATTGAAATTAAAATAAAATTTTAATTTAAAAAAGTCTTCCAAGTTTTATTATCCTAAAAGGGACTAAATTGGTATAAAAAATTGAATGGATTCCTGTAAAATGACTACATAACATTTAGTAAGTGTCCAATAAATATCAGTCATAAAGATCAAACCTCCTGGGACATAAAAATAATAACATATATAAGATGATTATTTCTATGTATATCACATAGTAAACTTTCAAAAATATTAGCTTTAATAAGTAGATGAAAAAATAGTCATAAAATGAGTATATTCTTTCATTTGAAATATACAAAGGCATTACTATTTCTTTTTTATAATACCAATGATTCATGAAAATAGATTATATATAAAACCCAAGATGAGACAGATATACTTTGTTTTTAATAGGATTGAACTGAATTCATGTCTTATGGGAAAGTATTATATACAGAATCCCAAAGTGACTAAATTTGACTTGAATATTAGACATACATATGTTTGAAAATCGCATTAGAAGCACAAGACTCATTTTTCACAGATTTCCTTAATATAGACATATTATATACATTCCATACTTCATCTATACTTCATTCTCCAGGGAAACTTGCTGTCATCTGTACTTATGTAATCAATTCCCAGGTACCTCTATAAACAGGTGTCAAGATACAGTAACACTGTATAGTTAACAAAAATTCTTAATGTCTTAACCTAAAATTTAATGTATGGTCTGATCTGTAAGGATTTATTTTCTTTGATGGTAGAGTTAATGATTGATTATTTAATATTAAATATCTATAATAAAAACATCTGTATAAAATTACTACATATGAAAGACATATATATTTGCTGACAAGTAATCATGAATATAAGAGAAAAATGATGAAAAAGTATGAAATAATATCGACTTTAAATTCAACTTCTATCACAGTAAAATTTTGTTTTTTCTTTTAGATATAAATAATAGGTTTGTGTTGTAAAAAATCAGGACCATACTTAAAAGAGAAAAACAGAGCAACTTTTGTTGTCTGACTACCCAGGGAAAACTGTTAACTTTTTTTGTATTTATTTATAAGTCTTTTATTTAAAAAAAAAATCTGTCTATAATGATAAAATTATTTTCAATAATCTTTTTGAGAGTAAAATGACTTTGTGAAGGGAACAGCATTCAATCCCAGGCTTTATTCATTTGTAATCAGCAAAGGATAGTGAGTCTAGAAAGTGTGGAATATGCAAAGTTTCATTTGGCCACAGAGATTCTATGGACTTCTGCAAAGTCACTGTCAATTTAAAATTAAAATAATCATGTTATATTTCATTGAATGAATAAATGAAAGCCTTGCATTAGTTGAACTGGAAGCAAGTGAGAAAGGACTTTTGGGGGGAGCGGAATGATATATTTTAGGGGACCAAGGGTAGAGAGAATGATTATATCATTATTCATAGAAAGCAAAATGATTCCACCTTCTTACAGGTTAGTGTAATCTGCCAATTGCAAAGGACAATAGTGTTTGTCATTTTTGTTCTCACAATAATATGAAGCCTGAATAAAAACAATTTCAATCAAAATGGGTTTGCATAGTGAGTGTTTAATGTTTTAAGGAGAAAAAAAAACTTTGCACATCCCTATTTCTTAACTTTCTCAGGTAAAAAGTAAGTTTATAATGTTTTGAAACATGAAAATATATAGTAAATCAGTATTAGAGGTAAAGTAGCACTTTCATGAGATAAATCAACAGACTAAACCTTGTTATTCTTTTATTATTTCCTCAAACATTTCCTGACAGTAACAACAAAAAAAGTTTAAAAAGGTATACCAAAGTTTGTCTAAATTATATTTACTTTGCTCTGACATTTACAGATTCGACAGCATTTTTATATAAATTGCTAAAATTAGTAGAGATTTAAATAAAAATAGCAAAAACAGGTCATGTACGGCAACTTTGTTCATTCGAGTTCTACAAGTGTAGCGATCTTTGCCTGTGTTGTTCACTGAAAATGCCCTAAATTTTAGACTATAACTTGGCTCACAGTTGGTACTCAGAAAATATTAGGCAAGGTATTATTTGTGTAATATTTCTGTGACAGAAATACTAACAAGACTAGTATATTAGCAATATACTAATACTATTTTACTAAAATAATTGAATGATGATTTCTTCATTGTTAATTTACTAACCAGAAAGTTACACTATAACTTGATTTACTGTTGTTACTCAGTCAATATTAGTCGAGGTCCCATTTCTGTAACTTTTCTGTCCCTATTCCTGAGTCACTGCTTAATTTTTTTTCAGGCACCAAATCTCAATATTTAATTTTGGATTTACACAATTTAAATGAGTATTTTTAAATTACCTTTATGTGTACACATAGTTTCTCAAAGATAAGGAACAATATATTGAAATTTGATATCACCTTGTCACCTATCTTACTCCAGTCCGAATGGCAGGTATTAAGAATACAAAAAACATTAAGTGTTGTTGAAGATCTGGGGAAAAAGGCACATTCATACATTGCTGGGGTTGGGGAGGTGGTGGGTAACTGCAAAATGGTGCAGCCAATACAGAAAGCAGTATAGAGATTCCTTGGAAAACTGGGAATGGTACCACTTTTTGAACCAGCTATCTCACTCCTTGGTGTATATCGAAAGGACTTAAAAACAGCGTACTACAGGGACACAGCCACATCAATATTTATAACAGCACAATTCACAGTAGCTAAACTGTGGAACCAACCTAGATGCCCTTCAGTAGATGAATGGATCAAGAAAATATGGTGTATATACACAGTGGAATATTACTCAGCAATAAAAGAGAATAAAATCATGGCATTTGCAGGTGAATGAATGGAGTTAGAGAATATAATGATAAGTGAAGTTAGCCAATCCCAAAAAACCAAATGCCGAATGTTTTCTCTGATATAAGGAGCCTGATTCATAGTCGGGTAGGGAGGTGGAACATGAGAGGATTAGATGAAATTTAGATAGGGCAAAGGGGTGGGGAGGGAAAGGGAGGGCACATGGTGGTAGAAAAGACGGTGGAATGAGATGGACATGATTACCTAAGTACATTCATGAAGACCCGAATGGTGTGAATACACTTTGTATACAAGCAGAGATACGAAAAATTGTGCTCTGTATGTGTAATATGAATTCTAATGCATTCTGCTGTCATATATAACAAGTTTGAAAAGAAAAAGAAAGTGAATGCAGCTTGTAGATTTAATAGAAGTCACTGATTGCTAAGTTCATGTTTGCCACTTCTTCTAGCATGGCTGTGGGAACTTTGTCCGTGTAATTCAGACGTTCAACCGCACTCATCTGTACGTCTGTGGCAGTGGCGCTTTCAGCCCAGTTTGCACTTACCTGAACAGAGGGAGGAGGTCAGAGGTAAGCTAACATTAATGACGTTAATGTGGCCCTCACAATATTTCTTCGTTTTGATGCTATTGTCAAAGATGTTTTTAAAGTGGTATTTTAGAGTAAAAGTTCAGAAATATTAATGTCCTTAAAGTAGTTTTATGCTTTTTAAAACACAAAGTATATTAAATTTTGTTTTTGTCTGCCAAGTTAGTTTAGGTATATAGTCTTTGGGCTACAACTTCAAAAAAAAGAAAAATATATATGTATGTATATACATATTTATATTTATTTCTGAATGTGAAAGCTATAGAAGACAAAAGGAAAAGGCAAAATTTCATAATTTCTTAAATGTAAAGCACTGAAAATACTTGCTCCAAGTTATAGAACATTATATTATAAACTTACTTTCTTAAATATATTTTAAATAATATCTATTTATCATTCAAGTTCAGTAAATCTTTATGTGATGCATATCTGTAAGATATGTATAAAGCAAGACGCCAAATGTTTTTGAAGAAAAGAACTTATACATTAATAAATCATCCTGTAATTTAAGGCTAAAATCGCTTTACACTAGACTGTGCTTGCCCTGTTCTTTCATTAGTTAAAATGACATGGGGCATTATGATATGGTGTTTGCTATACACTAGTCAAATATATTCCCACCATATAGTCAAATATCAAGCTGGTTGAACTTCAACAGTGATATTTAAGACTATGTTTATTATCTTAGTCAACAACTGTTGACTAAGGAGGCTATGCATTACACCAAAAGAATTTTTCTTTATTCTTTTACTCAAACACATTGCTTTATTTAATATTATTATTAAAAATGAATTCTTTCAAAGTATCTTTATTTAGTTTAATTATGGAGCTTAATTTTTTAAAAAATTCAGTTATTAAATAATGACTTAATTCAATTTTAGAGAGTACAATTATGAAAAAATTAAATATTCCTACTCATATGCTTCATAAAGTATATTTTCTTTTAATAAGAATTAATCTACTTTAATACTAATAAAATTGAACAACAATCCTTCAGTATTCCATTATTATTAAATTACCTTTTCAGATATGTGATTCACACATCTTTTTTAAAAAAGTCATTTAAAAACAACTGAATAATTATAATTTAATCCCCAATAAAGACTTTTCCAAATATCATTCAAGATGCTATGAAATATTAAAATTCTTAAAGCAAAAATAAAGTTATGCATTATTTGAAGAATACAGTTGGCTGCATTGAGCTGGTCATGAGAACCACATGCCTGTGATCAATTGATTAAATAAACTACTGCTCACGTGTCTGCAATCTGTCAGATACGCCTCGAAGTCCATGCAGTCACTGTACAAACCAACCACCCTGTAACAGTTTCAGAGCACAGATTTCAAATAAAATCATTTTCCCATATACAAATTGTCTACTATAACTTCAAGTCTTAATTGGAAAGTCTGTTTAAAAAAATTATCTACTCTGGAAAACCAGCATGAAATAAATTTTAATCACTTTGCTAAATATGAACTACCTTAGCTTCACTTCAAGACAGGCTTCCATGGGGGAAGCTTTTCCATGAATTAATTCTGTCTCTCAAGTAATATGTGAACACATTGAGAGACAATTTAGGTATATAAAGAGTTAGGATTTTTAAGCTTTGTATCTTTACCTTAACAATCACCTTTGCCTTATAATAATAGTCAAAAGGCTTACCATAGCATTGTTGATATATAAGTACAGCATATAAATTAAAATGTGAGTAAAGTACTGCAAAACTTTATCAAAAATTGGATATATTTTTTTCTCTGAGATGAAGGATCTCCTATCATAAAATTATCACATGATGAACAACATTGTATTTTGAGAAAATTCTCCTTCTCCTTCTTCCTAGTTTGTTTTGTATTTTGTAATGACTGGGAGTAGGAACTAGTGCTAACACCCTGTTAATATTAAGATAGCACAATTTTCATGTATTCAGAACCAACTTGGAAAGGTTAGGTCTGCAATTGTTAATCCTTCAGTTTTGCTTCAGAGCCATCAATCACCTTCCATTTCAGCTGCCCATCTTCACAGAAATTCATTGGTTCTAAGAGCATATTTTATGAGCCTACCTTAGTTTTGGATCCTTCCACAATTTCATTATGACTTCTCACTCTCCTATTATTTTTAGTCTGATTCAGAGCTCTCCTAGAACATTTCAACAGTGCTCATCCAAAGAGCCTAGAATCCTTGCTACATGGAGACCTAGCCATGGTTCTTCTCTTCTATACTTAATCCTATCTTCTGTTCTTGAAAAACAAGATAAAAAAAATAAAGCAACACAAGTAAACCTCGGTGTCAAACTAATGAGTAAAACATGAAGAAAAAAACAGCTATTCGTTAATTTGGCTGAAAATTTTTGAAATATTAACACATTTCATCTCTGGTTGATTTCATCAGATATTTCTATAACATCTCTTTCAATAATTTAATACCACTGAAGCTCATGCAGATACCTTTGACTGATCAACAGTATCACAGGCATCCTATTCCTGTGCTTGTTGAAACAGAACAATCGCCAAACTAGTTCATTCAGGCATCTTTCTATAACTTTTCTCCTGTGTCAGAAGAAAAGTTGTGCACTTTCTTTATCAATAAAAGTTCTTTGATCAGTATTCTTCATTCACTGTTTCATATTTTCATTCCCTTTCCCCTGAATTTACTTTTTTTTGCAGTTTAAAAATAGGATTATGTTCCTTTTCCTTAAAATCATCAATTTTATTCAACACTGCCCTTTTCTTCCTTTTCTTCATTACAAAACTTCTCAGACTTCTAGGCTGTATTTCCAGTTTTCATGTTCCTGTTCTCCATATCTTTATTAAATATTTGCTAATATAACTTTCATTTCAAGTACACACATTAACAAAAAGTCTTTGATTAATGACCAAGATTCCTCAGTGGCCAAATTGACTCTGTCAGTATGCCTTCTCCTAGACTAATCTATAATAAACTCTTGGAAAAAATAGATATATTATTCAACATATTTGTCAGTGTCTGTGAGCATGGGATACTTTGTTATGCTTTCTTATTTTTCACTACCTATTTACATTCTGGCCCCATTTCTCTTATTGATTCAAACCACAAATGCTATTTAGTTAAAGAAAATGAATAAAAGTAATGTCAGAATTTATAGGCTAACTTGAAGACATTGATTGGTCTTTCTCTTGTATCAAAGAAGTAACTGGCACGAAATGGCATGAACTGGCAAAAAATAGCAGAAATGGCACAAACAGAATTCTGTTGTCATGTTACAAATTATTTAGGGTGTGAAGGGTGAGGTTGGAAGAAGTCTGGGGAGATTAGTTGATATAGAGAATTGATGGAGCATGCCAAGAAAGAGATTATTGTATTCGGGTGGTGGCAATGGAGACTAAGAGGCACAAATTACAGAGTAGTATAGGTGATGTTGGTAGAATTTGAATATGGAAAAGAAAATATATGATGATGGCAACTTTTTTGTTGTTGTTTTCAGCAGCTTTAATTGTTAGTTCCTATGAACTGAGGTGAGAAATAGTTAAGAGACCACATTGCGGGTAAAGATTATGGTCTGAGTTTGGTCTGTTGAATCTGAGATGCCTCAGAAAGACCCAATTAGAACTATGAAGTATATAGGAGAATATGAGGTTGATATAAAGATGTGTGAAAAAAATGTTTTATAAGAGTAACTAGACCCAATAAAAATGTTAGTTTCATCAAGCAGAGAGGGTGTAGTGTGAGAATGGCTGCATTGGAGACTTGAGGATCTACTAACTTTAATGGCCACATGGAGGAATATGGACTTGAAAACAAAACTTCAAAGAAGATGGCAGAGAAGAAGGGGAAGAAACAAGAATGTGTTGGTCTTAGGAAGAAAAATAAGTTATTTTAAAAAGATAGAAATGATCACCAATTTTGGAAACTATTGAGAACCCAAGCCAGGTGAAGTTTGAAAAGTTTTGTTTCTTTATCCAAGTACTTGGGAGGTGGGAGATCACTGAGCCCTCCAGAATAGTTCAGGCAATTGTATACTGTGATTGTCATTGAAGATCTCATCAAAAAGCTTTCCATAGAACAACTGAGGTTGGAAGATAACTTAAGCAAATTGAGAGGAAAGTGAAAAATCAGAAAATGTTGATGAGTATGTATGTAATAATCTTTGAAAAATAGGGTGTGATCCAGAGGAACCAAAGTGTAGTTCAGATAATAATATAAAGGATTCAGTTAATAAAATAAAAGTATATATTTTTAAAAAAACAGAAAGAACATAAGAAAAATACAAGGTGACTTTGAAGATAAGATGAAATTCAAAGCAAGGTTTGGCCTCAAAGTAACACAAATAGTTCTTCTCATGTCTTAGTGAATATATTAATGTAAATGGTACCTGAAAAATCTAATCAATTCCTGCAGTGCCAACTCTTACTTATTACTGAAACCTGTCTCTGACTCTAAAACAAAATTAGCCTTTCTAAATTTCATTATTTTTCCTCATATTTATAATTTTTCACTTGGAAAGCAGATGTAAGTAGGAGACTGAAGTTGAATTCTGCCCCTCTAACTAATATGGCTGGGAAAGCAATCTTGTCATCATGTCTAGCATGAATCCACTGAAGAGAATCATGTTTTTAAGCTTAGAGTACTATGATTTCTTCTAAGCTTTATAATTTCCTGTTGCCTCCCAGATGTCCTACAGTATATCAAACTCACTTTAACAAAAATCAACTAGTTTTATTTTTTTTAAGGAATCAAAACTTCAGGTTGTTTTTTATATTTTTTTAATATTCTTGAATGATATCCAATTTCTAATTGATTGCCACTCTCTGTTGATTATACAAATTCTTTACATCTCTACTGCTCTTACCATGACCATTGACATGTCAGATTATCGTCTAATTCTCAGACCTTTGCAAACTAAAATATTTTCCTTAATCCATTGTATATTCTATTTCCATTCTTCATACTGTTCAAGATACCATGAAACCTTCTTGGATCAGAGTTTTGATTCTTTGCTTTTCATATGCAAAAAGTAATAATAATGGGTCTCTTTTTTTCAGAATAATTTTCAAAAACCTTAACTTAATAACTAAGGTCATTCATCATGCAGCCTACAAAAGTGAACTTCTATTCCTTTGAATTCTAGTAGTTGCTTGTGCTAAATTTATATAAAATAAAGGTAAATTTTTGTACCTACCAGATGTCCCCCCTACGCAAGGCTTCAATGACATCCATATTTTATATTAAACCTATTGTTCCTTATTTCTTGTCTTTCCAACTTCCTTTATCAGCTTAATTTTGTTTTTAGGCACTGGATACCATCTAACATACTCTACATTTTTCTTATATATTTGTTTTCTCTTTAATTTCTCTTTTCCTCATTCAGGATACTCTTGTCAGAATCTTTGATGGCAAAGTTTTGTGTATTTTGGTTATTGTATCTCCAGTACAAGCATCTGACAGAAGGGAAATGCTCAATACATTTTTGTTAAAAAAATGAATGACTCCATGACTTATTTTAATTTTGTTATTAGTTAATTTGAATCTTATAAAGTGTTCTATAGAACAAAATTAAATGGCAACATAAAATTTTATTTTTTTCTAAAAAATGTCTTGATAATTTTAGAAATACTTCAGTCCTTACCTACATTGTTCTTCTGTGGATAATTTTCTTCTTCTGGCTATAGTTCAACACATCTAGTCAAATTTATAATGATCCTTGATTTTCAAGTGATTTTTGGTGATGTTGATTTGAGGAGAATTCCTGCTTGGATCAGCTCTATGGGAAATGTAATAGGTTGCGAGCCAGACCTGCTGAGGTTAGCTTGTAATTTACAGATGGATTCTTTTTATAGGACAAGTAGGTCTTACTGTAGTAAATTGGGAAGGCATAAGCAATTGAGTAGAAAGCATATTGTTTTTAATGAGGCTTTGTTTTTCTAAAGAACAACTGTTTTGACTAAATAACTTGTTCTTATTATATTTCATTATATTTATAATATTATTATCATATTCTGTTTTATCTACAAAAGGACCAAGTTTTCATGATTGACTCCAAGTGTGAATCTGGAAAAGGACGATGCTCTTTCAACCCCAATGTGAACACTGTATCTGTTATGATCAGTAAGTAAAAAATAAAAGAAGGAAATAAAATAATAAAGAAGGCTAACATGATATTAACATTAATTCAAAATAGTTTTCAATTTTTTCTTTACTTGTTTTTTTTTTAGTTTAAGTATATCCTCTTTTTGCATGTATTAGTAGTCCTTTTATAAATAATTAAATATGGTATTTCTTTCAAATTAAAGGAGAACAAAGTACATTTGTTAGCCAAAGACATCTCTGAGAATTGGCTTAAAAATTACTAAAAGGAGTTGGTGGTTCTTTTTCCATTTTCTTACTTTTAAGAAAATGTCAGTTAAGAGCCGATCCAATCACTTGCCAATATATACAATGTTAACAGATTGTTTCTGAACATCCATCATTGGATGGCTTTCCATGACCCACTTAAAAGACATTCTCTTCTGGTTAATTAAAACATTTTTATAATCTAAGATATGACAAATCTTAGATTTCATTATGTGAATTGTATAGAATATGACATTTCCTCTTTGATTTCTTTATGTATTACCAGTAGTAAAATTCCATCCTTTGACACTGCAACAGGTGAAAAAATAATTACTATGTTCAGATTTTGCTTGATTCATGTATTTAGGAAGCCCATCTTTCTTTCTGATATCTGGTAACTAAATTAAGACAGGTACACCAAGCACTGAGTTAAATGTAAGCTTGAAAGTAACCAGTAAATTAATTCCATATGGTCATTCAGACTGGGCAAGGAGAAGCCAAAAGTATATCAATGGGACAAAAGTTCAAAAGCTTTGAAACTATAACTCCCCGATTATGTCTGATGCAGAATATTTCCAGTTAAGTTTTCAAATATTACTTGATAATAACAGTGTTTTGAAAAGTCTTTTCTCCATTAGTATTGAAATTTTATTTACTTTTAGAATACAAGATAAAAATTATATGATGTGTATGACAGTAGTTTTATATATGTGTGTGTGTGTTTGTATAAATACATAGTTTTCATTTACTTCAAATTAAAGTCTATGAAAATATATTTCAAAGATCCATTAACATAGTAATAATTGGGTTTCATCTTATTGAATATTGTTTAGAATAAAAATGCTTAGAATATTGCAATATAAATTTTCTTGATAAAATATCATAAGCCCTTTAATAGTTTTGCCCTAGGCAATTGGAATTATTTACAAATGAGAGTTAGATATTGGTCTTCTTGATTTTTCAAAGACATAGATTTTGAATTCTTGTGCTCATGCTCCTACATTATCCTTTAATATTTTTAACATTACAATTTGTATTATCAAGGAAAGACATTAAATATTTTGCTTAACTAAAAATTGAAAGTAAAAAGTAAAATATGATTTTTTATAATCTTGTATTTATCATTTTATTTGTCCATTTATTTATCCCTCTGAAAATTTCCCCAATATTTGCATGGTCATTTCATTTTTCTCATGTTACAGGGTTTTATTTTTTCCATTCAACTGCAATGCACTAAATAATACAGACTGGCTAAAATACTTATATATATTAAATGCCAAAAAGCATTAAGAATTAGAATGTAAAGTGTCACAATATAGGACATCACACTAGTGGTGAGTTCAATATTCTTTTGCAATTTTTAGTCATTGATATAGGACAACAGAGATGTCAGTTGTTAACTTTTATAGAACCTATGATTAAAAATCCATGAAGAAAAAAAAAACCCCAAAATCCATGAAGATTTTTAAATCAGAGATAAAATTAGAAGGCATAATATATTTGGATAAAATCTAAAAGATACAAGTTTATCTTTGCATAGAACCCTAAAAAAAATCTGAGGAAAACAAAAACAAAAACATAAAACCTTTCTCTTGGACAAAACTCCTTCCTAAATGACATTAACTAAATAATTTTTAGTAATAAAAAATGATTAAATTTTTGCTAACCTATTATAATAACTGCAAATTTAAAACAAAAAGTATAGCCAACCAGACACATGAACTTATTTAGAGTTAGAGATATAACTATTAAAATGGTATATAATAGGATTAGATAAGCCTTACACCGACATTTGAGTGTCTTTTTTTTTTTATCTTGAAGCATATATGGTAATCAGTAGCTGTGCTAATCAGTCTGTTGAACAGCAGGAATTTATAATCCAAGGTTTATGATAAATTGGTTACAACAAAAATGGGAAAGAGATCTCAATTTAACAGTCAATCTATGTGTATATATGCATACAAATGTTCCTAGAATTTTAAATTGTTGAACTGCTCAAAAAGGCCTTCATGCATATTTTTGTTATCTCTATGAAATCTGTTTCCATGGATTCTGGGCCCCTACTAGGAAGGAGACCTGGGGAGCAAAAGCCCTGCCACACCAGCTTGCTCACTGGTAGGGGTCCATTTCATAACCTGGTGATCACATATTCCACACATTCCACCCTCCATTCTATCTTTGTCCTATTAGTCTTGCTTATTACTGAACAGTGAGCTTAGAGTGCTTTAAATGTTCCAGTCCTGCCAAAATGACCACAATCTGAAGGTAGCCAAGAGAGTAATCCTAGAACATCAGTCAAAGAACATCAGTCAAAGAACTGCTGCATGGCAGTTCAGTGGGATAGACTTCATAAAGGCGATTCTTTTTAAAATAGATTCTTAGCTACTGTTTTATACTCAAGAATTGCTTTGCTTCTTATTTCTTACCAATGCAAGGCTGACTTCTCTTATTAGGATAAAAAGTAATATGGGACTTCAAAACTAAGTTAAATGTGGTAGATTATACAGATTAGACATTTAAATAGACTATTAATAACAGTAAATAGGGCTGGGGATGTGGCTCAAGCGGTAGCACGCTCACCTGGCATGCGTGCAGCCCAGGTTCGATCCTCGGTACCACATACAAACAAAGATGTTGTGTCTGCCGAAAACTAAAATAAATAAATAAATAAATAAATATTAAAAAAATTCTCTCTCTCTTTTTTTCTCTCTCTTTCTCTTAAAAAATAACAGTAAATAATTTTAATTTTGAATATATTTTCTTTATTCTCACTATATTCTATTTTTTTAATGACTGAATTACAATTGAAAAAAAAAATGCTGTTTTTACTAGGAAACTTCCAGTCCTATAAGTCAAAATATACATTTTCAATGAATAAATCTTTTAATCCTTAATACTATTTTGAAAATTTTAACATAGACCCATGCCACCAAGTAATAATAATAATTGCATTCAACGCATTTGGTAAAATAATATAATTTTTTAGTATTCAAGGCAATTTTAAGATCATAATCCAGTTTTCATGTTTTATAGATGAGAAAATTGAGAGTCAAGGTGTTAAATGATGCATCCCTCATTCCCAGTGTGTTAGTGGTTGCCAAAATTAGAAACCAAGTTTTCTGCTTTATTTTTACTTACTAGAAGAAAGTGACCGGGCATGGTGGTGCACACCTGTCATCCCAATAACTCAGGAGGCCAAGGCAGGAAGATCAAAAGTTTAAAGTCAGCCTCAGCAACTTAGTGAGGCCCTAAGAACTTAGTGAAACCCTCTCTCTAAATAAAATATAAAAAGGGCTGGGGATGTGGCTCAGTGCTTAAGCACCCCTGGGTTCAATCCCTAGTACCCAAACCAAAAAACAAAAGGAAAGCAATTAATTAAGCTATTTTTAATAAATCTACTATTTCTGATACACATATAAATTTGTAATTAGTAAGATTAAGACAGAAATTTTTATTTCATATAGGAAAAATTTATTTTAGATTTCAGTTTTAAGAAATGTGTATATTCATACATTAATCATAAAGGCAATAATAAGATCAGATTAAAATTTACCATTTTTAATTCAAAAAGACAGTGGAAACCAATTAAATATTACAAACATTCTATAATATTTGAGATGCTCTACTAACAAACTCTCCTTGAATTTTAAGAAAGCTTCAAAAAATTTAGGTTTCTATTGATATTGTTTTACCTTTTCATAGATGAGGAGCTTTTCTCAGGAATGTATATAGATTTCATGGGGACAGATGCTGCTATTTTTCGAAGTTTAACCAAGAGGAATGCAGTCAGAACAGATCAACACAATTCCAAATGGCTAAGTGGTAAGAAAACACCTTACACATTTTTACTCTGGTATCCTGCTTTAAACTAAGATTAATTCTGTGGACCTAGAAGAATAGTTATAAACTGAAATGTTAGGCCATGTCATGAGTAATCATAATTCTGTACTCTATGATTTAAATTATTTAGTATAAATGTCCAGTTCCTTATCTTATTAACCATCATATAATTGTCACAGGAATATGAATAATTAAAAGCAACAGTGACACTCATCATACATGACAATACCTAAGCATGTTCTCCAGCTATTGAATGGTAACTTATTACAATTAAATATGCTTTTTGTTTCATCTGAATGCTTATGTATTTTAATAAAGCCTAAAGTAAAAATCATCATAAATTAATGATGTAATAGTTAAGGTATATTCAGGAATTCTTCCTATTTGTTTTATGTTTAGATTCAAAAATTATAAAATTTATATTTTTTTCCAAATTTCACTAATATCTTATAGAAATCATAGACATGATAACAGTGATTCTCATTGTTCACTGTTTCCAATTGTTGAAGTCATATGGAGTTCACATTAAAAAAAATGCACATTTGATTCTGTTGTATGATTCCAATCAGTTGCTGTTGTTTAAAGGAGCAAGAAACCACTAAGACCTTTGTCATTTCCCCCTGAGGAAAATTTGTAGCTGACTCTAAATTTGTCTCTTCACTTAGCATTGCTCAGTGAAGCATGAATCACCACAGTTAAGCATCTTATTTCACTGATAGCACAAGAAAGCATTGATTGTTCACTTAATTCTTCAAATTATTCTTCCAGTACATCTGGAAATAGAGTATTCTAAAAGTTGTTTTGTTCTTGAAAAAAGAAACCCTGTATGTCTTCAAATGAATGTATTTTTTCCTTCAGAAGTTTCTCCTTCATTTCATTTGCTGTATTTTAAGAAAAATGTGTTTTTCAGAATTTGGAGACCCAAATCCTCATTCTACTTCAATGAGTTTGTGTTTATGTGCACTAGATTGAAAACCACACTTTAAAAACAAACTTTTTTTTTTCAATAAAACAACCCATCAGATTCCATTGGAAATAAATAGTAGAAAAGTTTTTTTAATTTTTGAAACTCATTGGTGCACAAAGAAGTTGTGCATTTGCTACATTTCTAAAGTGCACTGCAGACAGAAAAAAAAATACTTTGAGCTATCATAGCTCTACTTTGTGGTACTTGACATTCCTGATGTGGTATGTAGAGTGAATATAAATACTGGTTTTTGAAATTTTGTCTGTGAAAATTGAATTATTCTTCTGTACCAAAGATGGGGAAGGCATGTGCCTGTGGTCTCCTTGGAAGAAAAGTAGATGGGTCTTCATCATGAGTATATATAGTCTTTTTTTTTTTTTTAAAGAGAGAGTGAGAGAGGGAGAGAAAGAGAGAGAGAATTTTTTAATATTTATTTTTTAGTTCTCGGCGGACACAACATTTTTGTTGGTATGTGGTGCTGAGAATCGAACCCGGGCCGCACGCATGCCAGGCGAGCGCGCTACCGCTTGAGCCACATCCCCAGCCCAGTATATATAGTCTTTATACTTGTTTCCAGAACCGATGTTTGTGGATGCACATGTCATTCCTGATGGAACTGATCCAAATGATGCTAAGGTGTACTTCTTCTTCAAAGAAAAGCTGACTGACAATAACAGGAGCACAAAACAGATTCATTCCATGATTGCTAGAATTTGTCCTGTAAGTATTATTGTTTTAATTTGAAGAAAGTCTCCAAAATATGTAAATATTTTCCCAATAGTTTATTTTCAAGTTTTTTAAATCTACTTTTACAAATAAAGTACTGAGAAAAGGCATTTAATATTAAGTTTATTTGTGTCAGCCACAAGAGATAAATATGCCCAGTTTCAGTAAACATCATCAGAGAAATATGTGGATTGCGGATTTATAGAAATGAACAGTTTTGACTAATTTTTGCATACCCATTCAATATATTAATATTCAAACAAATAGCTTCATAATCTATTTTAAAAGAAACAAAACAATTCTTATGAATAAAATTCAATTGAATCTCAACAAAAGTTATTAAGGAACTGTCTATAATACTGAAAATCAAGAAATGCTTGAGCAAATGCAGTTCTAATTATGGAGTAAACAAAATGTTCTGTGTATCAACAGTGTACATAGCACTCAAAAAATCCATAATGTCCTCTCATTGAAATTTTATAGTATTACACTCATTTTTAGTAGTATCTTTTTTGAAAAAAGTATTTCTCTAGTATTAATTTATCTCCATATATTCTACTGATAAGGGTTCAGCTGTTTCTCAATCATTTGGAACAAGAGAAGAAAGCCAGAAGAAAAAGCAAAAGTCATTTAGATGCAGGAAAAAAATGTCAGTAGTAGAAACTATTTGTGAATGGTCCAAATGCCATTCCTGCTGCCTCAGTCAGAGAAATGTGTGTAGTCAAGCATCTGATAAAAACACTAAGTGACCATGCAGAAAAATGAAGGAGGGAAAACAGAATTATCTGGGACCATTTGAAATAAAGATACATCTGCTGTCTTAACTATAACAGAATTTCCAACCCTCAATGTGTACAATAAGGTTTGTTTATATCAAAGACAGTGAGTTATCAAGAAAAGTCAAATTAAAATTATTCACCCTACATATATTTTATGAATATATAATTGTTAAACTCAGGACATAAGTTTATTATTCTAATTTATTAATTTCTAGAAGATTCCATATTATAAGAGAATATAGACAAACTATAGCTATTCTATAAGGTACTCTAGATAGTAAATATTTTCCTTTATTAATGGACAAATATGGTTAACTTTTCCATTGTTCAAATTATAATAAATCTTGAAGTAATCAGAGTCCATGTTGAATTTACAATGCACTTCATTATTTTCTGAAGAAATCTAAATTATGTTTCAAAATGATTTTAGAATGACACTGGTGGGCTGCGTAGCCTTGTCAACAAGTGGACCACCTTCTTAAAAGCGCGGTTGGTATGTTCAGTCACAGATGAAGATGGCCCAGAAACACACTTCGATGAATTAGGTAATTAGGTGTGAGATTGAACAATGTTTCTGTCAGAGAACTTGTAAGGTTCATATATTTTAATAGCCTTTCAGAAAAGGGTGAATCTTCCATGGATCTTTTCAGCATAAATGAATGTGCCAATTTAAACCAATGATGTGGATAACATAAATTTAAGTATTTTCTTAATCTAGTTTACTCAAGGGCACTGCTGAAACATTTAGTTTTACAATATGTGAATGAATGTGTGTATATGTATAAATGTGGGAGTGAACCTATATGATTCCTGTATAGGTAATGATATGTTTTAGGTTTTGCAAATGAATATGTATTTCATGTATTAGAGAATCTGGTATTCTGATTTAAGATCAGTTTGATAGGAATACAGATACACATTTTTACAGTTGTAGCTCAATGGACAGAAGGAATTTGAATGAAAAGTGTAGAAAAGAAAAGAGTAGAAAATAGATTTGTGCTCACATCTTAGCTGGGCTGTTGACCTTGAGACCAATTATCCCAAGCATGAGGAGGAGTATACTTTAAGGTCAAATAAAATGAACACTCTGATTCCTTTCTAACAAGGAACAGTTCTCTTTAAAAGAAGTAACTTGGTATGCATCTTAATGTTATTTTTAATAAGAGCCATCTTTAAATGACCTTTCTTTTGTCTTCACTAAAATGTAAACTCTGATTATTCTCATATTATGAGGCAAGTGATAAGATAAATAACAAACTCTATTACAATATAGAAAAATTCAGTGGTTCTAGTAGTTTTAAAACTGAAATAGTTGTTCTTCTCAAAACTCATTTAGTTGATCATGCCAACAATATTTTCTGTATCAACTTTTCTACAAAAATATTCTAAATATCATTTTGTGATGTAGTCTGGTCACTCATTATTTTCCCCCAAGTTATTTGCAAGTGTTCATGCTTCAGTGTTGTTCTTTTGACCAGAGCTAGATATTGTCAGCATTTATTCACATATAGAAAGGTTAGTGCTTATTAATTTATTTCTTGGAAAATTCTAATTTATTATTAATTTAAAATAAATACATCTGTTTTTATATTCATTAGCAAGTATCATATTTGTAAAATTGTCACTAAATCCAAGCTACATTGCAATTGATTATTAATTGGGATTTTCTATCAGAAATTTAATTTCATGTTATTAATGACTACTGTACTTTGATACACATACCTTTCTCATTGTTTTAATATATTTTAAATGTCTTATGACGAATATTTCGTTACATAAAAATATCACAGTCAATTTTGGCCATAATATTTTATATTAAAAATTCACTATGAGTTTTTTCATATTCTAATCTCTTACCCTGGGTTAAAAACAAATTAAGATTTGTAATATTTTTTAATTTAAAAAACTAATATTTACATGTGGAAAAATAAGAATTCATGCCCCATTTGAATCAAATGTATGATATGTCAAGATCATTGTATTGTCTTGAGCAACTAATAAAAAAAACCTAATATTTAATCATTAAAGAATGTTTAGAAAATTACAGAAGCTAAGAATCAACAAGAAGATTTCCTTAGCTTTTGCTACTTCAGGAACATTCATCGTTGATCTTTTCTTCTATTTTGGTATGTAGTTTATGGCTTACATGGTTATAATCTATATTATATACCACTGTGTCTTTTTCCAGTTAACATTATTTTGTTAGCATGGTTTCCAGAGAGAGAGACTCAGTCTTCAGAAATCCCTTTAGTGTCTGTGTAACATTTAATTTACCATGTGTTTACCATTTAGTTATTTCCAAATTATAAAAAATTATCCAGGAATATCTTTCTTCATTGTACTTTTGATAGTTGAAATTTTCTGGTTTTTTTAAATAATTGAAACGAAAATAATTAATATTTGGGAAATTTAAAAGAATGACATTTTTCTTTTTATAGAGGATGTGTTTCTGCTGGAAACTGATAATCCAAGGACAACACTAGTGTATGGCATTTTTACAACATCAAGGTAATTATTAAAAATTACATTTTGTGAGTTTAACACGAAACTTTATTGAACATAATTATTATTATGAAAGCATTCTTTTCTTCACCTTTTATGTTTTCATAGTATTTTGGATGTAGTCCTCCCATTTTATTTACTTTTTCCAGATTACCAAAACATGTTTTATCTAAACAAATATTTTCAAAATATTCTGTACAGAGTACTTGTAATGATCACAAGCTATCTTCTCAAAGAAATGAAAATATGAATGACACCGTAGAAATGAAGTATATAACATTATTTTTGAGAAAATAACCTCAACACTCATGATTCCAGTAAGACTTTAGGCATTGTTGTTGTAGGCAATGGATATATTTCTTATCTAGATGGTGGTCATGGTAACACAGGTGTTGACATAGGCCCAGAATCACCAAATTGCATACATTAATTATGTGCAGTTTTTTTGTATCCAGTTAGACTTTAGTAAATCTGGGAAAATTTATCATTTCTATCAAAATAATTTTCTGCAACAATATGGTGACAAATATTTAGAAAGTAACAAGATTGGAAAGTGTTTTTATGTTAATATGAGATAGTTTTATATATTTCCAAATAGACTTAATGTTTCCTAGGTTCTTTGGGATGCCCATACCAGTTATTAAATATTTCAAGAGTTTCTCATATTCTCACTCTTTCCTGCACATATTTCTGTTTATTAACTTTCAACTAGAGATGTTACTTTGACTTCAGCCTTATACTCCAGCTGTGACTATTTAACCAATGCAGGATGTGTGCGGTCCTTTTTATCAGAAGTCAAGTACAAAACAAAGATCTAATGGTTTTAGCATTCTTTTTTGAGAGGGTTAAATCATGGTATAATTTTAAACTTCCATGAGCTATTCAAAGGAAAAGAAAATTGCAAAAACTATTGATTTTAAATCATTTATGTTCACCTCCTAAGATGTCCAAAAACGATGTCCTTCAAGATGTGCTTAAACTCTTTTTTGAGCAAAGCAGTAGTTTAACTCACTGAGAACTGAACAAAGAAAAGGATAACCAAATTCTTAAGAAATTTTAATTAGAGGAAGAACAGTTCCCTAGTTATTTTTTCCCTAATACTCAATAGCTCTAATATTGAAAAACTCAAAATTATAATTTTAGACTATTAATGCTACTGAATAATGATGTATCTTGTTTATTTTCATAGGAACACAATACCTTTTCCACTGGGAATCTAATTTCAAATAAATATGTGAGTCAGAGGAGTGTTGGTTTCAGTCAATATGCCATAGTAAGGATTCAAATAAATTTTAGGATATTTTTATTGACTAAAGGAAATTTAATAAATCTTTCTTAGATCCCCCTTTTTTTGTGTGTGTGAATATCAGGGAGAGTATAAATAATGACCAGTTAGGCTTTTTCAACTATTATTCAGGATAGCATGTGAAAACACTCTCATAT